>NC_085841.1:113606293-114251293 GCF_035594765.1 Anolis carolinensis
TGTCAGGAGTAGATTAAATCCTGAAGTCCCATTATACCCCTGTGGATTCAGCTTGTTTCATCTTGCTTCAGTGGTTGTAACTGTCTGCAGAATAGCCTTTTCATTGTTTATATGGGAATAAAAAATTGGCATTCCTTGCTTTTACTCTATTATTCCATACCTTGTGCCTGCAGAAGCACAGGGCTACATCTTGGTGGTGGTGTGGGTTGCCGTCATTGTCTTCAGGCTGAAATGCTAGTCATAATTGCCAGCATGCTGCAAAAGTTTATTGTAGCAGGGAAATGCAAGGGTGCACCAGAATCCACAGAAACTGTTCTATGTAGGTATATGTGCCTTTAAGTAGCCTATCAACTTATGGTGACCCCATTATTTTCATAGGGTTTTCTTAGAAAAGGAATACTCAGGGGTGGTTTTGCCAGTTCCTTTCTCTGAATTATAGCTTACAGCACCCATCCAAGAAGTAAGGAGAACAGATTTTGCTTAGTTTGCAAGATCAGATGAGATCTGATGCCTTCATGGCAGGGGTCCCTTAGACTGTTGTGGGCGGGGGCGGAGTGGACTATAGTTTATCGTTGTTGGGTGTTTTCAAGTTATTTCAAATTTAGGGCATGCCTAAGGCATGCCTATCAGAGTTTCCTTGTCAAGATTTATTCAAGGAAAACTACTTTTGTCTTCATCTGAGGCTGAGAGAGTGTGACTTGGCGAAAGTCACCCAATAGGTTCAGAGCCACAGCCTAATGTTCAAACCACTACACCACACTTTCTGAATTCTTTCCCTCCGTTTTCCCTACTTACCGATCTTTATTCCTTTCCTTCTTCCCTCTCTTTTCTTACCTCCTTTTCTTTCATTTTCTTTCTTTCGCCCTTCCTCCCTTCCTCCATTTTGGAGGAGAGCAAGAATGGGGTGGAGAGGATTCTCTCCATTTTGGGGGTGGGGGTGGGATAGAGAGTTGAAAGGAAAGAGTTCAGGAGCAAGAGGGGAGTGTAGAAGATCCCTCTGTTTTGGAGGGAGATAGAGAGAGGAAAGGAAAGCAATGGAAAGGAGGGTTGAGGAGCAAGAAGAGGATGGCAGTAATGGTAGGGTGTGAAATTCGGTAGCTGTAAAACAAAGTTTAGAGCAGGGGCCTGGTAAACGACTTAGGTTTGGGGATCCCTGGTTTAGGGTATTTATGCTCTATAGACAAGCATCTTAAGTGTACTATTCTATACACCAGCATAATTCTTGTGATCAGGGCCGTAGCCAGAAATAAAATTCAGGAGGGGTTTTTTAACCTGAAAAATTTCGGGGGGGGGGGGGGGTTGAACCCCTAAAAAAAAAAACCTCGCTACAGGCCTGGTCGTGATAGCTTCATAGTGCAGGGAGTTGGTGTGATAAATGCCAGTCTAACTTTGCTGTACCAAAGATATAGTCATGTTTATCTGAAAGGAATATTGGTATCAGCATGCAAAGGGATCTTGTAGCACTTTAGAGCAGGGGTCCTCAAACTTTTTAAGCAGGGGGCCGGTCCACAATCCTTCAGACTGTTGAGGGGCCAAATTATTATTTGAAAAAGAAATACGAACAAATCCCTATGCACACTGCACATGTCTTATTTGTAGTGCAAAACAACAACAACAATGAAAGAACAATAAAATATTTTAAAATGAAAACAATTTTAACCAACATAAACCTCTCAGGCCAATGAGATAGTCAAGTTAATTAGGATTGTTGTTGTTGTCGTTGTTGTTGTATGCCTTCAAGTCAAGTGGGCGAGCCTAAGTCTAAAATTATTTATTTATTCATTTACTACATTTATTTACTACATTTATATCCCACCCTTCTCACCCCGAAGGGAACTCAGAGCAGCTGTATGTACATACAATATATTATTAGCATAGCACAATATTAGCATTATATATTACTATATTGAACTATACCAGTATACTGTAATATTATATGTAATATATAACATGTAATTAATATTATTATATGGTATTATTATTAGTATTACATTGTATAACATAATATCAATATCATATGTATATATAATATATTATATTATTAAAACTGATATAAAATATTATATTATAAATGAGGGCAGGGGCCAGGTAAATGACCTTGGAGGGCCGCATCCGGCCCCCGGGCCTTAGTTTGGGGACCCCTGCTTTAGAGACTGAGAAAACGTAGTTATACAATGTCTTCAGTCTTCTTTGTCAAAGTGTGCTGGTGCCTCACCAAACTACAATTCTAGTGACTTGATATGCTTGAACCATGGCAATTAAAGTGTTGTCAAACTGCATCAGTACTACAGTGATGTATGAGTCTGTAACAAAGGCAGAACGCTGTAGAATAGTAGTTTCATCCTTATGGCATATGGGCTATCTAATGGGATATGATGTAAAAAAAACTGCATTTGAACAGGTAATATTACAGAATAGAGTATACTGTACATAATTTTTCTGAGAATATGAAAATGAATTTTTGTAAGTTAAAGTTGGAGGCTAACTTTTTTGTAGATCCGACACAGTCTGGCTTCAGGCTGGGGCATGATACCGAGACAGCCTTGGTCGCCTTAGTCGATGATCTACGCCGGGAACTGGACAGTGGGAGTGTGTCCCTGCTGGTTCTGCTGGACCTCTCAGCGGCCTTCGATACTGTCGATCATGGTATCCTTCTGGGACGCCTCGCTGGGATGGGTCTCGGAGGCACTGCTTTGCAGTGGCTCCGGTCCTTCCTGGAGGGGCGTTCCCAGATGGTGTCATTGGGGGACACCTGCTCGGCCCCACAACCATTGTCTTGTGGGGTCCCGCAGGGTTCAGTACTGTCCCCCCATGTTGTTCAACATATACATAAAGCCACTGGGAGAGATCATCCGGAGTTTCGGGGTGAGGTGTCATCTATACTCAGATGATGTCCAGCTCTGTCACTCCTTCCCACCTGTCACTAAGGAGGCTGTCCAGGTCCTGAACCGGTGTCTGGCCGCTGTGTCGGAGTGGATGAGGGTGAACAAATTGAAACTGAATCCAGACAAGACAGAGGTCCTCCTGGTCAGTCGTAAGGCTGAACAGGGAATAGGGTTACAGCCTGTGTTGGACGGGGTCGCACTCCCCTGGACACACAGGTTCGCAGTCTGGGGGTTCTCTTGGACTCATCGCTGAGCCTGGAACCCCAGGTCTCGGTGGTGGCCAGGGGAGCCTTCGCACAACTCAGACTTGTGCTCCAGCTGCGCCCGTTCCTTGGGAGGTCTGACTTGGCCACGGTAGTCCACGCTCTGGTTACATCCCGTTTGGACTACTGCAACGCTCTCTACGTGGGGTTGCCTTTGAAGACGGTCCGGAAGCTCCAATTAGTACAACGGGTGGCAGCCAGATTAATAACTGGGGCGGCTTATAGGGAGCGTACCACCTCCCTACTTAGCCAGCTCCACTGGCTGCCGATATGCTACCGAGCCCAATTCAAAGTGCTGGTTTTGACCTATAAAGCCCTAAACCAGGGGTCCCTAAACTAAAGCCCAGAGGCCACATGCGGCCCATCAAAGCCATTTATCTGGCCCCCGTGAAGGCAGCTCCCTCCTCCTCCACCTTTCCTGCCTCCTCCTTCACCTCCGCCTTCCAAAGTTTTGCGTGTTTATAATGGTATTTTAATTATTATTTAATTAATAATTTATTAAAGGGTGCTTTGCCAGTGCTTTTGGTGCAGAAAGGCAAAAGGGGGTTGGACTAAATGGCCCAAGGGGTCTTTTCCAATTCTTTTTATTATTATCATTATTATCATTATTATTGACACAAAGATTATGACACATAATCTGACACAAATATGATATAATGATAATTATTATCATTATTATAACACAGCAAATTATATATATATATATATATATATATATATATATATATATGCATGCATGCATGCATGCATGCATATGCATGCTGGATTTCGTATCACAAAATCACAAGCTGAACACTTCCCTGGCGTTTAGGACTGTGTGATGTATGATGATGATGATGATTATTATTATTATTAACAACATTGAGGCTGGGTGGTTATCTGTCAGGGGTGCTTTGCTTGTGCTTTTGGTGCACAAAGGTAGAAGGGGGTTGGACAAGATGGCCCAAGGTGTCTCTTCCAACCCTCTTTATTATTTTTATTATGATTATGATTATGATTATCATTGAGGCTCTATTTCTTCCCATTTGGTTTTTTTTTACTTCAAAATAAGAGATGTGCAGTGTGCATAGGAATTTGTTTATAGGGGTTTTTTTTCAACTATAATCCGGCCCTCCAATGGTCTGAGGGACCGTGAACTGGCCCCCTGTTTAAAAAGTTTGGGGACCCCTGGCCCAATCTACTTGTCCGAACGTATCTCCTCCTATGAGCCAGGAAGATCCCTAAGGTCATCTGGTGAGGCCCTGCTCTCGGTCCCGCCTGCCTCACAAGCGCGGCTGGTGGGTACGAGGGACAGGGCCTTCTCGGTGGTGGCTCCCCAGCTGTGGAACACCCTCCCCAGATAAATACGGCAAGCCCCAACCCTTTTGAGTTTTAGAAAAGTCCTGAAAACATGGCTATGTGCCCAGGCATTCGAAGATTAAATGATAAAGACGACCCGGACTGATTTACGGCTACAGCACAAGGATTTTGGATGAATTAATTTTAATCATAGGTTTTATATTGTTTATATTGTTTTAATTGTTTTAATTGGATTTTCATTGCTGTTATAATTATGTGTAGGCATCGAATTGTTGCCAATTTTGTACGCCGCCCTGAGTCCCTTCGGGTGAGAAGGGCGGGATATAAATGTTGGAAATAAATAAATAAATAAATAAATAGATCTTGACTAAACATTAGTAATGAATCTCTTCTCTACATTAAATAATACGAATTTGGCAGCTACCATATAAGCAGAATCAGTTAATGTAAAAGTAGTGCTATTCAGAGTAGTTGGCCCAAGAATAGTGCTGGTCCCTGGCAAGTTAGTTAGTTAGAAAGAAAGAAAGAAAGAAAGAAATGTAGTTAATGGGTATAGATAAGGAACCTGTCCTCTGTTAGTCCTCTGCTTGAGGTGCATTGAGCTGAAGAAGCAAACATTATGAACAAAGGGGAATTTTATTGTGTAAAGTCATCTCTGATAAGCTCTCTGACCATTAATGAACCAACTAGGGTTTGGGGTGGGAAGAAAAAATAATAACAACAACAACAACAACAACAACAACAACTGTGCGATGTAGAGGATGTGAAAGAAATGGGTGTTCTTGGTTTCCACCAATACGCATGACTCACTAGTTTCAGGAGGTTTTCTGCTGCTATATATAACTTTATGCATGATTTGAAACATTTGTCATAGTTTAAGCACCTACTCATAGAGAAAGGTTGGAAAACCTTTTATGAAGAGTTATTCTCCCTTACCCCTCTCTCTCCCTCTATTAATTGATTTGTCTGTTGGTTAGCTAAGTAGATAGCTTACAAGATATTTCATAGGTTTGACTGCAGTTGTACATTTTTTACAAATTATAAAGAGGCTCCTTTTCTTCTTTTTAACCTATATATGTTAAAGTAGGTGCATTGCTGAAGACATACAGGTATATGTGTTTTTAAAGGCTTTCATGGCTGGAATCATTGGGTTGCTGTGAGTTTTCCAGGCTGTATGACCATGTTCCAGAAGCATTCTTTCCTGACGTTTCGGCCACATCTATGGCAGGCATCTTCAGAGGTTGTGAGGTATATTGGAAACTGGGCAAGAGGGGTTTATATATCTGTGGAAAGTTCAGGATAAAAACAGGAAATTTCTAAAAACAGGGAAATTCCAGACATGAAACAATCAAGGCCAGCTAACACCTTCCAACAAAGGATTTCCCCAGGCAAGAATCAGCCAGGCCTTGAAGCTGCATGGCTTTTCAATGCTAATCAAGGTGATTATTTGCAACATCCACACTTGCCTCAAACAGACAAGCCTTTTTTCTCTCTACCCTGGACCTTCCACAGATAATATAAACCTCCCTTGCCTAGTTTCCAATATACAGTAGAGTCTCGCTTATCCAACGTAAACGGGCCAGCAGAACATTGGATAAGCGAATATGTTGGATAATAAGGAGAGATTAAGGAAAAGCCTATTAAACATCAAATTAGGTTATGATTTTACAAATTAAGCACCAAAACATCATGTTATACAACAAATTTGACAGAAAAAGTAGTTCAATACACAGTAATGCTATGTAGTAATTACTGTATTTACGAATTTAGCACCAAAATATCATGATGTATTGAAAACATTGACTACAAAAATGCGTTGGATAATCCAGAACATTGGATAAGTGAGACTCTACTGTACCTCACAACCTCTTAGGATATCTGCCATAGATGTGAGCGAAACATCAGGAGATAATGCTTCTGGAACAAGGTCATACAGCCCGGAAAACTATAGCAACCTATACAGGTATATCTTGGAGAAGAGAAAATCCAGATTCTACTCACCAAAAATCATGAACTAGCCTGTCCTTCTTGATCCTACAGCTGAACTTTACCAGACAGCTAGAAAATGGAATCTGCCCTATTGGTTTTGACAGACTGGGACATTAGATCTCTACTCATTTTGTTTTATATCCGTATACTAACTCAGTTTCTTAACACTTAAATAAGTTCTGTTTACTAATTCGGGACAATCTTTTAACTTTTATTTTTTGAAAAAAATAAAATAGAACCTAAATGTTAAGAAAAATGGGTGAGCAAGCGTTCTACATGCTGGTTGCTTATACAGAATCACATTGGATATTTTATGTATATCCTTAACTGTAGAGGCCTCTGTGTTCAGAAATATGCTGTTTATTTTTATTTGGACTACTCTGGCCAAAATACTCCAAAGCCACCATATCCGTCCTGTTCTGAAGTTAAGCAGGGCTAGCCCTGGCTAGTATTTGGATGGGAGATCGATAGCAAATACCAGGTGCTGTAGGCTCTATTTCAGAAGAAGAAGCCTCCAAGTATTCCTTACCTAAAAAACCCCTATGAGGTCAAGTTGACAGGCAGTTTGAAAACAGATACACACACACTTGTTGAAATAAAAGAAATTCTGTCTTTAAAGGGAACTCATACATTATAATCGTGTCTTTGTCTTATAGTGGAATGAATTATTCATTATGGTTGGAATCCACCATTGAGTCATAGAAGCTTAGTCAGTTATAGAGAATGGAGATAAAACTAAAGGAGGAAGAAAAGCCAACATCTGGATCGCTTTGAAACAAATATGTGAATTATAAACAAAGGCAAGATAGTACAAGTATCCCCTGTATTTTGATTACTCACTTTTCTATGACCTGTTCTTGACCATTTTGAACCCAGAAATGTATTTCCGAGGTGTGGTCTGATATTTTGACGGTTTTGTGACCACATGCCTTTTTTTCTCTTCATGAGTTTGAAGTTTTTTCCTCCCTCTCAGCCAACCTGGCACTATCTTTTTCATTCAGTCTGTGTTCATAGTACATCCTTAAAATTGTGTGTCATTCATGGTGCATCTTAGAAATTGTGTGCAGTGCATCCCTGATACAGTGCTGTGCATTATTTTTGCTTATGATACACTATTCACACAGTACTTATATTTGTGCTCATAATATACACTATAACATGTTTGTAAACACAGCATGTAACTTTTGCCAGTTGTCAATTGAACAGGTGAGGGATAGGAGGTGATGACACGTAGAAAAGTTCAATACTATTTCTTGGAAAAGGACTGTCCTGTTGATTCTTACAACAGGAGCTAATATTTTTCAAACGACATAGAAAAAACTGGCTCTCTGGCATAAAGAAGCACAACAGAAGGTAGAATTAATGCAACTGCATTAACTTCATTGACACCACTTTTATCTGCCATAGCTCAATCCTGTTGGAATCAAGGGAGCTATAGTTTGGTGAGGTACCAGCACTCTTCAGCAGAGAGTCGTAGTACAACTCTCATGAGCTATAGCAGCATTTCTCAACCTGGGGGTCGGGATCCCTGGGAGAGGTCGTGAGGGGGGGGTTCAGAGGGGTCGTCAAAGACCAGTATTTTCTGTTGGTCATGGGGGTTCTGTGTGGGAAGTTTGATCCAATTTGATAGTTGCTGGGGTTCAAGGGGCTCTTTGATTGTGGGTGAACTATAAATTTCAGCAACTACAACTCCCAAATGTCAAGGTCTATTTTCCCCAAATTCCACCAGTGTACAAATTTGGGCAAGTTGAATATATGTGCAAAGTTTGGTCCAGATCCATCATTGTTTGAGTCCACAGTGCTCTCTGGATTTGGTGAACTACAACTCTAAAATTCAAGGTGAATGCCCACCGAACTCTTCCAGTATTTCTTGTTGGTCATGGAAGTTCTGTCTGCCAGATTTAGTTCAATTCCATCATTGGTGGAGTTCCGAATGCTATTTGATGATAGGGAAACTATAAATCCCAGCAAATACAACTCCTAAATGACAAAATAATTCTCCCCCCAACCTCACCAGTATTCAAATTTGGGTGTATTGAGTATTTGTGCCAAATGTGGTCCAGTGAATGAAAATACATCCTGCATATCACATATTTACATTACAATTCATAACAGTATCAAAATGACATGACATTTATGAAGTAGTAACTAAAATAATTTTATGGTTAAAATATTTTAACCATTAGATGCCTTAAAATAATTTTAAGGCATCTAATGGTTGCCATATGTAAGCCACCTTGAGTTTCCTTTGGGATAGAGAAAGGCGGAGCAGAAATAAAGTAAATAAAATAAATAAATAAATATGAAAATAATTTTATGGTTGGGGGTCACCACAACATGAGGAACTGTATTAAGGGGTTGCGGCATTAGGAAGGTTGAGAACCACTGAGCTATAGCATCAAGTCGTGGCAGTTAAAGTGATGTCAAACTCTTCTCATTCTGCGGTGTAGATTCATTCTATGATCAGCATTCTTTGCATTCTGAGTTTTCTTTTCACAGAGAGAGCTTCATCCAGCTCATCTGCTGAAATCCTCAATTATTAATTTTGGTGGCCTGATTCTTCCATCTTCCCAAATACTGCATCTTACAAGTAGTGTAGAGCAAGGCTTCTTAATTTTTTTCCACGGCAATCCCTTTTCTGCCTTAAATTTTTTTACACAGCCCTTGATATATTGGTATATAAAATAGGTATAAAAATCAAACATTTACTGATCATAAATCAGCATTTGCAAGTCTGACTTAACAGGCTGATTTTCCTATTTATGAAGTACAGTTGAAGCACTTTTCTGCAGAGTCCTCTGTAAAACACCACAAATTCTTGCTAACAGGTTCATCTAAATGTCTAAAATAGACCGAGGTTAGCCATTGCCATTTTTTTGTCACCCTAACATTGAGGTAAGGGGACCCAACTTGGAGTCACGGTTTAAGAAGCAATGATACAGAGTAGATTTGCATTTTGCTGTGGCTACTTTTAGTTTTCTCATTGAAGCTAGGCTTTGAAGTTAATGCAATACATCAATATAAACGTCTGTACCAAGAATTCCTCTGTGTAGGTAGGCATTATGTTGCTTTGCCTCTTTTTTCATTCTTAATCCTGTGGGCTCTACTAAAGCTGGATATGTGACTCATTTCGTTGTCTTTCTCAGATATTTGCTCATCTGCTAATTGAGGTTTACCTTCCACTTGGTGGAATCTAATGACTAATGTTTAATAAGGGTAACCACCAAGCTCCCAGCTGAGATATGCAAGCATCAAGAAAACAAACAATATCCCTTTTACCGTGTCATGGTTTTGAAGCCAGTAGAATTTGGCATACTTGCTAATTACTACATAATTGCTTTGTTTAGCCCTGATTATTAGAACTCCCCTATGAAGGTGAATTTCTCAGCCAAGAAGATGCAAGTTAAGAAAGTATGAAACATTCACATTTCATTGGTTAAATGTTAGTTCCTCTAAGACTAAATGTAACTTTAAAGCCTGTGTTTGGTTTCCTGTAATTGCATGTGGTTTTGCATTTTTTAAATTAAAACATTTTTTTTACTTTTGGATCTACATATCAATAAATAAGATTACTTAGCAGATTCAGCAGGCATTCTTTTTGGAAAGTGGATTTGAATGAAATAGTAATGGAGGGCTGCCTTAGCACCTTAACTTCTCTTATGTAAGTACTGTAACATGAAAGCATACAAAAGCAAATGAATTGAACTGAGTATAAAATGAACACCAGACATCTACAGTAGGTCATCAGAAGTAATTCACTTACTACCTAGCTTCTTTTGTTCTGCTAGATACGTCACCTTTCCTTTTCACCATCATCCCCCTTCCATTTTCTGATCCTGAAAAGAAGTTCATTCCAGATTACTCAGTCAAAAAGTCTGACAAAAACAAAGATTGTAGTGTTTTTGAATACTAACCATTTATTAAATAATCAGTTTTCATGCTCCCGTGTCATCAAATACTTTGAGTATTTTCAAAAGTTGTGTATATTTTTATATAGTCCATAGATGGGAACCCAATGGCAGAGAGTAAGGTGCAAGAAAAATTAAATGCAAGGGGTACAGTGGTCTGACATTTAAGAGCGATTCCATTTATGCTATGTACAGTTGCACTATCTTTTCTGCTTCTTTTTCCATAATGTTCCCACAAATGATTTTTATATTTTATGTACTATAACTTCTTGAATTCTCCTGAGTCAAAATTTGTCCCAGTATGTGAAATATAGAGTCCTAGACTCTAACACATATCCTCTGTGAAATTCAGTATTAGGACTGATGCTTTAGATATTATATCTTTTACAGATAACTCTTGTGCTAAGATCTGTGGCATTATTGCCTCTTAAATATAATATAATGTATCATGCTTGCATCACATATGCCCCCAGAATATTTCTCCTCTTAGTGACTCTTGTTGCAAAACTGAGAGCAAGTTTATTTCTTCATGAGCAGTTTTGAAGAATTCCTCCTGCCAATTGGCTAGGGTTCCCTTGGAACTAACTCTTTAAATAATTTACATTTTAAATAATTTATCCCACAGTTTATTTTGGACTCCCATGTATAATTTGATGTTCTCCATACCAGGGATGCTTCAGAAAATACATATTCTCATGCTATATGATGTGTCATTTTTAACCCAACGCACAAGGAAGTCATCACATGGCTTGCTTCAAGAATAAAGCTGTTGCTGAGATAGTAGGTAGAAGACCTACTGAGTCCCCTCGGGTGAGAAGGGCGGGGTATAAATAATTGAAATAAAAAATAAGACCTGATCAGGGAGCAAATATACTATCCTCTTTTGCTATGTGGCTTGTTCCAGCCTAGAGGTAAAGAACAGAGATTTGAATTTTGTCCTTTCCCTGGCTGGCTTAAGAAATGAAAGACTTGTATGCTCAATGGTAAATGGCATTGCAGTAGGGCACAGGGAACAAATGGACATGTAAAATTTCCACAAATTCTGAAGCATTGAGAAAACAGAAATTTTCAGAAAAAAAGTTAAATACATTTCACAGATTGAAAGTCATTTGGTTATTCCATTACATTATGTATACATTGGTTTGGCATCAAATTTTCATATTTCTGTTATTATTTATTATTTGTAATTATTCAGAAGATAATTACAAATTTCATTTACTTTTTAAATTTTAAATTTTTGCCACACTTGGAGCTTTACCTAAACCATAAGGGATTTCTTTGGTTTTGCCTATGTGAGAGGAACGGTTTAAAAAAATCCAATCAAAACCGAAGAAACAAACAGCATTAGTAAAGCAAATAACTTTTTATCCTTTAGTCCTCCATAGTGTTGAAGCTCTTGTCCACCTGGAAGGAAGTTTGCAATGCCTCTCACTGTCCCCAAAACCTGACAAACGGAGATCCAGGGAAGCTTGGGACTTGCTTCTTTGTCACTGTGTATGCCATTTTTGCAGCAGCTTTCTCCAACACAGAGCCCCCTGTGTGGTTTCGGATGGCTGCATCTACTACCATCATTCATTCAGCCAAAAGGTCATAGGAATCCAGTAGAATCTTAGACACTGACTGGGAAAAAGAAATTCCTAGCACAAGCTTTTGTGAAGTCAATCTGTTTCATCAGATGTGCATGAGCTATATTTTAATGGACTAAAATGGACTAACATGGCTGTACCTTTGATTACATCATTTAACTCTTGACCATGCTGTTTAAGACAGATGAAGACTTCATTCAGAAACTTTGGAACATGGCAGTTTAAGGAAGATTGTTTTAGAGTTTAGTCTGGGGGGATGTAATCCACGGCAGTATGCATTAAAGATCTTAGTCTAGGTGTACTTTGAATAAGAGACTGCCAGAGAACCCTATGTACCGTTTGTTGAATTTGTTCAAGGAGTGCAAATGTGATACATTTTTCAAACTTATTTCAATGAAGGAGAAATGTGAGTGTTGATTTCACATTTTGCTTGATGTCCCATCTGATTGCCTATAGGTGGGACTCAAAACAAGCCAAAGGAACAATCTTTTTCTATTTCTGCGCATAAAGGCTCGAGGCTTTTAAAATCCATATTTTCAGATGTATAGTGTTCTATAGTTGATCGCTAATATATGTTCCTTCTGTTGTCACTGTTGCCAGTTTAACATCACAGCACTGTAATTAATTCATCACATTAAGTCTCTGTCTTCTAGTGATTAGCATGCTTATTTTGACTCCGTCATACATCCCATGGGGAGAAAGCAGTATGGCGGTGTGCATTTCTTGTAATTGCTGACTAGTAAAAATTGCTAATATGTCCTCAGAATCAGAATGATCAGAATCATAATTTAGAAATGTTTTGAGATTTTATCATCCAGAAATTGACACGGAAGAAGGGAGAATTTGCTGTCTTCCCATGAACTCCATAGGGAAGCCTTAATTTCTGATTTGAGCACTGTAGGATATGGTAATGATGATGTAGTACAAGTTTATAATCACTTGAGTGTGGTATTATCCTAATTCAAATTACCTCTGGACAAATTACTTTGGTGGAAAGAAGACAAGTGAAAACCTCCACCAGTTTGAGACCCAAAATTAATTCACTCTAAATTAACTCAAAATAATGTGCTAAAAGTCCCTGGGAGTTGTACTTTCTTTATTAGTATACAGCAGGGGTCCCCAAACTTTTTAAGCAGAGGGCCGGTCCACAATCCTTCAGACTGTGGAGGGGCCGAAGTATCATTTGAAAAAAAAATACAAACAAATTCCTATGCATACTGCACATGTCTTATTTGTAGTGCAACAACAACAACAACAATGAAAGAACAATACCATATTTAAAAATGAATAACCTATTTTAAAATTATTTAAAAATAATTTTATATTTATTTAAATATTAAATAAATAAATATTAAATAAATAAATAAAAAATATTTAAAAATGAATAACCCTAACCAACATAAACCTATTAGGATTTCAATGGAAAGTGTGGGCCTGCTACTGGCCAATGAGATAGTCAAGTTAATTAGGATTGTTGTTGTTGTTCAAGTCATGCCTTCAAGTCATGTCAGACCTTGGCCGAGCCTAAGTTTAAAATTATTTATTTACTGCATTTATTTACTACATTTATATCCCACCCTTCTCACCCCGAAGGGGACTCAGAGCAGCTGTATGTACATACAATATATTATATTATTAGCATAACACAATATTAGCATTATATATTACTATATTGAACTATACCACTATACTATTATATAATATGTAATATATAACATATAATTAATATTATTATATGCTATTAGTATTATATTGTATAACATAAGATTATTATCAATATTATATGTATATACAATATATTATATTATTAAAACTGATATAAAAATATATTATAAAACTGAGGGCAGGGGCCAGGTAAATGACCTTGGAGGGCCGCATCCGGCCCCCGGGCCTTAGTTTGGGGACCCCTGGTATACAGTAAGACCCTGTAACTGCAGAATGCATATCCTCAGTTTGAGTTATTTATGTTTGGGGGGAAATGTCTTTCTAGGAATTGTTTATGATATGCTTCACCCAGAATTTACTATAGAATAACCCTGAAGGGACCTAGCAAATTCCTACAGGGTATTTGTTTCTTGGAATTTCTAGGTCCACTGAGAACCTATGGTATGATGGGACCAGAAATCAGTAATTTGTAATCGTGTTTGGTCATATCTACGATTTCAGATAACCATGGTCCAGCCAAGAACATATCCACAAGAACATTAACTTATCTCACACACATACACCGCTAATTAATTTGAGTTAATGCATGTCACATTGGTTTTTACCTTATACGGCTTTTGGGTTTTCATTATGTTGGATATTTACATTATATTTGTAGACTATTTGGTGTCATCATGAATGGTCGGCAGAATAGAAATGTTCTAAAATAAATCAGCAACTGTGTGTTCGGAAGAGGGAGAGAGGAGATGTAGTGATTCCTTTAAACTTACAAGCTTTCAGGATCTCAGCATCAGCGTTGGCAGTAAAAATCAGTGTTACTAGAGTAATATTTCATCTCAGTTGGATATGAATTCTGACATTTTGGGAGGCTTTATACAGAAACGCAGAAGTCCTTGTCTCCCCCCTTTTTTAATAAATAAAAATTTGCACTGTGGTCGAGTCTGTAGTGTGTAAGCATTCAAACGAAAATAGTTTTTGGTTGCAGTTCACAAAGTTAACAGCGTTGTCAGTGATTCACTCCACAGGTGTTGTTCTATTCAGTTAAATAAACCACCACTTTAAATAACCACTGAAGTGAAACATAGCAGTTAAAAATGGCACTTAAATTTTTGCTTTCCTTTTTTTTCTACCTGTCCATCTTCCTGTCTCTCTTCGCTATTAAGATCATATAAACTTGTGGGTAGGAGGAAGCATCGTGGGACTTTTGAAAGGCCAAACTTTTTGTAGATATACTCTTAAAAGGATAAACACTGCGAGCAGTCTCCATAGATTATTCAGCTTTGTTGAAACAATCTATAATGTTTTTCTTCGTGTACTCTGTGAATGCACACTAATGGAGAGGCTGCGCCTGCGCAGGTTCCAACGGAAACTCTTCCCAAGCTGAAGTTTGAATTTTGGCGGTAGCCACGCCCCTCCGTCCCCGGAGGGCATATAAGGCAGCCCTCGGCGGTTGCTCCCCAGTTCCTTTTTTTCCGCCGCAAGGTTCACTTCGGACTCCCATGTCTACGACTCGCTTCAAGCGCTGCACTCAGTGTGCCGCAAAAATCCCCGATTCCGACGGCCACGCCAAGTGCCTCTACTGCCTCGGGGAGGCACATGTCGTCGGTACCTGCCGTTTCTGCCTGGCCCTGACGGCTCAGGCTAGGAAGAATAGAGCCGCGAGGCTTAGAGCAGCGCTCTACGAAAAATCGCTTGCTCCTGAACCCGTTCCGTCGACTTCGGGCACGAAGCCGTCGGTCGACCCGAGAAAGATGTCGGCTCCAACGGCTAAAGCTCCCTCGGTCTCGTCCAGGGCGTCCAGAGCCTCCAGATCGGCTAAAGCCGCCAAACCGCCGTGCACACTCACCACGGCCACGATGTCGACACGTTCCGGTCGAGTCGGCCCTTCCTCGACATCGAGCTCGGTGGCCTCCGTTTCCTCGGCCCGTTCCCATCTCGGGGCCCCTCCATCGACCTCTGCGATGAAGATCGCCTTTAAGAGGGCGCATGAGGAGGCTCGTCGGACGCAATCCGACTCAGCTATGGTCCCGCCTACACCGGGAAAATCCATGAGGGTTTCGTCAAAACAACCACTCGCAAAGAAGAGGGCTACCCAGCGTTCCTCTTCCTCTGCCTCCTCCAAGATGGACGTCCCCTCTTCGGCGACTTCGTCCAGAAAATCCTCTCCAATCCCTCCCGCTCAGCGGCCTCGTCAACCTTCTCCTCAGCAACTTTCTGATGGCGAGCTGCAGGACTCACCCCACCACTCTAACCAGACAGTGGTCAGGGTGCCATCTCCTCGACCTGCTGCCTCACATCGCCCGTCTCGACAACAGCTTTTTCCCCCGACTTCGACACCGGAACGGGGTAGACAAACCGCCCGCCTGGCTCGAGCGGCCCAGGCCTCGGCTTCTAAGGAACCTCGACCACAGATGGCTCCTGCTCTTGTGGCTCTGCCACCACCAGAGACTGTGTTGTCATCTCCCCCTCAGTCCCCTCAAGGGGCTGAGGACGATGAGATCGATGTCGATCGCCCTGACTCCGCTCTCTCGGCCTCAGTGGTATCTCTAGGCCTTGATCTCTCTCCTCCTCATGATGCCTATGAGGTCGACCCTCCTTCGCCTACCGACAACATTCGGGCCTTCTCCGAACAGATGGTTAGAATGGCCGATGCCTTGGGTCTAGAAATCAAACAAACCTCTAAGGCAGTGTCTGACCCGGTTTTCAAACGGGTCCAAGCCCAGGCCCCTCCGGCCACGCTGTTGCCGTTTCTGCCTTACCTCCTGGATGTCATCCAATCTTCGTGGAAGACTCCTTCCTCAATTCCTCCTACCTCGAAGAGAATTGAATCCTGGTATCGTACAGATGACGACACCTTAGAGTGGCTTAAACACCATCCCGACCCAAATTCCATGGTTGTTAAAGCTTCTCAAACTTCCGGTCGTGAATCCACTACCCCTGCAGATAGAGAGGGCAAGAGATTTGACGCGGTCGGCCGAAAGCTCTACTCCGGGGCCCTTCTACTTTGTAGAATGGCGAACTATGGGGCATGTATGGGGGCCTACCAGCAGATCCTTTGGGAGAAAGCTCAGCCCTTCTTCTCGAAGTTGTCCGACGAAGACCGGTCGGTTATGTCCACCCTCCAGCAAGAGGCCGACTCGCTAGCTCATCACCAAATCCAGATGGCTAAGCATACCGGCGACACGGCCGGCAAGATGATCGCCCACGCCATTGCCATTCGTCGCCACGCCTGGCTGAGGTCGTCCGGTTTGTCTTCCTCCTCGAGGCAGGTCATCGAGGACCTCCCCTTCGACGCCATGGGCCTCTTTAATTCTGGCACCGACGACAAGCTCAAGACCAACCATGACTTTAAAGTTCTGGCCACTAAGTGCGGCGATCAACCCCAAGCTCACCGCACCAAGTGGTTTCCTCAACGCTTTCGTCGCTTCCCGCCTCCCTCTTATCGCCATCAATCCTTCAGGCGTCCCTCGGTATCGAACAACCAGAACCGCCAACAGCCCCGTCGGGCTGCTCAACCACAAAGACAGCGCGGCCGGGCCACCCCCACCGCTGGTCAACCTCACCGGCGTTCCTGACGCCATCTCTCTTTCCAAAGACTCTTTCTACGGTACCGATGCAGCTCTCATTCCTCCACACCCCTCTCCTCCACCGAATCAACCTCATGGTCTCTTTCTAGACCGCCTGGCTCCCTTCTTTCACCGGTGGAAATCTATTACTTCAGATGCCTGGGTTCTCAAAATTGTCCAAGAAGGCTATGCCTTAGAGTTCGAGGAACTCCCGCCCACCGGTCAGGTCCTTCTCTCCAATCCTTCTCAAGAAATTCTCATAGAGGTCGACGCCCTTCTCGCCAAAGGGGCTATTCGGCCTTCTCCATCGGTACAGGACCCTCAAAGCTTCTTCTCCAGATACTTCACGGTTCCGAAGAGGGGTGGGGGCCTCCGCCCCATTCTAGACTTACGTATGCTCAATGCCTTCATACGCCCAACCAAGTTCAGGATGGTGTCCATCGCCTCCATCCTCCCGATGCTTCAGCGCGGAGACTACTTTGTGTCTATAGACCTTCGAGACGCTTATTTCCACGTGGCGATCCGAGAAAACCACAGGCGCTTCCTCTCTTTCAAGGTTCTCGACCAAACCTACCAGTTCACCGTTTTACCCTTTGGCCTCGTTACGGCCCCAAGGGTTTTTACCAAAGTCGTCGCTGTCGTGGCCGCCCACCTCCGGCTCCAGGGGATCACAGTCTTCCCTTATCTAGACGACTGGCTTCTGGTCGAATCCGACCCTGCCCTCCTCCGACGTCACGTCGACTACACCCTCTCTCTTCTGAAATCTCTCGGTCTCCAGCTAAACCCCGACAAATCTCACCTCACTCCGTCGAACAAAATCCGCTTCATCGGCGCCCTGTTCGACTCAATCTCTCGAACTGTCTCTCTCCCGCTCGACAGGTTCCTAGCCCTCCGTCAACAGATCGTCTCTTGCGAGACCCACCGGAGGGTTCGGGCTCGATCCATCCAGGTGCTGCTCGGCCACATGGCCTCCACAGTTCTCACGACCCCGTTTGCCAGACTCCATTTCCGGACTCTGCAGAGATGGTTTATAGACGTTTTCAAGCCTTTTCGCCACCTCAACTCGAGGTTTCTCTCCGTTCCGCCCCACGTTCGTCGGTCGCTTCTCTGGTGGAAGTCCCTCTCCAATGTCTGCAAGGGTCTTCCGTTCCACCCGATCCCTCCCTCGACCACCATAACCACAGACTCATCCAATTTCGGCTGGGGAGCCCACATGAGCGGTCTCACCGTTCAAGGCCTCTGGTCTCCTTCCGAGAAGGCCAATCACATAAACTTTCTAGAACTCCTAGCCATCTTCAAGGCTCTGAAAGCCTTCTCCCGCCTGATCTCCCAAAAATCCATCCTCATCCAATCAGACAACACAGTGGCAGTCTTTTACATCAACAAACAGGGCGGCACGGGTTCGAGGAAGCTAATGCTTCTCTCCTCTCAGCTGTGGCACTGGTGCATAGGCCGCAACATCCAAGTCACGGCGATTCACCTTCCCGGGATCCAGAACAATCTAGCAGACGCCCTCAGCAGGATGACGACCTCCTCCCACGAGTGGATGCTCGATCCCGAGACTCTTCTTTCTCTCTTTCACAAATGGGGTTTTCCCACTCTGGACCTCTTTGCTTCTCCCCAAAACGCACAGTTGCCTCGGTACGGGGCGAGACTTCCCCCGTCCTCCTTTCCAGGATGCCTGGGAGACGCCTTCCTTCTCGACTGGTCTGCGGAACCGATCTACCTCTTTCCGCCTTTTCCCCTCATACCGAAGGTCCTACAGAAACTCCGGTCGATACCGACGTCGGCGATCCTGATAGCTCCGGCCTGGCCTCGCCAACCTTGGTTCCCGGCCCTCCTTCGTCTCTCCAGAGCGACCTCCTTCACCCTGCCTCTTCTACCACACCTATTGACCAGAGAGAACGGCCAGATCCTACACCCGGATCTCCCCTCTCTACATCTCACTGCTTGGAGAATTCTCACCTGACCTCCCTCCCGCACAACCTGCAGGAGGTCCTCCGCGCAGCTCACAAACCAGCTACAACCAAATCCTACTCTTATAAGGTTTCTCGCTTCCGCTCCTTTCTTCGCTCCCGAGGGATTACTGCCTTTCCAACCTCGGTACCGATAGTGCTGGACTTCCTTATGTCTCTGGCAGACCAAAAACTCTCTCTCGCTTCTATGAAATCCTACTTGGCCGCCCTATCCTGGTGTTTTCAACAACATGGTAAACCCTCGTTGTTCTCGGATCACCTCGTCAAAACCTTCTTAAAGGGATACAATAACATCTGCCCACCGTCTCAGCCTCCGACTCCGGGGTGGAACCTCGAGCTCGTGCTTTCCCAGCTCACTGCCCCCCCTTTCGAACCTTTGGCTTCGACCGACCTACGTCTCCTTTCTTGGAAAGTTGCCTTCCTGGTGGCCATAACTTCGGCGCGCAGACCCTCAGAGCTGGCGGCCCTTCGGGTTGATGAGCCCTACCTCCGTTTTCATCATGACCGCGCCGTTCTCCGTCCGGACATCACCTTCCTTCCCAAGGTGGTCTCAGCTTTTCACCTTAACCAGGACATTGTCCTTCCTGCCTTCTTTCCAGACCCCTCGTCTCCTCTTGAGTGGAGACTGCACCTTCTTGATGTGCGTAGGGCACTCCTTTTCTATCGGGACCGTACTAAAGACATTCGAAAGACCCCAAAACTTTTTGTGGCCCATGCCCCTGATAAACTGGGCAATCCTATTTCTTCTCAAAGACTGTCTCATTGGATTGCTCAAGCCATTGAACTGGCCTACGAACTAGCCAAACGACCGCCTCCCCCTGCGCTTCGCCCGCGTTCGACGAGGGGCCTCTCCACGTCGACTGCCTTCCTAAGGGGCATTCCCCTGGACTCTATTTGCAGGGCAGCTATCTGGTCCAACCCCCTTACGTTCGTGTCTCACTACAGGGTAGACCAGAAAACCTTAAAGGACTCAGCCTTTGCTAGAGCAGTTTTGTCATCCTGTTTGTCCTGAAGGGCTTCTTCATATGTTCCTTCTCTAAGGATGTTTTCATGCGACTCTTTTTGTCGTTTCCCTGTTCAGTACATGTTTGCACTGTTCTCTCTGAAATATTGTGCCTTATTTGATTCTGCCTTCCTCCTTTGAGGAATGATTTGCCTGGCTTACACATGTTTTCTTAGATTGTTTATATCATGCCTTACCGGACTGTTCTCGGTATTATGCGTGTGTTCATGCAATACTTCAATGGGTCCTTCGGACCATGTTTTCTGATGCTTAATAAACATATGTTTGGACATTATCTCGTTGTCAGGGTTTGCTTAGCCCGCCTCCGAGACCTAAGCTTGCTAGTCTCCATTAGTGTGCATTCACAGAGTACACGAAGAAAAAGGACAGGTTGCTTACCTGTAACTATGTTTCTTCGAGTGTACTCTGTGAATTCACACAAGCCCGCCCTTCCTTCCCCTCTGGCAAACCCTCTTCCTTCCTCGTTGCCTTAGCGGCGTAGGAACTGGGGAGCAACCGCCGAGGGCTGCCTTATATGCCCTCCGGGGACGGAGGGGCGTGGCTACCGCCAAAATTCAAACTTCAGCTTGGGAAGAGTTTCCGTTGGAACCTGCGCAGGCGCAGCCTCTCCATTAGTGTGAATTCACAGAGTACACTCGAAGAAACATGGTTACAGGTAAGCAACCTGTCCTTCTACATGACTTGAAAACCCTGCAAGTAATTTCTTCTTCTTTTGAAATAATACCAAGGGGCTCTACATCTTTTAGACATCAGCTACTATGCTATAATGGCAATGTCGTTGGTCTATAGTTTATCTTTAGTGGATATAAAATTAATAATTCAGTCTGTGAAAGAGGGATAGAGAAGAGTTGTAGCATTCTTGGCTGTGTCTGGGAAACACTATAGTTTAAATGCATTGCCTCTATTTTTTACAAATAACCATTGTAACTCCTTTCAACTCCTTTCAAGTAAATATTTACTTTCTCACACCATTTTCCTTATGAAAATAACCTCACAAACATTGTTATTTCTTTCCATAATAATAGTAAGTGGGCACACTATTAAGAATAATTCTAACAGGGAGGCAGAAGAAGAGTTCCTGAAAAACAAAAAAAGCTTACATTAGAAGCCCAGCTGAATACTCTTGTGGTCAGTCACTAGAAGCATAAGAGTTGAAAGTGACCACAACGACCATCTGGTCCAGCCCCTACAGCAAAAAAATTATAGTCAGAGCCCTCCTGAGAGATGACCATCTAACCTGAGCTTAAAAACCTTCAAAGAAATGGAATCCACCACCTTCCATGGCAGTACTTTCCACTTTCAGGTCACTCTTACAGTCAGGAAATCTGTCCAAATATTTGCAATTTTAAGCTCTGGAGCAATTGAGAACAAACTTCAGATATCTAAAGATGGCATTGGTTTAAATACAGTTACTTGAATTTGTAGTTGTGTTTGAATTTGATTTGAATACAAATACAGGCAGTCCTTGAGTTACAAACATCCAGCTTGCAAATGACTCATATTTAAGAACAAGGGCAAGACAACAGCAAGTGAGAGAAATCTACAGCTCGGAAGGGATATTCACTTCTGAAAGAGTTATCATGGGGAAAAGGTGTCTCCACTGAAGCTTTATGTCCAGTCCTTTATTTCCATAGGTAAAGGTAAAGGTTTCCCCTGACGTTAAGTCCAGTCATGTCTGACTCTGGGGGTTGGTGCTCATCTCCATTTCTAAGCCGAAGAGCCGGCGTTGTCCGTAGACTCCTCCAAGGTCATGTGGCTGGCATGACTGCATGGAGCGCCGTTACCTTCCCGCTGGAGCGGTACCTATTGATCTACTCACATTGGCATGTTTTCGAACTGCTAGGTTGGCAGGAGCTGGAGCTAACAGCGGGTGCTCAAGCTGCTCCCAGGATTTGAACCTGGGACCTTTCGGTCTGCAAGTTCAGCAGCTCAGCGCTTTAACTCACTTCCCCACCGGGCCACATTTTTCAAAATCCAATTTTCACAGCAACAGAAAGTGAGGTGAAATCTTCTGAACAGGGGCACAGGCAGTAAAACAAACACCATAATGATGTTAACCTTTCCCTATACTATCCAAAACTTGTGTGTGTGTGTGTGTGTGTGTGTGTGTAAATATCTCTGGAGTTACACTTGAATCTGTACCTGTTCCAACTTATATACAAATACATTTTAAGATCAAACCTACAGAACCTATCTTGTTCATAACTTGGGAACTGCCTATACATTGGGAATCACTTTACACCAACCATTATTACTCTGGTTTTTTTTTTCTATTTGAACAGTAAAAAATACAGTACTTGTAAGTAGAGCCAAACACTTCTCTATTTTGCTTTTGTACTTCTGTTTTGTTTAATTTTTTCCACAATGACAGCATACAGTATCACCCACAGGGTGGAAGGGTCTGGTCTGTCTTCCATTAAGTAATTTCCCACTATTCAATTTTTATGGTTGCTGTGTGCATTCAAGTTATTCCCAGTATTAAGACAAAAGTATCATGGGATTTTTATGGCAAGATTTGTTCCGAGGGGAATTTGTTACTTATTTTCTCTGAGGTTGAGAGCATGTGATTTTCCAATGACACCCAGTAGGTTTCCATGCCTGATTGGGAATTTCAGCCCTAGTTTCTGAGATCCTAGTCCAGTACCTAAAATGTTGTTTCCCAAATTTTGATCCTCCAAGTATTTTGGACTTTAGCTCCCAGAATTCCTGGCCACAGGGAAAACTGCCAAGGGCTTCTGGGAGTTGACGTGCAAAACAATTGGAGAGCCAGAGTTTGGACACCACTAACCTAAACCATTACAACATGCTGGCTCTTCAGCTAAAATAGCTAAAATAGCTTAAAATAGTACTGTTAAGTAATAGCAGAAAAAATAATTTGAAAATATAACATTGTCATGCCTCTTTTTTGCAGCTCTTTTATGTAGGTGCTTGTAACTTTTTTGTACTTTGTGGTTGTTTCTGAGCAGCTGGAAATTACGTAGGTGAGTGCAGGCTTCCTCCGAGACAGTGACAGGTGGCCAGATGTGGGTGGGGTGGCAGGGGGAAAATCTGTGGGAGGGATGCAACACCCACATCCTTTGGCATCCACTGTAACAACTGCTGCTGTTTGTTGGCATGCGTTTTGTGCTACAGTGGGTTTGAATTGTACTTGTTCTTTCACTGTTGTCTGCTTTGGCTATGACTTTGCTTTTGGCTTTACACAGGTCCCTTTTTTTAGTTAGCTGAAGTATCAGTAAAATATGTCAAGAAATATTTTGTCCCAAAACAGCATATTATAGTTGCATCAGGGCTTGGGGAATATGATTTAGGATTCAAAATTACTAGAGAGTGTATCTACAATGCAGTTTGACACCACTTTAACTGCCATATTTAAATGCTGTGGAAATTTGGGAGTTGTAGTTTCGTGAGACACCAGCACACTTTAGCAAAGAAGGCTAAAGACCTTGTAAAGCTACAACCCATGATTCTATAGCATTGAGCCATGGCAGTTAAAGTGGTGTCAGGCTGTAGTAATGCTACAGTGCAAATGCAGCTTTGGATTTAAATACTGTTTGCCACCAGCAATGGTCACTTCTGGCTGTACAAGATGGATAACTTGATTGTTAATAGTTCTTCTCCTGTCCTCCTGCAGCCCTCTTTTTGTTCCACAGGTTCCTTGGCTATCAGGAATATTCTTCTGAGCCTCAATGAACTCTTATTTTATAAATAAATTTCTACTTGCAGGTCTTTGGATTGTAGGCTTTTGGTTCATTTTTTCCTTGTACCAAGGCCTCTGTGGCTAAATTACTCCCCCCTCCCCAAATATGTACATACGTGGTTTTCAACTATGTTAACCTTTTAAGCTGTTTTAATTTGTTAAATATTATTTATGTTTTGGTGTGTTCAAAATCACTCAAATTCTTTGAAAATGTGCATGGTTTCAAATAGTTCAAATTGATTTTGCTTGTATTCCATACTGACTTAGGACAGGATAAACACGTTTTAATAAATACATAAATAAATATTTGCCATGTTGCATGGAAAACCAAAGTTCTGTTCCTTTCCCAACTGTTGTTGGGACCTGACAGAAGAACCTAATACTCATATAAATGTGAATAATTAATTGTGTTGTTGAGATGAAACAGGGACTCTCATGTGCACTGCTTGGGTCTGTGGAAGAAAGATGACTTAGGAGTAAGGTAATCAAGGCCCACTGTTACATTTTAATTAGAGAAAGAGGTGTGCACGCACATGTGTGCATGGTTGTTTTTTCACCAAAAATAAATTAGAAAGAAAGCAGGTGGCAAACTCTGCATCTCTAGTTTCTACATTTCTGTGGATGGTACCAGCTAATTAAAACTTATTTCTCTGTAGGGTTTATACTGTTGCTTGATCGATGATTACCAGAAAATGGAAACTGCATATTAATGGGTCATATCAAATTGTTTTTTATATGAGCAGCAGGTGGATGGCATAGTGATCTTCTCTGCTCCCCATGCATTTTGTATAAAATTGGCACCAAATGCATTACCACTTCACAAACAGTAATTTTTTCAACCACAAAAAAGAGTATGCAAACTGTATCAGAAACTGTATTTTATATGTGTGAATAGTAATAAATAGTGGATAAGAAATAGCAAATAATGTTATAAGAAAATAAAAGATAAAAAGGGTAATTTTTGTCTTCTCTGTTTAGGATTTCTTGCTCAAAGCACTATTGTATCAACATTACCTGTTCAAAAGGTCTACAGATACATTTTGATGATGCTTCTTATATTAATTTTGACCATTAATTCCAGCTTATTGATAAAACCTATTAACTGGCTTTCAGCCAAAGTGGAGGGTATTCATAAATATAAATGCTACTTTTGCTCATGGAGAATCTTGCAATAAGATACCAACAGCTACCTTATTTATGACTTGCCTCATTTTGCTTCCAAACTAATAGACATTCAGCAATGTGTGTGTTCTGTCAGGAGTGATTCAGATGGATGGTCTAACAAGAGTTCAAGATGACTTACTATCTGAAAACAAAGGAAGGAACAGAGAAGATCCCATTGATCTATCTATTTTCCTTCTATCCCTTTTCTCACAATTATATTCAAATGGATCACACCTCTCCATCCTTCCTGGAAACCTTACTTGCCCTTAAATTTTGCAAACATTTTTCCCCAGTATATTTTCACCTAGCAGATTTTCAGTTGTTGCACTGGATCCCCTATACCTCCTTGTGTACACTGTTCTAGCTGGGAGATCTGATTTTCTATCACCTCAAACAATCTAAAATATGTTGTAACAAGCAAACTGGGTTTTCTCCCATCTAGCATATCAATTGTGATTAGTGTTTTGTTGAATGCAGTGTGTTTCTGTACCCCAGTAGGAGGCATTTCCATAGGGGGGAAACTGTATTTTCTGAGGCAGCCTTGTTCTTTATAAATGCGTTCCTGATTTTGCTCGCTTAAGGCATATTGTATAGTTAACATAGCATTTCTTAGAAGATGGTCCCCTCTTGCAAAGTGTTTAATTCAGCAATATGCTGCTGGATGAATACTGATGTACTTTGCTCTTTGAGCAGTTTCTTGCATTGCATTTGGAGATAGATAATTATTATTTCTTTCTTTTAAAGTCTGTTTATTGAAGTGGCTGAGAAATAAAATCACTTGGTATCTTAATATTTTCCTCATATTTTTTGGTTTTGAAAGAACGTGGTTATTTATTTTTGAGTGTTAAAATTACATTTAAATTCTGAACATTTTGAAAAAAAGAATAGGAAAGCAAGTACATATTAAGGAAGGAATGCAAAATTTCGTTTCATTTATAAACTTTTTAACGTACTTAGGTGTATTCAGCTCAACATCCAAATGCAATGTACATAGTTAAGTTAAGAGATCCCAAACTCATCGGAATAGGGACAGGATATCTTCTTGGAACCTCAAGCAAGTAATGAACTCTCAGTGCATTAATATTTCTGTCCTTTGTCCATTTCTCAGGGTGTTGAAAAGCAGTGTCAACTGCATAGCAATTTAGAAGACACAAGAACAAAATACAGTAGAGTCTCACTTATCCAAGCTAAACGGGCCGCCAGAAGCTTGGATAAGCGAATATCTTGGATAATAAGGAGAGATTAAGGAAACGTCTATTAAACATCAAATTAGGTTATGATTTTACAAATTAAGCATCAAAACATCATGTTATACAACAAATTTGACAGAAAAAGTAGTTTAATATGCAGTAATGTTATGTTGTAATTACTGTATTTACGAATTTAGCACCAAAATATCAGGATATATTGAAAACATTGACTACAAAAATGGCTTGGATTATCCAGAAGCTTGGATAAGCGAGGCTTGGATAAGTGAGACTCTACTGTAATAATAATAATAATAATAATAATAATAATAATAATAATAATAATAATTGTTATTAATAATTGAACTTCAGAGACTCTGGCAGAAACCAGTGCAGGTGGTCCCGGTGGTGATGGGCACACTGGGTGCCGTGCCAAAAGATCTCAGCCGGCATTTGGAAACAATAGACATTGACAAAATTACGATCAGTCAACTGCAAACGGCCAGCCTACTGGGATCTGCATGCATCATCCAAAAATACATCACATAATCCTAGACACTTGGGAAGTATTCGACTTGTGATTTTGTGAAACGAAATCCAGCATATCTATCTTGTTTGCTGTGTCATACAATAAAATAATAATAATAATTAATAATAATAATAATAATAATAGATAAAGATAAAGGTTTTCCCCTGACATTAAGTCTAGTCATGTCCGACTCTGGGGTTGATGTTCATCTCCATTTCTAAGCCAAAGCGCCAGCATTTTTCGTAGACACCTGCAAGGTCATGTGGCCGGCATGACTGCACAGAACTCCGTGGCCTTCCCACCGGAGTGGTACCTATTGATTTACTTACATTTGCATGTTTTAGAACTGCTAGGTTGACAGAAGCTGGGGCTAATAATGGGAGCCCATTCCGCTCCCTGAATTCAAACTGCCGACCTTTTGGTCAGCAAGTTCAGCAGCTCAGCAGTTTAACCCTCTGTGCCATCGGGGACTCCAAATAATAATAATAAAAATAATAATAAACTTTATTTTTAACCCTCCTTCTCTCCCCAAGGGGACTCAGGGCAGCTTCCAAAGGCAAAAATGGCAAACATTCAATGCCATATGAATAACAAAATAAAACATTAAACAAACAGTTAAAAATACTCAAATTAAACACAATAAACCATTAAAACAGACAGTTAAAGTAAATAACTAAACATGTAGGCTAAATTAAATATATCAATAAGGCATCATAACTAACACATTGAATAGTTAAAATCTGTATAAAATATAATTCCTCAATAAATTAGGGGTGACGGTGGTCGTTATTGTCAGACAAGGTGAAATCAAAAGGTAAACTACTCATCTTTCTTTCCATACGCTAGCGTGCAAAAGTAGGTTTTTAGTTGTTTCTTAAAGGGGCTTTTCTAATTTCTTTATAGAGAGAGTTCCAGAGGGAAGGGTCAACCACGGAATCCCCCCCCCTCTCACCAGCTGTGCTTTAGACGGGAGTGGGACCTAGAGGAGGGCCCCTCTGATGATCACAGTGTCTGAGCAGGTTTGTAGATGGTGATACGGTTTGTCAAATAACATGGGCCTGAGCCTTTTACGGCTTTATAGGTAATAACCAGCACTTTGTATTTAGACCGAAAGCAGACCAGGAGTCAGTGAGGCTGCTGTAATATGGATTGTATGCTCTCTGTACAGCGCTCCAGTTAGTAATCTGGCTGCCGATCTTTGAACCAGTTGTAACTTCCAAACAATCTTCAAGGCAGCCCCACGTGGGGAGCGTTGCAGTAGTCCAGGCGTGATATGACTAAAGCATGGACAACCATGGCCAGATCTGGCATCTCCAGATATGGGCACAGCTGGCGCACATGTTCCAGGGTCAATTATGAGTCCAGGAACACCCCCAAGCTGAGAACCTGCCTCTTCAAGGGGAGTATGAGCCCGTCCAACACAAGCTGTAATCCCACTCCCTGATGTGCCTTCCGCCGGATCAGGAATACCTCCATCTTGTCTGGATTTAATTTCAACTTGTTCGCCCTCATCCAGTCCATTACTGATGACAGGCACCGGTTAGGTGGAACTGAAGTCATTTGTGCAGATCCACATGTAAACACACTAGCTACAACAAAAGTTATATGGATTGTCAGCTCTGTAGAACATAATTGTATTTCATTGCATAATAGTTGCCATTGCATAATAGTTGCACCCTCCTTTTTGGGGTCCCAGTTTTGGTCTTTAAGTATTCATCACATAATAGTCTCACCCCTGCCCGCAGACCTGCCCCTTTTGTAAATCCAAAAAAAATAACCGATTGAAACTCTACCCTTAGATACAATCAATGACTGATAATGTTTACACACAGAGATATATACATACATAGTGCTCTCTGTCTTTTCTTTGTTAACAATACATTATTTTCTGAAGAAAATAACTTCCAATCTCTATAGATACTCTTTGACTTCACCAATCCTTGATAAGAAGAAGGTGGCTTGCCCAAAGGATTAGGAAATATTAGCTGTCCCTTCTTTGCATTCTCCAGAAAAATGAAACCAGTGCTCTGAGAAGTTGTCCCTGCTGAAATAGACTTATTTGGTAATGCACATGTCTCTGGGCTCTAAACACCAGTCCCGAATGCCAGCCAGGCCATGCTTTCATTCTAAAACTGGTGGTAGCTCTCCATTCCATGCCAGGCACTAGAGTGTTGTTGGCTAGGAAATCTCTGTGTAGCTAAATTGGGAATTCCTCTGGTTTACTTCTCCCAAAATAGCACAGCAACTCATCCCTCAAGCCGTTTGACTCTTCTTTGATTCCAGGATTTTCACGAGGACAGGCTTAACCCTCAAAGGTATTGGTATCTCAGAGCTGACATGTCAATTGAGAAGTTTTAGTATTTCTGCATCTATGTCACCTGAATATGTTTTGATATTTTGCTTTGTAGAAACTCAAGCTGCTGAAACTATGCCAATAGACAGTTCTAACAGGCCTGTGAAATTCTCTCCAAATGTCACTTGGTATTTAATAGGGTCAGTGGTATGAACTAGCAGCTAACACGTTTGGTTTCTTATTACAAGTCTCCTGAGATTTATGGATGATCTGCTCATTTTTAAACTGGGACTTTTTTACCAGGGTATGGAATGTTGGCTGCAGCCAGGTTAAAGGCAAGACATATTCGTTTGGAGTAGATCCAGCATGGTGTAGTGATTTGAGTCTTGAACTACTCTGGAGACCAGACTTCGAATCCCCAGTCAGCCATGAAAACTCATTAGGTGACCATGTCAAGTCACACTTTTTCCAGTCTCAGAGGAATGCAAAAGTAAAACTCCCTCTGAACAAAGTTTGCCTATAAACCCATGATAGGTTCATCTTATGGTTGCCGTAAGTCAGAAATGACCTGCATCACACACCAAGAGCATTAGGAGCAATGGAGTTAGTAGGCATTTCTGTTGAAACTTCTTTCTTTATGTTGCTATCCTTCTTGAACATGTAATTAAATAACTACATAATTGAATATTTAATAGAAGGCCATATATTAAGGATCCTTCGTTTCTCTGTTTTAGATTAAGAATGTTCCTTTCCTTTCTGTTGGTGACAAGCACAAATGAAAATCAAGCTTACACTAGCTATCTAAGTGCGTTGTGCAAAGAGTTATCTACTACCTCCTTGCACCAATCTTTTTCTCTATCCCTGAAAGAAAGAGTGCACACTTTTTTGATCATGTAGTGACTGGAAAAAGGCATAGGGTACCCCAGTAGCTGTTGGCTACAGCTTGGAGAAAAGAACAACCTTTGTTCTCCCAAATCTTCAGCTTACAATATTCAAAGGCCATGGAGGTGCAACCCACTGCTTAGAAGATTACTTTCACGTGGAACAAAAATGGTATTACATGGAATGGTATTATAAGAATAGTATGTGACACTCCACACTCCATGCAATTCAGAACTTCATCCAGTATCTCAGATGCAAATAAGTACTGGAAAGGCACTACATATAAATTGAAATTTATGCTGGTTAATTTTTGAATATATATATATGTGTGTGTGTGTGTGTGTGTTCAGTGTATGTCTTATTTGTAATCTATTGTTTTGGGGTTGTAAGTGGTATTTTTGGGGCCTAAATTCCCTAAAGGCACTTGACTCCATTGGATCTTGGAAGATATTCAAGGTCAGTCCTGGCTAATATTTGGATGGAGAAGTTGTAATCTGAAACATCTGGATGTCCTAAAGTTCCCTAATATTGATTTGCATGGAGAGCCTCTATGGATATAGGAAGCTCTTCCTTGCCGTTGACTTCTTCATATGGAGAGCAACAAGATCAAGATGCAAAGGATTTGGTTCTAGTTTGCTCCACTTGCTCTCCCCCACGTAAAATTGATTCATGCTTTGTAATGCATGAAAAAGAACCCAACTAGCTGTCTGTGGGTATCCTTTGTTAACCACATTGGCTGAGGGTGAGCTTCTAGACTAGTTGGTGGAGCTGCCATTACTCAGAGACCCGGAGTCGTCTCATTCCTGGGCCAATGTAATAGAAATAGGTGGTGAAATAAACATAACCAATCTAAAGATAGTAGGTATTGTCTGGAATACCCCGCAAAAATTATATCCTTATTCCTTTGCATTTGTCAACTAAGGCCATACCACCAAATATGTGGATAGGCTGTTCAGTTTGTCTTTAAATCTGAATAATGACTTTAGGTGCATGGTCACCTAAAGTTTGTAGTCTGTAAAAGATAATAAAAGCTTTGTCGTTCACATTCCTGCTTTCGAAACAAACACGCTTTCGAAAAACCATTTTGATTTGCTCTTGCAAAAAAGTGATGAATGTGTTCAGTTGCAAATTGTATTTCTCTGTAAGGAGAAATAAGACAATAATTCTTTGGATTGGTTAGAATTTAGGTTAGACATCATGGAACAAAGCTATTTCCTGTATAGAGAAGAGAGAATGAAGGAAGAAAAAGATTGTGCTTAATAGACAAGAGTGGAAGCCAAAGATGCCATGTGTTGAAAATCCCTCTCCTCCTGTTGCCGCTTGGGCTCCTTTTCTCTCCCTTAGGCTTCTCCTTCCTCCCTTCCTTAGGCTGTAAATTGTAATTTTTTATGATTTATAATGGTCTTTTAGAGCTTATTGAAAAACCGCAAAACAGCAAATCCACAAAAAGTGAACCGCAAAGTAGTGAGGGAACACTGTAATAGAAAAAACACCACATACGATATATACATAATACATTATTGTCATAGAGACATTGGGTCAGTTCAAAGATCAGCTGAGATATGAACCTTTTACATATTTTATTCATTTGTTTATAAATTATTTTCTTTCATTTTATTTATTCATAGCTCCTGGTCTTCATGTTCCAACAAATACATCCTTCTAGCTGTATGGTTTTCTTCTCCTCCAGAAAGGATACTTTTTTACTGTCATATCTCTATTAATCCTGGAAAATATAAAAGGGAGAAAGGCCTGAAGGATCGTATGGTATTCAGGCTAGCTCTTGAATCATAAAAAAATGGATAACATTGAAACATGCTGGTCTTCTTGGCAGTCTGAATGCACAGATGTGTTGTCTTCCTCTGTACTTGGAATATACGCAAATGGCTTGAATCAAATCCATTATTCAGACACTTTTGTATGAAAAGTATATGCCCCCGCAATGTATCCTGTTATGGAATAAAACTCTGAAAATGAATTTAACAAGATTAATGTCTGTAAATATTTGTAAAACCTATGAGTTGCACAACCCCCTTTAAATGAGATTATGTTACATTTATAATACTCATATCCTATAACCAATATGGTCTAACACTGAATCACTTTTATTTGATTTCCCTCGCTTGTTTAAACCAATAAGTTGCAAATTTGCATGACTGCCTGCTTATCATTACTTTGAGGATAATTGCATTAAATCACTTGTTCCTAGATGCAGATAGCCATAGGCGGTTTACACTGGAGAAAAAATTTAAGAAATTTGGTGTGTTTTATAATCCACAGTGTGAACTGTAGACTAAGGTTGAAGCATGCTTTCAGTTTGCAATAACGCTTAGGAAACATGGTATACATGCTATAATAGGTGATGAAGGAAATACTAAAGCAACTTCATTGACTGAGATGCAGAGTGGGTTCTCACACAGGTGCATTTTCATTCTGCTATTTTATTTTGTTGCAAGTTGCTATTTAAACTTGGAAGTCAAAAGTAGTGTGTGGTGTGGCATTGTGGGACTCCTAATACATGCCCCACCTATAAGAATGTGTTGGTTTTGTTATGGTTGCAGACATATGAATTGATTCAGCAGCTCTAGTTTGGAAATAGATTGTGCTTGAGAAATACTTTTTACAGTAGCTACTAAAAATGTGCTGTTGGTTTTGTTGCATTCAAGATAGAAGCATGCTTGGGTAGATATGGATCTTTATCTAACCATGTCATGACTCTTTACACTAGTATGAACTGTAAAAAGAAATCTTACACTGAAAAATAGTATAGGAGTTGGTGGGTAAAAATGTAAGCAGGGATAGTGAGTGAGACAAATATGATGTGTATTTTAATTGGGTTTAAATACAGTTACTTGAATTTGTAGTTGTGTTTGAATTTGATTTAAATAAAAATATAGGCAATCCCCGAGTTACAAACATCTGACTTAAAAATGACTCATAGTTAAGGACAAGGGTGAGACAACAGAATGTAAGAGAAATCTTCCTCTCGGAAGGGAAATCCACTCCTGGAAGGGGTATTGGGAAAAGGTGTCTTCACTGACACTTTCTAGATGCTTTCTCACCAACTCTTGTTTCCACAACAAGTCAAATTTTTCAAAATCCAATTATCATAGGCAGTGAAACTGAGGTGAAATCTTCTGAATAGGGGCAATGCATGCATATATATGCTGGTGTGTGTGTGTCTGGAGTTACACTTAAAAATGTAACTGTTCCAACTTACATATAAATTCAACAAACCTACAGAGCCTATCTTCATCGTAACTTGGGGACTGCCTATACAATCCTGGTATTTACATACCAGGGTAAGAAGCAAATCATATTATTAAAGCAAGACATTGACTTGTAGCAGAAGACTTTCCCTCCCAGAAACAGAGTAAGAGGGAGTACAAAGGTTTTGAAGTGCAACTTCACTGTCAATTTAAGTGCAGTTCTCTTATAGTGGGAGGTGATGCAGGCATTGCTACACACAAGAATACTCAACAAGACCCACATCTCCATCTTTCCCCTCTCCCCACACAGGAATCTCTGTTGGATATCAGTGCCTTCCATAATTTTGTTGTTGTGACTTACTATTTTGCAGTCTTAGTTTTACAGGCATTGTCTTTATAGTTACAGCTGCTGTGCTTCCAATATTTTAGATGTCGCTTACAAAGTTCTTTTCATTTTGATCAGAAGAGAAACAATGTGGTCCCCCCCCCCCCCCCGGGTGGTGTTCATTCAGGGTTGCTAAAATTGTGCTAGAACTAGTATAACTGCACTAGAGGCTCATACCTCATGAATATGAAGCACTATTGTATTGCTATAGACTACAGTATTTTTGCCATTTAATTCAGATGTTTAAATTTCTCAACTCTTTATGCCTATGTATAATTGAGAATCACATACCATGAGCCAATAAAGTTTATGCCAAAATAAAAAGATGCTGAAGGTATTTTTTTCAGCAATTGACTATAGCAGTTAAATTCTGAAAATAAGTTAACACTTTTTTGTCAAGAAAAAAGAGGGCCTGTCTCACTCAGAGAACGCTAAGTATGTTCATTGTGGATGATACCTAACTATATGCTGCAAACATGGTTGTGATGTTTAGCGGGATTCTGAGTTGTGCCATCAACACTACTGACAGCTACTTACTGGGAATTATATTTCCTTGACATGGAGACTTGAATTAAGCCATTTTGCAAGGCATCTCTGTCTTTTGGGGAAGTGAGATAACCCTCCTTTCGTTTTATACTTCATTAGAAAATGGTTTCAATAATGCATTTTTGTTGGCTTCTGTGGAGTCAATTAGAAAAAAAGCAGAATGAAATTTTTTTTGAAAGAGTGCATAAATCAATAAATATAAACTAACATGGCTCAGAGTACAGCTGTTTTGCACATGGTTTTGCTAACTGAGTCTAAAACAAACAGCCAGAAGAATTATTTCTGCTTGTAAGTGTGTTATCTTACTTTCCAAGATCAGCACAACAGCATCTGTTTCTAGAGGTCAGATGAGGTCAGTCTAACTCAATATCCCTTTATCAGTTCCAGTAGATAGGTTCATAGCCGTAGTTCGGGAATTATGCAAGGCTGTCAATGTGTTCCCAGTTTCAAAGAATCAAATATGTTAATTGAGTTTATTCATATTTTGCTGTTCCATTAATTAATGTACATCTCTGATCATCAAAATGTATAGACTGGGTTTCTATTTTATTTTTAAAAATGCAGTTGTGAACAAACATATATCATCCAATAGTGCTGTTATCCAGCTGCCTTGCAGATAATATTACCAAAGCAGTTTCACAGAGGTAGGGGTGGGGCTGGGAAGAAGTCTTTTGTGGAGGAGTTACCATCTCCAGGTCCTGCTGGCCTCATGCCAGGCAGGTTGCAAGTGGCAGAGAGTAGGAGTTTTTATTTCTCATTATCCTCCATCCTCCCAGGGGTTCTGAAATTCACTGCACCAGGTTCAGGATTGATCTAGGTTGCTTCCATTTTCGAGTCAAGACCTTCCTTGACATGTCTCAGCCACGCTTGTTTTTCCCCCCCAACCCCAGGCAAAAGGAAGACATTGCTTCTCAGTCAGATTTCCGCCACCTCCAGTTGATGTTTCTTTCAATAACCCGATTTCTACTATTAAAGTTGAACTAAAACATAGCTAAACTTTGGCTATGCATTTAAATTGTGTTTCTGAGCATTTAAAAATACAGGCAGTCCCCAAGTTAATTTTTTAATGTACCTGTTCCAAATTACAAACAAATTCGACTTAATAACAAACTTACAGAACCTATCCTGTTTGTAACTTGAGGACTGACTATAGTTTAGGCATTGAAAGAAATGGGCAGAGAATACAGATAACAGAGTTGTAGGTGTGAGCAGTTTTTGATGTCTCTCTGCAATGAAATCAATTTGTAAAGTGAAGGAAAATTTCATGCCGGGTGACAGATTTTTTTTTTTGGAGAGTGCTTCCTTCCCCAAACAACTATATCCCTGGACTATAGCTATGCTACTGGAATGGTGGAAGTGGGACTTTCTGTTTCTGCAGTGAGAGTCCCCAGTGGCAGACCTTCTCTTCTAAAGGCAGATATTGATATAGACCAGTGGTTCTCAATCTGTGGGTCCCAGAAATCCCAGCCAGTTTACCAGCTGTTAGGATTTCTGGGAGTTGAAGGCCAAAAGATCTGGGGACCCACAGGTTGAGAACCACTGATGAAGACAAATGTAGAGTAAGGGACCCTGAGATTTTCCGGCTTCTATACTGTACTCCCGGAGTCCAAATCGGAGCTTCAGTAACAATGGCAAATGGATCTTCTAGCACCTTAGAGACTGTGAGGAAAAAAATGGTAGCATAAGCTTTCATTGTTACTATCTCTTTTGTTTTGCTGTACCTTGAAATCATTTTTTGGGTGCATCTACACTATACAATTAATGCAGTTTGACACTATGACTGCCATGGTTCCATGCTATTGAACCCTGAGAGTTATTGTTTGCCAAGGCACCAGCACTCTTTTACAGAAAAGATTAAATAACTTTTAAAACTACAACTATTATTTCATTAGTTTCATTATAGCATTAACCATGGCAGTTCAGGTTTTGTCAAACTGAATTAATTCTACAGTATGGATGCACTCATGGTCACCTAGAAGAAGAATGTGCATATTAATAATGTATTCTAAAACAAAATAGGCACCCTAAGTCTACTTCTTCAGATGTTTACCACCTTTGTTCCCAGAATTAGTATCTAAGATGCTACAAGATCATTTTGCATACTGATATTCTAGACTAATATGGCTTTATCTTTGAATTCAAACAATAGTAAAAGCACTAACAGTAACAATCAAAAGGTACACAAATTCGGATGTATAAACTCATTAGGAAAATGGTTAAAACAGGGTGAAAATACTTAAGGTCACTAAAAATATAGAGTAGATCTAAAGTCCCAGCAGATTCAGACACTTGTAGTTTAAACGCTTGGGGAAATAAAAAGAATTACACTTGGTTACAAAAAAGTGACTACAAAGAAGGTGCCTCTCTAGCATCTCTAGAAAGGCTCAAATGAAATATTAAACTGTTATAAACACTGATAGAGCAACATGTTTTTATAAACTATAATATGTATAATGCATTATTTAAAATATTTTATTATATTGAGATAGAAAAATAACCCAAATAAATGAAATAGTGAGGCTTTACCATTAAAGCTGTAATTTTTCCTTTTTTAAATATTGATTCAGATTCTTAGCTTTTGAAAAATCTAGCCACTCAAATCAGTATTTGTTACTAAGATGGATCTGTTAGAACAATATGTGACAAAAAGCCAATCTCTAAGCCATTTTGTTCTATAAAAAAGAGATTTCTCCATACAAAATTAAAAAAAATACTACCAGTCTTAAGGCACTATTTACATAGTTGTTGCATATAGTATTCCTTTTTTCCAATTTCAATCATCTCGTTTTCTGACAGTGTCTGAATAATACGCTTGGTAAATATGGTAGAAAGTAACAGAACTGTACATGTCTGTGCTGTTTTGCTGTCAGCTAGCAAGACTTAATACAGAAACCTCCTTTATCATGTTGGAATAATGAGCATATTCCAACTTTTTTCCCCGTTTCACATTGAACAAACATCAAACATGAACAGCCCCCTTCCATCTCCCCCCCCCCCAAAAAAACCTTGTCAGGCATTCTCATCTGATTCTGTTTCTATCCAGCCCACTTTGTAAGTACTGAGAGACTTCAAAGCTGCTGCCCGTTTTAAGAGAAAAAAAGAGGTTCTTAAACCTTAAGCTTTAATGTGGAAGAACAGAAGAGATTCATGGCGTTGCTTTACACCTATTATTTCTGCCTGCAGCCATACAAGGAAACACAGAAATGCTACCATAGTTACTCATGGTATCTGTGCAAGTTCTAAAAAAAGGGCTTGGTTTATAGTCCAGTTATTTTGACAAAAACTGTATTTTATTTGTTTTCAGTTTGAGTGATAATCTCCAAAACATGCTCACAGTGGACAAATAAATTAGAAAACAGAAGGCTGGATAAACGTATTTGCCTTCCTGGAGATAAAGATGGGTTTCATTGGTGGGAAGTAAGCAGCTGATGAAGTTAGAGGCCGGGGATGCTCTGGCTTCAGTACAAATTAAGGACATTAAGAAGTATGCCTCAAATATTGGAAAAATGCATTGTAAAATGGAGCCTGTTTATTTAGATCTCACGTTTTCACAATACCATAACTCAAGGTAGTTTATAAAGGTGGTGGGACCAAGAGAAGGCAGTTCCTGGAAGATCCGAGAATCTGGATAGACTCCTATTTGGATTCGGTTTTTTTCAGTTAGTTTGGACCCAAGCCCTATAGATCTGAACATTTGAACCAGTGGTTCTCAACCTGTGGATCCCCAGGTGCTTTGGCCTACAACTCTCAGAAATCTTAGCCAGTTTACCAGCTGTTAGGATTTCTGGGAGTTGAAGGCCAAAACATCTGGGGACCCGTAGGTTGAGAACCACTGATTTAAACAGTCATACTGTGTTCAAATAAGGTATGTGTTTCACTAGCATCTGTTCATATCTCTCTGAGGCAACTTACACTTCAAGAGCCATGGATCTAAGTGTAATAACATAAGAGCTGGAAAGAATTAACAGTCTGTCAGTGTCAGGGTTCACCTCGGCTATTTATTTTTTGTTAACACAACTAATAGATAATGCTTCAGTAGACTTGGTAATCATTTTATGCCATTTATAGCATTCACATCAAGTTTATTTGGTAGTAGACTAGTTAGAGATGTTATAATGCCTTGGGTTTTTTTTTCTGTGTGACCTTATAATGTGTGAAAATGCCAGGAAATGGCTGCAGCTATGTATTCTGATGTTGGGTTCAAACAGTGATGGATCTGTGAAGGCAACTGATCAATATCTCCAGCAGTAGAGTAGTGGAGCCAGGGCTCATAGGGTCAAAGCCCCAGGATCTTTTGATTAGCAGAAACTATCAGATCATCTGCACCCTCGCTTGGATTTTTCTTTGAATTTAGCAACAATGTCGTGGTATCTGGAGGGAAAATACCCCCCCCCCCACAGCAACAATATATTGTTATGACCCATTTTTGTGGTAACCAAAAGAAGAGAGCTCGCTTCATGGTGGAATGAGTGCACCATGCACTCAAGAAGACAGTCAGCTTTTCAGAAGATTCTTTCTTATTGGAGAGGAAATCTTCTAGAAGATAAATTGACAGATAAACAAGCCTTGCTATAAGGATTTGCACTTCAAAATTTGCTGTTGCTCCATTGTGCTCCAGTTGAATATAATGTTGCTGTTAAATAATAATAATAATAATGATAATGATAATGATGATGATGATGTTAACTACCTCTCCTCACAGCTCGAGGTAGGGCGCAACACAGTTAAAATATATCGCCATAAAATGCATACAGTAAAATGCATACTGTATATTAAAACACATTACTATAAAATACATATATTAAAATGTAGCGGAACCTTTGTGCTACGGTCCTTGCGAGCGCAGTGGGAGGGATTGGAGAGACGGACAACTGGAGTATTTCCAAGAAAACAGTTTATTGGCAAGTGGCCACTAGGGTTCCCCCTCGCACAATATAAGTGCTTTCCCAGGGAGAACCCCTAGCGGCGGGCTGAGTAAATATTTATACACACTACAGGGTTCGGGTTATGCCCGCCCACAAGCAAATTCATTGGCTTAGAGTTGTGACGCTGCTTGACTTGCATCCAATCAGCGCTGACCAGCGGCCCGGGCGCACTCTTTCTGTGCCGTGTTCACAATCATTCAGAGCGCCTGCGTGCCCATGCGCAGTTTGTTTATCTTTAGCTTTCATTTCTTCAGAAACACATGATTTCCCAGAAACCACATGTTTCTGTGAGTTTATGCACCCGGGTCGCTAGCCATCGCCATCTCTGCCCATATATGGTATTTCCTGGGGTTCTTTAACCTCCCGCCTCAAAACTACAAGGTATCTGCTGCCATTTTATTGCCAAAATCCTATATGTATTTTGAGATTTTATGCAAAGAACAATAACATGAAGAGCTAGAGTAAAATGAAATTCCAAATTCTTTTGCCAATTAATATTCCATTTTACTGTATTATAATTGGCCCTCAGTATCCACAAATTCTTTATCGGTGGATTCAACCATCCATGGCTTTAAAACATTTTCTTTAAAAAATCGAAAAAGTAGACCTTTATCTTGACATTTTATATATAGGGGCGTCCATTTTACTATATCATTGTGTTTAATGGGATTTGAGCATCCATAGATTTTGATAACCATGGGGGTCCTGGAATTAAACTCTAGTGAATCCCAAGGGCCCAGTGTAATTTCTGTGGAGTTTGTATGTTTGTTTGTTTTTTAAATCACTGCCAGGTCTTCTCTTAATATATTTAAACTGTTTCATGAAACAAAAAATTAAGTAGTAATCTGTAGTAAAGTTCTATTCACTGTGTTGACAGTTTAGTACAATAGTAATATGGATTAACGTTACACAGGCTCTGCGTGACGTGGCGATTTATCTACAATTTCATTTAAGTTTACCTGTTGGGGCAGGTAATATTTTGTTTTATTAAATCAACATTTTCGAAGAGATGGAGTGATGTATGTGAGGTGTGGAATTTAAGAAATATTTTTGTTAAGAGTGATTTAAAGGGGAAACTGTCATTTACATTGGACACCCATGAGTTGTTTCAGGTGCTTGTTTCTCGGAAAGCTACGCTTAGCCAGGAGGATGCAAACTGTTACAGTCTGTTGCTCTTCTATGCATTTGATCATTTGAGGTTGGGAGAATCTCCAAGGTATCAGTGTTCACTTCAGAATATTTGTATATTTGTTTTACTATCGTTACTGTCTTAAAAAGGACTTTCTCCCTTAAAACAAAACAAAAGGTCAAGACTACTTCAGACTACAAAGTGGTCTAAGAAACTTTCTTGATTCAAGAAAAAGTAAAATTAGGTTTTGGAGTGTACACAGGAGCCAGGTTTCCTTGTAAAGAAATTAATATATATACACATACTCATTAAAAAAGAAGTGTTGTCTTATAACTCTGAAGGCCGAACAGTATCCCTCTAGTTTGATTGATATGCAGTATCTAGAGATACCATATTTACTCAAATCGAATGCTCCCCCTTTTTGGCTACATTACCTCTGCAAAATTAGGGTGTGCATTAGATTCACGTAATATTTTAGTTTTATTGCTGAGCCAAAGCAAAAGGGGAAGCTTCTTTAGGAGCACCTGGATCTCCTATTTGAGGGGTGTCATCTCTAATTAAATTGTCATGGCTCAATGCTATGCAATTTTAGGATTTGTAGTTTGCTGAGCCACCAGCATTCTTTACCAGAGAAAGCTTGAGACCTTGTAAAACTACATGATTTCATAACATTGATCCAGGACAGTTAAAGTGTATTCATTCTACAACATAGATGCACCCCAAAGTTTTCTTTTCCATTGCTGGAAGCTTTGGGGTTCTAACACCTTTGTTTTCAAAGAAGAAATCCTAAGCAGAAACCAACAGTAATGTGCAGCTTTTTCGGCCAAATTACAAAGAGTTTATTTTTTGCCACTGCACATTACATTTGCCAGCAAATCCTTTTTGGGGTTTTGAAATTGGAAGTGCAGATTAGATTCAATAGTGCATTAGATTTGAGTAAATACAGGTAGTATTTTTTTTAACTAATAAAGATAATAAAGACAATTATTTTAAAAAAGAAACAAACAATAGCAACAGAAGAAGTAAAACTGGAAGCTAAGATCTTGTTAAATGCTTGTATAACAACACATTTTGGCAGAAAAGCAATGTTGGATTGCCAGTGGTAAATGTGACTTCTGTCTTCTGCAGCCAGATCCTAGGTGCCTCAATGTACAAGGGGCAAAAACGTCAAACTGGTCACACTACAGTCCATTGCACAAGGTGTTTGACACAATGAGATCCTGGGCATGCAATAATAAATACAAAATCAGCAAACCTTTCCAGTCATATTTTTCAATTATGAGAAGTAAGCATTTTGTTCTGCAGTAAGCTCAAATATTTGAATGCATGATGCAAAATACCCTCCCAGATATGTATGATGTCAGCTCAGTTTATTTCATTGTTTACTGTGGATATACTTCTACAACCTGACACCAAAAGTCTGTGTTTCTCCCGCTTCCTTTCACCACCCTGCCAAAGCCAATTCTCCTTTAAAAATCCAGCTAGACAGAGAAGAAAAGGGGGGTTAAGCAGATATGAAAAAGTAGTATTGTGTCAGAGGATTTGTTAACTGAGGTGTGCCGTATGCCACTACCTGAGACTGGGGAGAGCATATGCTTCTCACTGATTTTGGAGAATTGCAACTCTCCTGGGGGCTTCCACCACTTTTCTCTAAGTGCTCAAAATCTCAATTAAAAACATTTTTGTTTTTCTAAGCATTTGGAATTTTAATTTAGTTTCATAATCCTGTATATTTTGATTATGTATGTTGTGTCAGCATGGGTTTTTAATAATTTTATTACATGAGTTTTTAAATTTGTATTTTGATAGCTCTTATTCATAGTTGGTGTTTTATTTGTGTTACTTCCTGGCTTCTCCATGTTCCCCTTTTTTGCATTGGTTTTACATTTTTGTTTTTATACCTCATTTTACAGTTGTGTTACATTGGATTTTTATCTAGGTTACTCCCTTCATTCTCCATACTTCTTTTTTTTAAAAAATCTTTAATTAAGTTGTACACCTTTTGGCAGGGCTGTCTCTGTTGTTGTTTCTTTGTTCTGTGAAGTGCCATGTACTTTGATGGTACTAAATAAATACAGAAACAAACAATCATATGCCCTTTGTTTACTAGGCTGTGTAGAAGCAAATTTGCTCTTGTTTTGCCTTTCATGACTGTTTTCAGAAGAGAAGCCTCTTTTAAACCGGGAAGAACTTAGAAGTTGCAGTGGACATTGTTAATATTCTGTCCTCCCCAACAAATATTTCCCAAACTTTTGGGAATGGCGTAAGTAGGGGGCACTTGGGAGTCTCAGAAATTCCCTTTGGGGACACATGCGACCCACACACCACGTTTCCCCCATCCTTGGCATAAGGCAAGAGTAGATTACTAGTTGCCATGGCTTTCTCAGCCACAGATCAGTGAAAAGCACTAAGGAGCAAGATGTGAACTTGGATGAGGACCAGCTACCTGGATGCAAGAGAACATTGAAGAAAATTATAATTAGGGATTCGTGGATCCTGGCCGAAATCTCCCACACTTCTGAGCATCACGTTTCTGATACATCAGATCTAACACATTCCAGAATTTGAACCTGGGTGAAGTATTTGAACTTTGGTGGCGAAGAACCTTGCCTTTCTGCTGCTGCACATGTTAAAACTATTTTATAGTTTGATGGGTGAGCTTTTATTTTATTTTTTTTACTGTTTTTAGTGTTATGTCTATATGCAGCATTGAATTTTTGCTGGAGTTTGTAAGCCACCTTGAATCCCCTGCGGGGTGAGGAAGGCGGCTTATAAATGAAGTAAGTAAGTAGGTAAGTAAGTAAAAGTAAATCAATGGTAGCGATAGTGTGTAATTACAATTTTATACTGTTAATTAAATTATCAATCTATCAGTTTACCCCACTTTTCTCCAAGGCCGGGTCCAAGGCAGTATTGTCATTATATATCATTTCATTTCACAATGTCATGCTTTATCATATTTACAATTTTATCATTTAAAGAAATCAAAATTTTATTTTGAAATTAATAGAAATGAACCCAAGCAAGTTTATTAAAAGAAAAACTGGCTACCAGAAATGTATTGTTCATGCTGGATGTCATGAGTTATGTTGTGGTACAGTCAAATAATTTCAAAGAACTCATTAACTATATAGCATCCTCATCCTCCTCATCCTCTCCTCCCCCCCCCCCAACTTCCCTCTACCTGAATTGTTTTTCCATAATCATGGTCCCCAATTCTGTATCAACACTCAGAGGCTTAGTGGGGAGATTTCTAATTTTCCTGTGAGTATTGCTGTGGGTGCCAGTCCCTAGGATGTGTGGCCCCAAACAGCCCATGACTAACATGGACATTTGACGTTAAGGATGTAGGGGATTTGGTAATATTGGTTTTTCAGTTTCTGTTTACTAGAGGTCCCTCTGCTGTATTTCAGTACAGCTCTTAGGACCTTGTCACATTGGAATGTAATCCATTTATAGCAGAATGCATCTTATATTTCTTAGGACTGGATGCATACTGTATTGAGACAGGATGCATACTCTCCTCATCACACCTGATTATTACGATTCTTATGATTTGAAAATATTGCACTTTGACTCATCACAACATGGAAGGCTGGCTCCTCCCAATCCATTCAAAACACCCCCTTCATCACTCCATGGCCTTTTTAAAAAGTATAATTGCTGATAGGATGCATACAGATTTTCTTATGACACATAAAAACAATGCTTCAGCAATGAAAGAATTTGTAGTATTTCAAAAACACTATTAGATCTCCGTCTGCAAATAACCAGTTTCTATGATGCTTTGCAGACAAATTTCAATGGAATACTGACAAGTTGGGACAAACGTCATGTGACAGGAACCGTTTGAAATCATTCTCAAAAACTGAATATTTCCTAATGTGATAAGATCCTTGGAGGGTTACCCGCTTAAGCAACAAGGCTGGTAAGACTGAAGGTGCATCTACACTGCTGAATAGATGCAGTTTGACACTTTTTTTTTTTACTGTCATGGCTTAGTCTTAAAGAATCCTGGGATTTGCTGTTTGGTGAGGCAGAAATACTTTAGCAGAGAAGATTAAAAATCTTGTAAAACTGCAACTCCTAAGATTCCATAGCAGTAAGTGAAAGCAGTGTAAAGTTGCATGAATTCTACATTATAGATGCTTCCTGAGAGCTGCCAGTCAATTGTATACATTGCAGAAGTGAATAAACAAGTATAGGCAAACCGTGCACACAACTATTGCCTATTACTTGCCTTCAGATCTGCCACTCTGGATCTGCTGCATTCCATGTGGCTCATAACAACATCCTCTGTATTTGTAAGAAGGATTGAATTACAGAGCATGGGACCTTTCTTCCTTGAACCTCTTCCTAGGCCAATGTCAATCCAGAAACTACATTCCCTCCTCTGCTTCACCAACCCTACCACAGCAGAGAACTCATTCTTTAGACTGTACCTCAAGATTAATATTGAAGTGATAACTTTTCAAAATCTTGAGCCTCAGGATTAATGTATTTTTATAAAGTCTTGAATCCTAGGATTAATTCAGAATCAGTGCTGTCGAGCACCACTTTAACTGCTCTGACTCAATGCTGTGGAATTGTAGGGTTTGTAATTTGGTGATGTATCAATGCTCTTTGACAAAGACAGCGCAAGACTTTGTAAAACTTCAACTTTCATGATTCCATAACACTGTGCCATGTTACTGAACGTGGTGTCAAACTGCAGTAATTTTATACGATCGATGCACCAATAGAGTGCCATTCAGGTCATTTCCAATATTTTTCCAATTATGCCAGGGTTTTCTTGGGAAGATTTGTTCAGACATGGTTTTGCCATTGCTTTCCTTTGAAGCTGAGAGAGTGTGACTTGTTGGTTTCTGTGGCTGTGTGGAGATTTGAACCCTGGTCTCGCAGCATATTAGTTGAATGCTCAAACCATTTATACCACACATTGGCGCTCATAACTTACAGACTCTTAAAACACATTTACTGAAATGGAAAAAAATCATCTTGCCCACATATTGTGGGAAGAAAATTCTATAAAATCGTGCTAGATATGGCAGTGGTTGAAATGTCAGTTAACCACAATATTTTCATAGTAAAGTCTGAAATGTCAGTTAGGTAATGCTTGACATACATGCTTCTCCAAATAATTGTATATATTTGTGCTTCTGAAAAGAAAGGGATCTGAGGGAGCAGTCTTGTGTGATGGACTTGGAAGTGAAAGCAAATAGGACACCTAACTGTTCCCATTTTGGCTCTTTTTCTTCTTGAAATCGTCTTGTGGGCGTTGGTGGATACAAATTCCAATATCTCTTTTTTCCATCATCGAAAATTATTACCCTATGTCTTTTGCCACAATTAATTCCATGACCTGTTATTAGAAGATACATTTTGAACTAAGTGGAGTCTAAAGGCACATCTACACTGTAGAACTAATGCAGTTTGACACCACTTTAGTTTCTATAGCCCAATACTATGAAATCTTGGAAGTCATAGTTTGGTGAGGCATCAGTGCTCTTTGGTGTAGAAAGTTTAATACCTTGTAAAACTATAGCTCCCGTGATTCCATAGCATTGAGCCATGGCAATTAAAGTGACATCAAACTGCATTCATTCTACAATGCAGATGAAACTTTAGACATAACTGCATTTGTTATTCCCAAACAGAGTGGACCAAATACAGACAGTCTCCAAATTACAAACATCCAACTTACAAACAATTCAGACTTACAAACGGGAGCGAGACAATCCTTGTTTCCACAACAAGTCAAATATTTCAAAATCCAATTATCGCAGGCACAGAAAGTGCAATGAAATCTTCTGAATAGGTGCACAGACAGCAAAACATACACCACAGGGGTGTTAACTCTTCCCTTTGCTATCTAAAGGCAATATATTTATATATATTTGGCTGGAGTTACACTTTAAAAATATAACTGTTCTGATTTACATAGCTTAAGAACAAACCTACAGAACCTATCTCGTTCATAAATTGAGGACTGCCTGTACCTACATTCCATCTACCTATTGAGTCAATGGATCTATCCTACATGAAGCTAACAATTGAGTGTAGCCTTATGTTTTCAGTCTTTACAAATACTTTATTTTGATTGTAAGATCAGTGCAGGGAATAATAGAAGTGCAGAGAAGTCAAATGCTTCATGCACAGCGAAGTGGTATCTCAAACTGTTCTGGTGAACCTTGATGAAATATATTTTTACCAGTTTGTTATCTGCTATCTCCTACCAATATCAAGCATTAGGATGACTTATGAATACATTGTTCCCATTACACTGTTCTGTATAAAAGCTATGGTGTACATTTATCTTCCGTTGTCTCTCAAAAGTGTATACTCCTGGAGTATCAAAAAATGTTTGAGGTAGGATCATAAAATCATAGAGTTGGAAGAGACCACAGGTAGTTGATTTTGCTTTCATTTAAAATTATTGTAATGAATTTTAATTATTATAGTATGGTGGGGAGGGGGGAGACAGCCCACTGAACTCCATTAGAAATGGAGCCATTTCAGCTCTGGTTCTAAAGACTTGACAGTGTCTTAGTATAAAATGTATATGCAAAGACATTAAGTAGTTTTAATATTTTATAGCTATGGATAACTAAAAACCAAAACCTGCTGTCTAGTTTCTATGGTAACTAATATTGAAACATGTCTAGCCAACACTGTTTTTCTCTCCCCCTTAATTTTTGTGTTAATGAATTCCCAGAACCTTAACATTTTTGCAGCATTTAAAAACAGAAGCACAGTTGTAAATTACTTCAAGATAATCCCAGATTTTGAAGACTTCACAGAAGCATTTTGTTGTTTAGGAGAGAAGTTAATAGGCAACTGGCTAGGAATAAGTGTTAGGCCATTGGATGACATTCTTGGGTAGCAGCACTCATTGACATGCTGTTTCATATTGCCAAATTGGCAGTAAGTGGGAAGACTTGAATTTCAATTTCAAAACAAGTTAGACCATCAGAGGATTCAATTCAGAAAGTCAGAATCTTCTCAGGATTGGGACACCCTCCAATGGCACTTTAAGCTTTCACTACTAGTACGTATATCCTGTAGAATTAATGCAGTCCGACACCACTTTTAACTGCAAGAAGAAATGAAGTACGTCTAATTAATTACATTTTGAAAACTAAGAACACTAGAACATTGCTGGCACATAAGACATAGCCTTGCTGGCAGTGGCTTCTTTCAAATTGCCTAAAACGCTTGAAGACTTAAAAGATATATAATTGCTTCTGCAAAGATGAAAGAACAATCACAGAGGAAGTTTCATGGCAACTAGTGGGAAGGATGGGAATGGAAGAAAAGTGAGTCACGTCACCTTGTCCTTGGGTGCATCTACACTGTAAAATAAATGCAATTTGACACCACTTTAACTGCCATGACAGAAAAGGTTAAAGACTTTGGAAAACAAGGTCTTTAGCATCTCTCCAAAGAGTGCTAGTGCCTTTCTTAACTACAGCTCCCGTGATTCCATAGCATTGAGCAATAGCAGTGAAAGTGGTGTCGAACTGCATTCATTCGACAGCATAAGTGCACCCCGTGACATTGTGGCATACTGAAGTAGAACAAAAACAATTGCTGTGAAGAATCAGCTTTTTAGTATCAGTTGATATGCCAGCAGCAAAGGTGAGGGCATTTTCCCAGCTGGAAAATAATGGCGCAGAATCCTGGCGAAAAAGAGATATCCCTGGAAGAACACATTTGGATTTTCCATTCAGTATTGACAACACAGAGTTCATGTTATGATGCTGTACCAAACCATGGTTTCTACTAAGAGCCTGGATATTCTTGTTTTGGCCATATCCATCTGAGATTCCAGTAATTTGTCTTGCACATGGTCATGTTTTTCTGTTAAGGTGGAGGGAAGTATGGGTTAGTTTGTCACATCCTTCAATGGGATGCTATTGTAAAATTTGGTTTTAAAATAATGATGATGATGATGGGTGCACATATGTGAAGATGAAATTCACACGTAAAGATGCATACGATTTGCTTAAAAAGTAATATTGACTTTCCCTAATACACAATACTCTGTTCCTCTTTTCTTCCGAGTTTCTTAGAGCTTCAGCTGAGAAAAACAACCAATTTATGGGAGAGCTCATCATTCAGTGGTACTGTCTTGTTCATGTAGAAAGTCTTGGGTTCAGTTTCCTTTGGAAAGGGTTTCTGGTAGCAGGGCTGGGCAGTCCTTTATTCTTGAGCCCCTAAAATCCTGCTGGTGGTCAGAGAATTGGACTAGCACTGTCAGTTTAACACAGCTGCATATTTTTCAGTTCAGTTTCATATCTCCATACTCTCCGAGATTAAGAATTTACACCGGTTATCTCCCTATCTCCTCCCACCTGCAAATATTGTTTTTCATTCTGACTCTGTCATGTGACTTGTTAAGGACTGGATTTTTCCAACCTAAGCACTTCATTTTGAAGGGAAGTGTTTCATTTTCCATTGTAAGACCAACCTCTTTCACGCTCTAACTAAACAAGAACAACAAAAGACTTTTTTATTATTGTAATAATATAGGCTAGCGGGGGGAAATTAGTTTGTGAAGTTCTCTATTTTTATGCTGTGTACATTTTGAAATCAATAGTTCCACCCTTCATCTTGTGAACTGCCCTCAGTAGAGATTTCCTAATTTTCCCCATGACATTTGTATCTATTTATTCAGATGATTATGTGGAGTGAAAGAGGTTATTGTTTACTGCAAGAGTACAAGTATGTGCAGATTTGCTAATCTGGTTGGTACAGGATTTCAAGTGTGGGTGGTATTTGACTAAGAAACAAGGTTTGGACACATGTGCGCATATGAATTTGTGTGAAGCCTATGCAGTTCTGTTTTTTGGAAGTGATTCAGTCAGTTTTCCTGGGCAAAAAAAGTTCAAAGAAGCTTTTATCTGGAAAATTGTACTTGTATTAACGTTGAATATAGCAAAAGAAATACCAGCTTCCATCCATCCCTATTTAGTGGGATTATGTTCACAATATATGAACATATGAAGGCTTTAAGAAACGCCTGCTATTAATTTCAGTCAAATTGGTGGGTACCAAGGACAAGGGTTTTTCATTAGTAACCTTATGTCTGTGGAACATCCAGTTTTTGAGGCTTTCAAATGGACCATAAAAGCATTACTTCTCCACAGAGCTTTTTATTGACAATACTATTGACCTATCAATCTATTGATACAGATACTGATGTAGATATAGACATAGTGGGCCCTAAGTATCCAAGCACTCGGGATCTGTGAGTTTATTCATCTGCAGACTTAAAATGTAGAAATAGTAACATTTAAATGAACATGAGAACTACGAACTCACACCTGGTACCTAGGCCTTCCTGCCGCCATCACTGACAGCAAGCGGACTCAGGGCAGTAGTGGTAGTGACAGAAAGGCCTGGGCACCTGATGTGCAGTCTTAAGACTTGTGAAGTGAGCTGCTAATCAAAGAATTATCTCCTCAGCATTGATAATTACTCTCCCTGTTATTCCATCTTAAATTCTCCTTTTTATAGTACTTTTATCTACCTCTTTAGATTTTAATTCATGCACTTTGCAACACTGCCCAGCCTTTTTATTTTCTTGTTCTTTATTTTCTTGTTCGTCGGTTTTATTCACCATTATATTGCTAATTTTTTGGTTTGATCTGTGTAATGTTAAATGGTAATGATGTTTTTATTGTGAATGTATTTTTAATTTTGTTTACTGTGGAAATTTGGGCTTGCCCCCATGTTAGCCGCCCCGAGTCCCTGCGGGGAGTTGGAGGCGGGGTATAAAAATAAAGTTGTTGTTGTTGTTGTTGTTGTTGTTGTTGTTGTTATTATTAATGTCTGTGGTCCTCAGAGATGGTGGATCACAGTGTATGCATGCTTCATGGTTTGTTTGCCACCTACCCTCCCTGAAGTTTGAAGTTGTTGTGTGAAGGAGGTTTTTGGATAGAACTTGCTTCCATCTCATGTACCAGCACCGAGTCCTAAACTTGTATGTGAACAAGTCCTTTTTGGACAGGCCACAGAGGCTTACTCTGTTGCCCTTGTGCTCTGTCCAAAAATCCCCAGTGCACAACAGCCTCAAGCTTCAAGAGGGGAGTAGTGGTGACGGTGGTAGCAATCACTCCATGAGGCAAGCATTCCTTGTGATCCCCTGCCTCTAGTTTCGCAAACTTTGAACCCAGACCATGCTACTGCCTTTACCACTGCCCTGGGGTTGCTTCTTTTTTAAAAATAATTTTATTGAAGTTTATTACAATTGTGTATCTAAAGGAAAAAGTGGGGTAGGTATAGGTAGGTAAGTGGATAGGGTAAGGATGGGTGCGATGGGGAGGGGGGTCTACTCCCTATGGCTATCAGGGAAAGGGAAGGGGGGTGGATTTCTAACTATATGTAAAGGGTGATACGGACAAGGGGAGGATTTTAAGGAAAGGAAAAGAGGGGGAGGGGGAAGAGAAAAGGAAAATTACCTATCTGGGGAAGGGGGTTAGACTTCCACTGTTCTGTCTTCTGGTTATATCTGTTTGTACGTCATCTTCTTAATTCTTCTTGTAAATATGCTTCGAAGTTCGACCAATCCGTTTCCTTCATGGCTCGTCCAGTGTTCTTTTTAATCAGAAAAGTCAATTTATCCATTTTTTTTTATCTCTACTACTTTTTCTAACCACATTTCTTTAGTAGGAATAGTTGCTCCCTTCCAAAATCTCGCTATCACTAATCTCACTGCGGTTACTAAGAAAGTAAACAATTTTTCTACATTCTCTCTATTTTTTGTTTTCTTCCCTTCACTGTCTTGTTAGGGGTATAGTCCTAATAAGTAAAAATCCGGTTTACATTCTAATTTAGTTTTAAAGATTTTCCCACATTCAAGATTAATTGCTTTCCAATAATTTCTTATATCCTTACAGCCCCACCACATATGATAATATGAACCTACTTGCTCCTTGCACCTCCAACATTTATTATCTACATTTTTATACATTAGGCCATTTTTTTTGGTGTTAAATACCATCTGTGGATTGTTTTCAACCAGTTTTCTTTAAGGTGTGTTGCTAGACAATACTTAATTTTTTTAATCCAAATTTCTTCCCATTCACTCATAAGGATTGGCCTACCTACATCCCTTGACCATTTTAACATTGACTGTTTAACAACTTCTGATTCGGTAGCCCAATCCAATAATTTATTGTATAATATAGTTATAACTTTTTTGTTTCTTTGGAGTAGATTATCCCAGAACCCATTATTCATACTAAATCCCACTTCTTTGTCTTTCTTAAAGCTCTCTTTAATCTGTAAATACTGGTACCAAGATACATTGTTATATTCTTTTTGGATCTCCTTTAACTCCTTAATTTGAGGGGTCCCTTCATTTGTGAAAGGTTTTTTTAAAATTTCTCTATATATCGGCCAATTGTTCCAGCCTAAGAGTCTCCTCTGATGTGCTTCTATTGGGGAAGACCAAAGCGGAGTTTTTTCATGGAAATATCTTTTATATTTTGTCCATGTTTTAATTAGGGACGATCTAATAAAATTATTGCCAAAGTTTTTTTCAATTTTGAATTTATCACACCATAAGTAGCCATGCCAACCTCTCCTCAGATCGTATCCTTCCAATGATAGTGTTTTTACTTTGTCTAATCTTACCCAATCCCGAATCCAATCTAATGTGCATGCTTCATGATATAATTTAAAATCTGGAAGGCCAAATCCACCTTTTGATTTTGGAGTAATCATTGTCACCAATTTAATTCTAGGTTTTTTGTTTTTCCATATAAATTTACTTATTTCTTTATGCCAACCATTAAATAGTTTCGTATTTCTAATAATAGGTATATTCTGGGATTGCTTCTTGACCTGGTTTCACAAGATGTCAGGATTATTATTCTTTCTGCATTCACATATAAGCAGAGGTGGTTGAAAGCCCAAGAATGCTTGCCATACAGCACACTTGTCATTAATAGGGACTTGATTGGCCACATGTTTTAGTATCTGCGGGAGGTCTAGAAATCAAGCTCCCCCCATAGATATTGAGCACCCTTCATATAAAGATAAAGATAAAGATCAGGTGCTTTTGAAAAAGGGAAACCATGACTCTGCCACTGATGTTGTTGTTCAGTTTCAAGACATAATCCAAGGAGCTCATCTTTTTCCGTTCCCTCTTGCTTTGCTCCTGGTAAACACCCCCAACTTAAAAACCAAGAAACTAACCAGATCATCACTGCTAAGTTAGTGGAAGGGAAAGGCCTCTGGACGCTCTGTCCTGGGATGTGGCTCAGAAGAAAAGAAGCGTGAACACTTTCTTCCACCTTGTAATCCCGCTGAATATATCCAGCTGGAGTGGGGGCATTTTGGGTGGTACAAATAAGATACCATCCACCCCACTCATCTGCCTCCAGGAGTTGGTGTTAACAGAAAGCTACCCTCTCTCTCCCTAGAGTGTTTGTGGGTGTACATTTCATGCTGTTGTAAGAAATGGGCACAATATGTTTTTGCAATATTTCTGAATGTGTAACATTTTTATTTTGTGAAAGCTGGTGTGTTTTACAGGAGTGTTTTGTTATGGTATACAGAGTTGGAGTATGCCCAGTGGATTTCTGTGCTCAGTATTGTAAACTTTTAGAGTTATAAGTATAGAACCTGTTGAATGTTACAATTCCTTGCATCAGTAATTGTTTTGTTCTTATTACTGTAATCCTGGCCACACTGGAGCATTCCTTTATAAAGGGATGGAGTTAAACGTGCTTTTAAAAAGCATACATGAGCACAACAGACACAGCTCTGAAATGCACAAGCATCTGTTTCTACTGATCACCTTCATGCACTCTGGTATTTTTTAAGAATATAGTGTTTGATTAGGTTATTAAATGCCTATCATTTTTGTACAATTACGTTACTTTCTCTCTATATTATGACAAACTGCCACAGTATAATCGGGTTAGTGTTGTTTGTCAGAATTTATTTGTATGTGTGTGTTTGGATTTTTAGAAGCCCATTTCCAAGAAAGCAGAGTGTGTACGAAGAGCGAAAGGCGCCACAGCAGTGCCTGGATCAGTGGAGAATGCACCTATTTTTAACCTCCTGTATTAAGTGTCAGCATTGCCCATTTTAATCCCTGTCTGTGAGGAAGCACGTGTGTGTATGTGTGCGCGCGCACATGTGCCCTCAGAGCTCCCTTGTACAAACAGGAATGCCTCCCTCCCTCTCTCTCTCTCTCTCTCTCTCTCTCTCTCTCTCTGCCTTGTTTACAGTACAGCAGTACATTCTTGAATAATTATAGTAAAAGACCTTGGCGGGTACTCTGTGCTTGCGTTCAGACGGATGAATGAGAAGGAACTCTTATTGGGAGGGATTCTTTTTTCTTTTCTTTTTTAGAAGATTAAAAAAAAAACGCAGACAGAGTACAAAACATGCGGCTCCAGAGGGAACTTCTCTGTGCTTTACAGTTGCTTGTGTGGATGGGAACCAGATGGTAAGCTGGGACACCCGCTCGGATAGCTGAGGAGCCAAACATATGGTTAATAGTTAGGAGAAATAGCTTTCAGAGCCAGGGCTTTGCTGACTGCTTCGCATTACAGATTGTTGCAGTGTGTCATTACATTGCCAAGCTAAGTGCTTAATACCCACTGCGGGCTCTGGGCACACACACTTGCACAAACGACTTTCAGCTCTTTGCTTGGCACAAAACTAGAAAACTGATGTCATACGCAGCTTTAAAAATGCCAATCGCCTTTCCTCTCCCCTCTCTTTGGCAGGACAAGGCTGTGGAACTAACATTTTTTTCACAAGTGGCGTTCCAACACTGCTCAGACTTCTTCTGTGTGCTCATTTGTACGTTCCCCCCTTCTCTCTGTTTCTATTGAGGATCACTTTTCTCAAACTGAACCGTTACCTGGATTTGTAGCATTGCACTTTAACCGGCCCACCGTTTGACGTTCCTGTTTTGGACGCACTGGGTGATGCTGGCCCCCATGTTATCTAAGGAACTGCTGAGCTCATTCATCTGCTTTTCATGGCCCGCTTCCTTTTATTTTTAGCCAAATCCGTCAGGCCTGACAGGCGGGTAATTTGAGCCAGAGAAAGGGCAAAGCTCCAGGTCTCTTCCACAAAGCAATTCTTCCCTCCCTGCCTGCCTTCCTCCCTCCCTTCCTGGGAAGGCTCCAAACTTGGCCTGCTTGAGGCAGATGGATTTGTTGAGTCATGTGAGATCATTTACACAAAAACACAGTGAGCCAGTGAAAGGGGGGAGTGTATTTGTGTGTGTGTGTGTGGCAAGGGGGAGTTAAATGAGGAGCAGAGTGGTTAGGTGGGTGGGTTGGGGGAGCAGACATTGCTCTTGATACTGGCGAGGGTAGGAAATCTTCTGCAAAGCAGCTAGACAGATGAAGGCAGCAGATTCATTCTTGTATAAGGTAATGTCTAGTTTACAGAGTAGGGTGGAGCACCGACGGAGGAATTCCTTGAAAACAGATTATTCACAATACTAAAGCAACAATTGTGCATGCACCGAGGGACGCTGCTGGAAAGGATTGTGTGTGTAATGTGTGACAGTACGTGTATTTTGAAATACCTATTTGTGTTGGGGGGGGGGGGGGAGCTCTGTGTGATGCAAGAGGCCTTTGCTTTGTCTTGATGCCAGCATGACTGGGATGTCAGGAAGAGTGGAATGTAACGTGAGCAATGCAGGCTGTTCTCTCCAGAGATTGTTGGACAGATCAGACTGGGAAGGGGCAAATATTTAGAATTTTAGTACAACTAAATGCACCCATAGCAAGGTGGAGAATAACAGTGAGCATCAAAGGATTCAGTTTTAAAAATCAGATACCATGAAAGGGGTCGGGGAGATATACTTCATGCCTGAGCTAACTGCATTTCTATGTTCCAGGTGTTGGAATCAGCAACCATAGTTTGGAAGGGTAAAGCAGAGGAACACCAATGGGCGACATTGGTTTTTGCATTGTAATGAAGTTTCGCTTTTTGGAGAAAGGTAGCAATTACATTTAATAAACAATAAACAAAATTTGAAATAGCAGTGTGGTGGTACAGGGATGTTATAAGATGAAAGGAACAAAGAAACAAGGTGTGCATGTTGGAATAATGGAAAAATGGACCTGATTTGTCTGTGTACCAAAAATAAAATGCATGAATACCATACTAATATGTTTACTAAGAAAAAATTATTTTGTGATCTCCCCTTTCCCATCCTCTTCCGCCTTCTCTGCCTTGGATTTCTTACAATTTCCTATTGAAAATAGCTTTGTTTCTGCAGGAACTGTTTCTATAATGTATAGAGTGTGTTGTGCTAAAACTAGTGTTTCACTTTCAGTTATAAAGCTATGTTTTACTTTTAATTATAGTGTCTTGGTTGGTTCCTTCACATCCTCCCTAGTCCTTCTCATTTCTTCCTCATTTTTCCATTGCTGAAATTGAAGAAGGACATATGATGAGTTACATTCTAATTTAATATCTGATGAGGGTTCTTCAGCTATTTTTTAAATAATTTTTTGACTTTCCATTTACCTGTTAATGAACTTGGTGCTTCAGACTGGATTGGGACTCAGATCATGTGGTGGATTGGTCCTTGAAACCTAAATAAATAAACAAAGCAGTAGGAAAAAGGAAAAGTAGAAATGACTGTCAGGAAACAACCATGTGGGGAGCATTCCCTTATGTGAACTTTGATTTCTGCACACCCTAGGCACAGGTTTATTATATCAGCAAGAAAACTAGTCCACAAAATTGCTAAAATGCTGTAGCAGATGTTGTGTCTGCCCAAGTACGCAGCATACTCAGATACCCATGCTATCAGTTTGGCACATTTTTCTTTTCTTTTCTTTTTTTAGGGAAAAGCAGCTTTGGGAAGGAAATTTGGAACTGAGAAATCTCTGTGTACTTAACCCTCTATACATTGTTTATTTTCTTTTCAAATCAGATTTGCCTCCATTTTCAATCTTGCCCCTTTTTTGAAGTCAAAAATAGATTTCCTTAATAGCAGTGGGCAACCTTGTGTGCGCCTGTGTAGATGGTAGGAATTGACATGAATGCTTTTGTGTCTCTGTCATACTGAGAATTGAGTTTGTGGTATGAATTGTGTGGACAATATGTTTGATCCTTACAGGGTTTTTTATTGCCTGTGCAGATGTGGCAAAACTGCCTCTGAGTAAACTTGGTTTAAGAAAACCCTATGAGATTCAAGAGGTTGCCTGAAGTCAAGAGACATACCCACACAGAGAGAAATGTGATGGATTGCTTGCTTTTTAATTTGGTGCATCCGCAAACCTTGTTCTATCAAGTTTGTGAATTATTCTTTTTATTTACTGCCATATTTAGATATACGTCCTGCCCTTTTATCACAAGGTTCCATGTCTCACATAATAAGATGAGAAAAGAACACTGAAGAGAAGTTGCTGATTAGTGTACATTTTTTGTGTGTGTCAGGAGCGCCTTGAGAAACTGGAAGTCTCTTCTGATGTGAGAGAATTGCCGTTTGCAAGGATGTTGCCCAGGGGACGCCCAGATGTTTTACCATCCTGTGGGAGACTTTTCTCATGTCCCCACATTAGGAGCTGGAGCTGATAGACAGGAGCTCACCTCGCTCCCCGATTCGAACTGCCAACCCTTCAGTCAGCAGTCCTGCCCACACAAGGGTTTAACCCATTGTGCCACCGGGGGCTCCTATCAGTGTAAATCAGTGGCTCTGAACATGGGGTTCCCAGATGTTTTTGGCCTACAACTCCCAGAAATTGTAGCCATTTTACAAGCTGTTAGGATTTCTGGGAGTTGAAGGCCAAAAACATCTGGGAACCCCATGTTGAGAACCACTGGTGTAAATGAAGGGTAGGGAAAGGATGGATCTAGGAACCCTGTTTTGCTGACCCCAACCCACCAACTTCCTATTTATTTTTCCTACTAAATGACCCAAAGCTATGATAAAATGTGGCTCCTCCTTCTTGAGATATAAATTTTCCTTTCTCTCATCTTTGAAATGTAATGACAGACTAATGTACTAGCAAATTGAAGGTAGGTTCAGTCACACATTTGCTGGCCAGTCAGCATGGGCCACATCTGGCTCCTGCTGCTTTTTCAAATTGAGCTATGCTTTCCGATCTTGACCATGGAAAGCGAGCTATTTGTTTTGACAGAAAATCAGGGCTCTTCCATAGCAGTTATCTTATTCTCATCACATTGTGTTTGTACATATGCTAACATAGGAGGCTTAATATTTAATAACTCACTGCCAAGTGTGTCAACAATTGAAACAGGATAATGAACCCCAAGTGATGCCAGTGTCCTTTGGTGAAAATCACTTTGGAACAGCTCAGTTGGTCATTTGCTGCTTTTTCATAGCTTCCTGAAATCGGTAAGCCCCTTATTTTTAGAGAAAAGGCTGCCCTGATTGAGTTACATACAGCGCTTTTTAATCCTTTAGAGTAGTCCCTGGAAGCCATTCAGGTACAATGAACCGACTTCGAATAACTGGAAAATCTAGGAAGTGCAATAAACTAAAGTCTATTCTAAAAGCTGTATACTTCTGTATTCAGGATAAGAATTTTAAGCAAATGTTATATTCAAATATGTGCTCCCAACATGAAATGTTTTCTTCGCAATATAAATGTCGAATTATGAAAGGTCTTGATAAGAGATGTATTCACAGTGCAATCCTGAATATGTCTACTTGAAAGAAAAATCAATTGAATGCAAATGGAGTTTACTTCCAAGTAAATGTATTTAGGCTTGCAGCCTAGATGACTGAAGCAAAATTGTTTATAAACTGGTTTATCATATTAATAATACCCATTTTGAGTACTGGTGTATTATCTCAAGAAAGCTACCTGGTTATACTTAGGCTTTGCTTGAAAAGCATGCTTCTTTTATCCTCTCCCCCCTCCGACTTTGATTGTGATAGTCTTAATCTGAATTCATGATCTGTTTACACTTACATACCTAGCTATTCAAACATGATTTATTTTAGAACATATACTTTTTCAAATTTGATCTAAGAAGTTTTCAGGGTGACAGAAAAATAATAAACATTTCCCATTTCCAGTGGTTAAAACAACTGCTAAATTGTAACGAATCAAGTGGCAGACTCTGATATGCTGTTAACAGCAATTATCTGTTGGACAAAAACTTCCATCATTTTCAGCCAGTGGTCCTGTTAACTGGGGATAATAGGAGCTATAGCCTAAACACATGTCAGGTGTGCACAGCTGATAAAGGCTGGTTTGTAGGAATTTAGGTAAGCTAAAATACAAGAGCTATGTGGCCTGGTACCTTGGGCAATGTCCATTTTGAAGACTTACAGCTGACATGAGAGCAACTGCTTAATTAACATAATTTTGAAAAATTGTCACCCTCCTTTGCTTGTTTTGTCGAAGACATTATATGAATGTGTGTAAAATGGAATCCAATGTATGAATGATTAGTGGGGAGGAGTAACAGGCACAGAGCTATTTTTCCTTTGTGGTGTGCAGTGGTTTTCCTCTGTTGGACTTGGATCATTTTTAATGCTATAATATTCTGCAATGCCTTAATATACTGTGCAATATTAGTGTGGTATGTCATACTGTGGTTCGTGGAGAAATTGCACCTTATTCTTCATATACACTTATCAGGTGACATGAAGCCAAAGTTCTCCACAAAAGCGCACAGGGCTACTTCAAAAAAAAGAAGTAGTATATTTCAGTGAGATGGATTGTGAATGCTTTGCAATCTTGCTAGATACAATTACTTAAATAAAATATTTTGGGTAACTGTTTTATAGAAATTGCTTTTTGCATTACACGAACATAACTATGAAAAGTATTATCTTAATGATAAGCAAATCACAAAGACTGTGCTGTATTATGGAAAGCTTACTGTTCCGCAACTATTTGATCCTGGTTATACGATAGTGCTTCAAAAAGGGGGTGGTTGGGGTAGTAATAAGTTGAAAATAGTTGCCCGATAAAACTCTCCAATTTAGAGAATCACCGTCTTTGTAGGAAATTCTGACTTCACTCCTGAACTTACCCAGTGAAAGACTGCTGTGGCGCAGTGGGTTAAACCCTTGTGCCGGCAGGACTGCTGAACAGGTCGGTGGTTCGAATCTGGGGAGAGCGGGTGAGCTCCCTCTGTCAGCTCCAGCTCTCCATGTGGAGACATGAGAGAAGCCTCCCACAAGGATGGTAAAAGTATCAAACATCCAGGCATCCCCAGGGCAATGTCCTTGCAAACAGCCAATTCTCTCACTCCAGAAGCGATTTGCAATTTCTCAAGTTGCTCCTGATATGAAAAAAAATCTCATTAATGCAAGTATGGTTCTGTATGCATGCCTCTTCCAACTTGTTGCCTTCCAGAAGTTTACATGAGTAATCCCCATAAAGTCCAGCAAATACTGGAAATCATAGTCCAAAACTTCTGAAGGGTCACCTCCTCTTGTCTTGCGCAGTGTCTGGAAGCTGGCTCTCCTGATGTGTACAATGACAGATGAATGGAATATTCTCCAATAAGATCAAAGCAATCTTATTATAGCTTGTAGCTGGACAACCAGGGTGCTGGTGGTGAACATCTGGAATTTTAAAAATTGTGTTCTCACACCGAACAGTCTAATGTGGAAGAATATTAGTAATGCTAGTAAATAGAAACATTTTAATAATGTGTATTTGAAACACCCCACACAAAAAAGGACTTGTGTATAAAACATTCATTACAGCAAATTACTACTTTTTAATTTTAGCAAGTGGAAAACATTGTATTGCCTTGTGTATGGTAGTGTTGTTAAGTAGGAATCAGCTGAATAATTGTCTATTTAAAATTTCTCCTACTGATGATGGTGATATTTCACCTACTATTTCACCTGATGTAAGTGGCTACCATGTAGTTTACTGCGCTTTCAAGAGTCAGCTAATAGCAAGGTTCAGAAATGTCAAATGACACCTTTTTAATTTGTTTGTGAGGCTTCACTTTGCAGCCCTCTTCCACTTTATCCATACTAGTCTGCTCACACAAGGTTTTTACCAGAGAGCATATGAAAGCAACATATAACGCAATTAAAAAGAAATGACTTGGTTAGAAACCCTTAAAGGCTTGTTGTGTTGGATTTTGGATGGTGTTTGCACATACAGCGGCTGAGGGACCCACCGTAGAGCTTGCACCACAGTAAGAAGCAGATGCTTTGCTAGAACTGAAAGGCATTTATCTCTTTTAATGAGATAACATCATTAGTGCTGACAAAGTGCTCCAAATCAATACACATAATAGACTGTTTCTATCTTTCAATAGTATATGGATTGGCGTTCTTGCGAACCATTAGAATGTGCTGAATCACAGGTTCAAGCTTGGTCTCTCCTTCTAATCTTTAGCTTTATAATCTTCATTTTAATGGGGATATAATTCAGGGAGAGGTAGAAAGGATGCAAAGAATGTGTTACATCTCCAGATCTGACAACAGAACAAAATTGCATAAGAAGCAACTTTTTGCCTGGGTTTAAGAAGGCTCGTCTTAATCTGAATGTAATTTTCTTTCCTCCTTAGTTTGCTGTCTCAGCGGGTTGCTGCCATTTTTAAGATTCCCGAATTCTATTTCCCTTCCATCCTCCATTCGCTGCTTCTTATAATACTGGGTCAATGATAGCAGCTCTGTTGGCAGACGGTGACATGCCTGACCTCGACATTGAACCATAAAGAGTGGTTGAATACAAGAGGAAATAGGATAAAGCACCAAAAGGATTGCAAAGAGCAGACTGGGTTGCCAACTCTTCTTCTTTTTCCCCTAGATGCCTTTAGATACAGTATATGCAGTGTCTTTTGTGGTGTAGGGAGAGAAGTCACAGGGAAATAAAAACTTCAAAGTTTTTCTTGATTCATCAGTTTTTTCTTTCCAAATGGAAAGCCATAGCGTGAGACTTTGGCAGTACAGAACATGTTTAAAAGGTTATAAAAACCTCAGTCCATTACCTCTTTTCTTCCACAGAACTTTTTAAAAATTGTGTGGGTGCCCGAATTGTAGGGTTTCCCCCTAGACACTTAAGGTCTAGAAAAAGTAAATTTTGATTGGGCTTTGGCATAACCACAAGACTTTGCTGTTATCTCCCACATTGCAGTGGCTGAAAATGCAATTACTTTCCAATAAGTCTAGTTAGGTTTTTTGTTTTTTTTATTTTACAGTTCCCTTGCCCTTAGGAGGGGAATTCTATTGTTGTTTGCTCAGGGCTTGGTCCCGGAGCCCTGAGTCCCTTCGGGGAGGTGGTGGAGGGGTATATAAATAAACTTATTATTATATTAAGTTGTTGTTGTTGTTGTTGTTGTTGTTGTTATATTTTTAAAGGAAATTCCCCAATCTTTTGTCCCAAATCCCATTTATAGCTTAGGTTAGGAATTTGAGCATTGAAATAAATAATGCTATGGGTCCTGGGAATCACATCTCAGTAGCTGGAAAAGAATTGGCGATTTTGCATTTGTAGGTTCTTGCTATCTTGGCAGCCATCAGATTGCTGGACACATATATCAGTTGTACTCCTGTTTTAGAATCTGCAAAATAACAGTGGCCCTGCTGTTCATGATTTCTTTCCAATGTATTTGGCAGAGAGGTTGCTTTGTTCATACTAAACTGTGCTACAGAAAAGTAGTGGAAGACTTTCTTGACACAACCCAAAAGCTACTGCCTTGTGCTCCATTATTTATTGTGTGTTGCAGGGAATTATCAAAAGAGATATATTTTGAGCAAAACCATGCAGGAAAGAAAAATATAAAACATCAAAAACATAACATGCCAATTCCTTACTTTAATATACTCCAACATTACAGGCTAAAATGGGGCTAGGCAAATAAGGGCAGGCTTGATTCTAAATGACTAGTGATCACTGGTGGCCAGTAGCTAATGGTAGTGCCTAGAGATTGCAAGAAGCAACTTAGACACACCTGTCCAGTGTATTATACTTCACTCCTTTACTTTTTGACAAATAAGATTTTCCAGTCATGGAAGGTTAGTAATGCTGACCATAAAACACAATCTATGTCAAAATACTTCAGAGCTTGATGTGTAAGAGAATGGCTGTCATTCCTCCCTTCAGTAAAAATAAAATGCTGTTAGTATAACCTGAAACCTAAAATGCAAGATGACTTAGGACTACTGTAGACAAGGGAAGTGTGATAGACAGTTGTGAGATTGTTTATCTTCCCTTAGACAATTTTATAGCAATTTGTGGTACCAGCAGCAACATTTATTCCTTCAAACCTTAAGTCACCCTCACAAACCTTCAAGAGTCTTCGTGAAGATTCAAGAAATTACAACAAGCAGCAACCAAAATAATGGAACAGGTAGAAGAAGAGGCAGCAAGGATTGACAAAATCCAATTCCTACTTCTGGAAACACTCTTGGTCCCAATGATGGAATCTGCTGTAGGATCAAACTATTCTCTCACTTCCTCTTTAACCTCATTTCATTTCACAGTGTCTGTTTACAGATAAATATAAATATATATATAGAGAGAGGCACAGTCTCACAATGAAGTTTATGGATATTTTGCTAGTTGAGTACTAATTATGGTGTTCTTGCGTCCTGGGATTCTTAGCAGAATAGTGTTATCCGTTTAGAAATGTAGGCAGCTTGATTTCCTGCCACGTCATCAGGATCTGTTCTGTGTTTCTTCAGAGGACTAAGAAATGTATTCCTTATTAATTAAATGATGGGATGTCTAGAAATTCATTCAGATAAAAGCAGGTCTTGCTTTATGTGAGCTGTGTGTTTCGCCTAAGATAAAACAATGAGTTGGAATGAGCTTTGTTACTCAATACTGGTTGGCAACGAGGACTAACACAATCAGGAGCAAGAAACAAAGTTTAGTTCAACTCTTCCTTCCCCCTATAAAAATTTACATGAACATGCAAGTGGAAAATGGCAACCTCTCTTTTGCCCAGGCTGCCTCCCATCTTACCTGTTGTTCCTGCTCTGGCTCTGATGGCAGATGCTCCTTTCTTCTGGCTCCTGGTCTACCAGTGACACTGTAGGGCTACGTGGGAGCCAATACCACACCCCAAACCCACTATGGTCATCCTGCTGCCGCCATTTTTTTCAAGGAGGCATACAAAAGGCCAGAAGCAGCACTGCAGCAAACAGAGTAGAAATCCATGTATAAATCAGTCCAAATTTTTGTTGTCAATTTTTTGTTAACATTTTTTTCAACTTATTCACAAGTATATATATGGAATACTGCTTTTGTAAATTTCCAACCTGGTATAAAACCTCAGAAAATTGCAGTTTACTCTGATAGAACTTTACCAAGCTTATATTCAGAATACCTTTTTGTGCAACCTGCAGCTCAGGTTAAAGAGAACAGTATAGAGACAAAAAAATACGGTGCATTCGAAATTAGGGAAAATCTATCATAACACATTGATGCAGAAATTCAAACTAGATGTTTCCTGTGCAGGCTTTGACATCCGATACAAACAGCATTACATTTCATTTTTTTTTAAGAAAATGATGGTTGTAAGTTATTTGTCATGCTACTGTTTCACAGCCTTATTAAAGCACAGATAGTAAGTGCTTGTATTTGTACATGTGAGAATTACAAGAACTTCACTGTGTATTTTCTTCTTTACTTGGAGTGTTCATAAATTGTAGCATGTTTTTAAAAGAAATTTTGTTTGTAGCTTGCTTGTTTAAAAGTGAAAGATACTAGAAGTCGGTTGCCATCTCTGTATACTGTTACAACCCTGTGATTTTTACCTGTGTCTCAATACAGCAGAGACCTATTTGAGTTGAGTCAGAATTATATCTGAGTATACGTTCATAGGATTGCACCATTAGGCTTCCTGTTCCGTGGATTAACCACACCAAGTCTGAATTTTTCATCGTTTAGAGAAAAAAAACCTGCAGTATTTCCAGTGTGATTAATTTAAATATTTATTTATTTTCCACATAATAGATTTGAATATATTGCCATTAATTTTAATTTTTTAGAGTGCCCCTAGAATGGGTATTGAGTTATAAAATGCAAATGCCAAGTAAACTTATGATAATATCCTCCCCCAAGCAACCTAAAAATACACTGTAAATATCTATCTTCAACTTAGAAGCAAGCATCTTTGGCAGTTTAAAGACTGAAACATTCACTAAAGCATAAGCTTTTGTAGACAAGAGCCTGATTCTTCAGATACGTGAGGTGTTGTCCTAACTCACAGGTACACAGAGACACACACACATGCATGCATGGTAGAAGGTGTGAAGGGGAGGCCGAGAAATTTCAGCATGAAAACAGAAGGAAACAACATTCAGAAAGTACAGATTATGACAGCTTTGTACTTGACAGTAGCTATTCATAAAAATAATTGGTGATAAATACAGACAGCCTGTCACTGGTAAATTGAACAACAATTCAGTTGTGCTAAGAAACCTTTATCTCAACCCCTATCTACAGCTGTCCTTCCATATTTGCAGTTTTGATTTTATAGATTTGATTTTTCATAGATTTGATTAAAATGTTCTCTCTTGGAATCTCAGTGTCTTCTAGTATGACCATATGATCAACTTCCTCCAGTCATACTCAAGGGCTTATATATATTTCTAAAGAGAACATTTTTCTCGGAATCTCTAGGTCTACTAATGTGATTCTCTGGTCAGCTTCCAGCGGAAATTGACCATAGACGATTGTGGAAGACCTAAAAATTCCTAAAGAGGTGTTCTTTCAGGTAAAAAAAAAATAGCCATTTCTTTTTTTGCATTTTTTTCATGTTCCTGGGGGCCCTGTGTGTTAACCTGGGCCTTCACATTCTGCGGCCCTCCAGGTGTTTTGGACTTCAGCTCTCTGAATTCCTGACCGTTGGACAAACTGGCTAGTACTTCTGGGAACTGGAGTCCCAAACGCCTGGAGGGCCATAGGTTGGTTAACCCCAGCAAATGTGAAAGGCTGACTAAATAAATATTTGACAATTTAATCTAAATAGCTTGAATGCAGAATAGCCCTTCTGTGAGTTGAAGGACCTCTTCATTCACAAAAGTGACTGTCATAATGTGAGAACTCATGCTCTCCTATAATGTGCATGGTAACAAGGGAATGCAGAGGGAATAGTGAATCACTTAACGTGTCCTTTTCCCTTTCTTGAACAAGAGAATCAAACTCTTTCTGCTGGAGCACCCAAGTGAAATTAATACCTGGAGTACTTATATGACTCTGAAAGATCAACCCCTGAAAATTGGAGTCCAAAGTGCCTTTTTACCCTGTGCCTTCCTTCTGTGCCCTGTTTTGGATGCTAAAGGCATGGGTGACACTAGGAGAAGGAAGATCATTCTTAGCATAGTACATTTCACAGGTTTAAACTTGATCAATCTACTTCAAGTATCCACATCACATTTCCTTAAACTGTTGTATATTACAGATAAGGTATGAGGTCAGAGAATAGTGGCCCTTGTGTTTTTTGCTGAATTCAATATGTTGCATTATTGGTTGAAGTAATAACTTGAACCGGGCATTTTCTGATTTACAGATTATTCTTTTCCTGTGAAAGAGCATAATCTATACCCATTATGCTGCATCACCATTCTGGGTCTTGATGCCCCCAAAATGCCACAATACATGTCTGTTGTTGTATGCCTTCAAATAATTTCTGACTTGGAATGACCATAAGGTGAACTTATCATGAGGTTTTCTTGGTAAGATTTGTTCAGAGGCGATTTACCTTTGCCTCCCTCTGAGACTGAGAGTCCTTGACTAGCCAGACATTACCCAGTTCCATGTTTGAGTGGGGATTCGAATGGCGATTTTAGTCTAGCACTCAAACCACCACACTTTTTGGTTCTCAGAAGTGACATATTAGGATCAAAACACACCTCTGAGACTTCAAAAAACATACGATAAGACACAAGTTTCAAATGGCAAGGGTGTCAAGACCCAGGCTGCAGAGCACCAATAACCATACACAGAGGCCAGAATCTATCTAATATCTTTATTAAGGAAATATGTAAAGTCAATAAAAATAAGTGTAGAATATAGTTCAGAAGAAGACCTTTCAGGAAAGGTCAATTATAGTCCAGGAAAACAATGTCCAATATAAAATATTAAGGTCCAAAGTTGTAATCCAGTAACCGAAACACTCACTTTGCCAAGCAAAGTGAGGGGAGATGACAAGGTCCTTTAGTCCATGAAACTTAAGCAAGGCTAGGAAGTAAACTTGATTCTTGGAACACAAGGCTTGATTCAAGGCAACAAGAAACGAGGAGCAAAAACAAGATCCGTGGTGAATTCGTGGCGAGATCCAGGAAGCAAAACAAGGTCCTGGAAGGCAAAAGCAAGGCTGGAAACGGGAACAAGAACTTGAACGCGGGAGCAGCGTAGTCCACACACAACCTACTCCCGGAGCTGACGAATTGACTCCGCAAGATTCCTACGTGGGCAAAACACCTAAGTAGGGTCTCGTTTTCCCGCCAGAGAACAATTCTCTGGGGAACCAGAACCGAAAGCCATTCTCTGAGTCCAGATGCATGACTCCCTAAAGATTCCCATGGGAAGCAGGCTTAATCAACCATTTGTTTGGCGGCGATTCTCAGGCTTCTGCGATTAGCCTGTTGAGCTCCCTTCTGTTGTTAATAATAATCACGGCGAGAAAAAGGGGGAGATTTTGGCTCAGAGCTTGTTTGGGCAACTTCTGGGAGGCAAATCTCCTGCAGGTGCAGGGGCTCCATCTCTGGCTGTGAAAGCTCCAATTCTGGCTGAAACGGTGGGAAACCTAAGTTTTCCTCTTCATCTGTCACAACAGCGCTAGGAACGGGACTACATGGCCCATGAGTCATCACACTATCCCCCTCCTCAAGCCCCCTCTCAAAAATGGGCTCTCTCCCCGAGGTGCGGGGCCGCGGCTTGGCGGGGTAGGTCTGATGGTAGCGGCGGGTTAAATCGGGGGCATGGACTGAGGAAGCGTCTTCCCAAGAGCGTTCTTTGGGGCCAAAACCCACCCAGTCAATGAGATACTGAAGGCGGCGGCGATGAAAGCGAGAATCCAAAATGTCCTGAACCTCGAACTCCTCCTCCCCATCCACCAAAACAGGAGCGGGGGCCGGCCGGTCTGCATCAGGGCGCACACCATCCGCCGGAAGGAGCAGGGAGCGATGAAACACTGGATGAATGCGCATAGAACGCGGAAGTTGAAGTTTGAAAGTCACGGGGTTAAGTTGCGCCACCACTGGATAGGGACCAATGAAACGGGCATCTAACTTCCGGCAGGGACGGTGGGAGGGCAAGAAGCGAGTGGATAGAAAAACCCGGTCTCCTACCTTGATTTCGGCCCCCGGCTGGCGATGTTTGTCAGCGTGGCGTTTATAGTCCTCCTTGGCTTGATCTAGTTGCTGGAGCAAAAGTTGTTGCACCGCTGTGAGTTCTTGCAGCCAGTCCTCTGCTGCGGGAACTTCTGAGGTTTCAATGACAGAAGGAAAGAAACGTGGATGGAAGCCGTAGTTTGCAAAGAACGGGGTTTCTTTGGTTGAAGCCTGGACACCATTGTTGTAGGCAAACTCCGACAGCGGCAACAGGGAAGCCCAATTGTCCTGCTGATAGTTTACATAACAGCGAAGGTATTGTTCCAAAGTGGCATTGGTGCGCTCAGTTTGCCCATCCGTTTGGGGATGGTGAGCCGAAGATAAACGAGAGTCTATGCCCAATAGTTTTTGTAGTGCTTTCCAGAAACGAGAGGTGAATTGGGACACACGGTCAGTGACCAAACTCTTGGGCAATCCATGTAATCTGAAAACATGCTGAAGGAATAAATCTGCAGTCTCCTTGGCCGTGGGGAGGCCATTGCAGGGAATGAAATGGGCTAATTTGGTAAAAAGGTCCACCACCACTAGGATCGTGGTGAATCCAAAGGAAGGTGGTAGGTCAGTGATAAAATCCGCAGAAATTATTTCCCATGGACGGGATGGTGTAGGAAGGGGATGCAGTAGCCCTGAGGGCTTTTCCCTTCTTGTCTTGGAACGCTGGCATACCGGGCAGGTATTGACATAATTTTCCACATCCTTGCGGATCTTGGGCCACCAGAAATCTCTTAGGATCAAATGCATGGTTTTAAATAGTCCGAAATGCCCTGCTGGCTTGCAGTCATGACACAGACAAAGTGCCTTTTCCCTGCCCGGTCCGGGAGGGATGTAGACGTGATTTCTATAGCAAAGTAACCCATCCTTAAGCGAGAAGGGAAATTGTAGTCCTTGACGAAGTTGATCTTGAGCCCAGGCATCCGCCTGTTGACTGGCCCTGATTTCCTGAGCACAAAGGGGCCCTGGAGAAGAGGGAGTTGATTCAATTGGAGTGGATTTGGTGTTCCCCACTGTGAGCGTGGCAAAGTTCTCGGGCTGCAGCAATTGGGATTCAAAGGTCTCTCTGCGCCCTGCAGCGTATTTTGGTTTCCGTGATAGAGCATCTGCTTGCTTGGTCTGAGCTGGGGTTACATAATGAATCTGGAAGTCAAAACGTTCAAAGAATAAAGCCCAGCGCTGTTGCCTCTGATTTAACTTGCGGGCAGTTCTTAGATGCTCTAGATTCCGATGATCAGTATGGACCTCAATGGGGAATTTGGCCCCTTCTAACCAATGTCTCCAAGTTTCAAAGGCTGCCTTTATGGCCAAAAGTTCTTTTTCCCAAATAGTGTAATTTCTCTCTGGGGCTGTTAGTTGACGGGAGTAAAAGGCACAAGGGTGAAGATGACCTCCCACTGGTTGCAAGAGTACAGCCCCAATTGCCACATCGGAGGCGTCAGCCTGCACAACAAAAGGGGTTTTAGGATCTGGGTGCTGAAGGATTGGCTGGGACGTGAATAATTTCTTTAGTTGCTGGAACCCTTTCTCTGCTTGTTCCGTCCAGCGGAAGGGCTGTTTCCCACGGATGCAGCTGGTGATTGGATCAGACCAGCGGGCAAAGTCTGGAATGAACTTGCGGTAATAGTTCGCGAACCCCAAGAAACGCTGCACCTCTTTCTTGTTGGTTGGCGCCCGCCATTCCAATACTGCTGAAACCTTTGCCGGGTCCATGGAGAGCCCTAGTGGTGAGACACGGTATCCCAGAAAATCTACCTCTTGTAGATCAAAAGCGCATTTTTCCAGCTTGGCATAAAGTCCATGATCCCGCAATCGTTGTAACACCATTCTGACGTGGTTCTCATGTTCCGATTGTGATCTAGAAAACACCAAAAAATCGTCCAGGTAGATGATCAAGAACCGATCTAGATAATCCTGAAATATCATTGACAAAATGCTGGAACGTTGCGGGAGCTCCACATAAACCATAATTCATGACCAGGGACTCGAATAATCCGAATTTAGTTTGGAAGGCGGTTTTCCACTCGTCCCCCTCCCTGATGCGAACTAGATTATAAGCCCCCCGAAGATCCAGCTTGGTGTAAACCTTGGCCCCTCGAAGCCGATCTAATAGGTCCGAGATCAAAGGCAGGGGATAACGGTTCCGCCTAGTGATATTGTTCAATGCTCTATAGTCTACCACCAAGCGTAGGTCCCCTGACTTCTTTTTCACAAACATCACTGGGGAAGCGGCTGGGGATTGAGAGGGTCTGATGAACCCCTTGCGGAGGTTTGACTCTATGAACTCCCTGAGAGCTTCTTGCTCTGGTTCAGTCAGGGAGTAGAGATGTCCTCGCGGGATCGGGGGCCCCTCCACCAAGTCAATGGCACAATCATAAGGCCTATGCGGGGGCAGTTTCTCGGCTTCCTTCTCATTGAAAACATCCCAAAAGTCTGAGTATTTCTTGGGCAAGGTGATGATGGATTCAGCGTCTGTGGCATGGCAGACCTTGGCTACAAGACAATGGTTTTGGCAATATTTAGAAGCAAACTGCAGTTCTCTGTTGGTCCAAGAGATGCTGGGGTCGTGGAGTGTCAGCCATGGGATCCCTAGAATCACAGGGAAATGAGGAACCTCGGTAACAAAGAAGGAAATCTCTTCCATATGTTCCCTTATCCACATTCTGGTGGGTTCAGTCCATTGGCTTACTGGACCTGTCTTTAGGGGGCGGCCATCTATGGCTTGCACCACCCGGGCGTTCTTGAAATCGTGATACTGTAATCCCAGAGAGTCGGCATACTCTCTATCAATGAAATTGTTTGTCGCTCCTGAGTCTATCATGGCATGGATCATGACGGGTCCTTTTTTCGCTGACCACAAGGTGACCACTAGGAGAAATAGGACCCCGGTTGGCGGCTCTTGAGTGGGGTTTTTGACCGGGTTGGCGAGCCTCTCTACGCCCGGTCGCTGGCTTCCCCTGCCGGCTTTGCGCCAGCCGCCTCGGCCGTCTCCGTCTCCACGGAGGACGCCGCCGCCAGTCGAGCGGCGGGCTTTCCTTTGGCTGGACACTCTCTGGCAAAGTGGCCCCCGTTTCCGCAGTACCAACAGAGGTTTAAACGTTGGCGGCGGGCCTTTTCGGCAACATCTAGTCTGGGACGCACATTGCCCAACTGCATCGGCACCTCCTCGCTTCCTCTGGGGTATGGGGCTGGTGGCGGGGGTCTCCACACTGGACGCGGCTGGATGCCGGCGGGAGCGGGAGGTTTTGCTCCAGCTCTTCCACTCTGGCCTCGGGTCCACTGCTTTCTGTTGGCAAGCATGACTTCAGCTCGTAAACATTGATCAATGAGTCTTTCAAGAGAGTTTGGAGGGTCCACCTTGGAGATTTCTTCCAACATCTCGATGTTGAGACCCTCCCGAAACTGTCCTCTGAGGGCTATGTCATTCCAACCGGTGTTGTGAGCCAGCACTCGGAACTCAGCTATGTACTGGGACAAGGGCCTGTCCCCTTGGGAAAGGCGCCGGAGTTTGTGGCCGGCCGCCTCTAAATTGTCCTCGATCCCCCAAGTTGCCTTAAGGTGATCCAAGAAGTTTTGCGCTGAACTTAAGTGTGGGGAGGCTTGATCGAACAGCGCCGTCGCCCAGTTGGCCGCTGGCCCGTCTAGGAGACTGTAAATCCACGCCACCTTGATGTCTTCTTGGGGAAACTCGGCATTACGGGCTTCTAGGTATGCCTGGCATTGGCGACGGAAAACATGAACCTTGGAAGCTTCTCCAGAAAACTTGGTTGGCAACGCCAGGGCAGGGAGACGGGTTCCGCGTTCCTTCAAGCCCCGTATTTCCCCCTCCTGCGTATGGAGCATATCACGGATTCTGTCCACTTCATCCTTGGAAATGGTGTAGCTGAGTGGTTGGTCACCCGGTCCGGCTCCGGTAGACATTCTGGCCAAGGTTGATTGGTGCTTAGGGTGGCGGAGTCAAACTGTCAAGACCCAGGCTGCAGAGCACCAATAACCATACACAGAGGCCAGAATCTATCTAATATCTTTATTAAGGAAATATGTAAAGTCAATAAAAATAAGTGTAGAATATAGTTCAGAAGAAGACCTTTCAGGAAAGGTCAATTATAGTCCAGGAAAACAATGTCCAATATAAAATATTAAGGTCCAAAGTTGTAATCCAGTAACCGAAACACTCACTTTGCCAAGCAAAGTGAGGGGAGATGACAAGGTCCTTTAGTCCATGAAACTTAAGCAAGGCTAGGAAGTAAACTTGATTCTTGGAACACAAGGCTTGATTCAAGGCAACAAGAAACGAGGAGCAAAAACAAGATCCGTGGTGAATTCGTGGCGAGATCCAGGAAGCAAAACAAGGTCCTGGAAGGCAAAAGCAAGGCTGGAAACGGGAACAAGAACTTGAACGCGGGAGCAGCGTAGTCCACACACAACCTACTCCCGGAGCTGACGAATTGACTCCGCAAGATTCCTACGTGGGCAAAACACCTAAGTAGGGTCTCGTTTTCCCGCCAGAGAACAATTCTCTGGGGAACCAGAACCGAAAGCCATTCTCTGAGTCCAGATGCATGACTCCCTAAAGATTCCCATGGGAAGCAGGCTTAATCAACCATTTGTTTGGCGGCGATTCTCAGGCTTCTGCGATTAGCCTGTTGAGCTCCCTTCTGTTGTTGATAATAATCACGGCGAGAAAAAGGGGGAGATTTTGGCTCAGAGCTTGTTTGGGCAACTTCTGGGAGGCAAATCTCCTGCAGGTGCAGGGGCTCCATCTCTGGCTGTGAAAGCTCCAATTCTGGCTGAAACGGTGGGAAACCTAAGTTTTCCTCTTCATCTGTCACAACAGCGCTAGGAACGGGACTACATGGCCCATGAGTCATCACAAAGGGTTTGGCACATGTTTTGGCAGAATTAGAAGTGGTAAACCATCCATTTGGAGTGGTTTCAGAGCTAAAAACAGAGCACGGAGTTACAAAGCAACAGATCCTAGTGACTACAATAGATACCAATAACTTTTTATTTCAAAAATCTCCTTTGAAACAAGCCCGTGGGCAAGCCCACTTAATTTCAACATCTCCTCTGGCCCTCCTTTTTCTGTAAGGACAAATGTGTCATCATTCAGTATTCTTGTCTATACAAGAGGGTTCAGCAAAGTTTTATTGTCTTACATAATTGTCTACACCATTAAGTATTTTATAAACACTAATTAAATTAAATCCCACACTATTCCAGTTGTTGTTAACTGCTAAGCAAGCTACTATTATACTTGTTACCCAGATGAATAAATAAGGGCATAAATAGGTCACATCTACCATAGAAACCACAATGACTTAGCGACAGATCTATTTATAGACACAAGATTTTTTTTGACTCATCACTTTCCTTACCTTTTATGATAATGTAATTTGCAGAAGTGTATCGTTGTGCCTTCCATAATGAGGAAAGCGAACTAATGGGAAATTATGCTGATCACTTAAGAAATGCTCTGGATTCTTTCCTGGCTGCAGGTCTCTAGTGCATATAGTTTGGTTCTTGTATTCTGCAAAATGCTGAAAGGAGCAGTGATGTAGTTTTAGCAGAGGATGTCAGAGTGTGATATAAGCCCTTCCACTCTCCACATATTGGGAGCTAAGAGAAGAGGACTGTATCCATACACTGAAAATTATAGCAGTTTGACACCACATTAACCGCTATGGTTCATTGTTACGTAAATTTGGGATTTCTAATTTTGTGAAATATTTACCCTTCTCAGTTGGATATAGCACACGTATTATTTGATTGTAAATTGTATCAGAAGATGAAAGACTTGTACCTTGGTCCATATATCAAATGGACAATGTATTGGGAATCTCACATCAAAAAAACATATTTTATGTGTAGCCAAGACCAAAAAATAACATATAAAACAGCTCTGTATTTAAGCGAAACAATACGTTTGAGAACCACATATGTGGGGTTGATCGGGGTAAATCGTAGTGGTGATAAGGACATATGATGTAGATATTCAGTTTATATTTATTTACTGTATTGTTATAAGTGTCTTATTTTAACTTACTACATAGAGTGTAATCAAGTCTTATCAAGCCTTTTTGTTTGGTTTGGTATTGTAATATAGCCTAAGGGCTAATCAGTAAAATGTATTATTATTATTTTATTTTATGACACAGCAAACAAGATAGATATGCTGGATTTTGTATCACAAAATCACAAGTCTAACACTTCCCAAGTGTGTGATGTATTATTATTATTATTATTATTATTATTATTATTATTATTATTATTATTATTCTCAGTCAGAAGGCCCTGTCACCACAGCAAACCACAAACCCCAGGATTCCATAGGATGGAGCTATAGAAACTAAACTGGTGTCAATCTGCTATAATTCTGCAATGTGGATGGTCTCTAGGACAAGCCAGTAGGGGTAAGCAGTAAAAGTATATGTTGGCAATTTATTGAGCCAAACAAGTTGTCATCTTCTGATAAGCAATTTGAACAAATCAGGTGAAATCATGGACAGATGAGAGGTAGGGAAGAATAACAATGAGAGGTGCAAACGTTTTAAATGCAAAATTAAGGGAAAGGGCTGACTTTGGCTCCTTGTGTAGGAGTGATGCATAGGATGTGGTTTGCAGCACAGTGTGTACGCAGGAGAAGGGCATCGTATTGGTAGCAAATAGCAGCCTGTCGCCCTGAAGAGAAGGGTACAGTGTCCTGAAGACATATGCTTTTTGTGTGGGAAGGAACCTGTTTTGTCACCACCTCCCAACTGCAGGTCTTGGCATGGCAAGAGGAGCTACAGACAAAACTTTTCAGGACAAGGGAGGAGGTGTGAACTTCTTTCACTAAGTGCTTCCAGTGTTTCTTTTTATTGGGTTGAGCAACAATGTTGAAAAATAATAATTAGTGATAATATAGTTCTGTGTAATATAAATCATTCCAGGTATTGGGTGATTAAAATGAACACTGTCACTTTTAAATTGCTTTGATTCACCCTGCTGTCCATATTATTGCCACTTCAGAGGTTGTGTACATAATATACTTGGCATACTTTTATTAAATTACCAGAACATTTCTCAATACCTCCTAAGCAAAAAGATTCCTATCCTTTGTTTGATACAGGGAAGTACAGGCTCAGTAGTTGGTTGTGACACTACGCAAGGAACATGGGAGCATAGCTATAAGTAAGTTCAACAATACTATATACTTTTTGCATTGGAAATTGCCATGAGGCTGGCTTAAATAAAGCAAAGAAGTACCTATTGTCTTGAGGGATACTGTGTGGTTAACAATTGTGTGACGGGCAGAGATCTTGAAGTGCTCCTTTCCACAGCATATGCACTGATGGGAGCAGCAGCATCCCAGTAAATTTCTGCCTGGATAGACTCATGCAGCAGAGAAATGCCAGGAAGACGAGGAGCAGCAGTTGAACCCAAAGTCAAGAGTTGGACCTATGCTGAATGCAGTATGAGGGGGCGTGTGGGTTGTTTTGGGTTTTTGTTTCCACTAACCAGCTAATTCTAATTTTAAACTCAGTCCTTAGCACAGTGAACTAATCTTAAACTCAGACCATGGCACAAATTAAAATTGACAAATGGAAATCTGATAGCATTTTGCTTAAAATGCTCTCAGCAAAAAGCCCTTTTTTGAAGGGGATGGGGCCACTTTTGCCTTTGGAACCACAACAGGTAGCAATATTAGCGTATCCCAAATGAGGCGGCATCATTTCTGGTGACTCTTTTGACCCAAAAGTGAACAGGAAATAGTTCTTTGCAAAAGAGTTTGGGGAAGTAAATAGGTCAACTATTAGATCTGTATGTGGTTGGGGCAGTTTTGAGGTCTGAAAACCATTCCTAATTTGCTTGAAAAAGCATACCAAAATGTGTTCTCCCATGGATTTACTGGTTCTGTGGCCACATGCAACCCATGAGGTCATCTGGTGAGGCCCTGCTCTCGGTCCCACCTGCCTCACAGGTGCAGCTGGTGGGAACGAGGGACAGGGCCTTCTCGGTGGTGACTCCTCAGCTGTGGAACACCCTCCCCAGAGATATTCGACAAGCTCCAGCATTTTTGGGCTTCAGAAGAGCCCAAAAACATGGTTATGTGCTCAGGCTTTTAATGAATAATGGCAAAGATGACACGGACTGTCTTATGGCTAAAGCACGAGGTTTTTGTGGACAAATGGATCTGACTATTTGTTTTAAAATTGTTTTAAAATTTTTATATTGTATTTAATAGTTTTAATTGATTTTATGTACTGATCTTGTGTAGGCATTGAATTACTGCCATTACTGAGTCCCTTCGGGTGAGAAGGGCGAGATATAAATGTTGGAAATAAATAAATAAATAAATAAATGAGCCTCACTTTCCTTAGGTGTAATACTGAAGCTTGGTTTGATTCACTGGATAAAAACTGGATAAAAAATTCATTTTGGTTTGATTTTGAAGAATTGAATCTGCAAATTACAGATTTGGGGTAGAAAGAACATGATTTTAAAAAAAATCAAAGTTTGAGCCAAAGTGAAACTCACAGATTTTCCTACACTGATGAATAGCATGTGGATCAAGTTCTAATTTCCCCTTCCTAACTAGGGCAGGAAGTTGTTTGCTGGCATTCTTTGCAAGACTGTGGTTTTGCAATACTGACTAAAAGCAGATCAGGTCCTTAAAACTCTTTTAAAATATTTTCCCAATCTCTGAAATAGCAGCATAATTGGAAATCGACTCATCTCCATCAATATTTCCTCCCGCCCCAATATGATAGCCACTCAACCAACCTTCTATCATTTATTCTCATGAAAAGCCAACTCTGATTTTGTTTTTCTACCCGCAGTTATCCAGCAGCTTCTATTTCTGTTAAACTTTGGAAGAGGGAGAGATGGGAAATAGGACCACACTTTGGCTTATTTGATTGAATGGATTATGGACTGGAGGAAAAAAGAAGGGACAAAAACAGATTTTGACCAAATTTTAAAGTGAAAATTAGAAAAGGAGATAAGGTCTTATGGGTTTTATATACAATAAATTAATTGGGGAAAAAATTTAAATTGAAACAAACATTGCCTGAGATATGGAAAGAGGACTTGAACAGTAACAAGTTAGACATCAAACATTGGATCAACTCAATCAAAAAAATAAAATATATAAGGACCAAAGAAATGCAGAGGAAAATATTGTCCAAATGATATAGAACCCCAAGCAAAATAGCTTACATAACTGAGTTAACAACAAAATTAAATTGGCACAGATATGGAGGGATTGGCTCCTATATTCATATGTGTTGGGACTGCGACAAAGTACAAGAATTCTATAACAAGGTAAAGAAGGAAATGGAAGAATTAATAGGGCACAAATTGGAGTTGAATAAAAAAGAATTTTTCACCAGGAAAGTAGAGAGGAAGGGCCAAAATTATAAAATATATGACAGTTACCGCCCAAGCAACTGTGCTTAGCTTAGCGATCCCTCGTAGTTCGAGGACAATTGTCTTCCATCTCTGTTGTCTTGGGGGGGTGTCCGTAGGTGGCTGAAGAGACCTATTCTTGATCTGCATGTTCTCCTGCAATGAGGACATTGGTTTACACAAACCCTATGAGGAGCGGCTTAAAGAACTGGGCATGTTTAGCCTGCAGAAGAGAAGGCTGAGAGAAGACATGATAAGGTAAAGGTAAAGGTTTCCTCTGACGTTAAGTCCAGTTGTGTCTGACTCTGGGGGTTGGTGCTCATCTCCATTTCTAAGCCAAAGAGCTGGCGTTGTCCGTAGACACCTCCAAGGTCATGTGGCCGGCATGACTGCATGGAGCGCCTATTGATCTACTCAGATTGGCATGTTTTCGAACTGCTAGGTTGGCAAAAGGGAGACATGACAGCCATGTATAAATACGTGAGGGGAAGTCATAGGGAGGAGGGAGCAAGCTTATTTTCTGCTGCCCTGCAGACTAGGACACGGAACAATGGCTTCAAACTACAGGAAAGGAGATTCCACTGGAACATCAGGAAGAACTTCCTCACTGTGAGGGCTGTTCGACAGTGGAACTCTCTGCCCCTGTGGTGGAGACTCCTTTGGAGGCTTTTAAGCAGAGGCTGGATGGCCATTTGTTGGGGGTGCTTTGAATGCGATTTCCTGCTTCTTGGCAGGGGGTTGGACTGGATGGCCCATGAGGTCTCTTCCAACTCTACTATTCTATGATTCTATGATTCCAGGTGGAAGGCGGTCCCAGTCAGGGTTGGCTTGACAGGTCTTCCTCTTGGCATGGTTCTCCCTTAAGCCCTCCATTCATGCTTCTTCGAACTCTGCAGCACTGCTGGTCACAGCTGACCTCCAATTAGAGCACTCAAGAGCCAGGGCTTCCCAGTTCTCAGTGTCTATGCCACAGTTTTTAAGGTTGGCTTTAAGCCCATCTTTAAATCTCTTTTCCTGCCCACCAACATTACGTTTCCCGTTCTTGAGTTCGGAGTAGAGTAACGGCTTTGGGAAACGGTGATTGGGCATTCGGACAATGTGGCCAGTCCAGCAGAGTTGATGGCGTAGGAGCATCGCTTCAATGCTGGTGGTCTTTGCTTCCTCAAGCACGCTGACATTTGTCTGCCTGTCTTCCATTTTCTAATGGTACACCATTAAGTTGTATTCCTGGCTTTGCAGAGGGATTAGCTGGTGCCTGTTGGAAGAGCACTTTGGTTTTCTCGATGTTCAGTGAGAGGCCGAGCTTCTCGTATGCTTCTGCGAAGGTGTTTAGAGTAGCTTGTAGGTCTTCTTCTGAATGCGCACAGACTACGTTGTCATTGGCATATTGGAGTTCTATAACAGATGTTGTGGTGACCTTGGTTTTGGCTCTCAGTCTGCTGAGGTTGAGTTGGAAAGAACATGAGAAGTGGGAATTTAAAAATGGTTCGAATGGTTAGCAGATTTTATGCTCCAGGATTACAACCTCGAAAGGAAAACCAAATATACATCAGGTTGAATCAAGAAGTGGGATCTGAAATGGGGAAGATTGATAGAGTAAAAGGAAAAGGAAAATACAAAGAACTGAATCACATGCTCTCCACAACTGATCCATTAAAATAAAATTTGATTGAAGGAAAATACTGCTCCCGGAGGGAGGGGGAGAGGGGGGAGGAAGGGGAGTAATACCGTTAGGCACTTGTGGAAGATAAACGCGGAATCGGTAATATTAAGAAAATAAGTGGATAATCATCTGTTCGTACTATGAAATGGTTACTGAAATTGACATTATTCTACCTGTGTTTATAATAATAAATACAGTAGAGTCTCACTTATCCAACATTCGCTTACCCAACGTTCTGGATTATCCAACACATATTTGTAGTCAATGTTTTCAATACATTGTGATATTTGGGTGCTAAATTCGTAAATACAGTAATTACTACGTAGTATTACTGCATATTGAACTACATTTTCTGTCAAATTTGTTGTGTAACATGATGTTTTGGTGCTTAATTTGTAAAATCATAACCTATTTTGGTGTTTAATAGGCTTCTCCTTAATCTCTCCTTACTATTCAACATATTCACTTATCCAACGTTCTGCCAGCCCGTTTATGTTGGATAAATGAGACTCTACTGTAAATACATTTTTAAAAATTGATTGAATGGCTGTTTTGGGGGCTCTTCCAGGTATTTTTAATTTAGGGACCATGATGAGAAAGCTAGCAGTGTCTGGCTGTTTTGAATCGGTGACCCTCATAATACGAGCTTGTGCCCGAACCTGTTGCAAAACATACTGGCATATTTCTGCTTGTTAGCTTCAATGTCTGTTCTTTATTACACACAGCTCATCTCCATACCCGCTGAGCAACAATAGTTTCCCGAATACCCCAAATTCAAGCAACTATTTTCTCTTCCCCTCCCCATACCCGTTTCCTATTTGTGTCATGTCATTTTTAGATGGGAAACCCTGAGGGCAAGGCTTGTCTTGTCTTGTTTTTATTGATGAGTAAGCCACTCTGCCCTGGGTGTCTTTCCAACTATAGAGCAGAATATAGATGCTCTACAATAAATAATCTTCCTTGACAAGATAGAGTAGATTCAGGATTGACTCAAGGGCAGCCAATCAGTGCCCTTTTTCCAATAGACAAGGCTGTAGTGCTGTGATGGACAGCATAACTAGCTATTCACGGTTGTGCAAATGTAAACAAGAGGATGTACCTGGATTGCAAATGTAGTAGAGCAGAGCTGAGATGCCTGCCTGAGAGCTGTGTGAATGCCTGGGATTAGGGACTTGTAATTTTTTATAAAACAAGAAAATGAAGAAGTACTTAACAATGAAGATACAACACATTTCATTTAGTAAAGCTAAACAGTCTTCTAACTCTGCAAACCTCTTCCATCATAGTTGTGTCTGACAGCTTCACAATCTTAGTGCTAATGAGTATGCCTCTGTATCTGAAGGAGAGAATAACCTAGGAATAACAGAAAGAAACTTATACTATTGCCCTGTGCATGGTTAGGCTGCTTAAACCCCACCGAATTGGATGGGATTGAAACAGTCTAAACATGTGCAGGATTGCAGCCTTTATCCCCCTAGAAATAAATTATTGTGTAGTGCAGCATAAAAATGATGTGCCGGTGAACACTGAAAGTAAGATTACCTTCTGTCTTTTTATCATGAAAACAGAAAGGAGGGGAGGAGGGAAGATGAGAGATTTATGGTGCATTCCTTTCAAGCTGACCAAGCAGTTTAGAAGAGATTCAACTAATGATTTATTTCTAGAGAAGAAATTGTTCTTGATGAAATGTCATTAATTGCTTAATTATTTGAGCCAGAAATTATACTCAGCAATTTGTTCATCTTTTATGTGGTTGCATTTAAGTAATTCTCAATGAATGCATCCTTGTGTTAGAAGGCTATGATGAAGCTGCAAAGGAAAGAAATCCCTTGCATATTGCTCTTGGTCCACTCTCAGAATTTGTGCATATGTGGACAAAAATGTTTTCATTCTTTGGCTTTGGTACTTTAAATAGTGGTTGCAATTATAATTATTTTGTGTGTAGTAGATATTGGGAGAAGCAGGCTAAACAAAGATTGTGCCAAATGAACTCTTCAGGTAAGTATATGTCAGATGGAAAACCTAATATGGAATGGATAAAAAATGCACACAGTTGGCTTCATGCACTTCCTTGCTTAACTTGCACAGACTCTTTGGAAGTGTGGGATTGTGTGTCTGTGTGATGGAGGAAGAAGAGTTATGAATAAGAGAGAATTAGGCCACAGTGCTGAATAGTAGCTACTACAGTACCTTTGCAACATGATACTGTGTTTGCTTCAGAGAAAATGTCATTGATATTAGCAGGGCTTACTTCTAAAGAACTGCGTTATTGCTTGGTATCATCCATTTTTATACCATACTATAAAGTTGCCTTTATGAATGTTAACCACATCTTAAGAATATTCTGCCACTTTCCTATATTGTGAAAAAATACAATTTTGCCTATAGATTTGTTGTGACAAGTATAAAGATGGCAGCTGTTTGTAGTATAATATGTTCAGTTGTCATTAAGAGGCCATAGCCTCCTTGTTTCCCAGTATTGAAAGAAAAGGGAGAATGAATTCACCCTTCATGTTGGCTTCTACAGCTTCACTTTTCAAACTTGTCATAAAATGCTTCATATGGAAAATTCTCAGTGAATCAAGAATAAATTTGCTAGGTGGTATGAATGCTATATTTGTCTAATACTTTCTAATTGGAGGGGGCATGGAGGAAGGAAATGGTGTGATAATAAATTTAAAAGAAACAAATCCTAGCAAGTACAAATCTGGTCTCTGGACTGGCATTGATTTTGTGTCATCCTGGCATTTACAGAGAGAAATCTATCCTTCAACGTTTTATTCATTTGGTGTAGGTCTGACTTTGCACTTCTAGTATCAAAGGGAGATACTGAAATTATTACAAGCTCTTATCAATTGTGAATGAAAATGTAATGGATGAAATGATGTATAAAGAAGGGGGAAATGGAAGAGGAATCTTTAGAATATTATCTCTTTATTTATTAAAGATAGCAATACCAGTTAAACTAATTGACAAGAGTACTGCCATTTTTCTTCTAATATATTTCAATGTCATTATACATTATACTCAATTCACCCTTTCATTTTTGTAAGACCTATACTAGGATACTACCGTATATACTTGAATGTAAGCCAACCCAAATAAAAGCTGAGGCACTTAATTTTACCACAAAAAACTGTGAGAACTTATTGACTCGAGTATAAGACGAGGATAGGAAATGCAGTAGCTACTGGTAAATTTCAAAAATAAAAATAGATACCAATAAAATTACATTAATTGAGGTATCAATAGGTTAAATGTTTTGAATATTTACAAAACTGTAATTTAAGATAAAAGTAAGACTTTAATAAGATAGGACTGTCCAACTCTGATTACCTATATACTCGAGTATAAGCTGACCCAAATATAAGCCGGCCAGGACACTCACTTGAGTATAAAATGGAATGGGAGCTTTTTCATTCCTAAAAAGGGCTGAAAAACTCAGCTTATACTTGAGTATATATGGTAGATTTTTTAACATTATTGGCCCCACACATATTGCAGCTTTCTTTGGCTGAATGTCAAGTCCTATTCTCTGCATCCATGTACTTTACTTGGCCAGATTGGAATGGTTTGCATTCATACCTAATCACATCTGTCTCTTTGTGCATCCCCATTTTTACATATTTAATTATGCTTGTTATTAATTTGAAAGTACATTGGTTTTTAAAGTAATATTCCAATTACTGCTTTACATTAAAAGTTAACCCAAAAGGAATTTGAAATGCATGCATTCATCTGGGAGTGTAATCCTTTGTCTTACCTGCTGAAAAGTTTGCACCTTTTACTTTGATAGGATTTACTTCCAAGTAAGTGAAAATATGATTGCAACCTTATGTTGTTTCACAGACATGGCATTTTAGAATGAAATGCAAGTTAAATATGTTGCAGATGGGTATTTTTTAATGGCGCAAAGGTTTGATCTGTACACAAGTTTGATTTCTGTAATAACAAACAAAAATACCACACTGATAAAGGCTCTAAAGATAGGGTTTATCTGCTGGCTTGCACCACTTTTAAATATGGTGTGCGTTATTGGATGGTGGCATAAAATGTGCGATTAAGATATTTTCATTTTAGGGCAAATAGCACAATTTTTTTTATTTTTTAAAACCCGTTAAAGCTTCTATAAAGCTATGAACGACCATAGGGATGATTATAAGGAAAATTCTTTTCATGTTGGCTGTTTTAGTTCCAAAAACTAAATATAGAATCCAATCCACTCTTGTGCTTTATAAATAATTGTATGAGAGTAGTTGTGAACAATTCATGGCAAAGGCAGAGGAGGAAAGAGGATCTCTTAATTCCAGAAATTTATGTTTGAGCTCCTGCCATTTCAAATGTCTGCAACACCTCAAGGCGATTATGAAGAAAGAAAACTGCTTATTTGAAAACAAATGGAGCATTCAACTTTTCCCTAGCCTTAACTTGTGTGTTGTAGGAGTTGAATTGTGATGTATTAAATATGCTTTTACAGACATATAATTCCAACATTTTTCTAAGTTCTGCAGTTCTGTCATACAAACTTTGGAATAAATCCTTCTGCTGCTTCTTTCTGGGTAAACATGTATAGGATGCTTTTGCTAAGCATTATAAATCCATTTTCTTTCCATGATGGAAGTCCAGGCAAAGAAAAGGATCCTATCTGAACTACATCTATGCATTAACTAAATCAAAACCTTTTCAATTTCAGATCCATCTTAAAATTTCAGACCATGTCTATTAAACAAGATCATTATACATTGTACAGTAAAACCTCAGTAAACCGAGCCCCAGTAAACTGATTTGCTGGATTATCCGAAGGCCGCCGGGGGCCCCCTCCCCTCCCCCTCCCAAAGGAGCCCTCACCCCTTGGAAGTAGCCCATTAGCGCCACTGCCTAGCAGCGCTTGTGGGCTGCTTCCCAAGGGGCGAGGGCTCGGCCCAGGGAAGTAGGCCACAAGCTCTGCTGCAGCAACCATCGCGGGCAGCTTCCTCCGGCCTCTCCCTCTCCTCTTGTGAGAAGGAGCTCCTTGGCGCGAGAGGAGGAAGAGGCGGGGCACTTCCTCTCTCCTCTCGTGAGAAGGATCTCCATCTCGCGAGAGGAGAGGGGGAGGCAGGAGGAAGCAGCCTGCGATCATGGCCTGCTTCCCTGGGTCCAAGCACCGGGCAAAGGGAGAAAACGTCTCCCTTCACCCAGCGCTTGGGCCTTTAGTGAAGTGCGAGGCATGTCGCTAAGCAGTGGCATGCCTCACGCTTCCCTGGGTCCAAGCACCTGCCGGAGGGAGTAGTTTCCTCCCTCCGCTAGGCTCCTGGGCCTACAATCGGGTTATCCGATTAATCCAGGTAACCTGAGTTTGGGTCCGCCCGTTTAAATCAGGTAACTGGGGTTCTACTGTATTGTATTCTGAAACACATGCTGGTGAAATCTTCATAGTCACCAGATTGTAATTTGTTCTCCAGAATATTGATGCATATTAGGGCTACGGTTAGAACTAGAACTTGTTCTTCTAACTCAGGCATCCTCAAACTGTGGCCTCCAGCTATTTGGGCACCCAACTCTCAGAATTCCTGACCACTGAACAAGCTGGCTAGGGCTTCTGGGAGTTGGAGACCCAAACAGCTGGAGGGCCACAGTTTGAGGATGTCTATTCTAATATTTGGGCAGTCAAAAATATTGATCAGAATTGCATGAGAAATGAATCTTGACTTGATAATGGCATAACTTGTGGCATGACTTTCACATAAGCAAAGGAAATAGGATGATATACATTGACTTTAGCATTTTGAATCTGCTGTCTTCTTGCTATCTGTCTAACTATTTAAATTAAGGATTGTCTGTGGATAAATGTTGTGTATTCATGACTGATATTCATTTTTTAATCGTTTTGTGCTTCTGCTTTACATATCATAAATCATAATCGACTATAACGGCATTAGGCATTTTCAGATTTTTTTATTTTTGTTTTGTTTACTTCTTGCCACCATTGCTAACTTGATCTTAGCATGGATTGATTTCTGTGTTGCAGTTGTGTCTGTATCATTGCCTTGTATGACCGATTTCCATGTGATATAACATTGTCATTTGTGGGTCTACCTATATTTTAATGAAGCCATGGCCTTGCCTTATAGTAATCCTATGTGGCTAGTATCCTTCAAGATACAAAGAACAGTTGCCATCTTTTTGAAGATGATGTAATTCTATTTACAAGTCAACTGTTATCTGTGGTGAAAGATATGATTAAAAATGGAGGAATTTAAGAGTTTATCAGGATTATATGTTATTGATACTAATATATAATCCTGATAAACTCTTAAATTCCTCCATTTTTTTAGTTAGAAATACTGCATCTTAATACCCCAACAAGAGAACAATTGGAGATTAGGAAAATCTCAGGATTGAGATTGGGATTAAAGATGCTAAAATACTTATGAGTATGGATATATAAAAACTGAAGAGTATAACCAAGGGGAATTATAAGAAAATATGGAAAGTAATAGAGAAATAGGAGCCCCCGGTGGCGCATTGGGTTAACCTGCTGAGCTGCTGAATTTGCTGACTGAAAGGTCGGTGGGGGGTGGGTGAGCTCCCACTGTTAGCCCCAGCTTCTGCCAACCTAGCAGTTCAAAAACATGCTAATGTGGGTAGATCAATAGGCACCACTTTGGCAGGAAGGCAACTGCGCTTCTTGCAGCCATGCCAGCCACATGACCTTGGAGATGTCAACGGACAATGGCTCCGGCTTAGAAATGGAGATGAGCAGCAACCCCCAGAGTCAGACATGACTAGACTTAAGGTCAGGGGAAAACCTTTACCTTTACTAATAGAGAGACAATTCAAGAAATGGGAAGGGAAAACATTAACGAGAGTGGATAAAATAAGGGCCTTAAAATGTTTATAAAACCAACATTGCTATATCTATTCCAAACACTACCAAATACAGTAGAAATGGGGATGTTAAAGATATGGATAGAAAAATTAAAGAATGGGCAGTTGGAGAAAAAAGACCCAGAATAAGAAATTAATGGTTAAACGCAAAAGAGGAAGGAGGAGGCTGGGAAATATCAAGTTTAGAAGCATGTCATGATGCGTTTCAAATCCAAAGATTATTAGAAATACAGTATACTAGGAAAAAATGGGTAAAATTGAGAAAATAATAAAGAATATTAAAGAAAACAAAATAATATTTAAGGAATGGAATATGAGAGAAGAAACAGAATGTAAGGAACCGTGTAAAGGAACAATAAGAGTGTGGGGAAAAAGAAAGAAGAACTTAAGTCCAGACAATGAAAATAAGTTGGCAACAATATGGCAAATTAATCACAACAATGACATAAATATAGGTAGAACACTGAAATTAATCATAGAGGGAAAAGACTAATTGAGGACAGAGATGGAAATCCTGTAGAGCAGTAGTTCTCAACCTGTCCCGAGATGTTTTTGGCCTACAACTCCCAAAAATCCCAGCCAGTTTACCAGCTGGGAGTTGAAGGCCAAAAACATCTGAGGACCCCAGGGTGAAAATGACTGCTTTAGAGCAAAAAGAAATTCAGAACTGGATAGGAGCAGGAAATTGGATCCAAAGTTGGGCTGTAAGATAAAATATTAATAGATGGAGGGAGAAAGGGCTGCTCCTGCGGTTTCTCATTTTCTTCCTTTTCTTCCATCTTGCTGGCCAGCTGGAGGAGGAGGAGGAAGGGGAGAAGGGGCTGCTCTTGTGGTTTCTCCTCTTCTTCCTTCTCGTCTTTTTTGCTGGCCAGCTGGAGGGGGAGGAGGAGGAGGAAGAGCAGAAGGGGTTGCTGCCGCGTTTTTTCCTCTTCTTCCTCCTCTTCCTTCTCAATAGCCAGCTGGAGTGGGCCATTTCTTCTCTTCCTCCTCCTCTTCCTTCTAGATCAGAGGTCCTCAAACTTTTAAAGCAGAGGGCCGGTCCACAATCCTTCAGACTGTGGAGGGGCCGAATTATCATTTGAAAAAAAAAACCGAACAAATTCCTGTGCACACTGCACATGTCTTATTTGTAGTGCAAAACAACAACAACAATGAAAGAAAAATGAAAACAATTGTAACCAACATAAACCTATCAGGATTTCAATGGGAAGTGTGGGCCTGCTTCTGGCTAATGATATACTCAAGTTAATTAGGATTGTTGTTGTTGTTGTGTGTCTTCAAGTCATTTCAGACTTTGGGCGAGCCTAAGTCTAAAATTATTTATTTATTCATTTACTACATTTATTTATTACATTTATATCCTGCCCTTCTCACCCCGAAGGGGACGCAGAGCAGCTGTATGTACATACAATATATTATATTATTAGCATAGCACAATATTTGCATTAGATATTACTATATTGAACTATACCACTATACTGTAATATTATATGTAATATATAACGTATAATTAATATTATTATATGGTATTATTAGTAGTATTATATTGTATAACATTATAATATTATAGTATTTTAATCTAATGATTTTATCTTATATTGCTGCTATAGTTCCCCCCCCCCCCCCCCCAAACGTTTGAAGTTTACTGAATGGCATTGGTGGTTGTTTGATTTTATTACTGTTGTATAAACCTTTGTTTTAACTTCTGTTTTATTATCTTCTTGTGTTTTAAACTGTGTATATTGTTGGTGTATTTGTGCTGTTACTTTTGTAACATTGTGAGCCGCCCCGAATCCCCACGGGGAGATGGTGGCGGGGTATAAATAAAGTTTTTTTTAATTATTATTATTATTATTATTATTATTATTATTATTATTATTATATGTATATACAATACATTATATTATTTAAAATGATATAAAATATTATGTTATAAAACTGAGGGCAAGGGCCAGGTAAATGAACTTGGAGGGCCGCATCCGGCCCCCGGGCCTTAGTTTGGGGACCCCTGTTCTAGATGGTCAGCTGGAGGGAGAGGAGGAAGAAGAGAAACGAGGGCAGCAGCTCCCGTGCTGCCTCTGCCGTTTCTCCTTTTTTCCCTCCTTTTCCTCCTCCATGGCTAGCTGGAGGAGGAGGAGGGTTGGCAGGAACAGTGGCCTTGGCGGCATAGGAGACTTTCCTGGAGGCCCATGTGCAGCCTCCGCGGCTTGTCCTCCTCCTCCTCCATGGTCAGCTGGCCTTGGAGCCTCACCTCCAGGCTCCGCTCCCGGCATGACCCGAATATAAGCCAAGGGCGGATTTTTCAGCCCCAAAAAAGGGCTGCAAAACTCGGCTTATATTCGAGTATATACGGTATTTACATTTTTTTTAATCGAGAGTGCAGTTAACTCTGTGCCTTATTTGGGCCCTTAGTTTTGGGCAGCAGATTGATGTCATTGCTTTCAAGAAAGTATTTACCCTGGTAAAACTGATTTGAAAAGGCACCTGTTCCAAGCAGCCAAAGTGCTGGGATAATTGTAACTTACAGTATATGTAAATATTAGTGTGGGAGTGAAAACCACCACAGAAATCATGAAATTCTACCACATATATGAAAATATATTCATGGACAGATGCCTTTTTTCAAAACAAAATATACTCAGATCTGCAAATATTTATTCTGCACAAAATTGTGAGAAGTAGGGCTTGCCAGAGGAAAATGCCATGCTTGCAGCTGGGGTCAGAGAGAGAGAGAAAGAGAGAGAGAACACAGGTCTTGCAGAGCAGAGAAACTAAAGGACACTAGTGTTTTGTGGCGTGATGTTTTGAAAGAGAGGAGGTTACTTGCATAGAAGTCTTTCTTTGCCTGCGACCCCAGTGTCACACTCTTCCTGCTTGTGAAGTGCTTTGACGTCAGTAAAACAGCTTCTAGCTTTCTTCATGCAGAGAGTTTGTGAAAGTATGTCCTTAATGTGCATTTCAAGTTAAGTTAAAAGATGTGCCATGTGCCCTCATATATATTTAATCTGCTCTCAGAAAAGGGTACTGATCTGCAGACCATTCAAAAATAAAACTTCCCAAACAGAGGTCACACAGAATAGGCTCCAAGATCATTGCACAGTCCCTTCTGATACAACATCAGAAGGTTTGGGAGGGCATTAGAGACATTTTAGGTGCAACATATACAGTGTTCCCCCACTTATCACTGGGGTTAGGTTCCAGGATCACGCACAGTAAGTGAAAATCCACAAAGTAGGAATGCTATATTTATTTTAATATTTATACATTATTTTAGTAGTTATACACTATTTTAAGTCTTTATCATCCAATAAATTGGTTGATAAATCGCCTCCTTCTCCTCCCGTTGCCGCTTGGGCTCCTTTTCTCTCCCTTTGGCTTCTCCTTCCTCCCTTCCTTAGGCTGTAAATAGTAATTTTTTATGATTTATAATAGTCTTTTAGGGTTTATTGAAAAACCACAAAATAGCGAATCTGCAAAAAGTGAACCGCAAAGTAGTGAGGGAACACTGTAACTCATTTTTATCCTGCGCAGAATGTTTTGAGTGATACAAAAAATAGATACTAGTTATCCAGAATTTTGAAATCTTAAATACTCCAAAATTCAGAAATGCCTCATGGATGGCTGAGATAGTTCCACCTTTTCATTTTAATGGTTACACTTGGGTCCCATCTCCAAGATAGGTACATATGTGCAAATACAGGTATTCTGAAATGCGGAACAAATTGAAAACCAAAACACTTCTGGTCCTAAGCATTTCAGATAAGGCACATTCTGTCTGTATTTTCTTAAGCTCTCTTGAGTCTCATTTTGGGAAAAAGGTGGGAAATGCACAATAATAAATAAACATGAGGGTAAAAAATGTAACCTATAGGCTCCTTGCAGCACTTCTGAGGGGTATGTGAAACTATTACTAACACCCCCCCCCCCACACACACACACAAGTATTCAGAATCCCCTAATGTTTTCCCCTCCACATTTTTTAGTCTCTTCCCCAAAATATCATTGCATTAATCAAGTAATGTTAAATATGAATGTCATATGGTTGCCATAAGTGACTTCTCTGCACACCGGCACAAATGTTTTCATGTTCTGGGTGAAAGTGCAAGGACCCCGAAACAGCTCCCACACTGCAATTGCCCTCAAAAATGCTTCCAATAGTGACAGTGTCATTTGTGGTTACTTTACATGGCACTCACAATGGCATCTGTAGCATGCTTACCCTTGATTTAGTTTGCCATAAACAAGCAAGTATTAAGGCCTGTTTTTTCTGCCTGTTTGCCAAATGCATTTGGAGGATTATTGTCATTAGCAGGGGATGGGGGAAATCACATGTGATTTTATTTTGAATCAGGAATAGTCCAACAAATGAGCTCTGTTGTGTTTTTCATTCGATAGTGATGCCGGTAACCTCTGTGAAATTTCCTAGAAGCAGGGGTAAAGTTACATAAATTTCATCAACCAATAAATGTTATCAGAGAATGAGAAAGCCAAGCCACAGCACAGTAGGGCCTTCACGTGGATTTAAAGAGTTTGTGTGTTACTGAGTGGCTCTTTAAAAGGAGAGTGTGTTTACAGAACTCGCTCTTAGAAATGTAGGTCAGTCAGTGACCTCCCAGTTGAATGAGGCAGCAGTTTAATAGTGCAGCTGACAGCTCAGCAGCAGTAAACCTCACTGTCTCCAGGAAACTTGTCTTGACAAATGTAAACACATTATATCCTGTATTTCCCTGGCTTATGTTTTTTCCCCTATTGCCACAGCAAGAACCACAAACTGTCATGCTGAAGTCCCTTTTCCTCACTCCTTCTTGTCCCCCGAAGGAAACGTCTTGCAACATGCCGTCATTTGTTGTTGTTGGGAAGTCTGTGGGCAGTGTGTAAGGCTTTCGTGATGGCTGAATTGAACATTTTCAAATACTCATATTACAGCAGCTTGTTTTTTTTATTAAGAATACGGAATTCTTGGGAAAGGGAAGTTGCTTTTCCAGTTTTTGTTGTTTTACTAAACTATTTTATTTTCTAGAGCTATTTTGTAGGTCATCAGTAGGAAACACAAGTCTTTCCCCCTCACATGCCTGCAGGAAGAAGTAGCAATCCATTGTAGTTGCTGTATACTCCACCTGGTGTGTTATGGAGAATTGTACATATATACCTGATTTCTGCACCTATATTTTTTAGTATTTGTAAAATGTTTTGTGTAGACCATTGAAAAAAAAGTGCAATGACTGACCACACTGGTTTGACTCATTCATCATAGTAAACTAGAATTACAATGAATTAAATACTATGTTGATGATAGGTAAAGGTTTTCCCCTGACATTAAGTTCAGTTGTGTCTGACTCTGGAGGTTGGTGCTCATCTCCATTTCTAAGCTGAAAAGCCAGCTTTGTCAGTAGACACCTCCAAGGTCATGTGTCCAGCATCACTGCACAGAGCCCCGCTACCGCTCTCACCAGAGCGGTACCTATTGATCTACTCACATTTGCATGTTTTCAGACTGTTAAGTTGGCAGAAGCTGGGGCTAACAGCGGGTGCTCACTCCGCTCCCCAGATTCGAACCTGTGACCTTTTGGTTCACAAGTTCAGCAGCTCAGCGCTTTAACACACTGTGCCATTGGGGGCTCCTATGTTGATAGGACATCTCAATCACCCATACTGTAAGCAGAAGCAGCTCAATGACAGACAGATGCCTTCTCCCTATCGTTTAACTTGAAGTACTGACCACATAATGTAACTTGCATTTTCCCCAAATATACGGGAATCATAAACCAAGAACAAAACCAGGTTTATTTTTCTTAGGGGAAAAAGCAAGTCACACTTGAATCATAGTGAATAAATTGCAGATAGAAGGACCCGAGATTTTGGAAGTTTGCACCAACACCTTACTTTATTCATGGTCAGCCAGGATTCTCTCGAATTCTAGCTTACCACAGTGTCCAAATTTGTCCATTCTCTAGTAGCCAGTGATTGCCAATCTCCAAATAAGCACAGTGTGGTTGGCATCTTAAGCTTTTACTCTTTTTTTCAGATGTGAAAAAGCATCAACACCCTGTCGCTTAGGGTATTGAACAGTAGAGACTACAGTTAAAAGTATTTTGCTCTAAAATATAGAAAGTCTGCCTAGTCACATATTGTGTATTTAACATGTGGAAGGTGGCCACTTGGAACAGCCTATTTGTCATGACATGTCCTTGCTGTGATGTGCACTTGTTCTTTGCATAAGTCTTCCACCTAGCTTGGAGATTCCACTAAAGTCTAGCTTAGTACCTTTGGTGGCTGATATGTTGTGGCTTCGTATGCTGAGTAGGTGGGGAAAATGCACAAAAAACCAACATATCTTGTTAGCTGTGATAGAAAATGTTGTCATATGAACAGTAAGATGGAAATTTGAAAGAGAGAGATTTCCTGTAATGTATGGTTAAAATATAGTCCCGACTACAGTAGACCCACTAAACCAAAGGAGACCTAATACAATCTTGTTTGGTTGGGAGCAGTACAGTAGATTCATTAATTTAGGGCTGTGATTTTGCCCAGTTGTTTATTATAAAAATGAACAGGCATACCATATATTCTGTGTGTTGTCTATTAAACACCTAAATAAGGATATTTAAGTCAGTGCAAGAAGTAGTTTTTCATATAGAAAAGATGTGGGTCCCATTCATCTTACTGATCGTTTTATTTGCCATCTCTCAGCCTAATCCACTTCATAAAATTGTTTTGAGAACAAAACAAAGCAAGCATATATGTAGCCACCCTTGGATGAAGACAAAGAGAAAAGTTCAGCTAATAACAAATCTTTGGACTCACCTGCTTAATCACAATACTTATTGAAATATCTGTTGTACATTTAATGTTTTAAGAATATGCTTACAAATATGCACATCATTGTTTTAAAAACTTCCAACATTACAACCAGTGTTTTTACCAAAACATTTCTAAGTTATGCTGCCTAGCAAACCCAACACTGCACAAAGGACATTTTGAATCTAAACAAGTACATATGTCATTTATTACACTCACAATGCCAGATGTGAGACACAGGGGCACCTCTGAATGAATATAATTTATTTTTCTTTTAATATGTTTTTTTTCATTCCTGAGCAGGTCCCATTTTGTTGTTCACTTAACGTGTTGCAAAGAAAAGCTGTAATTCTGAGCCAAGTTGGAGAATTACAGATTTCCGTTCCAACAGCCTTTGGCTCTGCTTCTTGAAGATAGTCTTTGTTTTTCCATTCATTTAAAAACATGATCATGATTTCCCCCCTCTTCAAAAGGTTATAACTAGATTTTGATCCAGGTGGTTAAAAAAGGTACTGATATTGTGGCTCACTTGTGCCAGGTTATGAATGGGAATGCATGTTTGAAGGAGTCTTGTTTGGAATCTTGCAAACCTAAATGGGGATGAGTAGTCCAATGTTTTTTTAAAGTTAAAAATGGGTGAAATCCTACATTTTGCTGGTGGTCCCTTGACAAACATCCATTCCCTCCAATGTTTTCCAGTCTTCTAATGGTAGTACTGGTGGGATGTGGGACATTGGAAGGGGGAAAGAGATTGAACCCACTTCTTGCATCTGCTAGCTTCCACCAGCAGAGTCCACCACTAAATATAATCCATGGTATTTCTTTCCTTACTCTTGTTCTGATGTTGACACCTCCACTATCTTTGCTTTTGTCCTCTTGAGAAAAGTTGCAGAACTAACACCTGGAGCTACAACAATTGAATATCTAATATGACTTTGCTTGTTTGGCCTCTTTATTAGTGCCCATAAGCCATACTTGTCAAAGTTTTGCTTTATCAAAAACTTTTTAAGGTTTGCATTATGGCGGACAGCAAAACTATCATGTTTCCTCCTGAGTCTTTTCTGAAATCATAGATGATTCATATATTTAAAATAAGTTACAATAGAAGAACCGTGACTCATACTTCTCCTTGCTTCTATTGAAGCATTTAAAGTACTACTAACAGTGTGATCTGCATACTCCAGAAAAAAATATGATGTTCATGGAGCTTGCCCATGAGCTAAACAATAAATAATCAGTCCATATGCAATCCAAAACATCTCTTTTACTCCTCTGATTTCTTTTCTTCTCACTATAAGTAGAATTATCTCAAAAATGTAAAATAGATGGGCATTTTTGAGAATATTTGTGCATCAATTTAAGAATTTTGAGATATCATTTATATCATCATTCATACATACATTCCCTCTCCTCTCATTTTTTAGATTCATAAGAATCCTAGCCATGAGGGTCTGGGTCAGATTCTAGTTTTAGAAGGCAAAACTCAGAGTCCTGTGAATGGTTTCTGGTTAAACAGTATTTCCCACTCATCCCGTTTAGAGCCCCTTTGTCTCTCCCCTGCTAAAAAGTGCATTGTTCTGGGTGCATCCTCATATGTGAAGGAATAGATTTTGAGGTCATTTTGAAGAGCTTTTAATAGGGATTTCCCCTCCAAATTTTGTTGACAGAAACTATTCTGTTTAGATGAAGAGCTGATTGGATCTACAAGGAAGGCTTAATTTGGCAAATGGTTTGATTTTTATTTTCAATGTCTTTCAGGTTTTATAATGCATACCTATAATTTAAAAGTAGTTGTAGACTATATTAATCCATCTCTTTCAGTCCGGTCATTTCATTACCACAGTAAATTAGTTATTTACCTGAAAGAAATATATATACTCCACCAAGAGGTTGCTTTTATTAGATTTGGGAAAATACATTCTAAGGAAGAATTCTCCATGGATATCACTTTTGCAAGCCAAAAGCTTTTAAATGTCTACTTCTAGAAAGTATGGCTGCATGCATAATCAGATTTAATTCACTCACATGTCTAACAGAGACTTCTAGAAACTTTTCCATCTTAATACTTCTGTTGTTGGACCATATAGCACTTCTGCATAAATGTAATACTGTGTACAAGATGTGTTCTTTCACTCTGTGCAATGATAGCACTATATTCCACTTCAATTGGCATAACAACATCATATGGAAACCAGGGATTTACGGTGTGGAGAGGGATATTCGGTTTTATCTGCCACACAGCTCTGCTGCTTTACAAAATTACCAACCCCAGGATTCTATAGGATGTAGCCACAGCAGTTAAAATGGAATCAATAGTGCTGCAATTATGTAGTGTGAAAGGACCCTAGGATATACTTTTAAAAGTTCTCTGAATACTTTGTTGATTTGCTTGACCTTATGGTCTCCTTCAGTGGGTTTTTATATTGCATTAATTTATTTATATTCATAATGTAATATTTCTCACAGGCATTCCAAAACAACGAATAACTTTCATACAAAGTGTATAACATTCAAAATGCTATTAAAATAATAACTCTAAAAAATGACAGGTGAAATACATAGAAACACCCACGCGCGCACACACTCATGGTGTGCCCCCTGTATCTACACGGGATCATTTTCAAGACTCCTAGTAAATAACTGAAACCATAGACACCTACAGTCATCACTGCTTTGGGCTCCAGTCTTGGGAGAAATGTGGGGTACAAATAAATAGATACAATAAATAAGAAATAGATAGATAATGGACCCTTTGCTTTGACTATACTTGAATCAGAAGCATATTGTAGAATTACACGGAAAACATAGAGCAGGCCTACATAACTTGCCCATTGTAAAGGACCACTATTTTAAAAAAAAAACTTCTGTGGGCCTCTCCTCTTCCCTTCCTCCTTCCTGCCTTCTTGGTCATGGGAAAGGCCGACGAGCAAAGGGGAAGCTCAGCCCCTTCCGCAAGTTGTAGAAAAGCCCTTTGAAGGTCACATCTGACCCATGGGCCTAGAGAAAGTCACAAATACTTCCAGGGTGAGGAATTATTATTATCATTTTGGGTAAGGGGAAACGGTGTCTATCAAATCCATGGATAAATGGGTCATAGTGTACAATAAAGGTAGGATTCAGACACTAAAGAAATGAAGCACTTTCCTATCCCGGCCCCCAATAGGATCAATAATGCTTAAAAAAGAGGAAGCAAAGCAAAACTCCACCCAGAGGGTGTCAATGTCCAGGTTGTGACACTCAGATGGGACCTACCACATGTGGACATCACCCCCAACAAGAAAACAACAAAACATATACCGCTCTATCTCCGATAAGGACTCAGAGAGGTTTACACATCATAAAAACAATCAATACATATACATAATGCAAAATACAAGAAATAAATATAACAGCAATTAACAAACATTTTTAAAATTCCAACATTTTAAAACAATATAATACCTAGTAAGAGCAATTGCAGATCGCTCCATTGAGTGATTCTACAACGAAAGGGTATAATATATAAAATATATAAAACAGGCAAGATGGCAGTATGACCGGAATAGAACTCATATGGTAAAAATGGCATAAATCCAAGGCAAAGTGTGACTGATAGCAAGGAACCCAGGCCAAAATTCCACACTTCGGCCTACTACTGTATAGCTATCAGGTAGGACTAAAAGAATAAACATCATAACAGGATCAAAAGAGTGGTTAAGTACAGGACAAGTGTCATGAAATAATCAAGTGTGGTGTCTAGAATTGCAGAGTAAGCACTTCCAAAAGCTAGTTTCGATCCCAGTTTTCATTTAATGGCTAAAGTGGCACCTAAGGTTTCAGGTTAATCATTTCCAAAAACCTGTTGGAACCACCAAGTTTTCAAATCCCTACAAAAAGATGTTATTGATGGTGCTAATCTTAGCTCTTTGGGTAAGGCATTCCAGAGGCGGGGGGCCACCACTGAAAATGCCCTCTCTCTTGTCCCCACCAGCCGTATCTGGGATGGCGGCGGGATTGAGAGGAGCACCTCACCAGAAGATCTAAGGGTCCACGCTGGGGCATAGGGAGAGATGCGATCGCAAAGATAATTGGGGCCTGAACCTTTTAGGGCTTTATAGGTCATGACCTGCACCTTGAATTGGGCCCGGCAGCTGATCGGCAGCTGTTTTAAAACAGTGGAGCTGTTTTAGCAAGGGAGTTGTTTGGTTCCTATAACTAGCCCCTGTCAGGAGTCTTTGAACTAGCTGTAGTTTCCGGGCCGTCTTCAAGGGCAGCCCCACGTAGAGTCCCTTACAGTAATCCAGTTTAGATGTAACCAAGGTGTGGACCACTCTGGCCAAATCAGGCTTCTCAAGGTATGGTCGCAGCTGGCACACTAGTTTTAACAATAGAGCACGCAGCAAGGGCCCCATCACTTACACATAAAATGCACCACAAGCAGAATTTTCTGATCTGTTCTTAAACCATGGATTGTATGGAACTCTCAACAGGTATGGACAAACTGCTGTTTTAGAGAAGTCTGTCCAGTACTCTCGATGTTAAGAGCATCAATTCTCTGTTTCATTAGAAGATGTCTGCAACACATGCATTTCCTAGTAAGGGTCAAAGGTTTTTTTATAGAGCATGTTTTGTGTTGACTGCTTTTCTGAAAGAATTACAGTCAATGTGAGTCTGTTAACATGGGGCAGGGATTGGAGAGGAAATCAGTCCATACCTTCTAAAATATCTCTTGAACTTTCACGTCTATATGCCAGAAAAGTGTTCCAGTTTGGAGCTTATTAACTTGATGTTCCTTTTGAGAAATGCTCATGAGTTAAGATGGTAGCATGACACTTTGAGGGTTTGTTCCTGTTGTTGACTTCCCTGCCAAAGTCTTTACTTCATCTTGGCACCTGTTTCTAGACTAGGTTCAGCTATGTCTTTCTCTTTCTGTTTCCTTCAAACCCTGCTTCAAAATAAGATTCACAATATACTCAACCAGTTATGCTAAATATGTGTCTACCATGGTATATGTTTTCTCTCCAAGCAAATTTACTTGGGCATTATATGTGTTGTTAAAAAAAGCAACAAAAGCCAGAAGGTTTTTAAGTATCGCAAGCTCACTCCAAACCAAGGCAGTCATTCTGGCTGATTTATTGTTAATTATTAGCAGGGAGAAAAGTAATTTCATGACTCAGATGCTCAATACTATGGCGGTTTCCGAATTTCAGTTTCATGTTCAGCTCTTTTTAGGAATAGTTTTTATTTTGGCGGTTAAATCAGATTTGTTTTATACTTTGTTAGTCAAAGCAACAATAGCTTGGGCAGAGGATTACTTTGGATTTGAGTAAGGCAACTTGTGTAAATCACTGGATAGCAGCATTAAATAGATAAATGATGTATCTTTCCCTTTTATTGCTTTAACTGGAAAGATTCAACCTTTAATTTCATGGTCTACAGTATAAAAGAATCATCTGACTCAAATGTAATATTTAATCACTTCCCATTCTTAGTCATTCCAGTCAGGGTGCATTTTAATTTGGTGACTCAGAAGCAGAAATGCAAAATACTTTCCTGACTGACAGAAAGAAGTGAAACTTTGAAAAAGAGACTTCAAGAGCATTTATTTATTACTAATTCTTTGCTAGTTTTTTTTTAGTCATATAGATTCCTCTTCATAAAACATATTCAGTCCTCCAGCTATATAGAAACAACTTAAGTCGTCACTATCTGGCACATTTAACTTTTGGATTGGAAAACAAATTCCTAGTGAATGATTTCACTACCTGTAGTGCCGTCTGATTCAGTTACAGCATTTGATGGAACTTGTTGGAAATATTAGAAAAGACAGGATGCTATTGTATTTGAGGTAGCACAATTTTTTTTTGTTGTTCTTCAGTGTACGTTTTGCATTTACACTGCCAAGTTACACTTACGAATCCAGTTTTAAGATGTGCCATTTACACCGTTCCTGAACCAGTAACGTACTCTGAGGATCTGAATATAAAAACATCCCTGTGTTTCAACTGTTAATTCCAAATAAGAGTTTATTTTTAACTTGTTGGATATCTGATTCTGATATCTGATTCAATTTCAAGGAAACCATTTCAGAATCACATCATCCACAAGTAGAAATGGTGTTTGTATAGCATAATTGACAAATAACTTCAGTGGCCGGAGGTTATGGATATCTTTAAATGGTGCTTGCTGTACAATTTTAAATTGTTTTATTTAATATGTTAATTGGGTTTTATATTGGGATTTGATGTTTTAACTGATTATCTATTGTGGTTGGATGTATTTGTATGAATTTTATATGTTGTGTGCCGCTTTGGAACCCATGGGAGAAAAGCGAGATAGAAATGAATTAAGAAGAAGAAGAAGAAGTAGTTTTGAAGTGAGAATGTCACCACAAATGCTCACATATGATGTACAGTAGAGTAGGCCCTCCATTCTCACAGGAGAAGGGGCACAGGACCTTGTGAAAACGGAAAAAACGCAAAGGAGACATTTTCTTTTCTTTTTACCTAAGAGAACACATCTCTCTAGGTCTGCCAGAAGATGACAGTTTGTAGGTTACACTGAAGAACCTATTAATGGCTAGAGAAATGGCAGAATTTGAAGATGTAATTGTGCTGTTAGAGGTTCCTATAGAGAGCATATTTATCAAATCTGTGTATAATCAGATCCAAAAAAAGTAGGCCAACTGCAGTATGTTATTGCTACATCTGGATGATTAGCTTTCTCTTTCTCTTTTCTTTCTGTTTCTTCTGTTCAACAAAATACATTTATGGCTTTGTATGGTTTGGAATGTTGCCACATGGTAGAAGGCTGTCTGTATGTCTGTATTTATCTTTTGAAACTTATCTGATCTCTTTTTCCCAATTCCGACTTCATCGTTTATGAATAAATTGTGTCCTTTTTAGCTTTCACTGACTTTAAAGGGTTTTCATCCAGATTATAGCATCTGAAATACTTTTTTGTTAAAATGCAAGGTGATTTTCATCTGGTTAACATATAGATGACCAATCCACATCTGTTAATCTAAATTAACATTAATCATTCCCATTCTTAGTGAAGGAGTGTTAAAACAGCATGATTCTACCAGGTTATTTTGATAATAGCATAGTTGTGCTAATGTTTGTATTTTGAAGCCCTTCGACATCCATGGAGAAAAAGCACTGTTAAGAGCAAGCAGGTTATTTATTGTTTTGATTTAATCTGATCCTGGCTGCTCCTTTGTCAAGTGTCAGTGAATAAACATATTATGTACCTTGTTAATCCAAACATAGGGTTATTATAACATTGATCTACACTAACATTATCAACATCTTAGCTGGGTTCTATTTCAACCTAATGTTTTCTTTACAGAATCTAAGTTAAAATTCTGTTTAAGTAAATTTCAAAATAGTATTTTATAAAGGCTCCACATAAATATAACTTCTAATGTCTAACTCGGGGTGGGAATTGTGCATTGTCCAAATACTTTTGAGGAATGCTGAGTGTAGACATTGAGCCACATCTCAAGGATCACAGAAGTCACTTTCTAATGAAACTCAGTACATAAATATGTGCACTAAATCTCAATGATCTGCTTCTCTGTGGTTTGCAGAGGCAATAGTTTGAGCTTGCCAGGTGAAATAAGAGAGAGAACTCTTGCCCATTTAATAATTGCGTAAAAGAGTGAATTTCAGCAGGTGCTACTTGTCTAGTAGAGAAGTATTGCTGGCAGAGGGGTGCTTAATGTTTCTCCCTTTATGGCTTTTTAAATTCAAAATTACAATTGCTTTCCTCCTCTGTAGACTTGGTTGCTTAAATCTCACTTCGGGTTTCAATACATATATGAAACCTGCAGGGAAATTTAAGCAAGGAAGTCAGGTGATTTCTAGTAGAAAAGCAGTGAACAGGGAAAGTAGCAAGCATTCCCATTTCAGCATTTTATTTATTTATTTATTTCTCACATTTATATCCTGCCCTTCTCACCCGAAGGGACTCAGGGCGGCTTACAACAGTGGCAACAATTAGATGCCCATACAAACCAATATAAAACAGCACATAAAACAGTTAAAACTATTAAAATACATTATGAATTAAAAATATACATTTCAAACATAAAATCAGATCCGTTCTTCCTCATGCTTTGTTTATAGTTCAGTCCGTGTCATTTTCACCATTTATTGATGGGCACACAGCCATGTTTTTAAGGCTTTTCTGAAGCCCAACATGGTTGGAATTTGACGCATCTCTCCTCTCCGAAGCAGCCCCCCTTTATGTGGCTTTGCAGTAAAGAAACAGGTTGTCATGTAATATTTTGTGTAGACTGAACATTTTTTATTTGGAATTCCAAAATCAGAAATCCTTCAAAATCAGAAACTGTCTACATGAAATAGTGACACCTCTGCTTTCTGATGGTTCAGTGTACACTAATGTTATTTCATGCATAAAATTATTGCTTATAACATTACCTTCTGCTTATGTGAATAACATGTAGATGAAACATACATTCATTTTGTGTTTAGATTTGGGTCCCATTTCCAAGATAACTCACTATGTACTATGTGTAAATACAGGTACTCCAAAATCAAATAATCAAAAATACTTCTGGTCTCAAGGATTTCAAATAAGTGATATTCAACCTATATAATCTTTATTCAAATCCTTTAGATCAGTAGTTCTCAATCTGTGGGTCCCCAGGTGTTTTGGCCTACGACTCCCAGAAATCCCAGCCAGTTTACCAGATATTAGGGTTTCTGGGAGTTGATTTATTTATTTATTTCCCATACTTATATCCCGCCCTTCTCACTCCAAAGGGGACTCAGGGCAGCCTCACAACTGGCAGCAATTCAATGCCCGACATACAAATTCCAAAAATAACAATTACAATTATAAACAAACATTAAAACATAAATTATTAAAACAACAATTAAAATCACGCAAGTTCAAAATTGTAGTACAGAATCAGTCCATTAGTCAACACTTTAAAAGTTCTCAATTATTGCTCTGAAGACCAAAACATCTGGGGACCTACAGGTTGAGAACCACTGTTTTAGATGTATTTGTAACATGAAAAAGTAGATGAAACGTGAAGGACCTTATTTATATTTAGACCAGAATCTGTCCAACCTAATATTGTCTAGTTTGACTGCTCCCAGTCATCCAAAGTTTTACTCTGTAAGAGGTATTTCCCAGTGTTTTGCTGCATGATCTAATTTAACTGGCACAACACATGCTTTATCATGTCATTTCTCCATTCAAAACTACTGTCTTGAGAATCTGATGCCTGGAATCGTCGACCATGTATCATTTCTTTGACTTTCTTTCACTAATACATGTATCCATTGCAAAGAGATCTTGCAGCACCTTTGAGACTGAGAGAAAGAAGTTATATGCATCCATTGCCAATCATGACATTCAGATTTGTTTTAATTTGTCTAGTGATGCAATAAACATAATCTATTTCTCTTGCAATTTACACCATTTTTCAGAGCAGGGAGCAGTAATCAGATATCCTACCTTTTGACAAATTGTTCTAGTTCTAACAAAAAGGCAACAAAGACCTTCAAACACTTGTGATTGGGTTTGTGTTGCTGTAGGTCAGGAAGAGGTATTGGGTTGCTGTAGGTCGATGCCTTTTTATATATTGTTATAATGTTGTTGTTTTATTTTGTCTTATATTGTTGCTATGCATTTTAATGTATCACATTTTAAACTGTGTCGTTCAGGCTTGGCCCCATGTAAGCCGCCCCAAGTTCCTTCAGGGAGATGGAGGCGGGATACAAAAATACTTATTATTATTATTATTATTATTATTATTATTATTATTACTAGCTGTGCCCGGCCACGCGTTGCTGTGGCATTGTCTGGTGGTGTTGGTGAGAACTTGTTGAGGTAGTGATGGTATTGAATGTCTGTTGTATGGTTGTCTTTATGTTTAGTATGCATTTGGTTGTTTGTGTACTGTGAAAGTGGTGAGGGTAGAGGGGGTCTATGTCCCTGTGTAGTATTGTATAGTATTTATATGTTGTCCATGTATTGTGAATGCTTGGATTGTGTCCTGCTGCATAGTAGAAAGGGTTGGGCTGGATGGCCCTTAGGGGTCTCTCCAAACTCTTGGATTCTATGCTTCTATTATTATTATTATCATCATCTTCATCATCATGATTATGTAGAGGCTGGATGGCCATCTGTCAGTAGTGCTTGGATTGTGTCCTCCTGCATGGTAGAAGGAAGTTGAGCTGGATGATCCTTAGGGGTCACTCCAAACCTTAGGATTGTATGATGATGTTGTTATTAGTAGTAGTAGTAGTAGTAGTAGTAGTAGTAGTATTGAGAGGCTGGGTGGCCATCTGTTGGGAGTGCTTGGATTGTGTCCTGCATGATATAAAGAAGTTGAACTGGATGATCCTTAGGGGTATCTGCTAACCTTAGGATTGTATGATATTATTATTATTATTATTATTATTATTATTATTATTATTATTATTATTATTATTATTGAGAGTTTGGCTGGCCATTTGTTGGGAGTGCTTGGATTGTATCATCCAATGGCAGAGTTGGGTTGGACTGGATGGCCTTTAGGGGTCTCTCCTAATTGTCTGATTCTATGATTCTATTTGTGTTATTACTGTGCAGATCTTGGATGGCCATCTGTCAAGAGTGCTTGGTTTGTGTTGTCCTGCATGGTAGAAGGAAGTTGAACTGGATGATCCTTAGGGGTGTCTCCTAACCTTATGATTGTATGATGTTCTTCTTCTTCTTCTTCTTCTTCTTCTTATTATTATTATTATTATTATTATTATTATTACAGTAGAGTCTCACTTATCCAACATAAACGGGCCAGCAGAATGTTGGATAAGTGAATATGTTGGATAATAAGGAGAGATTAAGAAAAAGCCTATTAAACATCAAAATAGGTTATGATTTTACAAATTAAGCACCAAAACATCATGTTATACAACAAATTTGACAGAAAAAGTAGTTCATTACACATTAATGCTATGTAGTAATTACAGTATTTACTAATTTAGCACTAAAATATCATGATATAATGAAAACATTGACTACAAAAATGCGTTGGATAATCCAGAACGTTGGATAAGTGAGACTCTATTATTATTGAGAGGCTGGGTGGCCATCTGTTGGGCGTGCTTGGATTGTGTCCTCCATGGCAGAATTGGGTTGGACTGGATTACCACAGTAATTATTTCATATTACAGTAGAATCTCACTTATCCAACATTCGCTTATACAGTGTTCTGGATTATCCAATGCAGTCTGCCTTTTAGTAGTCAATGTTTTTGTAGTCAATGTTTTAAATTCATTGTGATATTTTGGTGCTAAATTTGTAAATACAGTAATTACAACGTAGCATTACTGAGCATTGAACTACTTTTTCTTCAAATTTGTTGTATAACATGATGTTTGGTGCTTAATTTGTATAATCATTACCTAATTTGATGTTTAATCGGCTTTTCCTGAATCCCTTCTTATTATCCAACTTATCCAACGTTCTGCCGGCCTGTTTATGTTGGATAAGTGAGACTCTACTGTATATTTATAATCTTACTAGCTATGCCTGGCCACGCGCTGCTGTGGCGAAGTCTGGTGGTATGGGAAATAAAGTATTGAGGAATTTGTGGTAGTTAAGGTAAAGGGTAAAGGTTTTCCCCTGGCATTAAGTCCAGTCGTGTCCGACTCTGGGGGTTGGTGCTCATCTCCATTTCTAAACCGAAGAGCTGGCATTGTCCGTAGACTCCTCCAAGGTCATGTGGCCGGCATGACTGCATGGAGCGCCGTTACCTTCCCGCTGGAGCAGTACCTCTTCATCTACTCTCATTTGCATGTTTTTGAACTTCTGGGTTGGCAGAAGCTGGGGCTAACAGTGGGGGCCTCTCCGCTCCCCCAATTGTAACCTGTGACCTTTCGATCCAGAAGTTCAGCAGCTCAGCACTTTAACACGCTGTGCCATCATGGGATATTCTTTGCTAAAGGTTGTAAATATACAATATTTTTAATTTTTTTTGTCTGTGTTAGCTGGCCCTGATTGTTGCCTTTGTGGAATTTCCGATTTCCCTGCTTTCAGAGTGTTGCTCTTTATTTACTGGCCTGGTTTTAGAGATTATATTGTTCTGTATTATTCTATCACAGTAATTATTTCATATTAAAGTAGAATCTCACTTATCCAACATTTACTTATCCAATGTTCTGGATTATCCAACGCAGTCTGCCTTTTAGTAATCAATGTTTTTGTAGTCAGTGTTTTAAATTCATTGTGATATTTTGGTGGTAAATTTGTAAATACAGTAATTACTACATAGCATTACTGCGCATGGAACTACTTTTTCTGTCAAATTTGTTGTATAACATGATGTTTTGGTGCTTAATTTGTAAAATCATAACCTAATTTGATGTTTCATCAGCTTTTCCTGAACCCCTTCTTATTATCCAACATATTCACTTATCCAACGTTCTGCTGGCCTGTTTATGTTGGATAAGTGAGACTCTACTGTATATTGATAATCTTATATTATCTGCTTAGAACTGGATTATATGAGGCCCCTTCTTCACAGCTGTATAAAATGCACACTGAAGTGGATTATATGGGAGTGTGGACTCAAGATAGTCCAGTTCAAAGCAGATAATATAAGATTATGAATTGGTTATATAGCTGTGTGGAAGGTTCTTGAGTCTACACTGCCATATAATCCAGTTAAAATCTGATAATCTGTGGAAGAGGCCTAAGTGAGGCCTAACTGTCCCTGTCCCCTGGGCTGAGTAGTTTGCTAGGCGACCAAGTGGGCGAAGCTTAGGCTTCTAACTGGCAGCAATTGGATAAAAACTATTATTCCTCTCCCTGTAATTAGGACTTTATTTTTCTTTTCTTTTTGTTGTATCAACCTAGAGCCATGGATGATGGGTTGTGTTGTCAAATTTCGAGGTTGGGGGGCCTATAGTTTTGTTGTTTTGTCCGCTGCCCTGATTCCATCACTCTTTTATATATATAGATATTATCTGCTGGATTGTATGAGGCCCCTTCTACACAGCTGTATAAAATGGACACTGAAGTGAATTATTTGGCATTGTGGACTCAAGATAATCCAGTTCAAAGCAGATAATATAAGATTATAAATGGGTAATATAGCTGTGTGGAAGGGCCTTGAGTCTACATTGCCATATAATCCAGTGAAAATCAGATAATCTGTATTTTATAGGCAGTGGGGAAGAGGCCTGAGGCCTAACTGTGCCTGTCCCCTGGGCTGAGTAGGTTGCTAGGAGACCAAGTGGGAAGAGTTCTAACTGGCAGAAATTGGATAAAAAACAATTATTCCTTTCCCCCCAGGAGGGTTTTTACCAGAGCTTCCAGAATTATGGGTGCTATAATTCAAATATGTAACTTTTGTAAGTTCTATCAATAACTATTCCCTTTTCTCACTTTCAGAACTCAGATATGTCTTCAAGCCATATCTAGTGATCTCATTCAAGATCATAGCAGTTCTTTTTTAGAAAAGGACAGTCGCAGTCTATTGCTTGTTTGTACGAGTCCTTCAAATGGGGAAATCTTGGACAAAACCATGGATGAAATTTCTAGGGAGAAGCCACAAACGCATCAGAAATAAGAGGTGTCTTCCAAAGACTGTTGGCCACTCATCTCTAGGAAGAAAAAAAAATCTTACTTGAAGTGTCCTTTTTTATAATGCAAAAGTTAAACCAGCACCATTTTGAGCATCTAATTCAGAGCTTAGTTAGGGCATTCTAGGAGTTATAACCCCAAAAGGTAACACTCCAGGCTATTATCTAGATCAGTTCCCTTTTTTTTTTCCGTGTCAGGAGCAACCAGAGTTGCTTCTGGAGTGAGAGAATTGGCCGTCTGCAAGGACGTTGCCCAGGGGATGCCCGGATGTTTTTTGATGTTTTATCATCCTTGTGGGAGGCTTCTCTCATGTCCCTGCATGGAGCTGGAGCTGATAGAGGGAGCTCATCCGCGCTCTCCCCGGGTGGGATTCGAACCTGGCAGCCTTCAGGTCAGCAACCCAACCTTCAAGTCACAAGGCTTTTATCCCCTAGGCCACCGGAGGCTCCCATTAAAAACATCTTTACAGCATCAGGTTGAGCAAGGCTGCTGTAGAAGAAGCCATGGCTTCTTTGACATAGAGGTTAACTGTTGAAGAAGTTCACTGTTACTTTTTTTCCCCCTTTGGAAGTAATATTCAAGAACCTTTTTAATGAAATTGTTAGTATGATATTTGTAGATCTCCCATTTTTTTTCTTCCACTGAAATTTTTGTATTGAAAATGCCTTCCTTATTTCTCATTTGAAATCTATCAAACTTGTTCTTGAAATAATTTTGTTGTTGGCTCTTTGTTAAGCAAAACATACATCTGCATCTGGGTGTTTACATTGGTTCTTGGAAGTCTTCACTGTGATTTTTTCTAATAAAAGTCTGGCAGCTGTATAGTAAAAAATATTTCATATGACAGACAAACAAGCAGAAAACATCTTGGAGTTAATATATACACCATAGTAAACATGATACAGGCTCCAATCTCCCAAGTTTGTTATGTTACCAACCAGTACACGTTGCATTGGAGAATGTATTAGTCTAGCTGAAGAATGCCACTTCCTTTTTGCCAATTTACACATAGAATATTAATTAAAGTAATCTGAAATTCCCTTGTCCTCTTTTCACATCAGTTGGGTATTGTAAGCCGCCTCTGAGCATTCATTGTATGAGAAAACCTTATGAATATGTGGGATCTTTATAAGTTGACAGGTTACCTTAAGATGCACTTGTTATCATGTCTTCCACTCATTCCCTTGTTGCTTCAATATTTTTTCTCCCCCAGTTAGGACATATTGCTATGTCCCATGTGCTATGTGTGTTTGCAAAAGATCATACAATATTTTATCTGCACAAGGATCACTGTCCGCAAAAGGTTCATTTTTCACAGTGACATCATCCATCTATACACAAGTCCTAGGTGGCTAAAATCACCCATATGAACAGCATATTGCCTTCATTACAGTTTGGCCAGTTTGCCCCCAGTGACTTTAGCACACAGTCAAAACTAATTGCATACATAGTATTATGATATCATGTTTTTTCTGTGATCTCAGACAGTCAGAGATCACAGAAAAAACATGATATCATAATACTATGTATGCAATTAGTTTTGACTGTGTGCTAAAGTCACTGGGGGCAAACTGGCCAAACTGTAATGAAGGCAATATGCTGTTCGTATGGGTGATTTTAGCCACCTAGGACTTGTGTAGTAGATGGATGATGTCACTGTGAAAAATGAACCTTTTGCAGATAGTGATCCTTGTGCAGATAAAATATTGTATGATCTTTTGCAAACACACAAAAAATAATACAGCGGTATTGCCTCTTACACTGAGAGGTGAGGAGTCCATCAAAAGAAAGCATTAGGTAAGGATCTGAAAATAAGCAAAAAAAACCTCAAAAATCATATATAACTAATTGTTTGTAATTCACATAAAGAATACAGTCAGCCCCTGGCAGGGCTGGCCCTAGACAATTTTCAAGTGTAAGCAAACTGTATTATGCAGTGAGAGTGAAAGAAGAGAGCCATGGAGATTTCCCCAAAGTGCCGGGCCTTGGCCAGAGGGAGGAGTTTCCTCCCTCCGGCCAAGACCCAATCCAGGGAAACACGGGGCGTGCTGCTGCTTAGCAATGCGCCACGCATTTCCCAAAGTGCTGTTGCCAAAACTTTTGTTTGCCCACCTCTCTCTCTCTCTCTCTCTCTCTCTCTCTCGGCACTGTACCAGGCACTTCAATAGTGCTCCCAGGAAATTGGTGCCTTCCGCATTTGCGTACTTCGCTTACAGGTTCAGCTGCCCCTGGTCCCCGGGTTATGAACAAGATAGGTTCTGTAGGCTTGTTCTTAAGTTGAATTTGTATGTAAGTTGGAACAAGTGTAACTTGTCTGTGATAGCATAGGTAAGGGGCTAACACCCCTGTGGTGCTTGTTTTGCTGTCTGTTCCCCTGTTCAGAAGATGTCACCTCACTTTCTGTACCTGTGACAATTGGATTTTGAAAATGTAGGATTATTGTGGAAACAAGAATTGGTTGTAAAGTTTCAGTGGAGACGCCTTTTTCCCATGAATTTCCCTTCTTAGGGGTATATTTCTCTCATTTCCTATTCTTTCATCCCTGTTTGTAATTAGTAATCGGATTTTTGTAACTCGGGGACTGCCTGGATATGTACATACATGCAGAACATGTAAATATCTGTGCAGACAACTGATCAAGATAATTCCAAAAAATATATTGTTCAGCATAGGAGCTTGATTTTGATAAATGTATCTTGATTGATCGATTCGTTTTGTTTGAGCACAAAGCATGTATAAAAATCACAATCTTCCTGCTTTAGGATGAGTATAAAAGTTAACTCCTAATATTCATCTCTCATGAGGCTAATTGCTTTAAACCAACACAAAAGCCCCTTCAGAAACTTACTTTCAGAGCCAGGAACCCTGTATTAAAGTTAGAAATGAAATGAAATATTTTGGAAACACTGATGAGTGAAAAGGAGACCAGTAACACTGGATATGATTGTAGTACTATGAAAGTCTATGTAGAGCAATGATTAAGAATATGCATTGGGAAGTCCCATCAGATGTGAACCCAATATGTGGCTTTTGGCAGCCTCATGGCTAACATCCTATCTCCCCGTATACTGTAATAGTAATAATAATATATTTTAGATTCAGATGTCGCTTTTCCCCTCATAAAGTCCTTCTGAAGTAAAATTATTAAATCAATATAATAACATAAGAAGCTAATCTTTATACAGATGCTTAAAGTATTATTTATGCATGTCTTACTTTGTAAGCCAACTAGACTACTGATTTTAAGGGGAAAGATGGAATATAATTTAAATACATTATTATTATTATTATTATTATTATTATTATTATTATTATTTTACCTCCAAGAGAATAGGAAACATTGAAATATGTGCCTCTTCATTTTCTGCCTGAAAATTTCAGTAGAATGGACCTGACACGCTGAATTCATCTGAAGTTTCTTTTAGACCCATCTATGACCAATGGGTGAGGATCCAGACATCTCAGATGTCTCTCTTGAATAGTGATGTTGAAATCCCAAGTTCCAGATTGACTGGAACTAGCATTTAAAGGTTCAAGATATATTTCAAAACCACTAGATGATTGATAACTTATAAGTGTTTGATTCTAGACCATAGATCGTACAGTATTATTCCTTGTGTCGCTATGCAATTTCAATATTATGTAAATCTATACATCTCATACCAGATACTCTCTGCGGTGTAGTGTAGTGTAGTGGTATGAGTGTTGGACTATAACTCAGGAGATCAGGGACCCAATGCCTGTCTTCATTAGTAAAGCTGCATGCCATTGTACCTAACTGATTGTGAAAGTTAAGACAGTGCTACTCGATTTGGGGGTTCATGCCAGTTCATGAATTATTGGCTGCTTGTCTGCCGTGATTTTCCAGGAAAGAAGTAACTGATGGCATTCAATAGGCACAAATATAGTACTACTTTCTGGCACATGGGGGAAAATATAACCAGTCCTGCAATTTAAGGACAGAAACCAACAGAAGGAAAACACTCTGGTTCAATTCTCTTGGTAATTGCATTACATTAAATGACTATTGCAGTAACATAAGTATGTTTCCCTTGTGGGTGATTTGTTTTTGGGGTGTGTTAGGAAATATTTTCTAATAATTATTCCCATATTTTAGGAGGAAAAAAGAAAGACTGTATAAAATAGTGGCATGAAATGGACTTGGACAAGACACAGATGTTTAGCAGCACATTAGGGCAAGGTTAAGTTATAACTTTCCCTAGCTTGACCCCCTGAGCAGAGAAATTCCTGCTTTCATATTATAGATCATGTGTTAAACTTGATACGCTTTGGCTCCCTTTCTGTAGTGTAAGAATATCTGAGGAACACAGGGAGAGAAATAGAGACATTCGCAGAAGGGGACTGTAATGTTTGGGATGCAGTGCTGCTTGTACCACAGTGAACATCAGTCATACCTTCCAAGAATATTGGAGGCCAAGTTCTCACTGAAGTGAGTTGCACCACCTAATTATTAAATTATCATTCGCTTAAAGCAGGCCTCTTCAACCTATAGCACTCCAGGTGCTTGGGCCTCCAACTTACCGAAACCCTAGCCAGTTTGACCAGTGGTCAGGAATTCTGGGAACTGATGTCCAAAACACCTGGAAGGCTGCAGGTTGAAGGCTTAAAGGAAGGAATGGAACTCTTGCACATAGAAAGCTAACCTGTTAACATGGCTAGGACAGAATCCTCCTCTTTTACATCCAGAGGCCAGACCGTAGTATAAAGTATTTATTAGGGTTGTGTGTCAGAGAAAGATTCTTATTTGACTTCAGTGCATAATGAGGGGACATTTTTCTTTCCAGTTTTTATATTCGTTCTGACCAGAACTTGTTCTTACCCTCCCTAGCTTTGAACTATGGGGTGGGGGAAAACCCACTAGATGCAAAAGGAGAATAATGTTCAGCTTGAGTGAAGTTGTAAATGAGAGGTTATGCCTACCTTTGCATGCACTACATGGGATTTTATTGATTATATATGTGTGTGAAAATGTGGCTTACTCATGGTTACATCTTTTTTTGCATGGGGCAAAACCCTTTGTGCCCCATCCAAAATGATAATTTTATTTCTTACCTGCCTCTCCTCGCAGATCGAGGTAGGTCACAACATCACTAAGAACACATAATCATCTAAAAACATTCTATAAAATACACATATTAAAACATATTTCTACAAAATGCATATTAACAAAGATTAAATATGAGACGCAAGTATAAAATTAGTGATTAAAACTGGCTGGATAGGCCTGCCAGAAGAGATGGGTTTTCAGATGTGTTTTAAATTCCGACAGCTCATTTAGCTGTCAGATCTCTTCTGGCATGTTGTTCTAGTAGCAGAAATACTGGGCCCCAGTGGTGCTGAGCTGAGGAGAGGATATAGAACTTCATGGGCAAAGCTTACTGACCACTGCAACTTCATACTTGTGTATGTTTGAATTTAGATATGTGAATGTGTGATCAAAAAGAGAGATCCTCCCTGTTACCTCAGGTAAAATGCTTTTCAGTTAGACCCTCTTTATCAAGGCTACATCAAGTGATGAGAAACTGGCAATGTAGATTTCCTGGTTCTGAACTTCCATATATACCCATGTATAAGTCAACCTTCTGTATAAGTTGAGGGCAGGTTTGGGGGAGCCAAAAGTTTGATACAACCCATGGAGACACTGAGGGTCATATTATGAAATTATCATTCAGGGAACCCCTCAGCCCTGACCACCATTTCCCTACCCAGCCATTCAAAAAGTCCAGACGTGCCACCACAACTGAGAAAACACAGGGAGTTTGTACTTCTTTTAGGTTCTCCCAGGATGGGCCATGTTCTTGCCTTTCACCCTCTAATCAAAAGGGGAGGGTTCTTCCTTTTGATAAATTTTGACACGTAGAAAAATTGACCCAGTTTTGTGTGTGTGGGTGTGTTTTTTTACTAAAATGTCTAGACTTGTACATGAGTGTATAGGATAGTTGCAGCATTATTTCCTGGTTCTGAACATATTATTTCCTCATTCTGAACTACAGAACAGTACTTACGTTGCAAATAGTTCAGAATCAAGAAATATAACATCTCAGCATCCTCCAGCTAGCATGACCATATTATCACAGACTTGTTCCTTCACTACTCTGTATGGCTGCAGAGATTTTCAGAAAACTAAGCATACCATGAGAGGGAGCACACAGGTTCTGTTCCTAACATTGTCAATCTATTGTGAAAAGCAACCAATCTAGAAGACTTGAATATGGGGAGACTTTCTATATGAATCAGAGCTGTGGATATAAAATGGCCTTGTGAGTCTTCACATTTACTAGAGCAGGGGTCCCCAAACTAAGGCCCAGGGGCCGGATGCGGCCCATCGAAGCTATCTATCCGGCCCCCACGGCACAAGGGCAGAAGGGGATTGGGCTAAATGACCCAAGGGGTCTCTTCTTCTCTTACAACCCTATTTATGATGATGATGATGATGATTATTATTATTATTAACATTGAGGCTGAGTGGCCATCTGTCAGGGGTGCTTTGCTTGTGCTTTTGCTGCACAAAGGCAGAAGGGGATTGGACTAAATGGCCCAAGGGGTCTCTTCCGACCCTCATTATTATTATTATTATTATTATTATTATTATTATTATTATTATTATTATTAACATTGAGGCTGGGTGGCCATCTGTCAGGGGTGCTTTGCTTGTGCTTTCGGTTCACAAAGACAGAAGGGGATTGGACTCAATGGCCCAAAGGGTCTCTTTCAACTCTTTTATTATTGTTGTTGTTATTATTATTATTATTATTGCTCGGTGGCCAACTATAGTCCGGCCCTCCAACGGTCCGAAGGATCGTGAACTGGCCCCCCGTTTAAAAAGTTTGGGGACCCTTGTACTAGAGGCTCTCTGCTTCAGACTCATCCATTTTCACATGAGAAGACAATTGTGAGAAGCATGTTATCATTTTATATCAGTTTACAAGTACAGTAATTCTTTGCTAATTCCTTGGCGAGTATCTAAGAGAATGCTTTAGCAACGTTATATTTTTCTTGGTATAAGTTTCATATACCAAACTGTATACCTGTACAGAACAACACCTACAACTATATAACTGGAAAAAAAATTGAAGTCACAAATGACTAACTTTGCAGACAACCTACTGTAAAAAGTTGTAGACTAGATTTTTTTTATGAATTTGTTATATGACTGGTTTTCACACTTTATCAAAAACATCCTCTGAATGCATGTTTCTTGACTCATTTCTGAGTCACTAAATACAAGAGACCAGTAGCTGTAATGAATTTTAATTTTGGATGATTCAGGGGAAAATCAAGCACATTCTGCTGAATGCCTCGATTTTCTAAACTTTATGTTAAACTTTTATATTTTAGGTTGCCACCAGCGAAGCTGAGCTGCCATAAACTTGCCCTGTGAATCTTCAGGTGTTCATATCTTAATGGATTGCTGTAACCAATTAATTTCTCCATTCGTCCACTTCTCTGTTTCGTGAGAATATTAGCCAGCACAGATCCTGGTAAAGTTACATGTGAGTGCTGCTTTTGATTCCTTTTTCATCAAAAACAAGACTGTACAAAGAAGGTATTTCTTTCTGACTGGTTGGAAAAAACAGACAATCCATAGAGTGCTTGTTAAAATAACCTAAAAGCTGTAATTCTGCAGATAACATTAGGCGGTGAATAAATTGATCCTGAAGTACTATTATTGTCTCTTTAAAAATTGAACAGAGAATGTAATTTTGTCATTTTGTGGGGTTCCTAAGTACTTTTTTCTGCCACAGAAAGCTTGGCACAAAGTACTTTATAAATAGCTTAAGTATTTGTCTCAGAAATATGTTAGATTGGTGCGGGCTGTTTTTTAAAGTGATATTCCACTGTTAGATGTTGAAAATATACATTGTCTGACAGATCAGTCTGTAAAGATTTTCAGCAGCAGGGTGCAGATTAACTGGGCTAGGTAACCATGCTTCTTTCGCAGTCTGGCAACTCTTACAGTCACCAACTGTGGAGTCTCCAGCTATTGGGATTTTTGGCACATCAGTTTTATTAATCTAAAATGAGAGCTACAAAGCCAGCTACGTAGTAGATATCAGGCAATGATTGCTGCATAGATAGCAATAAGAAAGAAGGCAACTGGTTTCTATTAATTAGTGTCCAATAAATTACGGTACATGTCAGATGTATGTGTACACTTTGCGGGTATATTAAAAGATGCCTAAGCTGGTAGTTTTTGAATAGTGCCAATTATGACAAAATGAATGTAGGGATATGGTCCCCCATTCTGGTTGTGTTGCTACATGAAATGAGTGTTCCTTCAGATTATCATAGGCTTCTGTAAGCTACCCATCAGTTTGTGTGGGAATGTCCCTATTCTTTCTAGTCTAGTATATCAAAAACTTCAGAGGAGTCCTCAGATAGGGGAGATTTTTCATAGGTGTAATACCTAGTTGCTTCCTTCTGTATTTTCCTCCTGCTTACTCCTTATATCCCCAATTTTAATTGTATGCCATGTTCAAATTCAGTATATCATAAAGATGGGCTGTGTGCATTATTCAACATAGAACTTTGCTAATTGAATAGGAAGAAAACACTTGGCTTTTCTTCTATAAAACAGTAGCATAACAATTTCATGAATGAAAGGCCTCCATAAATTATGAAATATTATAATGCCCTGTTATCAGCAACCCTGCTCAGGTCTTGCAAACTTTTTGAGTCTATCCATCTGAAATGTGGTCTTCCTGTTTTCCTTCTGCTTTCTACCTTATCAAGCATTATGATCTTTTTTAGTGAGTCATGTCTTCTCATGATATGGCCAAAGTACACCAGTGTCAGTTCATCATCCTGACTTCAAGAGGGAGATCAGGCTTCGTTTGTTCTTTGATCTATTGTTTGTCCTTTTAGCAATCCAGAGTATCCATTGAACTCTTCCAATCACCATATTTCATATAAGTTGATTTCCTTCTTAACAATTTACTTCACTGTCCAGCTTTCACTACCATATGATGTCATAGACAATCCTAACATTAGTATTCAGTGACGCTTTTACATTTCAGAGTCTTGTCTAGATCATTCATAACTGCCTTTCCAATTTCTAGTCTTCTGATTACTTGACTACAGAAGCCAAGGTATGGAAAATCTTGAACTATTTCATAATTGTCACCTATTTTAAAGTTATGTAAATTGTCTGTGGTCATTATTTTTGTTAATGTTCAAATGTAAATCTGCTTTCGCACTTGACTTTCTTCTAATGTTATTCCAAGTCTTCTATTTTCTGCTAGTAGTATGGTGTCATCTAAAGATCTAAAAATTTTGATGTTCCATCCTCCAGTTTTTGAGCTTTCTTCCTCCCATATTAAATGTTCAACATACAAATTCAACTGATAAAATGCAGCCTTGCTTGACCCCTTTGACTGTTAAAGTGTAAATATTTTTATTATATCACAAAAGTTACATTTAAAAGAATTGAGTAGACATACCATATACACTTGAGTATAAGCCGACTCAAATATAAGCCGAGGCACCCAATTTTACCACAAAAACTGGGAAAACTTATTGACTCGAGTATAAGCCGAGGGTGGGAAATGCAGCAGCTATTGGTAAATTTCAGGAATAAAAATAAAAATAGATACCAATAAAATTACATTAAGTGAGGCATCAGTAGGTTAAATGTTTTTGAATATTTAGATAAAAATGTAATTTTAAAATAAGATTATCCACCTCTGATTAAATCATTATTCTAACTTTCTTCAATGTACCAGTAAATTTGCTTATGTATCCTTTCCAATAGTAATAAATAGGTTAAAATAATAAATGTAATAGTAACAATAATGATAGAGTAAAATAATAAATGTAATAATAATTAATAGAGTAAAATAATACTCCTGACATACTGTAGTAAATTCGGGTGCCCAGGTTGGCGGACCCTCTGATCTGAAGGTGCTGCTGCTGAACGCCAAGTCTGTCAATGGTCAAGCTGCAATCATCCAGTACCTCATCCTGGATGAGCGTGCAGACCTGGCATTCATAACAGAGACCTGGTTGGACAAGGCTGGGGGAGCTGACCTCACCCAGCTTTGTCCACCAGGTTATACCGTGCAGCACCAACCAAGATCTGGAGGGAGGGGAGGAGGGGTTGCAGTGGTCTATAAGAAGTCTATCACCCTGACCAGGTGCCTCATCCCGCAGACAACCCTGTTTGAGTGTGCTCATCTGAGGGTAGGGGGCTGGGACAGTTTAGGGATTCTGCTAGTGTACCAACCACCCCGCTGCACTACAGTCTCCCTGCCTGAGCTAGCTGGGGTGGTCTCAGTCCTGGAGTTGGAGTCCCAACGGCTCATTGTGCTGGGGGACTTCAATGTCCATGCCAAGACCACTCCCTTCGATGCGGCTCAGGACTTCATGGCCGCCATGGCAACCATGGGGCTGTCACAACTAATATCTGGCCACACCCACAGAGCAGGGCGCACACTTGACTTGGCTTTCTGCCAGGGATGGGGGGAAGGTGGTGGTGTGGAGGAGCTTACCATCGCTCTGTTGCCATGGACCGACCATCACCTGATCAGGATTGGACTCACTGTGCCCCCCAACCTCCACAGGGGTGGAGGACCGATTAAAATGGTCCACTCCAGGAGGCTTATGGATCCGAATGGATTCCTGACGGCTCTTGGGGAGTTTCTCGCCACCTCGGCTGGTGACCCTGTTGATGCTCTGGTCGCCCTCTGGAACAAGGAGGTGGGTAGGGCAATAGACACGATCGCTTGAGAACGTTCCCTCTCGAGTACCATCTCCTTGGTTCATTGAGGAGCTGGCAGCGATGAAGCGAAAGAAGAGGGAACTAGATAACGTGTGGCGTTCAGAGCCGAATGAGCCAAACCGAACATGGCTATGTTCCTATCTTAGGGCATATGCCGTGGCAATAGATGCTGCAAAGAACGTCTTCTTTGCAGCTAATATTGCGTCCTCAAAGAACCGTCCAGCGAAGCTGTTCCGAGTTGTCAGAGGTTTGTTATATCATCCCTGACAACTCAGCAGCCCGCTGTGAAGCATTTGCTCGGTTCTTTGCGGACATAGTCGCTTTAATCCGCTCTGGCTTTGACACCATATTAACGGCAGTCTCCGAGGATGTAGCACGAGCACCTGCTTGTCCCATTTTGATGGATTCATTTCAATTGGTTCAGCCTGAGGACATGGACAAGGTGCTTGGAGAGATGAGGGCTACCACATGCAACCTAGACCCCTGCCCATCCTGGCTGGTGAGAGAAGCCAGAGGGGGATTGGCCAAGTGGGTGAAGGTGGTGGTGAATGCCTCCCTTCAGGAAGGCATTGTTCCAGCGAGCCTGAAATTGACTGTAATCAAACTGCTGTTGAAGAAGCCATCACTGGATCCCACTCAGTTGGACAGCTATCGGCCTATTTCCAATCTCCCCTTTTTGGGCAAGGTCATGGAACGTGTGGTGGCCGCACAACTCCAGGAATTCTTGGTAGACACTGATTTTCTGGATCCGCTGCAGTCTGGCTTCAGGCCGGGACGTGGTACCAAGACAGCCTTGGTCGCCTTAGTCGATGATCTACGCCGGGAGCTGGACAGGGGGAGTGTGTCCCTGCTGGTTCTGCTGGACCTCTCAGCGACCTTAGATACTTTAGATCACAGTATCCTTCTGGGACGCCTTGCTGGGATGGGTCTAGGAGGTACTGTTCTGCAGTGGCTCTGGTCCTTCCTGGAGGGTTGTTCCCAGATGGTGTCACTGGGGGAACCTGCTCGGCCCCGCAACCATTGTCCTGTGGGGTGCAGCAGGGGTCGGCATTGTCCCCCATGTTGTTCAACATATACATGAGGCCGCTGGGAGAGATAATCCGGAGTTTGGGGTGCGGTGTCATCTGTACGCAGATGGTGTCCAGCTCTGTCACTCCTTCCCACTTGTCACTAAGGAGGCTGTCCAGGTCCTGAACCAGTGCTTGGCTGCTGTGTCAGACTGGATGAGGGCGAACAAATTGAAATTGAATCCAGACAAAACAGAGGTCCTCCTGGTCAGTCACAGGGCCAAACAGGGTATAGGGTTACAGCCTGTGTTGGACGGGGTCGCACTCCCCCTGAAGACACAGGTTCGCAGTCTGGGGGTTCTCTTGGACTCATAACTGAGCCTGGAGCCCCAGGTGTCGGTGGTGGCCAGGAAAGCATTCGCACAACTAGACTTGTGCGCCAGCTGCGCCCATACCTTGGGAAGTCTGACTTAGCCACAGTGGTCCACGCTCTGGTTACATCCCGTCTGGACTACTGAATCTAATAGACACCTCATCATCACCGCCCATGATGTGTAATTCTCATCAGACAACTTCTCAAAACTCAAGATGAAGTTATTAGCTACCATCTCTGCTCACTCCAACTCCCAGGCCCCTTCTCAGCCTGCTTGGAATCTTCTGGAATTACACCACTCACTCCCAGTGAACTGGCTGCTTCTGTGACTCTCAGTTTCCCCTGAGTTTAAGCCTCTCTGCAAACTCACAACAATGCAGACCTACGGCAGTCACTCCTCTCTTGCAGCTTCACTGGTCAGTTTCTCTCTCCGTCTCTTGCTTCCGTTGCCTCACACAGTAGCTGAAGTACCATCCATCAGCTTTCTCCTCACTGCGCAGCAGGAAGCGTGTTGGGGTTGTAAATCCTGGGATTATCTGGGCCCATAACCCTTGTTGTCATGGGGGATCAGGGTGCGACCTTCGGGTGGGTTTCTTCAAGCTCCATCAGTCAACTTCTCCAGCACCCTGATGAATTGGTTGCAATCGTCTGCCACACCAATTCCTGTTCAATGTCAGACTCAAACACATCAGTAGTCTGAAGTCCAAACTTCAAATTTCAATATCTATAATACATATTTACAAAGCACAGCAAAAGTCATCGCTCTGAGCTGGCATTTCTCTTTTACCTCTTTGCTCGGCAAGCTCCAGCTCAAACACACCACAGAGATAAGAAAGCACATTCCTCAGTCTGCAGGAAGTTCCGACCTCCAAAGGCGGGATATCATGCCTGATAGGTCATAGCAGGCTGTCAGTCAAAACTAGCCTGCTGTTAACTGTTTAATTACTGAAACATACACTTACACAACAGCAGAAAACACTTGATTTACATTTCATACACATACAACCATAATCCAACAGGAAGATCCCTAAGGTCATCTGGTGAGGCCTTCTCTTGGTCTCACCTGCCTCGCAAGCGCGGCTGGCGGGAACGAGGGACAGCGCCTTTTCGGTGGTGGCTCCCCAGCTATGGAACACCCTCCCCAGAGATATACGACAAGCTTTAGAAGAGCTCTAAAAACATTTACAAGAGAGTAAAATAATACGGTAAATGTAATAATAAGAGATCACGGAAGGGGGCAACTCCTCCGCACTTCCATTCCCATCTCTGCTTTCCAGGTCTCCCTTCTGGGGAGCAGGAGGGGGAGAAAGAGGAGGCGACCCCAGGCAGCTGGTGGATCCCAGGAAGGGAAAGGAAGCATGGAGAAGTCCCCCCCTCCTGCGAACCACCAGCTGCCTGGCCAGCCCCGTTTCTCTCTTCTTCCTTCTCTTCCTCCTTGCTGGCCAGCTGAAGGAAGAGAAGGAAGAAGGGGAAATGGGGTGCTGCCACGGTTTTTCCTCTTCTTCCTTCTCTTTCTCCTTGCTGACCAGCTGAAGGAGAAGAAGGAAGAAGGGGAGAACAGGTTGTTGCTGCAGTTTCTCCTCTTTTTCCTTCTCTTCCTCCTTGCTGGCCAGCTGAAGGAGGAGAAGGCAGAAGAGGAGGACAGGTTGCTGCTACAGTTTCTCCTCTTCTTCCTTCTCTTCCTCCTTGCTGGTCAGCTGAAGAAGGAGAAGGAAGAAGGGGAGAACGGGTTGCTGCCGTGGTTTCTCCTCTTCTTCCTTCTCTTTCTCCTTGCTGGCCAGCTGAAGGAGGAGAAGGAAGAAGGGGAAACGGGGTGCTGCCGCGGTTTCTCCTCTTCTTCTCTTTCTCCTTGCTGGCCAGCTGAAGGAGGAGAAGGAAGAAGGGGAGAACCGGTTGCTACTGCAGTTTCTCCTCTTCTTCCTTCTCTTCCTCTTTGCTGGACAGCTGAAGGGGGAGAAGGAAGAAGGGGAGAACGGGTTGCTGCCGCAGTTTCTCCTCTTCTTCCTTCTCTTCCTTCTCAATGGCCAGCTGGAGGGGGAGGAGGAAGAAGGGCAGAACGGGTTGCTGCCGCGGTTTCTCCTCTTCTTCCTCCTCTTCCTTCTCAATAGCCAGCTGGAGTGGGCCATTTCTTCTCTTCCTCCTCCTCTTCCTTCTAGACAGCTAGTTGGAGGGAGAGGCGGAAGAAGAGGAGAAACGAGGGCAGCAGCTCCCGTGCCGCCTCTGCTGTTTCTGCTCTTTTTCCTCCTTTTCCCCCTCCATGGCCAGCTGGAGGAGGAGGAGAGTTGGCAGGAACAGTGGCCTTCGCGGCATAGGAGACTCGCCTGGGGCCCCCTATGCAGCCTCCGCCACTCGTCATCCTCTTCCTCCATGGTCACCTCCAGGCTCCGCTGCCAGCTTGACCCGAATATAAGCCGAGGGTGGATTTTTCAGCCCCAAAAAAGGGCTGAAAAACTCGGCTTATATTCGAGTATATACGGTATATTTATTGTATAAGTATTCATCTCATTTTCTGTAACACAAATAAATAAATTTTGGTTAAATCCACTGCCTTTGGAAGTGATCTGTTGCACCCCAAGGCAGCACGAGCACACGAAAACCAGACAAGAGCCAATATAACACACTATATATGTTAAAGTGAGAATGATTGTATATAGAGTTGTTTAAATGTAATTGAGTCATGGTTGTGCAATATGTGCTGGAGATTGCATCATACACTGTGTGCTGCTTACTATACCAGTGTGTAAAGGGTTAAACTTGGATTGCATCAGACAGCAGAGGATGAGATAAATAGCCCTCTACTTCCTATCTTTTTCTCTCTGTCCCTTCCCGTGTGTGCCTGCGTGAGAGCTGTGAATCGTCTTGTGAGATTTCCGTTCGTAAGTAAACTTTTGATAGACAACTGAAGACTGCAGCGTCATTATTTATCCAGAGCTTCCTCGTCAGCGACTTGTGCCTGCGTGTGTGCCTAAGAAACCGCTCTGACAATATATTTATTAAAGCAATTATATATCCAAAGGAAACCAGGTATAAAGTCTGAGTAAGGAATAGTTCTTTTAAAAAGTCAGTGGTAGTTCCAAATGGGTAAAGGAAAAGGTCCGATATTATAATCCACAATGAGAACTCGATAGCTCTCCAAAGAAATCAAGTGTCCATGAGTTGAAACAGAGAAACAAGGCTGGCACAAACAGAGTTCAGTCCACTGGAAAAACTTCATAGCAATCAAGGCAGCAAGGTTGTCACGGCTGAGGCAAACTTGAATCAGGAACAAGGAATCAACTGAAGTAAAGTCAAGGTCTACTCGAGAGTCACGGCACGGCCCAACTGGAACTGGAAAACTTGGCTTGGAAACAAACGAGCTGGAGACGGAGAAAACCTCTCTCAAGGAAGAGCAATGTTGACATCGCAACAAATCTACTGATTGAAACACTTTTAACAGTTTCCGGACTGTTCACAATTTAGGGAGTACGAACTCCCAAAACTTTCTCATGGGAACACTACCCATTATCCCATCTACAGTAGAGTCTCACTTATCCAACATAAACGGGCCGGCAGAACGTTGGATAAGCGAATATGTTGGATAATAAGGAGAGATTAAGGAGAAGCCTATTAAACACCAAATTAGGTTATGATTTTACAAATTAAGCACCAAAACATCATGTTATACAACAATTTTGGCAGAAAAAGTAGTTCAATAGGCAGTAATGCTACGTAGTAATTACTGTATTTACGAATTTAGCACCAAAATATCACGATGTATTGAAAACATTGACTACAAAAATGCATTGGATAATCCAGAACGTTGGATAAGTGAGTGTTGGATAAGTGAGACTCTACTGTATTTGCCAGTCTCTGGCTCCGGCGAACCCCTTGTTTTGCACTTCTCTCTCTCTCTGGTCACAAAATCTCTACGATTAAAAACCACATTCCCAGGCGTCTCAGCAACATCTGGCTCTATCTGTGAGGGAGGAGTAGAAGAATCTTCCCCAATTAGTAAGTCTCTAAAGTCAATATCTTCGGGCACCTGCAGCTGCAAAGGCCCCTCTGTGGAGGGTGAAATGTTATTATAATCCCCAGCATTATCTGTATCAAAGTGCATGTCCTGAAACACTGCAGACCCTGGTGCTATGCGTGGCTGGGATCTAACATGACCAGAATAGCTGTCTAGAGTCCACCCATGTGAAATTCTGGTGCCACATTATTTCACATTAAAGTCATCTGTTATTTTTTTTGTTATTATTAGAATTAAGTACTTCAAGTTCTTCCAAGGGTTGATTTTAATTTTGATTTTAAACCATCAAGTAGCAAGGGCATCTTGAAAGGAGTTGGCTTTCATTGCATACAGGTGTTCTGCCTGTGTTATGGAGTGTACAGTTCCTCATCTTCTGGAGAAACTGAATTTTGAAGCTCTAAACTCTGGATTTTCTAAGATCCATATAGGAATCAGTTGGCTGAAGTGGAAAGGAAATTAGATGTGATTATAAGGATTAGGGAAGGGAAAGCAAGGGAAAGGTGGGGTGAGTGAAACATGGAGTTTTTAAAAATGAGGGGAAAAACTCTTCAGCGGTAAACAGAAATTAAAGGAGATTACATTTTTCAATTTTATTCTGGATAGGTGTTTAGTGTAGGCATTTAACTTAAATCTAAACAGCTATTTAATATAAAAATAGTGGATGAATATCCCCTATTCTAATATAATTGAGTTTGATAAATTTAGAAGTTAATTGCTGTTCCTTGCTGTTCATTTAAGTTATCAAGTGGGTACGGTCAACTCTTGGCCATGAAATCTTTTTACATTTAAAATGCTGTAAGGGCTGTGAACTACTTATATGTAGGAAAGTGTTGCATGGTGTTGTATAATACATGCACGTTTTTGTGTATGATGTTCTGTATTAAAATATTTCTTAGTTCTGTCAGCATATTTCAGGGTAGGGAAGGATGCTAACTGTACAGTCCTTTAAAGCAATCTAAACACTTCAGAACAATTTATATTAGTTTATGAAATCAAATAAAGAAAAATGTTCAGCTTCAATTAGAAACCAAGTCGAAATTTCAGAAATCACTTTAGAAAAGCTTGGGTACTACATCGTCCACTGCTCATAGGGGTGTGTGTGTGTTTGTGTATATATGATATATGAGTATTTGCATCTGCTCAAATAATTATTTAAGGATAGGCCAGAAAGAATTTGTAGAATGAAAATTACACTAGATCAAAGCACTGGAAGGTGAAACATTCTATAAAAGAGCACCTGTCATTCACAACTCCTGGGGTCCTTCATTGGAAGAAACCATTACTTTCGAAAAGGACACTTCACACATTATATGTACAAGCAAAATCATTTTGCATGTATCCAACAGGACTTTGTTTTCTCTCTATGCATTGTTATTAGTGCAGGCAGCAAGTAGTTGGGTTTTGCTGTGACTCTCTGTTTCCCATACATGCTGCAGAGTACGGGGAACATTTAAAGGATCCTAGTGTTTCCAAGCCTATTCTGTATTAGTAGAGTGTTGTGTATATTATTGGGATAACAATATTTCATTCAGTCTTAATAAATTACTTACTTAGGCGATCCCTCGTAGTTCGAGGATGATTGTCTTCCATCTGGGGTGGCTGAAGAGAACTATTCTTGATCTGCATGTTCTCCCGCAGTGAGGACATCGGTTTCCAGGTGGAAGGCGGTCCTACTCAGGGTTGGCTTGATGCTCCTTCCCCTTGGCACGTTTCGCCCTTAAGCCCTCCATTCGTGCCTCTTCGAACTCCGCAGCACTGCTTGTCACAGCTGACCTCCAATTAGAGCGCTCAAGGGCCAGGGCTTCCCAGTTCTCAGTGTCTATGCCACAGTTTTTAAGGTTGGCTTTAAGCCCATCTTTAAATCTCTTTTCCTGCCCACCAACATTCCGTTTCCCGTTCTTGAGTTCGGAGTAGAGCAACTGCTTTGGGAGACGGTGATCGGGCATTCGGACAACGTGGCCAGTCCAGCAGAGTTGATGGCGTAGGAGCATCGCTTCAGTGCTGGTGGTCTTTGCTTCTTCCAGCACACTGACATTTGTCCGCCTGTCTTCCCAAGAGATTTGCAGGATTTTTCTGAGGCAACGCTGATGGAAACGCTCCAGGAGTTGGGTGTGATGTCTGTAGACCATCCACGTTTCGCAGGCGTAGAGCAGGGTTGGGAGGACAAGTCTTAATAAATATTTATTATCTGGTTTAGGAAATAGGAACAGCAGATCATTCCACTGCTGAATGGGGTGGCTGAAGAAAACGTCAGCTGAGTAACTGTCAGCCTAGTTTTGGCTGACTGAAGTAGATGTCCCTCAGAGGATCTGAACCCTCAGCTGCAAGCTAAAAAGTCTGCACTGTGCAGGCCTCTTCCAAAGGTAATGGTCCATAGCACCTTCCCACACACAGAAGCATGATGGAATAGATCACCCAGGCCATAGTTTCCTCAGGCAGAAAATCTTGCTGCTCACTAGATTGCATCTGAAGGCCACGTCAGGCATTAAAGTTTCAGAGGGTCAGCATTTGAGATACTTGTCACCGGAAGTTCATTAGAAGATCTCCCAACAGAAATTACAGACAGTAGTACTGGTGTATTAGTTATATGGTCCAGTTTAAGCAGCTTCCTATGTGCCATCTTCACCACAAACTACTGCTGTATCTGGAGTTAGGATCCATCTCAGAAGGGCAGGGAAAATATGTAAGCCAAACAGAGAAATAAAACAGAACCCTATCTGAACAGCTTCTGAGGATGCCTACCATAGATGTGGGTGAAATGTCAGGAGAGAATGCTTCTGGAACGTGGCCATACAGCCCAGAAAGTCACAGCAACCCCATGTATTTTGAATCACTCAACACTATTATAGACCAGTCTTTAAATGTTCTACCTATATATTCAGCGAAAGGCTTCCAATTATTTTGAAAACATTGCATTGTTTTATTTCTAAGAAGACCCATTCGTTTATCAAATTCTGCAAAATGTAGCAGTTTGGTCAACCATTCATTTACAGATATGTTGCCTTTTTGAAGTGAACTTTTATTTGGTTATCATTATACTTCAGTTAATGAAGGGAGTGTGGTCTTGGGCATAACCACTTTAACATAAAATTTGGTACAAGAGGCAAAAATAGAATAAAAAAGATAGAAGTAAGTTCCTTCTTCCATGAAGGAGGAGAATGAGGCAGTTCAACATGTTTGAGCAAACCTTTTATTCAAAAACTAAGCAATATGCAATGTAAAATTAAACAGCCAGTTAAACTAAGCCTTTCATTGATAAACCTTTAAGAGGCCACTGAAAGCTTTTTCCAAAATACATCCAGGGACAGCTTCTAGCAAACAAACTAGTAAAATGTGGGCTAGACAAAACTACAGTTAGGTGGGTCTGTAATTGGCTAAGCGAACGAACCCAAAGGGTGCTTCATCCTCTTCATCCTGGAAAGAAGTGACGAGAGGAGTGCCGCAGGGTTCTGTCCTGGGCCCGGTTTTATTCAACATATTTATTAATGACGTAGATGAAGGTTTAGAAGGCATGATCATCAAGTTTGCAAATGACACCAAACTGGGAGGGATAGCTAACACTCCAGAAGACAGGAGCAGAATCCAAAATGATCTTAACAGATTAAAGAGATGGGCCGAAACTAACAAAATGAAGTTCAACAGGAACAAAGGCAAGATACTCCACTTAGGTAGAAGAAATAAAATGCAAAGATACAGAATGGGGGATGCCTAGTTCGACAGCAGTACGTGTGAAAAAGATCTTGGCATCCTCATGGACAACAAGTTAAACATGAGCTAGCAATGTGATGCGGCAGCTTAAAAGGCCAATGGGATTTTGGCCTGCATAAATAGGAGTATAGTGTCTAGATCCAGGGAATGATCCTACCCCTCTATTCTGCTTTGGTCAGACCACACCTGGAATACTGTTTCCAATTCTCAGCACTGCAATTGAAGGGAGATGATGACAAGCTGGAATGTGTCCAGAGAAGGGCACCAAAATGATCAAGGGTCTGCAGAAGAAGACCTATGTTTAGCCTACAGAAGAGAAGGCAGAGAGGAGACATGACAGCCATGTATAAATACGTGAGGGGAAGTCATAGGGAGGAGGAAGCAAGCTTGTTTTCTGCTGCCCTGGAGACTAGGATGCGGAACAGTGGCTTCAAACTACAGGAAAGGAGATTTCACCTGAACATCAGGAAGAACTTCCTCACTGTGAGAGCTGTTCGGCAGTGGAACTCTCTACCCCGGGCCGTGGTGGAGGCTCCTTCTTTGGAGGCTTTTAAGCAGAGGCTGGATGGCCATCTGTTGGGGGTGCTTTGAATGCGATTTCCTGCTTTTTGGCAGGGGGTTGGACTGAATGGTCCATGAGGTCTCTTCCAACTCTGTGATTCTATAGCTTTCATCTTTCTTATGATTTCTGTTTTGGCAGCTAGACTTTAAGGTTCAAGATTTTTTTTTACATGCAAGAGGTAATTGGTGAGATAGAAAAAAAATGTGAGCACAGATGAGCCTATGTTTTCCTGGTCATATATGCTCGATGAGAGATTCTGGAGGCAGCTGTGTTTTGCTTTGCTTGTTTTTGGCAGGCACAGCCATAGTAGACTCCTTCTCTTTCCCAGTTCAGGAAAACATGCAGATAGATTTATTAGAATCCATCCTAGAAGGCCTGTTTTTCTCCAATGACAGGCAGCAGATGGGTTAAATTGGGGGGGGGGGGGGGCTGGTCAGGCAAAAAGGAAAAAAGACTGTAAAATTGAGCTTTACTGTCTTTGTCAACTAAGGTCTTATCTCTATTTATGTATTTATTTACTACTATTAGATTTTTCTTCTTTTGGAAGTAATACAACTTCAATTTTTATTGTATATTGTCCTTTTGATTTTACTCTAATCAGAACCATCTTAACCATTGTATTTTCATAGAAAATGGGGTAAATGTTGTTTTCAGTAAATGAGCTCTCTCACCTTGATTCAGCTATGGAGATGGCACATATTCTGTAGGTAGAAATACCCATATCCCACTTGTTGAATTGGTGACCACAAGTGTAATTGCACTGTGTTGCTTTCTTACAATGGATGTTTGAATACAGGCCAGCAAGTAGACTAGATCGGCATAGTTTACATATGTGTGGGAAATGGTTCTGCAAAGAGAAGATATGGGCTTGAATAGCTTTGTATGTAATGTTTTCCAGAAGGTACTCTACAGTCAACCATCTGTCTTTGTCATGCAGGATAATAAAGCTAATGGAACCGTTGACACTTGAAGTAGAACAACATCATTGTGAGATAGTGCTATTCCCCTTTTTATGTGTGTGCTAGAAACTGCAATGTGCAGACAGTGATTTAAGTTAAATACCATTTGTAATCTCAGTAAATGTAAAATTAAAACTTGGAAGCCATTTTGTTATATACACCATAAACTTCCATAAGGTTCCGGCCTTTCTTCTCTGCTGCCGTTAATGTGTCCATCTTCCAGCGGATATATAAAGTTACTTTAATGCTGTATTCCTTCTCTCTTCGCATTTGGTTTCTAGTGCAGCTATAGCTCTTGCAACTCTTAATTTGTGCTTTCCTTTTAGCTCAGATGGAGAAAGCTTTACTTTGTATAATGCAGTGTTGATGGCAACAATTGAGAGAGTAATTTCATGTTTCAGGAAAGGAGGTGCACAAAGAAAATATGGGTGAGGGGAGTGGGGAGGAACCAAGAATCACAAGATCCGGAGCCCTGATAATCTCAACGTTAAAAGGCATCAAAAACAAAAATCATGTATATTTTAAGTTAATTTATTCTGACAGTTCTTTTACGCATAATAATTATAGACTAGTGGTAAAAGGCTGAGTCAGATGAATCACATTCTACCATTATATCAGAAATCAAAGAAGTTCTGTGTTTTTTCTTGAAAAAATAGATCAGTGGATTGCATAGGAGAGGCTGTTTTGATTATGTTTGGGGTCAATTTTGAAAATGAAGGAATAATAAGTTGTCAGGTGACCTCCAACAGGGTGACATGTATCACCTGGATTTTTACCTTGTATGCTGGGTTAGAGTAGTTGCTACTGCTCAGTTCCTCCTCTTAACGATTATTTGATAATGCCATTTTCTGCTTCGGTTTATTGCCATTTTGTAACTGGTGGGTTGTAGTTGATCTATTCTAACCCAACCCAAGGGGACCCTCAGACAGACTTTTCTTCATTATCCTCTTTCTTCTCTCCTCAGAGAATGGATTCTGATTTCCTCTCAGGAAATTTAGTTTATTACCTCCTGCCTTTTTCTCAATGGTGGGCACCTTTAGGGAATCAGCAACTGATTTAATTCCCAAGGAGACCTTGAAGGCTGAAGTTACAGCCACACCAATGGCACAAACACATGCAAAAAGTATTTAACTTCAAATGTCCATGCCCTCTAGGAGCAATAAGGGAGCACGTTCAATTTCACCATGTTTTAGATGCAGAAGGGGCCTTTTTACAATGGGAAATGACCTAGAAGTCAGCTTCAAACTATGTTCTCTTAGAATCAAAGATCTTTTTTGAATCTTAAGATAGCCCAAGCAAGGAAAACATTTGTTGATTAAAAAGGTATTGCCCCAGACGCCCCCCAAAGGCTCTGTATGGGGGCAGTGCACTTCACAATTTTTTTACCTTTAATCCCCCTTACAGGGCATTTGGGAGCACTTAGGAGAAAACATTTTGGACCCTGGGGATGATGCATCTCATGGTTTGCTTTTTCCCCATCCTTACTTTTGCAAAGAAGTATTGAACCGCAGCATAGATTACCATATATATCATCTCCAGGTTCCTAATGGACATATTCCTTGTGGGTGTGGCACTTAAAAGCTGCTGTTTCCTATTATTTTTGAAGTGAATATGGAAAGTCCTTAAGCCCAATATTTAAACCAAACACAAATTTGGTGATTGAAAAAGTAACGTTCCTCACCAAGTTATCTGAAAGGAGAAAATTGCCTATGATGTTAATTGTACCTTGGTATCAAACATTTCCTTGTTGTTCATGACCATTTATTAGACACTGTAAAAATTCCAGCAGAATACTTAGTGAGCCAAATGTTAGTCATTTATTTCAAAACAAAGTCAGTGAGCGATTACTTAAAAAACACAAGTGAAATCCACTTTCCCTAAGCCAGTGAAACTAAAATGCATCCTACCACATAAGTTTTAGTTTTACTGAAATTTCTACATTTCCCTCTGTACTTGCCCCATAATGTACAGTCATTTTAGTCCTTTGTCTGAGGGCAGTGTGGTTGTTAACTGAGTAGTATGTGGCCCATTTTGTTTAACACTTCTGAAAACCAGAAGAGTATAGAATTTCTGAAACATGTAAAGCAGTTTAGTGAAGATAGTTATTGCTGCTGCTATTGTTAATCTACTATACACCACTTTTAGTTTTACATTCATTAATCTCCTCCTTTCTTCACATTCTATGAGGTCAGTTTTAGTCCAATTTGCAAATGGGGAGAGTTGAGGCTTAGGGGGACAGAGAGATAGTGAGAGTCTCTCCAGTTAATGTCCATTTAAATCTGGAGAAATGTATGAAGAGCTGAGGACAGGGAGAAGAAGAAGGTAATCTCCATTGTCTAAGAAATAGGCAGAAGAAATTGGGAAACACAAGGAGGGAAGGGTTACCACCCCTGTGGGATTTGTTTTGCTGTTGGTGCTCCTGTTCAAAAGATTTCACCTCACTTTCTATCTCTGTGAGAATTGGATTTTGAAAAATTTGTCTTGTTGTGGAAACAAGGATTGGTGAAAAAGCTTCAGTGGAGACTGAAGGGGGAGCAACGGCCGACAAGGAGCTCTGGCACATCCTGCTGTGTGTTGATAGTCTCTTCTTAAGGTAGATTTCTGCTATATGGGCAAAAACTGTAAATGGAGTTAGTCATGTGCATGTTAAAACAATCTTGCCATGCAATGCATGCATAGTTTCACAGAAGGAAAAATTAGGTATGCATGAGATCAGTAATAAGGGAACGTTGCAAGCTGTTGTGTGTCATATGTATAAAAAGTAGTCTAATTTGCAAAGCAAGTTCTGATATGCAGTGGATAGTCACAATATCATGTTTGACTGTGCAATTTTACAGTGTCTTCAGATATGATTAAATTGGTGGAATTTTTCTTCACATTGTAAGCCACTATATGAGAAGGACTGTATCACAGAAACCTGGCAGTTATACTGCTTGAACTATATATAGTTTTAGACTCAGTCCCTGCCATCAACAATTAGGAAGCAAGTAAAGGGAAGGCTTTCTGTCTGAGAATTCTCTCTTAATCAGCATTTGTAGGGGAGCTGAAGGGTCAAATGCTGGAAATCCACACCTGTGTCAAAGTTTAGCACATTGACATCCCCTCAGAGGAAAGGTTAAGTGTCTACTTAGTCAGTGGTGTTTAAATGTATTTGCCTTTGGCTGGACCATCGACAGTATATCTGTGTTTATGAGCAAACAGGAAAGAAGATTAGAGGTGTTAGCAAATACAGTAAGTCCTTCCCATTTGTTCTGATCACCCTCACTCTGCTGCTGCAAGATTTTTTTTATTGAAATCGATGATGGTTTTACAGTTACATTAGTTACCTTTATTCCTAACCCTGGTTAGAAGTAGCCAGGCGTCATCTTTTTGGGGGCGGGATGTTGGTGAATGACGCATAATCCAGCATTTCACTATAATCTTGGTACTTTTCAGGTATTATAAAAGGGTATTGCATTGGCTGAGGAAACACGGTTTGGAAACCCAGCTCGGGTCTCACATCCTTAAATGCAACTAGACATATCTAAGCTAATAATTTATGGATTGGGCTATTTGTGGTGTCTCCCAGTAACCCATGAGTTCTCATGAAATAAATCTGTTGTATTCTATTCATCATTAAACTATTCTTTGAAGTTTGCATTACAGTTTGTATTTAAAGATTATCCTGGTAGTTGCAAAATCCAAAGCAAAACTGCATTCCTTTCCAGGAGTAGGTCAATTTAATTCAAGAGCTACAAGATGTTATTTTGGGGAACTACAGCTTCCAGGTTTCCCAAGCTAAAGTGGTTTTTGATTCTGCATGTGGAATCCTAAAAAGTAACTTTCTCAAGCTCTTAGCTGGTAGGACCTACCAACCAGTATGACCATTGGCTTTCTGGGAATTATCATTTACACAATGCTCTTGAGAAAAACATCTTGGCTTCTTTAATCAGCTGTCTTGTTTACTCCTTAAATTAGAATAGCACCTTGTTCCTCTCCCACCAACAAACCCCCTTCCTGCCACACAATTGCACACATCTTTGAATGTAGTTCAGTTATTTATCCTTTGTCTGTCTTTCAGTATGTAAGAAGTGGCAAGGACAGATGAAAATGAAGATAGTTAGGCTGGTTTTGGTTAGAATGAGCCATTCTGGGATTTTTTTTTAAAGGTCTTTGCTGCATTACTGTACTTGCCTTGTAGGTGTTAGGAGTGTAGGCGGACAAGAAAAACAGTGGTTTAAATGAGACTTTCCGTCTATTGCCCTTTTGTATACAATGAAAATAAAGACTCATATAATCGGTGCTGTAGACCACGCACAGCCAATCTGTCAAATGTTCAGCTGTTGGCTTGCATGCAGTCTTACCTCTGTCTGTCTGGTAAGATCTATATTTTGGGTTTGGAACCTATAATAGAGGGAGAGTGGTTTGGTAAAAATTAGAGGGAAATTGTCAGGTTAATAACAGTTATCTCTTAATGGAGCTGAAGTGTTGGGGTCTGCTTAAAGTTTAAAAACAAAATAGCATTCATGTGTAAAGGGTTGAAATTTTGGACTAAGACTGAAGAAAATTGGATATTTAAAATTGATCATCCATAACTATCATTTAACATGGGTATAGATCTATAAACAGCCTTGCTGGATAGGACCAGAGCTGCTTGCTTTTCTTTAATATATGTTTCAACTAAATGTTTGAGATGGAACTAAACGCTAGAAAAATAAATGTTGCTCCAGTGGAAAGCAATGCCTGTATGTTCTGTCTATCCTCATCTGCATTGTCTGGTATAGTTTCATACTTTGTCAGGGCTGATCCAATGTCTGGTACATAATCTCACAGCATTGTGTTGTGTGTTTCCTTACTTTAGCCTTATACACAAGTAGGTTATGTTTTCTCGATACTATATGAAATGAATTGTGAAAAGATGAGAAATGGTGTCATTTTGTTTTTGTTTTCATTTTAGTGCTTGTTTATGAAAGAAAATCACAGAGCTTTTCCCCCCACGTAGTACAAGAGTTTTCCCAAAATAGTCTTCTTTTGCTAAAAACAATTGTTTGAGATACTTGCTATAATTTTACAATAGGCTAAGTATGAATGGAGTTGATGTAACTTTCAGCTCGGAGCCTGCGTTTGTCTCTGTATTTGTTCTATGTTAAGGCATTGAATGTTTGCCTTATATGTGTAATGTGATCCGCCCTGAGTCCCCTTCGGGGTGAGAAGGGCGGAATATAAATACTGTAAATAAATAAATAAAATAGATTGAGAAGCAGGATGAGGTACCAGAAAACTCCATCATGTTGAATGACGGTAAGGGGGGGGGGGGGGTTGGCAGGGGGGGTTGGCGGGGAGGAGGGGCAGAAAAGCAGGAAGAGGAGAATAGAGAAGCTCCTGGCTCTGTTCTCGCTGCTGTCTCTTTCACAAACTCTTAATCCAGTTTCCATTGGAAAATAAAAGCTGTGTTTGAAATAATAGTGATGCGCAGTGGAAGTTTGATCTTTTTCTTTCTACCTTCCTTCTATATACATACCATTTTGCCATTCTGAATTCTTCCCAGTTTCTGTTTTTCCCTGTGAAAAACCTAGATGTCTCCAATATATTTTAGTCATGAAATATCATCTTCTTAAAAGGCAGCAAAATTTTACATAACTGGGTATTCACATTTATATACATGTATAGCCATCCACATTGTGCAGTATTGAGAACATTCATACTTAAAAGTAAGTCATACCTTCCGATTTAATAAACCATATTGTGGATAATCTGTATGCTGGTATGTAAAACCCATTCATTCTCCTCTTTGCTCAAGTGGGTTTACATACCAGCTTTAAACCAGGGTTTCCTACTGGCTCATGAATCCTGGCTTGTTTGAGTACTTTTACTGCTAATCCCCAGACAGATATCTCATAGTACCTAGCTGTTTTGTTTATTTGTTTGTGTGATATGTAAGTAGATGCCCTGTGTGACATCAACACATTAATATTAAGATTTATTCATCAGAGGTTTTGCCTTCTCATTATTCTTGAATGTGGTAAACAGCTCCAAATAAAAATAAACAAATTGAAAATAGGGGAAGCCTAGATTGAATTTACATAGCATGTCAGTTTGTAGTACAGTAGAGTCTCGCTTATCCAACATAAATGGGCCGGCAGAATTTTGGATAAGCAAAGATGTTGGATAATAAGGAGGGATGAATTAAAAGCCTATTAAACGTCAAATTACGTTATGGTTTTACAAATTAAGCAGCAAAACATGTTTTACAACGAATCGACAGAAAAAGCAGTTCAGTACACGGTAATGTTATGTAGTAATTACTGTATTTATGAATTTAACACCAAAACATCGCAATGTATTAAAAACATTGACTACAAAAACATTGACTACTAAAAGGCATACTGCATTGGATAATACAGAACGTTGGATAAGCGAGGGTTGGATAAGTGAGACTCTACTGTACCTTGCTGTAGAGTTTTTAATAGATTGCTATGGATCTAGTTGGTTGTTTCCCTTTGAAATGGGTTGAGCTGGTCTTTTTCACAATCCTGAACAAGTTGAAGCCATCCATATTTTATTTGGCTCTCCTTAACATCTGGAGACAGATGAATTGTTGGAGGTTCTGCTTCAGGTCAAGCATATTGCACTGGCAAAGTCTAGACATGTTACTTTTTTCGGACTACAGCTCCCAGCCAGCACAACCAACAGTTGAAAGAAGTAACTTCTCCAAGATCCTGGGCTCCGTTAGATGTTCCTTTCTACCTGTGACAGAGTTGAAAAATGATTAAATATATGAGCTTGCAGCTAAGCTTTTATTTACTAACTTTAAAAACTTGTACTGTATGCCTTTGGTATCAGCTGAGTTCTTGCTTCACAGCCTCTCATGAATATCAAAATATAAAAAATATATATTGGGATGCTCAAATCCCATTATATACAACGACATAGTAAAATGGTGTCCCTTATATAAAATGTCAAAATCACGTTTTGCTTTTTGTCATTTAAAAAGTATTTGTTTTAAGCTATGGATGGTGGAATCTGTGGATGCAGAACACAGCCAGTTTTACTCTATCTGTAAATCACAGAAGACAGCAAAAAATGTGAGTCTGTTTAGGACCTATGAAGGCACATAACTTAAAGAGGCAGCAAAAGATAATATAACATCAAAAATCCCTTCCCACATCAGTATGCAGCGCTGTATAGCCTTACAAATGTAGCTCACTTGCAGAAGCTGACCTAGTCTCGGCATAGCACTTCATGCTGGTAGCTCAAGCCAGTGATTGGAGTTTATGTTGAACAATATACAGCATTTAAGTATATCTATTTATGGTAATGATGCCTTTTGCTATGTATCTCTTGTTCCTTGGGAGCACTCTTAGAATAATTATTTGAGGAATGTTGTGTAGCACTTACTGCTAATGGAGAAATCTTGTGCATAATTGAAATTTTCAAATAAGATTGACATTCGGAATCGAGAATATAAATGCATTGAGGGCATTTCAACGGAGGTCTGTAATTGGGAATGAATGGAGTAAATTTGTACACATGTGCCGCGAAAGGGCACAGCAGAAGGTGAACTGCACACTCTGCAGTGAATGAGGGATGAAAGCCAATGTATCAGTGTCATGGCATGACAGTGTAGAGTATAAATGATATTGTCACTGACTACTGCAGCAGGTATCGAGGGAATTCCACTCCAGTGAATTACATTACTTAGACAGACCTGAAGGCATTGTGTCTCAGTGAGTGGAGAGAAAAAGAGAGGTTGTCAGCATAAAGCAAGAGACGTTAGAGAACAACTGGCTGCAGGGTTTAGAAATTGGTGCATTTCTGAAGTTTACCATGTTAAAGCCTCTCAGGGATCTCTGTGTTTTAATTTTTTGCAAGTTTGTATGTGTCAAAATTTATCCCTCCTCCTGCCTGCTGTTTGAATTAAGAGATTTTTTTTTTTTTTTGTGCCAGGGATTGTAGACAGATTTTGGGTTCCTACAATAAAATGCCACAGAGCCTCTCATCAAAGGAAACCTAATTAATAATTAGAAGTGTTGTATCAGACTTCAACAAGGTGGATCCTTTTAAAAATGTTGATATAGGTTGAGTGTCCGGAATTCCGATATTCTTCAAAATCTGAAATTGACCACATGGGTGGCTGAGATAGCGACACCTTTGCATTCTGGTGATTCAGTGTACACAAGTTTTGTTTCATAAACAAAATAATGAGAAATATTATATAAAATTACTTTCAAGCTATATCTATAAGGCAGTGGTTCTCAACCTATCAGTCCACAGGTGTTCTGGCCTGCAACTCCCAGAAATCCCAGCCAGTTTACCAGCTGTTAGGATTTCTGGGAGTTGAAGGCCAAAACATCTGGGGAGACCCACAGGTTGAAAACCACTACTACCCGATATATATAAGACATAAATGAATTTCATCTTGGTCCTAAGCATTTTGGATTAGAAGTACTCAACCTGTATAAATTCTTCATGTTTTAATGGGTGCAAAACACAGACATATATTTGAAAGTATACAAGAAATTAAAATGCATATAGACAAGATTCTCACCTAAATCCTGTTTATTAGTCCCAACTAGAGTAGATTTGTTGAATTAATAGCATTTATCTGAATGTTGGCTCACTATTCATGAGTTGTTTCAATGTATCTACTTTAGTTGGACTCACAAACAGAAGTCATATTTATCTCTTTACAACTTTTATTTCTCCATAAACATATAGAGACATTGTAAAAATTAGCTATGAATCAAGACTTATCTACTCCAATCCCATGCCATTGCAGGAGACCCCATCTAAACCATCTCTGACAGGAGTCCATATCTCTGTTTAAAAACCTCCAAAGTTGGAGAGTCCATCCCACTCTGATGCAGTCTATTCTGTCAAACAATTCTTATAGTTGAAAGTTCTTCTTAATGTTTAGTCAGAATCTTCTTATAATCTGAATCTGTTAGAGTCCTATCCTCTGAGGCATAATATAAGAATCTCTTTCTATCTTCCATTTCCTCAGATATAAAGATGGCTATTGTATCATTTTTCACTCTTCTTTGCTCCAAACTGAGCTACCATGAGAATTCCTTTTGCTTTCTTTAGAGCAGTGGTTCCCAACCTTTGGTTTTCCAGGTGTTTTGGTTTCCAGCTCCCAGAGATGGCTGGGATTTCTGGAAGTTGAAATCTAAAACACCTGGAGAACTAAAGGTTGGGAACCACTGCTTCAGAGTCACTATCTGATGCACTTGTGTAAGGCAGGCCACCCTTTTTGAGAGTGAAATGTGGCTGCACTGGGTTGAAGGGCTTCGTGAAAATGGGATGTCCTACTGCAAGGGACGTGTCCGTTTGCTGCCACCAATTAATAATTATTTACTTTTGCTGCCACCATTTATAACATATATGTGCCACCACTCTCCACTGCCAGCATGCAGAGAGACCCAAAGATGGAAGGAAACTCTGTCTTATAGAGCAATGGTTAAATAAGCAGACTGGCCACCTCTTTATAATGTTTATCAGGAAAACACACGAACACTTGGAGTTAAGTAAAACAGAATTATGATATTTATTTGTACTAGAACAGAAATGTTACGTATTGGTTTCAATAAAAATAACAGCTTTAACAGTGAATGGTTCATAAACTGGAGTTTCTTGAAAAATATTGTTCCCTCACAAAGGAATATTAACAGGCTTTTCAAACCTTAGACACCTCTTCTGAGAAGCTCCAAACTCAAGCACTCTAAACCCTTAGAGCTCACTACAGTTCTTAGCAGTTCTCACTAAAGGCTAATTATTTTTCCCTCAAAGATGTTTCTCTCAAACAGTTCCCAAAATCTTCCTTTCTCCCTCCTTAAAATTCACTTCCTATCTCTACAAACACCAAACCCTATCTAAACTAACTCCCTGGCTGAATAGCTCCAACTGTCTCTTTGGCTCCGCCCACCTCTGGTTGCTAAGCAACTCCCTCCAATTTTACCAACCAATCAGGCTGCACTTCCTCTCATGAAGCTGCTTGATGACTCCTCCCTGTTCTTGGCTTAGTTTTTCCAAGCAAGGCCTTAAATTGCCTCTGAACACCTACCCTGCAAGGTAAGCTAATCCGTTACACCTACCTTTACAAGTGGAAGCATTTTTCACCAACGTGAAGCCATCATTACTTACAGCATGTTTGATTTATTTGGATTAATTGCCCTACAATATATTATGCTGTTTTATTGTGTCTGATTGCTTTGCACTATTGCCATTCACTTGTCAATCTCCCATTCTGTTTTTTTTTAAAAAAAAAAACCCAGCTACAATAGTTTATGATAGTGCTTATTAACTTAGCTGATGTGAGGAACCAGTATGCTTTACATCATACATCAGTGATTGGTACCATCTTTGTACTCACAGGTTCTACTTTCCCTCTTAAAAACTCATTATAGACTGGAAGCCTATCGCTCACAGACCAGAATCTGTCCATAGACCACCATTTTTAGTAGCACTAGTCTAAGATGGTATTTTGGAGATGTGTTCAAGCAGCTCATTAGCATATATCTCTGACACTCCACTCCTGCCCAACCTTATTACATTGGGATATACTCCATTTATATCAGTATGCATCCCATATTTTTTTAGGACTGAATGCATACTTTCACCATCAAACATGAGTCTTACCTTTTGAAAATAGTGCGCGTTGACTCATCACTCTACAGAAAGCTGGCTTCTCCCAATCTATTTGAATGCCTTCCTAGATCACTTTTTTATTATATATTTTTTCCAACATTGCACAGCAATGTAGCCTGGAAGTCTCGAACTACCATTCTCACAAGATTTTAGTTATTGAAATGCATGCTGATTTCTGATCATACATTAAAAAAAACTGCCTCAGAAACACATAAAATCGTAGTAAATAAAAAAACAAACAAACATGAGCCATGGACTTGACTAACAGGAAATGATACTGAGAGAATAATGCTTTCTCTTTAAAGCCATCTCTTGAATTTATGGTCAAAGTCCGATTTGATCTAAGGATTTTCATGTGCACAGATCAGTTTCTCAGTTACTACAGTCTACAGGTGAGTTTTTTTTTACTGTCAAATAGTTCCTCTCATTCATGGAAGTTTTGCAGAAGTCCTGATGATGACATCTTTACTTGGCCTTCTTCTGTTTTGTGATTATTTATTTTCCTTTTTATCACATAAAACGAGTGGGGGGGGGGGGGGGAGAGAGAAAGAGTGAGGGAGAGAGAATAGCTGCACTCTGTTTAGTTGTGACTGGTCAGCGCCTTCTCTCTAGAACAGTGGTTCCCAGCCTTTGATCGTCCATGTTGGACTTCAGCTTCCCCAATTCCTAACTGCTGATAAGCTAGCTGGAAATTCTGGGAGTTGAAATCCAAAACACCTGGAGGACCAAAAGTTGAGAACCACTGATCTGGAAGAACCTTTGCACTCATACTCAGTATTCTCAAAAATCAGTAATCACGTTAGTATTGTTTAGTATGCATACAAATGTCACAGTGTGGTTTTCATTTTTATTAGGAGAGTCAAAGCTCTTTATTAAGAACATGTTCAAGAAACCCAGTTCACACAAATTGACATCTATACAAGTAGGAGTAGTTCAGCTAAGTGATTAATTTATGAGGAAAAGTTGATGTTCTGGTCTTCTACATTTGAGTACAGCTGGAGCATTTTGTAGACAGAAATATTTTCTTCATGATAAAGTTAAGTGTAATGTGTATTTTCCCCATCCCATGGAACCTCTGCTTATCTCAGAGGTCTTGATGAAGTTATAATGGTTGCTAAAATGAAAAGAGGCTGAATGATCAGGATGTCAACAAGTTGAAGTTAGGGAGAAGGGAGAGTCAGGGTGAGAGGAATGCTTTAGGAAAGATAGAATAACAGGTTTTGTAGAGACTGGTTGGAGGAATGTTCTCTTTCTTAGGAAATAAATATGTTAAATATATTTGGGGGATTTTCAGTTATTCCTTGCCTTCTCAGAAAACTGAATAAATATGCTGAACCACACAATACTATTTCAAGCACATTTAGCAAACTACCTTCCTTAAAGACAACTTTGATTCCTAGGAGTTCTTGATTCTTCCAGTGTGCATAGGAGACACAGTGATAAATGTGGGCAATAGTAGCAATAGAAATCCCCAAACTTTGCATGTTGTAAAGTCCTTGGATGGAACTGAATGAAAGGGTCGATTACCCAAATGTAATTGGGAAAATGTGCTGTTGAATGGTTCGGAGGGAGGAAGCAACCAATAGGCCATGACGGCAAACTGGGATCACAAAATAGTGGTGTTTCAGACTGTAATTCGAACATGTTTGCATAACTAGCTTTGTTTGTGTGTGCACAGCCTCATAGTGTTACCACCAAATAATTTGTAGGCAAGTCTCAAGTAATCAATGGCAATTTATTAAATGATAAAAAGTATTATATCAGGATAAATACAGACTACATCTAGAACAAAAAGAAGAGAACGTACAACCCCTTCAGAGCATAATGTAAATTTAACTTCAGGAAAAAGTCAGTATTTCACACAAGAAATCTATAATATGAACTATTTTATTCTTTTCATTTATAAATACCAATGTCTTAAAGAATGCTGTGCTTTTTTCTTCCTAAAGGAGAAATGCTAGTCAAACCATTGACAATCCAGCCCTAAAATTATAGCAGTTTTATATTTTAAAGTGTGTAAATAATAAACTAACATGGTGTTTAAACTGACAAACTATGTGTACAACCTAGCCTTTTGTATTTAAGTTTCCAAAACTGTGCTTTAAAAAATCCTTCTTTGTTCTACTCTGTAAGAGTGATTGTGGTAGAAAATAACCCTGAGAAGCCATGTTCATGCAAAGATATGTTACGAACAATGAAGTTATTTGTTCACATGTGACATATGCATAGAAGAATTTGAATTATGCAAGATTTTGTGAAATGAAGTAAAGTACACACCACTAGCATTGTGTGAAGTTCGCTGCTATTGAATCCCTGTCTTGAGAAACAGCATTATTCTTTCTTCAAAAATCCATTAGTGTAAACTGCTCTCAGTAAAGCACTTGTCATTACAATATTAACATAATTTCATACCCCAAGAGAATCTGTTTGTCAGGTAAAGTGAAGTTGTATTTGACTGGGGTTCATACCAACCCCCACTCTCCAGGAAATTACTTTGCCTTCTTTTTTTTCCTTATCTACTGATAAACTTATATTGGTCAGATATACAGTTATCCCTCCACATTTTGGGTTAAACTTTTGTGGAACTGATAATTAAAATGGATCCTACAATGGATCCTACAATGTGATTTTGTGGTCAGCTTCCAGTTGACTGGAAGTCATACTGGAAGATCTAGAAATTCTAGAGAGGTGTTCTCTCAAATTTAAAAAACAGCAATTTCTTTATTTGCTACTTTTCACTTTCACCGGGGTCCCTAACCCCAGCAAATGTGGATGGCTGGCTCTGTTTTTTTCTAATCTGCCAACCAAATACCTTTTTTGGGGGGTGGGGGGGTGGGGGGGAAGGCGGAGAAAAGATTTGTAGATGCTTAGAATGAAAGGGGTTTTCTCCCCTTAGCTACCTCAGAAAAGGAAGAATAGCTTTGATACTGTTTTTTATAAAGTTAGTGCCTTTGTAATGGAATACTTACAATTAAGCTTTAAGCTGAAGATTTTATCTACAGAGACTTTTCCAGGACACTGACAGCCTTCCAAAAGCAATACTCAGTTGATGCAATCTCCCTGCAAAGTTCGAGTGGGCAATCAGCATAGGAAAAGATTTCTTTCTCAATCTGTTAACAATGTGTTTGTGATTTCAAGGAAACCTCTAGGTGACAGGAAACTGTTATAGCAGACATTCGGTGAGCAAGCTGCTTTGATTGTATTTCGTTAATGAGACTTAACATGCCTCAACCTAGAAACTGCAGCTCCTCTTTCCTGTCAAACTCTGTGCAACCTAGTCACATCAAATAGAATGGGAAAGCAGGGCTGCTAATTCATATTGTCTTTCTAAGTACACAAGATACTTGAGAAAATGTAAGATTAAGTCTTAGAATAACCCTTGATTTTGAAAAAACCGTTCATAGGCTTCCTTGAGCAAATACTTATATCCCAGGCTCCGTTTTCCACCTGTAAACATAGAAAGCATAATACAGATTTGTGGATACACCTGACTACTTGGGTGAGCAAAATAGGAAAATTTTCAATTGTTATTTGAATAGCCAATTCCAGAGGTGGTGGTGAAGATCTACTGCTTGACCCTGTGAGATTTACGGTACTGGTTAAATCATGTCTTCTAAACTGTACGTGAAACGGGAGTAAGGTCTTCCACAAGTGCTTTATGTACTTAATATCTGATGCAGGCATAGCATGGAAACGTTACTCTACAACTCTCAATACCCCCAGTCAGTATCAGCAGCTTTGCTGGCTAGGAATTCTGGGAGTTACAATATCTTAAAAAGTGGGGCAGTTGGAAGTGCTGAACCAATGTCCAAATTAACTGTTAAACACTACATCTCCATTATTGAAGGCAGTTGAATGGGACTTTGTGACCTTCTTTGGGAAAGATTGGCTACTTGGTGACATAACAAGCTGTATAGTTTTATCCTGATGTGATTCTGAGCCCCGTATAGCTTTGTGATGGATTGGGCTGTTAGTTGATTGTGTACAAGTCTCTAGATGTAGCAGGACTGAACCAATCATGCTAGCCAATATCCATAGTCTCTCTTTCTTCCCTGGATCTGTATTGAAAGGGTACCTCTAGTGATGGTTGGATATAATATCTTACATACTCTGTTTCCCAAAAATAAGACTTCCCCTGAAAATAAGACCTAGTAGAGGTTTTGTTGAATTGCTAAATATAAGGCCTCTTCCGAAAGTAAGACCCAGCAAAGTTTTTGTTTGGAAGCATGCCCGCCAAACAGAACACCAGAGCATGCAGGATTGGTAAATGTACGTATCATAAATTGTTGTACATGGAAATAATGGTAGTAACAAGAAATTCTTAATAGGATTCACAGTTTGTCTAGTTATGCTGGTTTGTGATGACAGCTACTGTACAGTATAAATATTAAAAAAAATTGTTCAACAATAAATGTGAATTCTTCGTGGAAAAATAAGACATCCCCTAAAAATAAGACCTAGTGCATCTTTGGGAGCAAAAAATTAATATAAGACACTGTCTTATTTTCAGGGAAACATGGTAGCTGAATAGTTTGAGCCGCTACTTGCTTCTTAGAACATTTCATAGCTTGTACATTCATTTCAACATCTCATTGTTACAAGCAAGTTGTTGGCTGTTTTCTAGCTGCTTCCATACATGTGTTGCAGAACAGCCATGTGTGGAGAGAGAAAAAATTTCCTCAGTTGAGGGTACATGAGCTATGCATGTGAAAGCATTTTGCACATTAAAGTCCTGGTTATAAAACGTGTTGTACCAGCTGTTTCCACAGTGTAATTTATGACACTGCAGCTATGTTGCATTGTTATCACTATGATCAGAAACCCAACATTAAAAAAAACTATACTGTACTACAGAAATGTATAGAATTGCCAAAACACAGTGGTTTATCACAAAAGAAATCATTTGGCTTTAGTTGAAACAATCCTATTGGGAACAATCAGGAACAGATCACAGGGTTGGTGTCTGCTGTCAAGTTGACTTTAATTTCTGGCAGGCTTATGAATGCGAGACCTCCATGAGTCCAGCCAACAGCAACCTTGTTAGGTCTCGTAAACCTCAATTGAGTCAATCCACTTTTAATGCAGTTTTCTTCTTTTTCCACTGCCTTCCACTTTACCAAGCATTCTCAGTTAATAGCAAATAATTCTCCCTTTTTCAGAACTGTGTCTCCGATTTACTGACATGGCAAATTAGACCAGTTAATGTATTTTTGGTGTTTTTTGGATACTACTGTATTTTAAACGGTTCTGGCCCAATCTACTTGTCCGAACGTATCTCCTCCTATGAGCCAGGAAGATCCCTGAGGTCATCTGGAGAGGCCCTGCTCTCAGTCCCGCCTGCCTCACAGGCGCGGCTGGTGGGAACGAGGGACAGGGCCTTCTCGGTGGTGGCTCCCCGGCTATGGAACACCCTCCCCAGAGATATACGGCAAGCCCCAACCCCTTTGAGTTTTAGAAAAGCCTTAAAAACATGGCTTTGTGCCCAGGCTTTTAATGAATAAATGATAAAGACGACCCAGATTGTTATATGGATAAAGTTGGAGGATATTGGACGAACGGATTTTAAACACGTTTTATGTTTTATATTTTATACTGTATTTAATTGGTTGTATTTTTTATATGTTGTTGTTTTTAATGATGTATCGGCATCGAATTGTTGCCAATTGTACGCCGCCCTGAGTCCCTCCGGGTGAGAAGGGCGGGATAGAAATATTTGAAATAAATAAATAAATAAATAAATTTTATTTCTTCTTGTGAACAATTCTGGGAATTTGGTTCCAGAAAGTGCACAAATGTTTCAAATAAATTAAGATATCGTATAGGTATAAGTAATGTAAAGCATTTTTTCTACCTGTAATTGGCTTGACTTTAAAATCAATGAGTGTTGTTAAGGTAATGCTAATGGTTTTCATGGCTACCTTGGAAAGCAATCTAGGTCCATTTTATGCCAAAATGGAAAGCATAGTGTGCTGCTTCTTGCAGATAGGCAAACATTGCTTAATCTTTGGAAAAGGATATAAAGTGTGACATCGGTGAACTCTGTCTTCTCTTGGAAAAAGTAGTCAGCCACAGCACTTGCTTTGTATAGCACAGATCAATACTTTCAAAAAAAAAACCACCTTCAGCGTTAACCTTTCTTTTCTGATGGACAAGGCTTGTCACATTAACCTCGGCTGCATTCTGTCATCCTAATAATGCAACGCAATATCTCACTCTACTTAGAAAGTATTTTACTTTGGCTTCCTCAGGTTTCTGAAGCATTAAATAGCTACTGAAAATAGCTGTACAAAGGCCTAAATAGGCTTTTTTTTCCAGTTGTCTGAAAACTTGGATGAGGGTGATGTGAAAGCAAGTGATGAATTGCACACGTCACCATGAAAGAACATTAATAAAAATGTGAACACCAGTTATTTTTTAACCACAATACCTATTACTCCATCAAACAACTATTATATACGCGTATTAAATAATTAGCAGTTTTTATTAAAAACAGCTTTAGTGTTAGATGCCAGGTTAATGAACTAGTAGTAAGCATACCAGAAGCCTGGCATGTCTTCATTTCCACTCTCACTTTGCAGTTCAAATACAGTAGAGTCTCAATTATCCAAGCTAAACGGGCCGGCAGAAGCTTGGATAAGCGAATATCTTGGATAATAAGGAGGGATTAAGGAAAAGCCTATTAAACATCAAATTAGGTTATGATTTTACAAATTAAGCACCAAAACATCATGTTATACAACAAATTTGACAGAAAAAGTAGTTCAATATGCAGTGATGTTATGTTGTAATTACTGTATTTACGAATTTAGCACCAAGATATCACGATATATTGAAAACATTGACTACAAAAATGGCTTGGATAATCCAGAAGCTTGGATAAGCGAGGCTTGGATAAGTGAGACTTTACTGTAGTTGCATGATAGAGAAAGATGGTCATTATGCAGTGTTAAGAGTACATGTTCACACAATTAGTGAACTTACTCCACATATCTTTTTTCTTGGTACTATGGCGTACCAAGCTCTTGAATTAATATTTTGAAAGCATAGCATTCATTTTTGTCAGATTGCTTCATGTTACAGAACATGACACTGATTTGTTTTGTAAGTCGTGTTGCTTTTCAGGAATGACCAAGTGGTAGATAGATGAATGCATTGATGGATGAGTAAATAGATATGCATATGAACACATATACAAACAATTAGACAGCTTTTCCTTTTTTTGGGGGCATGGTACAGCAATCAAGTAATGTATCTGTTGGAGGCTGTTTTACTCTAATTTAAAAGAAGTGCCACATTCAGGGCAGGGCTAAATATGCCTAGCTAAATAAAGCTTGACAAGTTGAACAGGAAATCAAATTGGAGAGGGTGTCAGGATCAAGCATCCAATGCAGAGGCCAATCTCCTACTGGTGATTGGTAGCTTGTTGTGGTTTAGTGACCTTTAAAATATTTCATTCCTGAGTGGTTTCATTATCACTATCTTTGCTTTCTTTGCCTAGCTTTTTTTGTCTTTTCTGCTTATCTGACTCAGCATCTGTTGGTAATCTCTGACTTGCATGCTTTGCACTCTGCTGAAGCAGCATTGCTGTCCTTTTATACAATTTTCTTTTGACCTCTGGGGCCACTGCCTTATCCCCATCCTGACTCCACTTCTTGTTGGTCTTTGTCAACTCAGCATTGACATTGACCAATTGCTTCTTGCTACTGCCGGCTCAAGTTTGGTTTAATTGCTACCAGCATCAGGCTTATTTAAATCTTCCATCTGGTTTTTAGCATTTGGCACAATTCTACCTACTTACACAGCTCCCCCCCCCCCCCCGCATGTTTATTTTAAAAGTTATTTGGAGCAAATAAATCATTATGCTACTACTCCAACGAAATTCTCAGTGATCCTTCCACTTTATTGAATGTTCTTGCATGCAACTAATTTTTTTTAATATGACTTCACTCTGTCTGATGTTTAACATTACTTTACCACTTTCTCCTCCACAGGCTCTTCTCGTCTTTTCTTCTATTTAACAGTGGCTTTTAAAAGATCCTCTGTACCCCACACCCACTTTTCTCCTCTTGCTTCATTATCCTCCTGCTTGCTATTTCAGTCCTCTTTCCCTCCCCTCATTCATCTTGGCTGACCTCCACTCTCACTTTGTCCCCTATGGCTGTGTTGCATGATGTGATGACCCATGGGCCTTGTAGTCCTGCTCAGGACATTGTAATTCCTGATGAAGATGAAAACTTGGGTTTTTTACCTTCCCAGTCTGAACTGGATTCCTCTCAGCCAGATCTTTCCCAGGCAGATCTGGGAACCTTGCACCTGCAAGAAAGTTGTCTCCCAGAAGTATGTCAAACAAGCCCAGAGCCTACTTCTCCCGTATTCTTGCGCCGGGAGTTTTGTAAACAACAGAGAAGTTTGGATTCAGCTTCGCGCAGGAGTGCGAGGATTGCAGCTAAGAATGTGGCCAATTAAGACTGCTTCTCGTGAGAATCTTTGGGGAGTCTCACATCTGGTCTCAGAGTTAGCTTTCGGTTCTGATTCCCAGAGAACTGCTTCGGCGGGAAAGCTAGACTCTATTTAGGTGTTTTACCCGCGTAGTAACTTCGCGGAGTCAATTCGTCAGCCTTCGGAGCGAGTTGTGTCTGGACAGCGCGCTCCGATTCAAGCCTCGCTCCTGCTCAAGCCTTGCCTTGCTATCCAGCCTTCGCCTTGCTTCCCAGCCTTGTTTATCTACGGACTTTGCCTTGTTTCCCAGGATCAATCCTTGCCTTGTTCCACGGATTTATCAAGTTATTCCACGGACCTTGTTCTTGTTCTTAGTTACCTTGTTCCACGTTCAAGCCTTGTTTCAAGTATCAAGTTATTTCCTAGCCTCGCTCAAGTTTCATGGACTAAAGGACCTTGTCATCTCCCCTCACTTTGCCTGGCAAAGTGAGTGTTTCGGTTATTGGATTACAACTTTGGACCTTAATATTTCTTATTGGACATTGCTTTTTTGGACTAATTCTGACCTTTCCTGAAAGGTCTAATTCTGAACTATTTTCTACACTTGTTTTTATTAACTTTATATATTCCTTCAATAAAGATATTAGATAGATTCTGGCCTCTGTGTATGGTTATTGGTGCTCTGCAGCCTGGGTCGTGACAGTTTGACTCCGCCACCCTAAGCACCAATTAACCTCGGCCAGAATGTCTACCGGAGTCGTACCTGGGCCGAGCGGCCAGCCGATTACCTACACCATCGACAAGGAAGAGGTGGACCGAATCCGTGATAAGCTCAATGCACAGGATGGAGAAATAAGGGGTTTGAAGGAACGCGGAGTTCGTCTTCCGGCCATGGCGTTGCCAACCAAGTTTACTGGAGAAGCTTCTAAGGTTCATGTCTTCCGTCGCCAATGTCAAGCTTATCTGGAGGCCCGTGCTGCCGAGTTTCCCCAAGAAGACATCAAAGTGGCATGGGTTTACAGTCTTCTAGACGGGCCAGCGGCCAGCTGGGCGACGGCACTGTTCGACCAAGCCTCTCCACACCTAAGATCAGCGCAACACTTCTTGGACCACCTCAAGGAGACTTGGGGAATCGAGGACAATTTGGAGGCAGCCGGTCACAAACTCCGTCGCCTTTTCCAAGGAGACAGACCTATGTCTCAGTATATAGCCGAGTTCCGAGTGCTGGCCCACAACACCGGCTGGAACGATGTAGCCCTCAGGGGACAATTCCGGGAGGGTCTCAACATTGAAATGCTGGAAGAAATCTCCAAGGTGGATCCTCCCCAGACCCTCGAGGCACTCATTGATCAATGTTTACGGGCTGAAGTCATGATTGCCAACAGGAAACAGTGGGTTCGAGGCCAGGGCAGTAGAGCCGGGGCAAAACCCCCCGCTCCCGCCAGCGTTCAGCCACGTCCGGTGTGGAGACCCCCACCGCCAACCCCATACCCCAGAGGAGGCGAGGAGGTGCCGATGCAGTTGGGCAATGTGCGTCCCAGACTAGATGCCGCCGAGAAGGCCCGTCGTCAACGCTTAAACCTCTGCTGGTACTGCGGGAACGGGGGCCACTTCGCCAGAGAGTGCCCAGCCAAAGGGAAGCCTGCCGCCCGTCTTGCGGCGGCGTCCTCCACGGAGACGAAGGCGTCTGAGCCGACTGGCACACAGCCGGCGGGGGAAGCCAACGACCGGGTGTAGAGAGGCTCGCCAACCCGGTCAAAAAATCCATCCAAGAGCCGCCAACCGGGGTCCTGTTCCTTCTCGTGGTCACATTATGGTCAGCAAAAAGGGGACCCGTCATGATCCACGCCATGATAGACTCTGGAGCTACCAACAATTTCATCGATAGAGAGTATGCCGACTCTCTGGGATTACAATATCATGATTTCAAGAATGCCCGTGTGGTGCAAGCCATAGACGGCCGTCCCCTCAAGACGGGCCCCGTAAGTCAGTGGTCGGAACCCACCAGGATGTGGATAAGGGAACATATGGAAGAGATTTCCTTCTTTGTTACCGAGGTCCCCCATTTCCCTGTGATTTTGGGAATTCCATGGCTGACTCTCCACGACCCTAACATCTCCTGGTCCAACAGAGAACTGCAGTTTGCTTCACCGTATTGCCAAAACCATTGCCTCGTAGCCAAGGTATGCCATGCCACAGACACCGAGCCCATCATCACCTTGCCAAAGAAGTACTCCGAGTATTGGGATGTATTCAATGAGAAAGAAGCCGAAAAATTACCCCCACATAGACCTTATGACTGTGCCATTGACTTGGTGGAGGGGGCCCCGATCCCGCGAGGGCATCTCTACTCCCTGACTGAACCAGAGCAAGAAGCTCTCAGGGAATTCCTAGAGACAAACCTTCGCAAGGGATTCATCAGACCCTCTCAATCCCCAGCCGCCTCCCCAGTGATGTTTGTGAAGAAGAAGTCAGGGGAACTACGCTTGGTGGTGGACTACAGAGCATTGAACAATATCACCAAGCGGAACAGCTATCCCCTGCCCTTAATCTCGGATCTACTGGATCGGCTTCGAGGAGCCAAGGTTTACACCAAGCTGGATCTTCGGGGGGCTTACAACTTAGTTCGCATCAGGGAAGGGGACGAGTGGAAGACCGCCTTCCAGACCAAATTCGGATTATTTGAGTCCCGAGTTATGAATTTCGGTTTATGCGGAGCCCCCGCAACGTTCCAGCATTTTGTCAATGACATTTTTCAGGACTATCTAGACAGGTTCTTGATAATCTACCTGGACGATTTTTTGGTGTTTTCCAGATCACAATCAGAACATGAGAACCACGTCAAAATGGTGTTACAACGATTGCGGGATCATGGACTTTATGCCAAGCTGGAAAAATGCGCTTTTGATCTACAAGAGGTAGATTTCCTTGGTTACCGCATCTCGCCTCTAGGGCTTTCCATGGATCCAGCCAAAGTTTCAGCAGTATTGGAATGGCGGGCGCCAACTAACAAGAAAGAGGTGCAGCGTTTCTTGGGGTTCGCGAACTACTACCGCAAGTTCATTCCAGATTTTGCCCGCTGGTCCGACCCCATCACTAGCTGCATCCGTGGAAAGCAGCCTTTCCGCTGGACTGATCAAGCAGAGAAAGGGTTCCAGCAACTAAAGAAACTATTCACCTCCCAGCCAATTCTACAGCACCCAAATCCTGGAACCCCTTTTGTGGTGCAAGCGGACGCCTCTGATGTGGCAATTGGGGCTGTACTCTTACAACCGGTGGGAGATCACCTCCACCCCTGTGCCTTTTATTCTCGTCAACTAACCACACCAGAGAGGAATTACACCATTTGGGAAAAAGAACTACTGGCCATAAAGGCAGCCTTTGAAACTTGGAGACATTGGCTAGAAGGGGCCAAATTTCCCATTGAAGTCCACACTGATCATCGTAATCTAGAACATCTAAGAACTGCCCGCAAACTAAATCAGAGGCAGCAACGTTGGGCTTTATTCTTTGAACGTTTCAACTTCCAGATCCATTATGTGACCCCAGCCCAAACCAAGCAAGCAGACGCCCTGTCACGTAAACCGGAATACGCTGCAGGACGCAAGGAGACCTTTGAATCCCAACTGCTACAACCTGAGAACTTTGCCACGCTCACGGTGGGGAACACCAAATCCATTCCCATTGGTTCAACTTCCCCTACTCCAGGACCCATCTGTGCTCAAGAAATCAGGGCTAGTCAGCAAGCAGATGCCTGGGCGCAGGACCAACTTCGCCAAGGTCTGCATTTCCCCTTTTCGCTTAAAGATGGGCTGCTCTGCTATAGAAATCATGTTTATATCCCACCCGGACCGGGCAGGGAAAAAGCGCTTCGTCTGTGTCATGACTGCAAACCAGCAGGACACTTCGGACTATTTAAAACTATGCATTTGATCCTAAGGGATTTTTGGTGGCCCAAGATCCGCAAGGATGTGGAAAAATATGTCAACACCTGCCCAGTATGCCAGCGCTCCAAGATACGAAGGGAGAAGCCCTCAGGGCTTTTACACCCCCTTCCTACCCCATCTCGCCCATGGGAAATAATTTCCGCGGATTTCATCACTGACCTACCACCTTCCTGTGGATTCACCACGATCTTAGTGGTGGTGGACCTATTCACCAAGTTAGCCCATTTCATTCCCTGCGAAGGCCTCCCCACGGCCAAGGAAACTGCGGATCTATTTCTTCAACATGTTTTCAGACTACATGGATTGCCCAAGAGTTTAGTCACAGACCGTGGATCTCAATTCACCTCTCGTTTTTGGAAGGCACTACAAAAACTATTGGGCATAGACTCTCGTTTATCTTCAGCTCATCATCCCCAAACAGATGGGCAAACGGAGCGCACCAATGCCACTTTGGAGCAGTATCTTCGCTGTTATGTAAACTATCAACAGGACAATTGGGCTTCTCTGTTACCACTGTCTGAGTTTGCCTACAACAATGGAGTTCAAGCTTCTACAAAAGAAACGCCGTTCTTTGCAAACTACGGCTTCCATCCACGTTTCTTCCCCCCTGTCATTGAAACTTCAGAGGTTCCCGCAGCAGAGGATTGGCTGCAGGAACTCACAGCGGTGCAACAACTTTTGCTCCAGCAACTGGATCAAGCCAAGGAGGACTATAAACGCCACGCTGACAAACATCGCCAGCCGGGCCCCGAAATCAAGGTAGGAGATCGGGTTTTCCTGTCCACTCGCTTTCTGCCCTCCCACCGCCCTTGCCGGAAGTTAGATGCCCGTTTCATTGGTCCCTATCCAGTGGTGGCGCAATTAAACCCCGTGACTTTCAAACTCCAACTTCCGCGTTCAATGCGCATTCACCCAGTGTTTCACCGTTCCCTGCTCCTTCCGGCGGATGGTGTGCGACCTGATACAGACCAACCGGCCCCCCCTCCTGTTTTGATGAATGGGGAGGAGGAGTTCGAGGTTGAGGACATTTTGGATTCTCGCTTTCACCGCCGCCGCCTACAATATCTCATTGACTGGGTGGGTTTTGGCCCTGAGGAACGCTCTTGGGAAGACGCCTCCACAGTCCATGCTCCTGATCTAACCCGTCGCTTTCATCAGACCTATCCCACCAAACCACGACCTCGCGCCTCGGGGAGAGGGCCCCAGTTTGGGAGGGGCCTTGAGGAGGGGGATAGTGTGATGACCCATGGGCCTTGTAGTCCTGCTCAGGACATTGTAATTCCTGATGAAGATGAAAACTTGGGTTTTTTACCTTCCCAGTCTGAACTGGATTCCTCTCAGCCAGATCTTTCCCAGGCAGATCTGGGAACCTTGCACCTGCAAGAAAGTTGTCTCCCAGAAGTATGTCAAACAAGCCCAGAGCCTACTTCTCCCGTATTCTTGCGCCGGGAGTTTTGTAAACAACAGAGAAGTTTGGATTCAGCTTCGCGCAGGAGTGCGAGGATTGCAGCTAAGAATGTGGCCAATTAAGACTGCTTCTCGTGAGAATCTTTGGGGAGTCTCACATCTGGTCTCAGAGTTAGCTTTCGGTTCTGATTCCCAGAGAACTGCTTCGGCGGGAAAGCTAGACTCTATTTAGGTGTTTTACCCGCGTAGTAACTTCGCGGAGTCAATTCGTCAGCCTTCGGAGCGAGTTGTGTCTGGACAGCGCGCTCCGATTCAAGCCTCGCTCCTGCTCAAGCCTTGCCTTGCTATCCAGCCTTCGCCTTGCTTCCCAGCCTTGTTTATCTACGGACTTTGCCTTGTTTCCCAGGATCAATCCTTGCCTTGTTCCACGGATTTATCAAGTTATTCCACGGACCTTGTTCTTGTTCTTAGTTACCTTGTTCCACGTTCAAGCCTTGTTTCAAGTATCAAGTTATTTCCTAGCCTCGCTCAAGTTTCATGGACTAAAGGACCTTGTCATCTCCCCTCACTTTGCCTGGCAAAGTGAGTGTTTCGGTTATTGGATTACAACTTTGGACCTTAATATTTCTTATTGGACATTGCTTTTTTGGACTAATTCTGACCTTTCCTGAAAGGTCTAATTCTGAACTATTTTCTACACTTGTTTTTATTAACTTTATATATTCCTTCAATAAAGATATTAGATAGATTCTGGCCTCTGTGTATGGTTATTGGTGCTCTGCAGCCTGGGTCGTGACACATGATGCTTTTCTTCCCTTGCTTCTCCTCTTGACCTTCAGCTTGGACCATCTCTATGTCAAATAGATAGATACTCATGGATTTATTGCTAAAGACACTTGAACAAACATTAGGTCACTGTCTCAAGGCTGTTAAACTCCTTTTATATATTCCTGTCAAGGCAACCCTCTCATGTCTAGCCAAGCTAATCTTCTCCCACCCCTTCAATTCCACCATAATTAAAATAAGCAACAACCATGGCTATAGTAGTTAAGATATCTTAATATTTGTAATATGAAAGTAATAAAGCATCATTTTCTCTGTCAATTTCTTGGCTTACATCTAGGTTGGCTCTCAATGGACTGAATCCCCATTGGTCCATAATAGTTAAGGCTAGTCGATGTTGTTGTTCAGAAACATTTTGAGGGTCCTGGTTGCCTATCCCAGTTCGCTCTATATACTTATGTATAAATTTAGAAATTTTCACTTAAAAACAACCTAAAAAAACCTGGGTTGATTTTTGGGTCAGTGTGTATTGTACCTTTACTCTTATCAAAAAAGGAACCACCCTATTCTGTGAAAAGTAAGAGCGTAGCCCATCCTGATAGAATATAAAGAAGTACTGAGCCCTGGTACTCTTTCTGACATGGCACATCATCCAGCTTTTTCTGAATACTTTGATAGCAAAATAGCAGTGGCAGCCAAAGGCAGCTGCCACCCGAGGTGATATTTCTGCTTTCCCTTCTCCATCAAATTACCCTCAACTTATTCATGGGTCATATAAAAATCCATAATTTTGGTCCCCTAATCTGCCCTTGACATATACATGAGGTCAACTTCTACATTAGTATATAGGGTAGATACATTTCTGGTGTGAAATCTGTTTCAAAAAACTGTCAGTCATAGAATTCCATATGTGTGACTCTATCTTATCGTAAGACATATGATTTTCTTCCTCCCCTTCCCCAGTCATTTTGGAATGTCCACACATATTTGGGATGACCATGCTGAGACTAAATTGTGTTTTCCATATTCCATGGAAGCTATGAACCTGTCCAAAGTAGTAGCCAGCCACTGGGCATGTGCTTAATCTATTATTGCCTTTGATTTCATTTTGGATGGGAAAACAAGAGATCTGGTGTAGTGAATCAATGGTGGTTGATAGCTTCAATTTAGTGAGATTATTAATCCCTTCTAGTTTCAAATCCAAACTTTAAAAGTGCCATCCTAGTTACCAAAGTTGTGTTGAAGATTGGGATTAATATTGTGGATATCTATAAAGTTCACACTAAAACCTATAGTGTGTTCATCCTAATAATGGAAGCAACTGTCTATTGCCTGTGGAACGTACATCAATTCCATTCTCATGAAAAATTTTATACCTTCTGTAATTCAATTTCAGCTGAGCTTGTAGGATCAAAATTCTGTTGACTGTTTGATTAGCAAAGACTGAACGTCTTCCATTCCCCCCGTGTCTCCTATTTCCCCTGAGTTTAGCTGTAGTCCCCACAGTTCCTGAGGAAAAAATGGATTTATTCAGCAACAAGATACTGTTATGAACGATACCTGATGTAATCCAAAGTAAAAATGACCTATTGGTTTTGAAAAATAAATCCCTCATTGGAGAGGAAAATTGCTAAGAAAACGTGGATATGTGCAGGTGTGCTTGCGAACACCATCCAAATCTCTCTATCATGCACTCATTTACTTGCCCTGGAACTATCTATATAAATAATGCCTGTGTGTTTAGATTTACACTAAATTTGAAAGTGTTTCTGAGATGTCTGACCCACAAAATAGCATATGTGGTGTAAATAAAGTCAACTTTTGGAAGGTTCATGCCAGGGCACCTCACTGATTTCCTTAATTGGGTTTACATCAAATGTTGATAGATTTACACCAAATTTGAAGGACATAATTGGGCAAGTCCACCATACAATACCATGTGCCAGACACAGATTATAGTTTGGCATGATTATTTGATAGTATAACCCAATAATCTCCTCACAAATGGCTGGACAGAGTAGTACCAAATTTGGAGCATATGTTTGGAGTGGTATGGCAATAGGCTATATGACGTATGCAGAATCTACATTGGGGGAGCCATGATTCAGAAATTAAAGCTTGATCTGTGCCATGGACCCCTTCAATATTCCCTTAATGTCTTGTAACAGTACTTGACACCTAGATAAGCCTGGATGAAGACAGGTGGTCATGATCTGTGCATCCAATAATGGGGATTCCACTTGTTTTGGGTGGGATGGCACTCATCATAAAGTATCACACTCCTGCTTAGAAGGTATTACTGGGCTCTGTTCAAAGCCGCAGTTATGCTCTTTATGGAGAATCATATTGACCTTCTGCAACACATACTGTGTTGTATATTTTCTTTACATCATCTTGGATTCTTTATAAAGTGAGTGTTGCTTTAAGAAAAGCAACATCAAACTTACAGGTGAGTGAGGAGTCCAAGGTGGAAATGAGGAGGCAATCTAATATCTTATCATCTGTGTGTAATTACGAACCTCTGCCTGATTAATTTGCAAGAAATAGCTCTGGAATGGCACACATGCAAATATCTGCTTCCCTAGTGAGGTACTACTTTGGCTAGACTTTTCTCATGAGAATATGACTAAAGTGACTTGTCCAGAACCTTGGCGGAAACCATAAATCCAATGAAGCACTGAAAAATAGTTCAATCCATTCAATCCAAACGCTTTTAGTTTGGTTTTCCTTTACCTGACTGTGACATGGGGTGCATCCACACTGTAGCATTAATGTGGGTTGAGCAATGGCAGTTAAACTGGTGTTAGTGTTATGAGGAATTGTAGTTTTACAGGGTTTTAACCTTCTATGCAAAAGAGTGTTGGTGCATTACCAGACTATACATCCCAGGATTCCATAGCATTGACCCGCTAAAATAGTGTCAAAATGAAATCTACTTTAGTTTTTGCACATCCATCTTTAACCCAAGCAGCAACAAATCTCCTTTTACTCTTTTTTCATTCTTTGAAGTGAGGCTAATAATAATAATAATAATAATAATAATAATAATAATAATAATAATAATAATAATAATAATACCCTGCTTTATCTAGCCAAAGGGGACTCAAAGTGGCTTGGCACAAAAGCATTAGTATCCAATTTAAAATATACAAATATACAAACACTAAAACAAAATTAAACACAAACAGCATTAACATTTTTTGTTAAAAACCATCAAAACATATTCAAACTTAAAAACCATAGTATCCCCTGGATAGATCTTAAACACTTTCATCTTTAAATACTTGTTTGAATAAAAAGGTTTTAGCCTCCCAATGGAAGGACACCAGGGAGGGGGCCGCTCTGGCTTCCCTGGACAGGGAGTTCCCAAGTCAAGGGGCAGCCATCGAAAAGGCCTGCTCTCTCATTCCCACCAACCGTGTTTGAGATGGAGGTGGGACCAAGAGAAGGGCCGCTCTTGAAGATCTCAGGGCCTGGACAGGTTTGTACAAGGTAATGCTGTCAACCAAAAAACCTGGACCTGAATTGTCTAGCTCTTTAAAGATCATAACCAGCACTTTGAATTGTACCTGGTATCAGACTGGCCGCCAGTGGAGCTGCTGCAACATGTGAGTTGTCCGCTTCTCAAGGAACAGATGCAGTTGGTGCACAAGTTTTAATTGTGCAAAGGCCCTCCCAGCCACTGCTGACACCTGAGCCTCCAGGTTCAATGCTGAGTCCAGGAAGACCCCCAAACTGTAGACATGTGTCTTCAATGGGAATATGACCCCATCTAGCACAGGCTGAATGGTCTCTGCATGGATATTGAAGTCTCCCATCACTATTAGCCATCAAGACTCCCATCACTATTAGCCACCAAGACACCAAGACAACGCCAACCCCGAGACCACCATGGCTAGCTCAGGAAGGGAGACTGTTGAGCAGCAGGATGGGCAGTACACCAACAGAATCCCTATTCTATCCCAGTGCCCCACCTTTAGGTAAATACACTCAAATGTTGTTGACTATGGGCTGGGGAACCTGGTCAGGGTGGTGGAATCATGATAGACCACTGCAATTCCACCTCTTCATCCCCCAGGCCTTGCTTGATGCTGCACAGAAAATCCTGGTGGGCAGAGCTGGGAGAGATTAACCCCCCCAGTCTCATCCAGCCAGGTCTCTGTGATGCAGACCAGGTAAGCATGCTCACCCAGAATCAAGTCCTGGATGGCAGTTGTTTTCCCATTTACTGACCTGGCATTCAACAGCAGCATTTTCAACCTAGGGGGACTGTCACCCTGGTTATCCAGGTTATTCGATAAAGGAGACAATTCCAGGGCAGTAAGTACTCTATTTCACTCCCCCTTTTGTTGGTGCTGAACCTGTTTCCCCCTTCCGCATCTCTTCCTGCCCTGTATGATTCCAGTGGCTGCCCCATGAATCTGGGGACTCCCTCCCTCCTTAGAAAAACACATCTTTTCTGTATGGGACAGGCCACCAGATGATAAATAAAATCTTATTTAAAATTAGCCAGGCAGATGTTAACTCGAGGACTGCCAAGCAGAGGGACAGGCAGCAGTAGCAAAACCTGCTCTTCTTCTCCAAACAGAAGGTATGGGCTCTCTCAGCCCTGGTAGACTCCAACAGCTGTGGTAGATGGCACTGGCAGGCAGAGTCAATTGAGTCTTCTGTTGCTTTTCTGCTGCTCTCTTCAGCTCCCTTTGTTCTAGTCCCTCCTGAGTTCAGCTCCAAAACCAATGAACTTCCTGTATCTTGCCGCTCAAAATCTGTAACTTCCTTTTATTCCAGGGACTTACTACTCTCTTTAATGTGGGATTCAGTCTGGATAGATTTTGTGTATCAATAGCCCAGACTTGGGTGTCACTGTGCCTTCATCAGGCCTATTTGTGTAATCCTTTCTTACCACTTTCGCTGCTCTGCCTTTTTTCAGAGCTCAGCCTCTGCTTGCAAGACTTTGCTTGTCAGGATCTATTGTTTGCATCACTTGGCTGACTTCATTGCAACTTGACCTCTGATTTGCTTGACCTTTTCTTTCAGAACCTGATCCCAGATTGTTTGACTGTGTTTCAGGAACCTCACCTCTACTTGACCCAAATTTGTTTACTAGTTCTTTAACTGGCACTAGCAGTTTGTGACATTGCATTCTTGGATCCTGTGCCTAGCATAGCACATGTCCCTGCTTTCCACAGGCCCCCTTTTCCTGATCATCTTTCTTTCTTTCCTTCCTTCCTTCCTTTTCTTGGTTGCTTTTCCCTTCGTTCTTTACTGCCCCCATAGTCACCACAGCTACAAAATGATAAATCCTGGTAAGGATGGAAATAAAAATGCTTCCCATCATGAATGATTCCAGGGGAAATTCTGAAATTTACCTGGAACTCTATTTGTATTTTTTGTTTTGTTTTGTTTGTAGATTAGCTAGTTAAAGAACACTATGTAGCACAATTTTTGTCCCTGAGTTGTTAACGTAATTTCTTAATTGTTTCTATCATTAAAAACATGAAAAAAGTTTTAATAAACTGCAAAAACTTTTCTTTTTGCGGGACATCCTACTGCACATTTTGTTACAGTTTTTCAATGACTATCTCGTAGAGTCTCAACAAATTCAACATTGTTTGTGGCAGCCACAAAAATGAAGTTTTTGCGGTATAACTACTATCAAAGTAAGTAAAGCATAAATAAGTGGCACTTTCATATAAGGGAACATAGTTCTCATCATTGTGGACAACTCAAAATATAACGAATATTCACATGTTCCTAATTTAGCTGAAACAAAAGATCAGAAAGGAACATTTGCTTCATTTACATATTCATTCCAAGAACGTGTTTCCTGACCTTCTTTATAAAATAAATCCAAGATGGCTTACCATCAAAAATATGATCTCATCTTCATTAGGAAATTATAGGAAGAATCTTGAGTGGTATGACAATACAGACAAAGAAGAAACTAAATCTCCATAGTTGATGAGACTCAATACCAAAAACTTCTGAAAAGACAGAAGAGAACAAGTTAAGCCTTAGGTGGACCTTGCAGTTTCAGTGCCACTGCTGTAGGGGGATTAGTCAACACTTGTCAACATTAGTTGACAGACAGTGCACCTTCAATGTAGAATACATGCAGTTTGGCAACTCCCATGGCTTAATGCTTTGGATTTCTGGGATTTGTGGTTTGGTGAGGCACCAACACTCTTTGGCAGAGAATACTATACAGTATATGTTGTTGAAGGCTTTCATGGCCGGGATCACGGGGTTGTTGTATGTTTTCCGGGCTGTATGGCCATGTTCAAGAAGTATTCTCTCCTGACATTTCGCCCACATCTATGACAGGCATCCTCAGAGGTTGTGAGGATGCCTGCCATAGATGTGGGCGAAATGTCAGGAGAGAATACTTCTAGAACATGGCCATACAGCCCGGAAAACATACAACAACCCTATACAGTATATGTTGTAGCATTGAGCCTTGACAGTTAAAGTGTTATTAAATGCCATTAATTCTACAGGTAATTCTACCTTTACATTTACTTAGATGCACCCAGTACTACCCAGAAGAAGAGTTTGCATCTTAATATTGTATTATCATGAAATAAAATAGATTATTAGCCATGCTGGAACATCTTTGGCAACTATACCAATTGGTCCCTTATGTATAAAACTGGGCAACCAAGAAAAAAAAATGTAGGGATATCTGAACACCTATAAGTATCTATGTGGAGCCCCCAGTGGTGCAATGAGTTAAACCGCTGAGCTACTGAACTTGCTGATCGAAAGGTCAACAGTTTGAATCCAGGGAGTGGAGTGAGCTCCCGCTGTTAGCCCCAGCTTCTGCCAACCTGGCAGTTTGAAAACATGCAATGTGAGTAGATCAATAGGAACCATTCTGGCGGGAAGGTAACAGCATTCCATGCAGTCATGCCAGCCACATAACCTTGGAGGTGTTGACGGACAACACCGGCTCTTCGTCTTAGAAATGGTGATGAGCCCCAACCCCCAGAGTTGGACACAAGTAGACTTAATGTCAGGGGAAAACATTTACCTTTACCTAAGGATCTATGTATCATCCAGAAGCAACTCACTGAGTTCATCCAGGTATCATAATAAGATAGAATTATAAAAAATATTCTCACTTGAGTTAGCATACCTGCTTAGCTTGTGCTGAAAGGAGAAGTGGGAAAGGTATGAATCTCACAGTCATAGTTTTGTTTAGCATTATTGCTTCTCCAGTTTTCCCTCTAGCAAATCAGAATCATAAGCCACTACTTGGTTTTGGCTTACAACTCAACCTCATTGTGTTGATGGACAATCCAGATTTCTCAGCGTTTTTGCTGTTGATATTGTTAGGTGCCTTCAAGTCAGCTGTAACTTAGGACAACTCTATCCTGGAGTTTTATTTATTAAGGGGAGAGTAATTAATGACCTGCCCAAGGCGCCACAGTGGGTTTCTGCGGTTGAGCAAGAATTTGAACCCTGGTTGTCCATAAACCTAGTCCAACATTCAGTTCATTACACCACAACGTATTTCTGCTGTTCTTGCCTCATACTAAACCAGTTGGCTTATTGAAACAAGTATTTGCATACTTGGAATCATTTTGCCATTCTCAGAAGTGATTTTGGGTTTGCTTCGTTGATACAGACATCTACAAGCTTAAGACTTAGTTTTCCCAAAGCCTTTATTGCGCCAGCCATTAAAGATGGCAACTACATAAGTTTGAAGGGAAAGCAATCATTATTTTGCTGACGAAAATAAATTCTGTGTTTGTTTTTAGCTAAACTAAGGCCACCAACATTTCTTGTAACTGAAAACCCGCCATGTATTAAAAATTTCTTGAGGGAAAGCTATCATCCATGTTGGTGACGTAGCCTACTGTATTTTCATTTTGTCTCTTGAATTATTACACTCGAGAGATCGTTATTATTACCTGGCAAGAGAACAAACAGGAATGGGGCTGGGAGGGAGCTCAAATGCTTCTTCTTGAATATTGTGCTTTAAGTGTGTCAGAAAGGATTTGAGCATCTTGACTGCATTTCCTATGTTTTCAGGTAAACCTGTGTGTGCTCAAACCACTTCTTTCACATCAACATGTTATATATTTAGCCTTGGAGATGAGCAAATCAGAATAACCTTGTATACCTTTTTTTAAATACCCTTTTAAATCTTAAAAATATTTTGTTCCCCTTGGAATACCCAAAGTCTCACACAACCTGGCTTTTCCTTTTATCAGTAATGATTAATTTATACACCTTTTGTAAAGCAGGCCGGATAGCTCTAGTAAGAACTCTGCACACTGAAAATGTGGCATGAGTGTTCATTTTGCCAGAGGCTTTGTTTACTTCCTGCATCAGAGTCAAGCATCTTGGGCTTGTTTCAGATGCTCTTCAACCTTGGTACCACTTTCTTTTATGTCTCATTACATCCCTTTTTGTATTTACTGTTCAGTAAGCGCTTACCTGCTTTTCTCCCTCCTTCTACTGTGGTTTTCAAGCTGCCGCTTCTGTCTCCCATTGATTTCAATGAAAAGGGGAGCTATGTACTTGAATCTGCCATGTTAAAATCAGCAACAATTAGCTTGTTAAGTTTTGAAGTCATTGTTTCGTTATTTGAATTACCCCTAGTCTTATAGATAGCTCACTTTTTGTCTGTGGCTGGTGGGTGCAGTTGTACTGATGCATTACACATTTGTTAGTGGGCATAAAAGCAAGACCCCACAGTCCTCCTTAGCCCACTGTTGTATTTCCAATTATCCCTGGTGCTCCAAGAGATATTAATGCATCCGAAGATGACATGGCAAATTATGGCTGCTCCCTAACCTTTTTAAAATTGCTAACACTGTTGTAATCTATAATTACAGAAATCAGCGTGAGAACTGTTGTACTGTATAATTATCTTTTCCTGATACGTTATTGCTGAATTAATTATTAATCTAGATCAGTCTTGTATCATACTTGCAACAGCTAAAGAATCATAATGTACAAATTACATTTCACGATTTCTATCTTTATGCTCATGTTTTTGGATGTTGTAATTACTAATCAATTTGGAGTTTTAAAAAATTTAAAAACCTAAATAAATGTTGGCTTCACAGTTATGTTTATTTTAGCAGAAAGTGGGGTGTTTTTTTCAATTTAAAAAAGTGGTTTACTCGCTACCTCACTAAGCTCTTAATGAATTTTAACACAGTCCAATAATCCTGTCTCCTGCACAACAAACAGGAACTTCAGAGGAAAACATCCCACTGGGAAATGATGTTTGAGTAGCGCATGGAGAATTAGCTAGGGTATATGCTGATAAATACTTGTATTATTGGTGTTACGACTAGTATTCTTGTTACCATAGTTATGCAGATATTTTGACCCAGTTTATATCTTACATTAAGATTTCTAGCAGAACTTCAGACTTGAAAGATTTACCTCCTAAAACTATCATGATCATAATTCCCTTTGTAAATATTTTAATTAAGTTGCTCTGCATGAATATTGTAGAACATCCAGAACTGTTCTATATTTAAGATTATTTGGGGAGGGGATTTTTCAAATACTTGCAGACATCTTGGAGAAGGGACCCATGTCTAAACACAAAATGCATTTAAGTTTTGTATATACACACACACATACACATATACACACAGAGATATCGCCTAAAGGTAATTTTATACAAAATAGTTTTAGTAATTTTGTGCACGAAACGAAGTGTACGTGGATCCAGTAGGAAGCAAAGGTGTCACTATCTCAGCCACTCATGTGGGCAATTTTGGAGTATTTCAAATAAGGTATACCCAACCTGTAGTGACTTTTGTTATTATAAAATAGTTCTTCACATTGTTGTCACTGTTGTTGCTTAGAAATAAAAATGTCCCATGGAAAAATTTAGAATGAACAATTAGCTACCCCATATCAGTGGTTTATCGACCAACCTGGCCCCTTCCCAAGATGCCTCTCAGGCCCAAAGAACTCAGGAAAAATAACTGCTCCTTGATGGCACTTCAGAACCTCTCAGAATGGTCTGAACTATAGAGATATGCTACATCTACATTTCAGACAGGAGAGATACTTGATTGTAAGTGTACTTAGAACCCTTAGAACCCATCATATGGGCCACTTGTTCCCCAACCAGAATCTCCCAGTTGTTCTGGACTACAACCGTCCTCAGCCAATGCCTGTATGACCATTGGTTAGCGATAACGGGAGTTCAAGATGAGGACAGGCTCATTTAGAGTTACAGTTCATTTCAGTGGGCTCCATAGCAGAAGGAGAGGAGACAGCATGGCAGTTCCATCAAGACCAGCTGTTGCTGGCTTTCTTCAAGTATTACTGAACCAGCTGCCATTATGTCAATCTACATTAACTGTTTCCACCATAGTTAGTCACAATTGGAATTATGAGTTTAAAGAATTGATGTCTGCCCTTTTCTCTGTCTTTCCCTTTCTTGTCTATTGTGACTTTTGGACTATGTACCTAAGGATGAGGACTTGCTACTGATATCTGTTAGCTACTCAGGGAGTCCTTTCAGCCAAATAACAGGGTAAAAATGCTTTAAATAAATAAGAACATGAGATAACAGAGTTTGGACACATTATTTTAGGGACTATGACTCCCACAACCCTCCAACCTGCATAGGAATTCTAGGTGGTGAACAGCAGGAGCTATAATCAAAAAGTAACTTTCCTGGGTTCTGTGAGAGCAATAGTATCTCATCTGTGACTTCTCACAGTGTTTTTTTCTGAAGACTAGTGTGAAATGGGGGGGGGATGACGTGGGGGGTAGAGGAACAGTTGCTGTGGCAACTAAATTTATGAATCCTTAGCTGTGCCCAGTCTCTCAGACGAAATCTCCTTTATAGGTATGGGGAGAGGGAATATGCTCTTTCATTCTTTGAAATGAGGGCATTCATTTAATCTCTTTTGCCTTTCATTAGTGGTATAGAATGATGTCACCTTTTATTTATGTTCTTCTTACAACAGCATCCTTTCTGGCAAGCTCTCCTTATCTTGCCAATTTACTAATCACTTTTATCGCCCTTTCTGCATTGTATATTTTACATCTGTATGTGATTTTGTATGGCATGAAAGCATGAACAAATCTGAACAGTGTATTTGAAGAATAACCTGTCATTTATCTTAGATATGTCACTTGTCCCAAATGTAGATGATTTGCTGTCATTTATCTCCCATATACAGCTTGACCGGCATTCAAACCATTGCACCATGCTTGCTCTTCTTATACTGTTTAGATGTTAATTTTCTAAACACACAAACCCTTAACTCACAGATCCGCTGCCCCAGTCTTGTTACATTGATAAATGTTGTGTGTGCTATAATACAAATTTCAAAAGTAGATTTCCATGGGTTGTTGTGTCAAACTGCTTACTCTAAATAGTATGCATAAACTCTACTTTGGTGCCGCAATTCTAAAAGGCACAGACTATGAGTTAAATAGCCTGCTTCTGTGAAAAATGTATTCTCAGATGTTTTTATTGGATCTCCTTTTCACTCACCCCAACCTTCCAAGCAGTTTCATATTTATTAAAACAGTGTTGATTGATGGCCTTCAGCATTTTTTTTAAAGAACATGTGCCACATCTCTCATTCAATATTGTATGGAAAGAGCCAACTAAGTGGCTAGAGTAAAAGCTTATAGTGCTTATAGAGGAAGAGAAAGATAGAGAGATTTCTTGAGCTCTTTGTTCCAGCTAAGAATTAAAGTGCTGATCAGCAGTTTTTGCAGAGAGCTGGCTAAACCATGCAGGACACAGAAATCATGATGTAATCTTCCTTTCTTTGCTAGCTGCATGATAACTTTGCTCCAGTCCTTACATCTCTCCCTTATTGTTTGTTGTTTCTATTTTAGGGTGTGAACGGAATGTCTGTGGATGAGAAGACTGAATCCCCCATGTATGTGTATGAGTCAACAGTCCATTGTACCAATATCCTCCTGTGCCTCAATGACCAACGGAAGCAGGATATTCTCTGTGATGTGACTTTGATTGTGGAGGGGAAAGAGTACCGAGCCCACCGGGCTGTGCTGGCCGCGTGCAGTGAATACTTCTTGCAGGTGTTGGTGGGGCAGACGGAAAATGACCTGGTCGTCAGCCTGCCAGAGGAGGTACAGTATGTCATCATCCTTCTGACACATTCATAGAAAACCTTCTAAGATGACAGCAAAGAGACAGACTCAAGGGCAGCTCAAGGTTCCTAAAAAGATAAATCCTAAAGATCTTTAAAAAGATAAATCTTAAAAGTCCCACACATGCCGTGACTCTGAGAGTGAGCATTATTTCTGAGAGAGAAGGTAGGATATTATATGTCATCAAACTTTCCATGGTTTGCAGGGTGATGTGAAGAAGAGCAAAGGAACTTGCCAAGCTGGGTCAAGGAGGTGTCAAGTAGGAAGAAAGGGGAAAAGAAGGGGAAAGTTCAAAGAACTCTGTGAACATAATCACTCATCCAGTACTTTTTTAAAAAAGAGAGAGAAGTATAAGTTCTGCATACTACAAGCACAATTTCAGTAAACAAAGGTTGGAAAACATATCTACCAGAATCCTAACAGCCAGCATGGGCAGCTCTGAGATATGCCACCCAAAAAATGTCCTTTTCTAAGCTCTGACCTTGAACAAAAACAAAACTTTGTGCATGTGGTATCATATCAAAGGCACTTGATTCTGCTTCCCTGGATTTATTTTTGTTTTTGCTTTTTAAGGGGAATATTTTTTACCCCATCACTTACATTGTTTGGAACAGAAAAGTACCCCACTCCCAAACATGAATAATTCTTAGGAAATCTTTCCCCCTTGTAGTATGTTTGTTTTGTGTTGTTTTTTCTTTGCAGAAAAAACACCTCAGAAATGGTAACCAGGTGAGACATAGCAGAACACTATGCAAATGGCAATGTCATAGAAATACTGTTTTATAGAATTATAGCTGTATAAATCTAGTAATAAAATACACCAAGAGTTAGTTTTAGTCCCTACAAAGCTGGACACGTCAATAGGCTACTAAGGATAGAGTTTGGAAGGTGTTTTGAATACTTTCAATTATTCTCCTGAATCCTGTCTGATTACAGAGAGAAGAACCATGCTTCAAATAAAGTAACAAAGAGAACAAGGTACTCAGCAGGCCTTCTCCTAAATTCAGAGCATTCTTCTTTATCAAGAAAAGTAGTCTTGAAGCCGAGAATTTGTGGTTCAAGATAGAGTTATTGGGGTTCTTTTGGTTACAGGTAGTTACACTTTACTTAAAAAAAATTGAAATAAAATGTTTGCAAATTTCTCTGGTTGAAAATAAGCACTAAGTCTAGTACTGGATAGTTTTAAATGTCGCAGAGCAGATTCACTGCAGCATCTTCCACTCATCACTTGTTAACCTGCAAATGTGGAGTACCAGCTGTATTTTGTAATTTGAGAATAGTGGCACTAGATTCTTTCAGGGCAGAGGGGGGATAAACACAGATCTGCAAAATTTCCATTCAGAAGAGTTAACTAGTGCTGGAAGATCCTGAGCTTGGGATCTTTTACTCCCAGGATCTCTTCAACCAGCATGACCACTATCCAAAACACAGAAATGTTTACAAGTTCTGGGACTATCTCGCATTGTACAAGAATCCATCTGCATGTTTGAAATTGTAAGGTGAGAAATTTCCCTTATTTAAAAGGAGCTGCCAGAAGGCTCCAAAATGAAGAGCTATTTGGCAGTACTGGCAGTGGTTGGGGCTTGGAGCATATGTGTGTTATTTGGCCTCTTTCATTTCCTCACGTTTCCTGCCTTCTGCTACCTGTCTCTTCCAGCCCTCTAGGAACATGGCCCTTACAAAAACCTGTTACGTCTTTTCAAACTTAAAATATTCTAATTGGAGTAGAGTGTGCCAGTGAGCAATAATTATGAATAAAAAACCCCTGGAAACAAGTATGCATTTACCTGTGTACTGTGAGAATCTGCTGTGCTACATCAAGGTGATAATTGAGTTCTCTGTGATCCTTGTTCAATCTCACTAACCCAAAACCTGCTGTCTACATTGAGAACTTCTTCAACCTTTCCAGAGTTGCTGGGGGTTTTTTCAAGAAAAAGAAAGTGCACATCTCCTCAATGACGACTAGCATCAAAATAGCAGTTTTAAGAAGTTTCTTTTTTATGTGTTAATTACAAAGAGCTTTTGTTACAATTTGAATCAGACCCTCCCCATTGTTTAGTCTGATTTTCACTTATATTCCTTTTGTTAGGAATTTATAGCTTGCTTTTCATGGCAAAAAGTCTCCATAAAGTAGTTTACAATAATGTACATTCGGCTCTCCATGTCCTTGGATTCTGCATCCATGGATTCAATCATTCAAAAATTTCAAAAATCAAACTTTGGTTTTGCTGTTTTATATAAGGAACACCATTTTACTACACTTTTGCTTGTAATAGAACTTGAGCATCCATGGATTTAGGTATCCATGGGGGTCCTGAAACCAAACCTCTCCAATACCAAGAGCCCACTCTAGTCTCCTCCTTTGTTGTTTCTTGAGCAGGGGTGTATGTGTTTTCTTACACTCTATTAAGAAGTACAGCATTTGCACAGGAAAAATTCTCATTTCCAACCAACACAATGATTACTTGTGCTGCTTGGGTGAGGCAGATAAGGTCAGTTTTTGTGGTATGTTGGCTATATCGTTTATAACCCAGAACAAAACCTTTGCACAAAAAAGAGTTTTCTCCATGACATACTCACGCACAACCCCAACCTCCCTTTTCTTCCTCCCTTACAGGAAGGATGTTCTCTCCTGTGAGTCTGCAGAATGGGAAAATACCCTGGCACCGCCCTGCCCCATAGAGAGCCACCACTGTATTTCAGTTGTAGCAGGAATCTTGGTGATCGCTGCCTACTTTTTTTCGTGATCGCTGCTGATTTTGGGCAGGAACAATGCACTGAGCAGGGGAGCCTGTTAGGCATGAATTTACAACTGTAAGAGTCTGTTTTTTCATGCCTTGCATTTGTTTTATAAATTTGAGTCTGATGTTAAAGGCCAGGTTACTCAGTTAGTTATGAAGCTGAGAGTGGTGCTGCATTATTGTTTAACCACATCAGAGAGCAGAACATTATTATTAAGTATTGTGTTTTTATGGCATATTGCTGCTTCGTTTACTAATGCTGTGACTGTTGGTTTTACTTCAAAAAGACCTTGTGAAGTATTTTGTATTTACAAACATTATTGAATATTCTGTGCCAAATGTGTAACTAACATCTCCTAGCCAAACCCTTTCCCCCAAACCTACTTTTACTAGACAATAAGAGATATAGAGGTCTATTCAGCCTGTGATTGGGGCACCAGAGGAGAGTGTTTCTACCCTCTCTTTCCAGCAAACAAGTGCGTGGTGAGCAGTTGTGCTGAGCTCCTTCTGATTGTTGCCCTCCTTGATCACTTGTGGGAGGGGTAGAAACATTATCCTCCTTTGTTCTCATCGATCACTGGAAAGATCCCCTTCACTAAATGCAGCTGCTGCTTGTTAAGGTGGGCTTAGGGAGGCATTAACAAGCATGACAACAGTGCCAAAATTGTGACTAGCTAGTCTTCTTGAATATGGAGCAGTAATGGACCCATAGCTTTAGGTTAGGCACCTGTAACTGCAGTACAGAACATCAGCTATTTGATTTAGAATAAATAACTGTAGTTAATATGTGAAAGGGTGTCATAAGGAAGAGGGAGCAGAGTTGTTTTTTGCTACCCTTGAAACTAGGACTAGGAGCAATGGGTTCAAAGACAGGAAAGGAAATTCCACTGAACATTAGGAAGAACTTCCTGACCATACAAGCTGTTCAACAGTGGAACTCTCTGCCTCGGAATGTAGTGGAAGCTCCTTCCTTAGAAACTTTTAAACAGAGGCCAGATAGCTATCTGTCAGGGATACTTTGATTGTGCTTTTTCTGCATGGCAGGGGGTTGGATTAGATAACCCATGTTGTCTCTTCCAACTCTATTATTCTATGATTCTATGAGTTCAGAGCTCTAATGGAAGGGAAGCATGTTTTGTTTTGTTTTTGTTCTTTTAGCAAAATTCAGGAGGGAAGAAACTAGCAGAAACCCAGAAAGGCTTACAAAATGTTAAGACTACTCCATTGTAGAATTCTAATCTATATATATAAAAGAGTGATGGCATCACGGCAATTCACAAAACAACAAAAGTACAGGCCCCCCAACCTCAAAATTTGACAACACAACCCATCATCCACGCCTCAAGGTTGATACAACAAAAAGAAAAGAAAAATAAAGTCCTAATTAGAGGGAGAGCAATAATTTTTTTATCCAATTGCTGCCAGTTTAGAGGGCTAATCTCTGCCCACTTGGTTGCCTAGCAACCAAGGGACAGCCAGGTTAGGGGCCAGGCAGATTTAGGCCTCACTTAGACTTCTTCCACAGATTATCTAATTTGCACTGGATTATATGGCAGTGTAGACCCAAGGCCCTTCCACACAGCTATATAACCCATTTATAATCTTATATTATCTGCTTTCCACTGGATTATCTTGACTCCGCACTACCATATAATCCACTTCAGTGTGCATTTTATACAGCTGTGAAGAAGGGGCCTCAGATTATCCAGTTCTGAGCAGATAATATAAGATTAGAAATATACAGTAGAGTCTCACTTATCCAACGTAAACAGGCCGGCAGGATAAGTGAATATGTTGGATAATAAGAAGGGATTCAGGAAAAGCCAATTAAACATCAAATTAGGTAATCGTTATACAAATTAAGCACCAAAACATCATATTATACAACAAATTTGACAGAAAAAGTAGTTCCATGTGCAGTAATGCTATGTAGTATTTACAGTAGAGTCTCACTTATCCAACACTCGCTTATCCAACGTTCTGGATTATCCAACGCATTTTTGTAGTCAATGCTTTCAATATATCGTGATATTTTGGTGCTAAATTCATAAATACAGTAATTACTATATAGCATTACTGTGTACTGAACTACTTTTTCTGTCAAATTTGTTGTCTAACATGATGTTTTGGTGCTTAATTTGTAAAATCATAACTTAATTTGATGTTTAATAGGGTTATCCTTAATTCCTCATTATCCAACATATTTGCTTATCCAATGTTCTGCCGGCCCGTTTATGTTGGATAAGTGAGACTCTACTGTACTGTATTTACAAATTTACCACTAAAATATCACAATGAATTTAAAACACTGACTACAAAAACATTGATTATGAAAAGGCAGACTGCGTTGGATAATCCAGAACATTGTATAAGCGAATGTTGGATAAGTGAGATTCTTCTTTAATATGAAATAATTACTGGGATAGAATAATGCAGAACAATATAATCTCTAAAACCAGGACAGTAAATAAACAGGGGAATTCCACACAGGAAACAATCAGGGCCAGCTAACACCTCCCAACAAAGTATTCCCATCATCAAAGTCTGGCAAATCCTGTTTTCTCAGGGCCACAGACAGTAGAAGCACATAAAATATCGCAAACAACACCACTCTGAAAACAAGGGAATTCCAGACAGGAAACAATCAGGGCCAGCTAACACCTCCCAACAAAGTATTCCCATCATCAAAGTCTGGAAAATCCTCTGTTTTCTCAGGGCCACAGACAGTAGAAGCACATAAAATATCGCAAACAACACCACTCTGAAAACAAGGGAATTCTAGACAGGAAACAATCAGAGCCAGCTAACACCTCCCAACAAAAAATTCACTCAGGGAGGAAACAGCCAGGCTTTAAAGCTGCAAGGCCATTACATCCTAATCATTTTTCCTAATTGCAGCATTCATACTTGCCTCCAACAAACAAAAAAAAACCAATCAGAAATATTGTATATTCACAACCTTTAGGAAATAATATCCCCTGATGGCGCAGCGTGTTAAAGCGCTGAACTGCTGAACTTCTGGACTGAAAGGCCACAGGTTTGAATTGGGGGAGCGGAGAGAGCCCCCACTGTTAGCTCCAGCTTCTGCCAACCCAGAAGTTCGAAAACATGCAAATGTGAGTGCATCAATAGGTACTGCTCCGGCGGTAAGGTAACGCCGCTCCATGTAGTCATCCCACATGACCTTGGAGGAGTCTACGGACAACGCCGGCTCTTCGGCTTAGAAATGGAGATGAGCACCAACCTCCAGAGTAAGACACGTCTGGACTTAATGTCTGGGGAAAACCTTTACCCTTGACCTTAACTACCACCAATTCCTCAATACTTTATTTCCCATACCACCAGACTTCGCCACAGCAACCCGTGGCTGGGCACAGCTAGTACTTTAAAAAAGAATTGTCCCATAATGATGCAGACCTGTCGGTGTTTACTCAGGGATTAAACTCCTATGAGTTCAGTGGGTCTTTCTCCCAGGTGAATGTACACCAGCTCTAAGCCCAAGCCTGTAACAAAAACAAAAAACTAACTCAACATGTGTATATTTGGTCATACTAAGGGGTCTGTTCCTTTTTATCCAATGCTCAGTTTCAATCACTCACTAAAGCTCATTTGGGCTTCATGACACCTTTCTTGCCTGCAGAGCAGCACAAGGAAACCTTTTTTGAATATGTTCTTCATAATGGCTCATGTTAAATTCAAACCAAATCAATTATTTCCTGAGAAACAGGTTAATACTGTCAAGTTGGTTTGATCTCTATTCCTGTTGTTCTTTGCTTTATTTAATCATAGAAGCCAGTCTTCCTTCCTTTTAACAAGGCATTTCATTAAGCTTTTAATTCATGATAAGGAGTTAAATAGCACTTGGGAATTTTTTTAATGGTTTCCACTTCCCATCTAGATTAACCTGCCCCCTCCCAAAAAGTGTGATAGAGAGACATACGTGGCTGTCTGCCAAGGGTATTGTAGGTCATGCCAATATTAGCTGGCAGCAGGCCATTATCTAATTAACATTGCTTCATCGCTGCAAGTAATAACTCTCAGGAAAATGATTGAGTCATTCATGGTGCCGTGATACTTCTACTTTAACAATATCCAAGACTGTTTAGAATAGAATCTGATTCATTGGGTTACCTTCTCTTCTTTGCAAATTAAAGCAAAACTGCATTAGTCATATCTGAAGGTGAAAACTGAGTGGAAGGAAAGCACTTAGTTTCCTACCCCACACCCCTCCTTGCTGCTGATAAAGGGAGCTTTTAACTACAGGGATTAATCCCATTACACACACAAATCTGGGGTCATAGAAAACCCAAGCGAACAAATCATTATTCATCTAAAAACGGTTCATCATTAGAAGAGAATAGGTCATGTATCACAAGACTGGAGGTGAACAGCTATTGCCCTCATCTTCTAAAAGTAGAGACTAGGTGAATGCCACCTGGTTGCTTTGAAGATGACGTCTTTGGTACACATTGGGGAAGAGGTAGGGCGAGCAGTGTAATGTGCAGCCTCCTACTTCTTAAACTATTAGCTTCCAGATATTAGGTCAGAAAACGTTTTTTTGGAACCACTACAGGCAGTTTTATAATTGCATTGTAAGTTACATTTTGTTCTTGTAGGAATTTGCGTTAATAGGTGTTTTTAAAACAGACATTTTTACAAGCATTTTGTTGTAAGATAAGTACGTATTTATGTACATATAGCTGTTGCAACAAATTGCAACTTGACTCTTTTTGTAATTTTTGCTATTTACGTATTGTCCCCTTTTCTTCCTTTTGTCGTTTAGCAGCCCCTGAAGAAAGCTGTTAAATATTACTAGTGCAAAATGCATTTGGCTAATTGAATAAAATAAATCAAAACAATCTTTTTTAACACCTTGAGACCTTGTCTCTTTTCAGATCACTTCAAGTGGATATTACCAGTCCTCAATGCTTTTTGCCTTGAATATAATAATAATAATAATAATAATAATAATAATAATAATAATAATAATAATAATACTTTTATTCTTATACCCCGCCCCATCTCCCCGAAGGGACTCGGGGCGGCTTACATGGGGCCAAGCCCAAACAGAACAATAAAAACAAAACAATGAAACCAATAAACCAATAATCAAACAATAAAAGCAAGTCATAAAAACCACATAAAAGATAAAATGTTAAAATCATGGATTAGGTTCAAAGAATCTAGGCCAAAATGCTAAAAGTGCAAATAAATCATGTTCTCAAGGGAAGGAGGTTACTCAGCTATGGTGGCTATAAAGTGCCATTATAATACTTGAAGATGTTGTCAGAGAAACTTTATTTATTTTCATTTTGACTTTTGTGGATTTAATTATTCACAGATTTGATTAAAATGCTCTCTTCCCTAGAAACAACTGGCCCTCCAGTGTATCTCCATAGTTAATTTCCACCGGAGGTAGATCATGGAGTCATGCTGAAGGACCTAGAAATCTCTAGAACAAACACATCTCCAAAAGAAATTGATCATAAAGTCATGCTGGAGAACCTAACTATTCCCAGAGAACTGTCTCTCAGGTAGAGAAAAGCCACATTTTTTCTCAGTTTTTCACTTTTTCAGAAGTCCCAAACTTCTCACCCTAGCAAATATGGAGGGCTTCCTTTAATTTCCTATATATCCTGCCTCTTTCTCAACATGGAATCCAAAACGGTGTACAACATTTTAAAAGCACAATACATTTTAAAAACAAAAGTTAAAACGCAGTTACATTGAATATTTATTTTAAAAATACACGTTAAAAAGTCAAAAGCAGCATTGAAAAATAATTTCATGAGTTGGGAACAGCCACCAAGAGGGTTCCCTCTCATGTCCCCAACAGGTGTACCTGGATGGTGGTGGTCTTATCTCGAGAATTTAAATTAGGAACAGATTATTCAGCAGTCTATAGGCATATATACTACATAATAAAACCTATGATTACTGACAACCTACATTAGTTTCTGAGGAGGATGTGATGTCAGACTAATATCTTTATTTGTCATAGAGTTCCTATTCTGATAAATTAAGGGAATCCTTTGAGTCTAGTACCTATTAATTTATCAGAACTTTTCACAAGATTTTAGCAAAAGCTTTCAGTGATGCTACTATTGGGTGGAATTGAATCTTCTTGATGGGTTGTACTGAGAAAGGGTTTATCAACAGTACTTTGTCATCGTGGAGAGAAGTGACAAGTTGATGCTACAGGATTCTGCCTATTATTGTTCACCACTTTTAGAAATTACTTAAGCAAAATCAAGATAGCAACCTTAGGGAGAAACGTAATTCAAGATAATCTTGTTAGAATGGAGAACTCTGCCAAAATTAACAAAATGTATTGCAAGAGATCAATATAAAAATTTATCTGTGGGTAGGCAGAATCATTTGTACAAGCAGAAGGTGAGTCGACACCCAACTCTACAACAGTAGATGTGAAAAGGATATAAGGGTTTATCATACACAGTAAAATGAGGCTGTGTGTTATGAGATACCTCAAAGGCCAGTGTAAAGTCTGGTGCCCAACCAATGAGAAGCCATGACTTTGCTCCATTCATCTGGATTATTAACTTCCATTTCTGGGCACTTCTTTTTATGAAACATATTGACAGCTTAGGACACAGCCAGAGAAGAGGAATGGGGTAAAAAATATAAGACTGTGTGGAAATGTTTGAAGGTGTACTTGGCGTGAAGTTGAGTTAATTAAGAAAAAACATAGTCATTGACTATTTGAAAGCAGGTCTGTGGTGGAGCATCATGTGTAAATTTCCGCTCACATGACATGTAGTAAAACAGGATGGGTGTTCCACCCGTATTCCCTTTTTGAAAACTTGAGGTTTCAATCTGTAAAACTCCCTCTCAGTTTTAATAAAGGCAACCCAAATAAGACAAACTTATTCTAGGAAACTTTTTAACCACACTCATTAAAAGTAGCTGAGTTCCTGTAAGTTCAGCAAGTTTCTGAAATGTACAAAATTCAGATATTTAATTTAAGATATTTAGTGGCAGGAGCGATCAGCGATCATACCCTAATATGCTGGCTCCTTCACAATAAGCATCAGAAGTCTCTAGTGAAAATCAGGAGACTTTGGTGTCAAAAGTGCAAGTTAAAAAATGTGGAAGTCTTTGTACATTTGTTGTAATCTCTAAATGTGTCCATTTTAACTTGGTCTTTTGACAGTAAAAAACTTTTTAATTTATCAAAGACACCTGACTTTTAAACAGTCATAGTTTAAGAAGAGATGTTCCCTTATTGATAAAAAACAGGAAATAGAGAGCAAGAATATGGGAATAATTCTTTCAACTCTAGTTTCAACACTAGAATCTGTTTTGAGTTCACAACCTTTGAAGTTGTTCACAAAAGATCTGTATTTGAGACATGTAGTTCCTAGAGCAGTGATTCCCAAAGTGGGTGCTACCGCCCCCTGGTGGGCGCTGCAGCGCTCCAGGGGGGTGGTGATGGCACCTATTAGGACACGGGGCGGGGCCAGGGGAGGGGCAGGGCCTCTTCCCAAGTGCCCGAGACAGGGCTGAGCCCCTGAGGCGCTTGTTGGGATGCAGGGGGCGGAGCTAGAGGAGTAGGCATGGCTTCTTCCTCAGAGCCAGAGACAGGGCTAAGACTCTATACCAGGGGTCCCCAAACTTTTAAAACTGGGGGCCAGTTCACAATCTCTCAGACCTTTGGAGGGCCGGACTATAGTTGGCCACCAAGCAATAATAATAATAATAATCCCAACCCCCTTCTGCCTTTGTGGACCAAAAGCACAGGCAAAGGACCCCTGACAGATGGCCACCTAGCCTCAATGTTAATAATAATAATAATAATAATAATAATAATAATAATAATAATAATAAAGAGGGTTGGAAGAGACCCCTTAGGCCATTTAACCCAACCCCCTTCTGCCTTTGTGCTCTGGGGGCCGGATAAATGGCTTCGATGGGCTGTATGTGGCCCGCGGGCCATCGTTTGGGGACCCCTGCTCTATACCTCTCCTGAGAGGCCTTTTAGGACTAAATGGCAGGGCTAGGGGCAGGGCCTCTTCCCAAGAGCCTCTGTATACCTCCCCTGAGGCACTTGTTAGAACATGTGGGCGGGGTATAGAGGCCCCGCCCCCTCCTCTAGCCGCCCCACGTCCTGGCAGGCGCAGGACAGGGAGAGAAGCTCAGCCCCACCTCAGAGCTTGTAACTTCGCCCACCCCAGCCCTGGCCACCCCTTTGTGGCCCCCTCCCCCTCCCAGCCCTGCATCTTGGACTAGGGGAGAGGCTCAGCCCTGCCTTCTTGAGCAGGAGCCACACCCACCCCTCTAAGCTACACCCCCCTTTCCAGGGAGCGCTGAGTCATATTTTTTCTGGAAAGGGGGCAGCAGGCCAAATACGTTTGGGAACCATTGTCCTAGAGCAATGGTTCTCAACTTCTAGGTCTGCAGGTGTTTTGGTCTACAACTCCCAGAAATCCCAAGCCAGTTTATCAGCTGTTAGGATTGAGAACCACTGTCCTAGAGGTATATGGATAATCACATAGGAATTGAAAACTGGATAGGCTGAGCCTTTGGCTTGATCCACCAGGAGATTCCTTATGTTAAATTGTAGGGTTGTTAGGAATGTGTTCTTCTCTTGTCATTATAGCGTTTCTTGCCTTCCTTTTAAAACTTGGTTAAATCTATAAAACATATTTGCAATCATTTGAGTGCTGGACCAGGAATTTGGGAGACCAGAGTTCAAATTCCTGGACCAAGCAAGAAACCACTGGGTGACCTTAAGCAAGTCACTCTCTTATGGCCTCAGAGGAAGGCAGTGACAAAACTCCTGTGAACCCATTCTGTCACTTTAGTAATGATGGAAGATGTCTTGAAGTCAAGAAATGAGTTGGAGACACATAATCACAATCATATGTTTAAATATCTGGAATCCATCATGAAATATCCAGTATTTTTCTGATAACTGCCATCTTCCGCTACAGCCTCTAATTTCTTATTGATTTGCATAGATCAGATACAGAATGCTTCTGAATGAAAAAAAACCCAAGCAGAAAAATGAATTCAGGCTTCTAGGCATGTGTTTAGAAACAATATCCCTTCAGCCCCATGGGTGGGATGAAATCAGGCATGTAGTGTGACTTTGTTCCTTCAGTGGCAGCTGTTTGTCATTCACACCAACCGAGTAACATGAGGGGGGAAATGCTGAGCATTACCCAGCAGAAAATGAGGGGGTGCAAAAGGAAAATCAAAAGAGGTCACTTATGCTGTGCTGCTATGTGAGCTCTGAGAGATTATGGCTTTTCTCTTTTAATCTTTCTTCTCTTAGTAAATCAACATTGTGTGTAAGTGAGGTCTTTGTGTATAGCATTTTGTCAAAGTACTCATTGGATATAGTACATTTAATCTCTAAAGCGGACATAACTTTGTGGGGTAAATGAAGAATTGTTAAAGGTTGCCATTATTTGCTTGTTTTGAACGTCATTTAAGATCCTCATTCACAGTGTTCCCCCCATGTCCCTGGATTCTATATCCACAGTTTCATGGCTTGAAAATATTCAAGATAAAAATTCTAAACAACCTTGATTTTGCAATTTTATATAAGGGACACACCATTTTACTACATCATCATACATAGTGGGACTTGAGCATACACGGATTTTAATATCCACAGGGTATCCTGGAACCAAATCCCAGGGTATACCAAGGTCCCACTATATTAAAAAGAATTCAAATCAAATCAATATATATTGAAACACCCAGCAGTTTGTCAAAATGAATTAAATATCACCCTCCCATGATGGAGCCAACACATTGATGGGAGTACATACTTCAGGTCCTAACTAAATATTCAGAAAAACTTACTGAACATTAACCGCTGTTTGACATCAGAAGGTGACAGATTCTTCTCTGGAGATGTTTAAATAGGGGTTGGATGGCCATCTCTCAAGGGTTCTTTAACAGTGAATTTCTGCATTTGCTAGGAGTTAGACTACATAGTACTAGGTTGTCCTATTAAACTTTATAGTTATGAAATTCTATACATAATAATTAGAGGCATATAACTTAAATACTGCATAGTCATTTGGGTTATTTTAGATTTTGGAGCTGTTAGATTTCCAAATGTGGAAAGTTACCTTTGCTGCACATGGTAGATTTCCTGTTTTGTGTTGATGAGTGTTGCTTTTCCCCAAGCCCTCCCCTGTTAGCACAACTGCTTCTATTCTCCCGCATTTCTTCAAGATAAAGTAATAAAGCTAATCTCTGTCAGCTGTATTTTTCATTATCTTTGTATCACTAATAAGCATTAATGATATTTCAAAAGGAGGACACCTCCAAAGGGACTTTGTACCTTCCATGGATTTATTATACAGGGTATATCTGCTACTGTGTTACTTTAGTAGAGCTTGGAAATTCTTACATTCTTGGATCCTGGGGGATTCTAGGAGTTGTGGTTCAAAATAATAACTCTTCCAGCTACTTTAGCCATATATTTGGACTCCAGTGCAATACTGTAAAACTACTGTAATATATGCAAAATGATCAAGGAGGAACCATCCAATTCATTTGTAGACAAAAGTAATTCTGAAATCAGTAAGAGAGATGTTCTTTTTCATTATACAGCAACAATTATACAGTGCTAGCTTTTGACTTTCCCAGAATTTTTCATCAGTGTGCATCAACTTCTGTCATCAAAGCTCTCATGATTTCCCAATTGCAATTATGCTTCAAATCACATGCACATCCTGCATCAAATATTGTCATGAGGGTTGTTTTATAGTCACCGATTTTTGCTTTTTTGTGGTTATATTAGCTACAATGTTATGGTACAGTCTGATATAGAAGGAGGTCCATGGGGGTGACTTCAAAAGGTGCCCCACTGAGTAACACCAATCCTAGTGACTGCATCATATTTTTTCTTAAATAAAATAGAGAAGGAATAGGTTGCACTTAGCCTGATAAGCTGAAGAAACAAGAAAGGGTTACTCCCATTGCCCAGATAAATTTCTAACCTTATACAAAACACACACTGTTTATTTGCTAAGTGGAAAGAATAGGTTGGGAGGAATTACATAGTTTCTAACCTAAATTTGTTGTTAGTCCCAACTAAAGTAAACTCAATGAATCAGTGGAACCATTTTGTATAATGGGGTTTCCTGTTAATTTAGTCTGTCTGCTCTATTTGAGGGTAAACTGATGGATTTAATGGTTTCATACTAACATGACTGGGGGTTAATTTTAGTTGAATATTAGAATTTTTACAACAGAAGCTAGAATGATAGTTTTACCCAGTAACTGGAAGGAATATTCTCTCAGAGAATACAATTTATTTATTGATTTTATTTACCATATTTTTACCCCACAATTCTCACCTCAAAGGGGACTCAGAGCAGCTTCCAAGTTGGCAATATTCAATGCCATACGATCCATCTTTGGATAGTATCAAACCTTCTTCTCCCAGTTTCGGATCATCAATTCCTAATCATAATATTTTCCCCAGTAAACCAATTATATCTTATCATTTTTTGAATCTCCGAGCACTTGACTCCTACTTCAAAGCATTCCAGCACTGTCATTGCCCATTTTTTCTAGAATAGAATATTTCTGAAATGGATAGTTGTTTGGTTGGGAAATGTAAATATTTATATTTGTTTCTGACAAATATATAAATGTTTCTGACTCAAACAATGTTAATGTACACTTTTAAATAATTGTTCATTCAAACAGCCATTTAAAAACAATTCAGAATACTTGATAGAGTAACATGGATAAAATTTTGAAATATGATAATGGATGCTGAAACTATTGCACTCCATATTGGCAGTCATTCTAACATCTCAAGTACATTATCCTCTCTAACAATTGTATACATTAGCAAATTAAACATTTATTGGAAAGGGAATGGTTCATTATTTGATAAGAACTAAGATATAATATTTACATTGACCCATAATAGATAAATCGACCCAAATTTTGGGGTCAATTTTCTAGTAAAATTTCTGTATATACTCATGTATTTATGTGGTGGAATAAATACTGTTTTTCAGACTTGGTGTCGGTGCACCCTGTGATATTTTAATTATTTTTCTCCTTGAAAGAGAGTTTGCTAAATGAAAGACAGTCACAATTCAGTTTTCTCATATGAGGTTTCTTGCCAATAAAATTTCACATCTCCATTTTTTTCTCAACTTGGAAAATATTAGACATTTTAAATTTAGAAGCCATTCCTTTCTCTCCCCCTGCTGGTCATACCTGATTTTATATGTGTGCCCATGTGTACTATGTATGTGTGTGTAGTGAAATTATAAAGTCATTGCAGGAAAGCCGAAGTTACATAAAGATAAATCATTTTCATTTATATTTTATGTGCAGGGATAAACTACATGTATAACATATTAACATTGAAATGTATCTTACAAACTAGTATAACTTTACACAAATGTTCAAAGTTTTGTGGCCAGTATCGTGAATGGCATTTTTCTGTGTCTTTTTGCATTTTGATCCCCCTGAACATAACTATTGAGCTACCATTATAGTTTTGCGGGGGGGGGGGGGTTCGTGTCAGGAGCATCTTGAGAAACTGCAAGTCACTTTGTGGTGTGAGAGAATTGGCCATCTGCAAAGATGTTGCCCAGGGGACACCCGGATGTTTGATGTTTTACCATCCTGTGGGAGGCTCTCTCATGTCCCCGCATGGGGAGCTAGACCTGACAGACAGGAGCTCACCCTACTCCCTGAATTCAAACCATTGACCTTTCAGTCAGCAGTTCAGCAAGCACAAGGGTATTTAACCCATTGCACCACCACAATGAATTGGCTTGCTATCAATTCCATCCGTATATCTGAAGAAGTGGACTGAAATCCGTGAAAACACATGCTAAAATAAATCAGTCAGTCTCAAAGATGCTTCTGGGTTCATCTCTTATCTCTCCCCATTTTTTATGTTACAAAAATAATATAACTATCTATTTGAAAAATACAAAGGAATTTAACTTTTTTCCAAATAAAATTTTTGTGCAAAAAAGCTCATTGCTAAGGGAATGCTAACATTTTCTCTTCTGCCATTTCTCTTCACCTGATCGTTCTCCGAATATCATTCCATCATACAGTAGATTCTCAATTAACCAGCGTCCATGGGGATTGGTCAGTGTCGGATAAATGTAATTTCCGGTTGCTTGAGAGTTATTACTAAAACAGGCCTAACTAATGCTATACTCTATACTATATCATACCTTAAACTCTGTGTTGACAATATTAATATTGAAATACAGTAATTAAAAGCAAATTAAGACAAAGATGAATAACTTAATATAACAAAGTTTTTAATCTATATATATAAAAGGATAAAGTTGCGGGCGCAGTGACTATAACAACAAAACTAAACATCCCAGAAATACGAAATTTGGCAACACAATGCAAAAGGCTTGCCTCCAGGTTACAACAACACAAACACACCACAAAACCACAATCCAGACCCACAACACTCACAACAACACATCATGCGATAACAACACAACTAAACGCCCCAGAAATACAAAACTTGGCAACACAATGCAAAAGCCTTGCCTCCCAGTTGTAACAACACAACCACACCACAAAACCACACAGGACCCACAAAACTCACAACAACGCATCGTGACTATAACAACACAACTAAACGCCCCAGAAATACGAAACTTGGCAACACAACGCAAAAGCCTTCCCTCCAGGTTGTAACAACACAACCACACCACAAAACCACAATCCGGACCCACAAAACTCACAACAATGCATTGTGACTATAACAACACAACTAAACGCCCCAGAAATACGAAACTTGGTACACAACTAAACGTCCCAGAAATACAAAACTTGACAACACAACGCAAAAGCCTTTTCTCCCGACTGTAACAACACAACTACACCACAAAACCACATTCCGGACCCACAAAACTCACAACAACGCATCGGGACTATAACACAACAAAACGCCCCAGAAATACAAAATTTGACAACACAACGCAAAAGCCTTGCCTCCCAGTTGTAAGAACACAACCACAACACAAAACCACAATCCGGACCCACAAAACTCACAACAACGCATCATGACTATAACAACACAACTAAACGCCCCAGAAATACAAAACTTGGCAAAACAATGCAAAAGCCTTGCCTCCCGGTTGTAACAACACAACCACACCACAAAACCACACCGGACCCACAAAACTCACAACAACGCATCATGACTATAACAACACAACTAAACGCCCCAGAAATACGAAACTTGGCACACAACTAAACGACCCAGAAATACAAAACTTCGCAACACAACACAAAAGCCTTGCCTCTCAGTTGTAACAACACAACCACACCACAAAACCACAATCCAGACCCACAAAACTCACAACAACGCATTGTGACTATAACAAATACAACATTTGACAACACAACTCATCCACCTCCCCAATCCCTACATTCACACTTGGCCTCCAAAAAAACAATTACAATAATAACAATGACAACAACAACAACAATAAGAATCAACACCATCACAGGCAAGAAACAGCCAGGCACTGAGGCTGAGAGGCCAGTCAGTGCTAAACTGGGCCTCCAAAAAACAATACAGTAGCATCTAACTTATCCAACCTTCATAATCACTACAACAACAATAATAATAAACACCTACACAGGCAAAAAAAAAAGACTATTGTACCACAATAAAAATATAAACCGCACTCAGCAGAATCAGACATTACAATTAACAACAAACCAAAGACAACAGGGATCTCAAGCAATTATCAATCAACACAAAAATTGAAGAAGGTAACAGACTTCAAATACTACTACTAATGTGAGTATAAAGAAGGGTGGAGGTCACAGCATCAATACAACCTAATGTAGACTGACCAACACCACCAGACTAAGCCACAGCAACGCGTGGCCGGGCACAGCTAGTGTATTATAAAGTAGTACTGTATTATAAAAACAATGTATGAATACAGTATTATTTCTTCGATATTGTTTGCTGGTTGTTTGAGTTCTGGTTAACTGAGGCCCCTTCCACACAGCTTGAACTGGGATATATGGCAGTGTGGACTCAGATAACCCAGTTTAAAGCAGACATTGTGGGTTATTCTGCCTTGATATTCTGGGTTATATGGCTCTGTGGATATAAAAAATGTCAGAGATGGAAGGAAGGAGGCATTTGTAACTCTTCTGTAGGTGCCTTTTCAAGCAAAGAGATATTAATCAGGGAAAGAGTTAAGTGCTCCATCTCTGTATGCTTTTCCACTCCCAGTTACCCCCTTCCAAAGCTGCTTTTCTTGTATAATGCATAATGTCTCATTTGGTTCTTTCTTTTCACTGCATTGTACCATTCATGCCAGCTGCAAATTTAACCAGTAGTGTGTTGATTTTGAAATAAATCCATCCTAAAAAGAAAGATATACAGGAGCTAACTTTTCAAAATGGCTTTAAATTCATTAATTTCCAGTCATGTTTTCCCCTTGTTTTATGGGTTGATCCACATAGGCTGAAGATGAAAGTCTTAATCTAGGAAATCCTGTTCTGAAAGTTAATAGTTTTTCAGTGTAATCCAGTGCACTTGGGATTTAAGCAGAGGCTTGAATTAACAGCAGTGACCAGAGCAACCTGTATCTGCTGAAAGTGCCAAAACTAGACAGTTCCCTGAAAGAAAAAGGATACAGTGTTCCCTCACTATTTCGTGGTTCGCTTTTTGCGGTTTCGCTGTTTTCACAGTTTTTCAATAAACTCTAAAATATTATAAATCTTCAATTTTACAATTTACAGCCTAAGGAAGGGAGGAAGGAGAAGCTGAAAGGAGAGAAAAGGAGCCCAAGCGGCAACAGGAGGAGAAGGAGGTGATTTATCAACACACGATTGGTTGATAAAGACTTAAAATAGTGTATAACTACTAAAAGAATGTATAAATATATAGTGTCCCTACTTCACGGATTTTCACTTATTGCGGGTGGTCCTGGAACCTAACCCCGACGATAAGTGAGGGAACACTGTATACTGTTTAAAACTTCCAGCATAACCACAATTACACTATATTCTGTGTCTACATAAAACATGACATTTCTGATAATTCTGATGTAATAATCTGACATAGTTCTCATGTATACAGAAGCTTCTACAGTAAACCAAACCTACCAGGGTAGAGAAAGCTGCACACCTAGACCCCAATTTCTTGCTTTTAAGATCGGTGTATGTCTGTCAAACAATTTCATATTCTGACTTCAAAGTGTAGCTTGTTTAGAGGAGAGACAAGCCAGAAATGCAGGTTCAGATGTAATATTACACTGGCCTGTCTTTGTAAGTTTCACATAACTTTATATTTGCTCCTGGTTACAAAATGAGCCAGGTTAAAGTGATTAAAGTGATACATTCAGAAGCATGCTACTTTTTGTCCAAAAGTCTGAAGCTTAGCATTTTATATGGTGCAACCTTCGTGCTAAAAAGTAAAATGCCACTCCACAGACCTTAGTCCAGGACACAACGCCTGGTAACATACATGGTGCGCATGTTTCTCTGCTGTTAATCTTGGCATCACATTTTGATAAGGATTCCTTTTCTGTGTTAGATTGGTAGCATTGATGGTTGCTGCTGTTTTGGCACAAGGCAGAGCCATTTCCTACTACCCAAACATATGTCCTGATTTACAGGGTATAAATCTATATAAGAAAATATAGAATGGGAATCTCTATTTTATTGTTGTCCATTTCTTTATTTTGTATCTAGTTATCCCTCTTACATTTCTTTGTTAACTTTTATAATCCACCTTTCTACTAAAAAGTCAGAATGTTTTTAAAATTTAGTATTTCTCTCAATTTATGATTTTTCAAAAACTAATTTTCCACTGTTGCTTCTCCTCTCATCCATAAACACTGGTGAGCAATGTTAATAACTGTACTAGCGTAGGAAACTATATTGAATGTTTTTTCATAGAATCATAGAGTTGGAAGAGACCTCATGGGCCATCCAGTCCAACCCCCTACCAAGATGCAAGAAAATCGCATTCAAAGCACACCCGACAGATGGTCATTTAAAAGCCTCTATTTAAAGCCTCCAAAAAAGGAGCCTCCACCACATTCCGGGGCAGAGAGTTCCACTGTTGAACAGCTCTCACAGTCAGGAAGTTCTTCCTGATGTTCAGGTGGAATCTCCTTTCCTCTTCCTTTTTTTAAAGCCTTCCAGCAACATGGCACTAATTGCCTCAGTTTGGCAAGGACAGTTCCAATTAATCCTCTGCCATCCCACTTTTTCAGCAGCTCTGAAAATGTCCTAGTTTCTCTCGGCTCTTCCCACTTTCCCCCTTTGTCCTTAGTTGCTGCAAACCGAGTTTGAAGAGCAAACATAGTTTGCAGTCAGTTTACTCAAAAAAGATTAATGGGAGCAGAGATCTTACCTTTTCCAGGACTCACACACAAAAGCAAATGGCTTGTGTGTTCTTCTTCCCTAATAACTTTTGTCAAATTGTACTTCAGTGTTCCTTGGCCATACATGTCCTGGTTTTGATCTGTAAAATATTGGTGGATATGATGGCATCTGATTCAGGTAGGAACTGGTTTTATCTACACAAGCCTGTTTCCTTCTGCCTTTCCTCCTCCTTCCTAGTAAACCTTGTCAGAATCTGATTTGGCCAGCAGGTCCCTAGTCTTCATCTTTTGCTTACAATGGTAGCAACTGGGAAGTAAAAGCTGGTATCTAATTGTTATGCGCAGATAGAGCATATTCCTCAACTTATTTGCATTCGTTAGCTGTTGGTAGTTCCTCTGTAGGGGTTTCTAGACTTGTTTTTCTTAACAATGCTGTCAGCACTGTTTCTGTGCGGCGTGAATTTTTATGATCCGTTGCATGTTGTTCATGCAATTTCCTGCCCTGTAATGGTATCAGTTTTCCCTGGCGCAGAGGAATACAAACGAAAAACCCAGGAGCCTGCATTAGCATAAAATGTCCCAGTTCTGTCAGTTTGATTAATTTGTCTCTTTGTCTCCACTCTATATGATAAGTGCTATTAATGGCTGCAACACTTCATATGTCAAAGTCTTTCTTCCTAATGACTTGAAAATGTGGTTTATTTCCCCCCTTTTTTGTATTATTTTTCTCATTTAGCATTCCACTCAAGTATAGATTTATGCTGCGCTCTTTCATTATCTTACTGGTTGCAGCACTCGAGTGATTACATATGGTGTTGGGGTATGCGTAAAGATGTGATCCTGGGGGTAGCAGCTGCTGATATTAGCTGAAAATAGATTCTGCGTATGCTCAGCACTTTCCCCAGAGGTCTTTTATTTATTAGTAACAGTCTTGGTGCAGGATAGCTTGGATCCTCATTTAGCAAGATGACTTTTTGCCTTTCAGAGCAGTGCCGTGACTTTGCTCTATTTACTGACTGCTGTGTAATTTTTTTCCCTGTGTTTTGGCTTCTGCTTTGCGCCCAAACAGTCACTACACCTAATTGAAAACTGCAATATCACCCTGATTTATAATGAAACCCAGGAACGACAGGCTCCATTTGAAGTAATGAAACCAGCCAGATCTAAGGTTTTTAATAAAATAATCATATTTTGTAAGACTGCATTTGAACATGGTATGCTGATTTAAAATGAACTCCAGTGATTCCTAGGGCTCAAGTACTGCTTCTCCTGTTCTGCTTTCCACAGGGGACATATTTCTATTACAAATTCATTCAAGGAGATTTCACCCCCATTAGTGTACTGTAAAAAGAACTAGCCCAAACTACGTGCGTTTCATCTTTTCTTCCCTGAAAATTCTTTTTACAAGCAGAACTCCTATAGAGCACTTCTTAAATGTGTCATGTCTTTTGTTTTTTATCTTCTCTTAGACTGCATCTCTCCAAACCTGTGCGGTGCCTGTATGCTTTCTTTCCCACAGGGCAAATAACAGCTTTGTAAGGTGTGTGTGTGTGTGGGGGGGGGGGGTGTTATGTTTGTGGGGAGACAATCTTCCCAGAGTGCCACAGCTCTGGCTTGGATTTCTCCTCTGGCCTCCTTTTGTAACTCCTTTAACCTTTTATTTTCAAAAATAAAAAACAATGGGACCTCCTACAATCTCATCTCATTTATCCCTGGGGCTCAATGATTTCCAATTCCAACCTCATGCAGTAGGATTTTTATACCGTGAAGTTTGTATTAGATTCATTCTGAGCCATGTGGAACAATTACATTCCCTCTACCTACTTAGCGTAGCAAGGAAAAGGCAAAAGAAGTGGGATGGGGAGATACTCCCTGAGAGTCAATAGATTTATCCCCTCCACTCCCTGTCGCTACCATTTTCAAATGTCCTGGGATGTTTCCAATCCTTGATAATATGGATATCTATACAAAATGGGCTTAAGTGATAATTTTTAAAATAATTTGTGGTACACACTTTTTTATTTCAGATGAAAAATGTAATATTCCTTTACAGCTTCTTTACAGACTTTGTTTAAAATCTTCTGCATCCCTGCCAATATTTTCCCCTGTTGTGAAGCTGTTACCTTGTTATGGGGCTAGTCCATTATGTAGAGGAGCAGTTATCTTCAAAGGTGGTTAGTGTTCATAATTTATTTATTTATTTATTTATTTATTTACATCATTTATATTCCGCCCTTCTCACCCCAAAGGGGACTCAGGGCGGATCACATTACACATATTAGGCAAACATTCAATGCCTTTTTAACACAGGACAAAGACAAACAACATAGCTCCGAGCGGGCCTCGAACTTATGACCTCCTGGTCAGTGACTCATTGCTCTCCTGTCTGCGCCACAGCCCCGGGCTAATAATATGGCACATGCACCCATGACAAGGAAGGAAGATTTGTCTGGGAAAAACCCTTCAACCTTTAATACTTTGAACTCAACTTTATTTTATTGTTAAAATGAGTTAAATAATAATAGTAGTAGTAGTAATAATAATAATAATAATAATATCGAGCTAGGATTTGGGGTTCCCCTTCTTTAGGAGGGAACCCTAGCTCCTACTCCCCGGCCGTACGTCCGAGAATCCTGGCGAGGGGGGAGTCGCTAAAAGTCAAGGTTTCTCGCTACAAAGATCTCACCCCCAGGCGTGAAGAAAGAAGACCAAGTTGTTTATTCAGTTCAGTTGAAATGGATGACACCCGCGATCGTTCATCAAGGAGCCATAACACACAATACAGAACAGCAACTTTTATAATACAGAAAATGGGGTGGTGCGATTTGAGATTCGTGCCACTCATCCCCCCGCCCCCCTGCATGCTGATTGGTCCCTGAGGGAACGGTGCGAATCCCTGTCCAATCAGGGAGCTCCTGTTGTCTCAGTTCCTCCACCAATCAGAGGCAAGGAGGCGGGCTGAGCCAAGAACAATGGATTTGCTAGGGATTATGATAGAGTCATTGAGTCAATATGCAAGAAGGAAGTACCGAGAGCCTTGACAAGCCCTCAAGGTAGTTTCCAGACTGCTTCTTGGGGTGCAAATATACATATTTGTCTGGCAGGCTTGCCAGATTCCGGTGAGCCAAAGCTGATCAGATAGGCAGGATTTGTTTCTGAATGAGTCCAGTTCATTTTGACAGCTGGGACAATCATAGGCTTTGATTGTCCCCATTGTAAATAGTCCGAGAACCAGATAGTCATCTTTCCATTAAATGGGCAAGCTCCAACGTTTAATGGGGGAAGACCATATCTATTGTCCATACAAGATGAGTCTCCTGGTGTGAGGGTTAATCTCCTCCGGTCAATGTTGCAACTATCTGCTCATATTGATTCCTAGGTCAGATTTTGGCCATTCTTTAATATAAAATATATTTCATGGTAATAAAGGGAAAAGGGAACATGCAGGGTACACAGGACACATGTGGGAACATAATTCATCTTGTTTCACCCATCCCATAGCCCAAGTTTTAATGCAGGGAATTCATAAAGTGATAAAAGTTCAGAAAAAGGGGTGGAATCTGTGGCACTCCGGGCGAAACGGCCCTACTGGGTTAAAAGTCAGCGGGAGGGGGCACTCCAAAGGTAAGGGCAGTTCATGAATGGCAAGCCAGGGAGCCCTTGGTGGGCCCCTCCATGCCCAGCATGTAGTCCGAACCTTTGTTAGTCTGTTCTTGCAGAGAAAACTGTGCTGCAAAGCAGGGAAACTCTGTTTTGACAGGTTTTGACAGTCAGCTGATTTGCTTCTTAAAACTTTATTAATTTGAGAACGGGTGGTCTCCACATGACGGGGAGGCCTTTGGAGTTAGGGGTGAGGAAGATGGTCATGCTTGGGGTCCAAATGAGAGATATATGACTGGAAATAGAGGCTGGGGGGGTTAATTCGCGGTTCCGTGGTTCGTCCAGAGAGAGAGAAGGAGGGGGAGACAGGGCTCCTAAGATTGGGAGGGAATTCATGCTTCAGTGCAAGAAAGGATACAAAATAGCTACAAGATGGGAAGTTAGAGCAAGGAAATTCTTTTATTAGAGGTTTGTTACATAGTTAAAAGTCTGAAAGGCACAGGGAAGAGGCAGAAGATATGCCTTAAACTATTGCTGGGGCATGCACACATGGCCAGATTGGTCTCAGCATGGTTCCTTCCGATCGGCGGAACTCACTGCTGCAGGTCAGATTAAGCTGAATGCAGATGGCCGCCCTGGTTCGACCACAATAATAATAGAAGACCTGGATATGGCTCACGAATGGGACACTGAAGAAGGAGACAGAAGGCCTGATCCTTGCAGCCCAGGAGCAAGCCATCAGAACAAAGGCAATTAAGGCCAAGATCGAAAAATCAGCTGATGACCCAAAATGCAGACTGTGCAAGGCAACCGACGAAACCATTGATCATATCCTCAGCTGCTGTAAGAAAATCGCACAGACTGACTACAAACAGAGGCACAACTGTGTGGCACAAATGATTCATTGGAACTTATGCCTCAAGTACCACCTCCCAGCAGTAAAGAACTGGTGGGATCACAAACTTGCAAAAGTATTGGAAAATGAGCACGCAAAGATACTGTGGGACTTCCGAATCCAGACTGACAAAGTTCTGGAACACAACACACCAGACATCACAGTTGTGGAAAAGAAAAAGGTTTGGATCATTGATGTTGCCATCCCAGGTGACAGTTGCATTGACGAAAAACAACAGGAAAAACTCAGCCGCTATCAGGACCTCAAGATTGAACTTCAAAGACTCTGGCAGAAACCAGTGCAGGTGGCCCCGGTGGTGATGGGCACACTGGGTGCCGTGCCAAAAGATCGCAGCCGGCATTTGGAAACAATAGACATTGACAAAATTACGATCTGCCAACTGCAAAAGGCCACCCTACTGGGATCTGCGCACGTCCTCCGAAAATACATCACACAGTCCTAGACACTTGAGAAGTATTAGACTTGTGATTTTGTGAAACGAAATCCAGCATATCTATCTTGTTTGCTGTGTCATACAACAACGACGACGACGACGACGACGACGATGATGATGATGAAAAGGTGACATGATATGAAGTCTCATGAAGTCTGACTTGGCCATGGTGGTCCATGCCTTAGTTACCTCCAGGTTGGATTATTGCAGTGCTCTCTACGTGGGGCTGCTCTTGAAGACGGCCCGGAAACTTCAATTAGTCCAACGATCGGCAGCCAGACTGTTAACCGGAGCAACTTACAGGGAGCGGTCAACCCCCCTGTTCAAGGAGTTCCATTGGCTGCCGGTTATTTTCCGGTCCCAATTCAAGGTGCAGGTACTCACCTATAAAGCCCTGAACGGCTTGGGACCTGTCTACCTGTGTGCGAAAAAGACCTTGGAGTCCTTGTGGACAACAAGTTAAACATGAGCCAACAATGTGATGCGGCTGCTTAAAAAGCCAATGGGATTCTGGCCTGCATCAATAGGGGAATAGCGTCTAGATCCAGGGAAGTTATGCTCCCCCTCTATTCTGCCTTGGTCAGACCACACCTGGAATACTGTGTCCAATTTTGGGCACCACAGTTGAAGGGAGATGTTGACAAGCTGGAAAGCGTCCAGAGGAGGGCGACTAAAATGATTAAGGGTCTGGAGAACAAGCCCTATGAGGAGCGGCTTAAAGAGCTGGGCATGTTTAGCCTGCAGAAGAGAAGGCTGAGAGGAGACATGATAGCCATGTACAAATACGTGAAGGGAAGTCATAGGGAGGAGGGAGCAAGCTTGTTTTCTGCTGCCCTGCAGACTAGGACACGGAACAATGGCTTCAAACTACAGGAAAGGAGATTCCACCTGAACATCAGGAAGAACTTCCTCACTGTGAGAGCTGTTCGACAGTGGAACTCTCTCCCCGGGGCCGTGGTGGAGGCTCCTTCTTTGGAGGCTTTTAAGCAGAGGCTGGATGGCCATCTGTCGGGGGTGCTTTGAATGCGATTTCCTGCTTCTTAGCAGGGGGTTGGACTGGATGGCCCATGTGGTCTCTTCCAACTCTACTATTCTATGATTCTATGATTCTACCTTTGTGACCACCTTTCCCCCTATGAGCCTGCATGATCTCCTAGAACCTCAGGGGAGGCCCCCTCTTGTTCCCTTCACTCTCGCAGGCTTGGCTTCCTGGAACGAGGGAGAGGGCCTTCTCTGTGGTGGCCCCCCGGCTTTGGAATTCCCTCCCTAGGGAGATTAGATTGACCCTAACCCTATCTGCCTTCATCAAGCAGCTGAAGACATGGCTCTTTCAGTGTGCGTTTGAACAGCATCCAACATGATAGACCCTTATCTCTAACACTTTGCCTTCTAGCACTTTGTTTCCCTTCCTATTTACCCTATCCCACATTATTCCAGCCAATGCTCTGTCACTGTCCATGCACTTTATTAAAAGGCCTTGAAATCATGTATCTTCTTAGGCCTGACCCCCCTTTTACCCATAGTGGTTGATGTCTGTATTATTACTTCATTTGCTTAGTTATTTATGTCTTATTATATGCAATGTTTTTAATCGATCTTTTTATTTGACTGTTGTATCTTTGTTCTTAATTTTTGCCATGTATTTTAACTGTTTATACTTTGTCTCTGTTTTGGGCTGTGCCCCCATGTTAGAAAAATAAAGTATTATTATTATTTATTACAGTATATGAGTATTTAAAGATCGAACTGCAAAGACTCTGGCACAAGCCAGTAAAGGTGGTCCCAGTGGTGATCGGCACACTGGGTGCAGTGCCTAAAGACCTTGGCCTGCACTTAAAAACTATTGGTGCTGACAAAATTACCATCTGTCAGCTGCAAAAGACCACCCTACTCGGATCTGCACGCATTATTCGCTGATACATCACATACTCCTAGACACTTGGGAAGTGTCTGACGTATGATCCAATACAACAGCCAGCATAGTGATCTTGTTTGCTGTGTACTAATCTTGTTGTGTATCAAATAATGATATTAAGCAATAAATTTTGGGATAATAGAAATAATGTTAACAATCCATATTTTTTTTAAAAAAATGTTCACATGGGTGCCATTTTTTTAAAAAAAAAAACCTTTCAGTTAAAATCGAAGTCTGAAACTTGCAGGCAGAAGGTGCCATGTTGAATCCTTGGCATCTCAAATTATGGCTTTTGATAATTGTGAATAAGTGGAGGGTCTTTCCACAGAAACGGGAAAGCATCAATGCCGACTTGGGGAGCAACTCCGAGACTACCATGACTGCTAAGTCTCTGCAATGGAGAGAATAGAGGGATTTGGTATTTCATTTGGTTCTCCTGGGACAAACTAAGTTCTCACCTTTTGCTACTCTTTTCATCAGAGAAGAGTAGCAACTTTTTAATAAAAGTTATGATACTGTACTCACACTGATCTGTGGATATCAACGTAGGTTTTTTGAGATTGATTTTTTGACTTAAATGTCTAGACTTATAGATGAATATTTAGGGCATGTTTTATTCTCCCCAGTGATATCCTATGTAATCATCACTGAAGACTTTAGCTTATATATAACATCACATGTATTTAAACTTCAGTCTTGAGTGAGGATGGGATTTCTGAATTTTGCAGGGCTCAATAAAGAAATGCTGTGTGATAGGGATTCTGTTTAAGTTCTTTAAAGCCTCAAGATGCCTGTGTTGCTAGAAGATGCCTATAGAGCATTATAGCCCCACTGTGAATATCCTTTTATTTAACATTCTGGGTTTTAGCATTGTTAAGGTTAAAGAGCATCCTCTGAAGGTAAATGGGATAGAGGGAGGTTTTGTGCGCGTGGGAGAAATAGTAATCAGATCTGTAGCAGATACCTTTAACACTCTGTAGAGGTGACATCCTCAGCCACTTTTCATGTGGAATAAAATCATGGAGTTGGAACCGACCCTGTGACTGTGAAACAATGCTCTTTGTTGAAGGAGAACGCTTCTGAGCAAGCTATGTTTGACCTACTTCTGCTGCCAGAGAGAACTGTCATTAGAAAGCAAGGAGAGTAAGAAAAAGTGAAAGTCAAATGGAATGCCGAAGAGGCAATAGTTTCCAGTGCAGAAAAGGCTGTGTTTTAGTAAAACAGGTTTTGGCAAGAACTGGGTCTCGCTTCCAGGTTTGTAGTAGAACCATTCGGAGCAGGGAGGTGTGCTGAGTGTACCCCAGCTTTCATACTCAGATTGCATCCTGTTCCTCAGGGCTTTCTGCAACCAAAGACTTAATATTTATTTTCAATTATTTGCTATTTGGAGCTGGGCATGGAAAGTACAAATTAAATGGAATGAAAGGAAGTTGCTTGAAAAAGAAACCAGCACAGCAGAGGAGATCAACCAGGTAGGGGTTATGTGGATGTCTGGATAATTTTAGACTGTAGCTACCAGTTTCCCTGACCATTGGACCAGCAGTCCAGCAACATCTAGAAAATCATTTTGTGAATCCTGCACTTAATTATTAGTAAGTCATAATCCATGCAACCCTCTGAATTTCATACTGCTGTCAGTGTTGAAGAAATCCCACCAGCAGAAGCCTTCAGCAGGCTCTGTGCGAACAAAGAATATCAGGGGTCATGTTATTAATTGCTGCCACAGAGAGCCGATTAAGAATTAGCTTTAATTGAATTAAGTTTTGTAAGGATTTATAAGAGTGATCTACCACATATTTTTTTTAAAAATCATTTTTCATAACAAAAAATTAGCTCATCCCTGAGTTTTATGTTGCTTTGTATATACCAATGCTGTATTTCACTCAAGCTGCAACTGAGAATTGCAATTTGATAACATGTTTTTTGTTGTCATAGCCATTCACTGTTCTTTCTGTCTCTTATGTCTATGGTAGTAGAGTACAGTAAAGGTAAATTACAATCAGTAACAAAATGACAAGTGATTCTCAAAAAAACAAATATTTTTCCTGAATCTGTCTATGAGGAAAGTAGACTATCTGTCATCTAAATATACAAATCCATCCAACAAAGAAGTGGATATTGTGTGAGCATGGGGGGATGGTTGGATCACAGGGGCAATTATTATTATTATTATTAGTAGTAGTAGTAGTAGTAGTAGTAGTAGTAGTAGTAGTAGCAGCAGCAGCAGCAGTAGTATTAGCTACCTGCCTCTCCTCATGGAAAGGCTTCAATTGCCAAAAAAGTGGGAGAGGAGGACACTTAGAAAACCAAACATTTCTTTGCCAGACTCAGTTTTGGTGAGTGCTGAGTAACTGTCCTGAAGTCTCATTCTTCCCACTTTCCATGCTTAGGAATCTACCTCTGTTCAGACCTGTTGTGGAGAAATTAGAACTTTTGAAAAGTAGTTTTTGAAACCCTGATTCCTCAGATGCTTGATGCCATTAGAGTCACATGTTTATGGTTTCTCAAACTTTAGTGAATGATTGGTTTTAGTGATATTACTAATGCCTGGGTGTCCTATGGTGCAAAACAATAACATAATCTTTCCCCAACAATCTCATTATTACTTTGATACTCCTGACAAAGAAAAGGTAGCATTTCTATGATGTTCCAATACCCATAACGATAAAAGTCATGTCTCTTTTTTATTTCATCACATCTCTTTCTGTGTCATAGCAATAATATGATGTGATGCACCATTCCCTGCATGCATTGGGAAAGTCAACGAGGGAAAGAAATTATAAAGCTACTAAATTTGTCAAATGAGGACCTCATATTAGTTAAGAGGCACTAAAGCATGATATTAATTTTCTAATTACTAAATATAAGATGATTCAGCGTGCCAAAGGCTATGCTTTTCATCATATGGACATAAATGAAACAGCCGTCAGAATAACATTTTGCTATTCATCCTTTTATTCAGACAGCACTAATTGCAGTTATTTTCTTTGAGTGTCTCTAAAAGTTTATTTATGCTGTTAATAAGATGAGCAGCTGTAGTGATACTGGCTGCCAGGCCTGTAGCCTTTTTGAAGATGCACTTAATGTGGCAATAATGCAGTATGAATATAAATTCAAAAGGAGATGAAATCTGAGTTTGCTAACATATACGTTTGTACTTTCCTCTACATGAGGATTGTCATTCTCATGTGAATTCCAGCAAAAAATGTAGGAAAAGGTTTTCTTTGCCCTAGAATGTATCACAATGAAGTTGCTGTTATCTATTGATGGTACAGAATCACAGAACTGTAAAAGATGAAGTAGTTCTCTGACCAAGACTAGGACTCCAGGACTTGCCACCATTTTCACTCAAGAAATTGATCCAAAACAAGGTTGGGAAACATGTAAGTGCTTTTGAACTACAATTCCCACCAGGCCAATCCAGCATGGCCAATAGTAAGGGATTATAAGATCTGTCATCCTGAAAATCTACAGCAGGGATAGGCAAAGTATAAGCAGTGAGTCACATGCAGCTTTTCACTGCCGTTTTTGTAGCTCCCCAGAGCTCTCTAACAGTAAAAAAAAAATGGGGGAAAATCTTTAAATAGACATGCCCGAAGAGAAGTACCCAGGGGTCAAAAATAAATGTTGTAAAAATTTCCCAAAAAAGTGCCTCAAAATGCCTTCTAGGTGCCCCAAACATGCCCCCAAATCCCATAAAGGAGTTACAAATATTGGTGGGAGTTTTTTGGGTGGTAGAGAGCGATTGTTAGAGCAAGTGTGTCCTCTAATCTTACCCATCCTTGATCTATATCAGAGCTTTCCAAACTCTGTATTATGACACGTTAGTGTGTTGGCTACAGTGTGTAGGTGTGTTGCACGAACGTAACAAGAAACCTCTGTGAAAAAAGCAATAAATCATAGATTTTAAAAAACATAAATAAAAAGTTTTCATGAGGTATGTTGTGCCTCCATACATTTCGCTATTACAATTGGTATGTGTGTTCATATTTCTTACAAAGGGTTGATTTGAGCTCTGGTTTGCTAGTAAAACTGAATTACTGTGTTGTGAAATGATGTATGCCTAGAAAGTGTGTCACCAACATGAAATGTTTGGAAAGCTCTGATATAGAGATTACCAAGGTTTCTAAATACCTGGTTTGTAAATAGTTGAGTTAAATCCCAGCCAAGAAAAAGTGCCTGCATGCTTTAAATATGTACAAAGAAGTGATACGATGCCGATGCTGCAAGGAAGGCAAAAAAATATGCACACCTGCGCATAAACACAAAACAACCTAGGCAGTTTGTCACCTAATATCTCTTCAGGCTTTCTACTTTCCAGATGACACAAGTTATGATGGAAGGGCAAGGTTAGACTCTCCCCTAACAGACCTATCCTGTTGACTGAATCTATTTTTTGTGTGCTTCACTGTGGAGGAGCCATAGAAAGCCTTTGAGGTGGAGCACCTTGTTCCTTAGGTTCCTATGAATGTGGAAATAGGTGACTAGAAAAAGAGACATTATGCATCAGCTACATTGAACCACCAGGCTTCTCTGATGTGTTGAATTTACTTCTGGGTCAGTGACAAATACTAATGTAGAAGAAAGACCAAACAAATTATGTGCTAGGCTCAGGTGTAACAGTCCAAGTAGCCTTTCTTTGATCTAATGTCTAAGGCGATAACCCCTTGTTTAAGCAGAGAGTACTCTTTGAAGAATCCTTTCAAGCGGGTCTCTGTTGAAGTGCAATGTGAAGAATGAATTAAAAAACAAGCAGTACTGGTCTTGAGAGTGTATAAGAATCTAAAGGCAGAAGCAATAAATATCACATTTAGGGCAGGAGCTGTGGAATTTGTATTTCTAGTTTTCTTGAAAGCAGTAGAGTTAAGCAGAAAATGAAATCTATAGATGCAGCACTTGATCATTTCAGTTTAAAATGGTATAGGGCCATGAGGGAAGATAGAACATTGATAGGCAGCTGCAGCCTACCAGTTAATGGTTTTAATTGCTTTGTTACCTAGTCGTATGGAATAGTAAAATCTCTTTTGATGGTGCATTTCTTCAGTAGCGCAGTTGTATTTTGAATGTCGATTTATGAGCCTTGTTTCCTCACTGAATCAAACATTTATCTTAAATATTTTTGCAATACTGCATTGCAATGACAGGAAAATATTGCCACCTGTTGTTAACTGTAACAGTAAGAGACTTGAACACACAAGAACATGTTTTAAAATACTTGGTGGTATTCCCACACACATATTCTGTTTCCTGATCCCTGCTGGATATGTTTGTGGTGGATATAGACTCACTAAACATCATAATTTCCTCCCTCCAAAAAAACCTTAACACAAAGTCTACATCCCCCAGCCCAGTCAGCAACATTTACCAGCAGATGCTGACCGGAGGGCTCTTGCTCTGAAGACATAATTTCACAGCAAAAATGTACCACAAGTGCATTTTTAGCATGCTGTCAAAAGCATTTGCATAAATCCTTAAGCCAAACTCTGCTTGTAGAAAAAGAAAAGGAGAGAGAGAAGAAAACTCAAGTAGCCCTCTCTATATAATCTGTTGAGTTGGCAGAGGTGTGGTTGGCACAATAAATTGTGCATTGTTTTTTGCCTCAAGCTAGCACTTTTGAGGCAGGTGTATTGAATTTTTCCAACTATTCTAATGTCTTTATTTTCTTTAACCTGGAGAAAATATGATATTCTTCTTAGACAGCATATATATAGCGTTACTGTGTGGAATTTTGCTCCATCCAAATCAATAGTCACTTGTGTGACCACCAGCACTGAGTGCCACCACTTATATTAGTACTGTCCCCCCATTATACCCCATCTGCCTAATTTTCAACTTAATTGCTGAAAGTTATGTTACACAAATGCTGTTTTGAGATTTATAAATTGAACATCCAAATGTCAAGTCACACCAACATGGTGAGAGAGCAATGGACAGATTGTCAGACGTCACTCTTTGGCTTGTTTGTCCAGCCTCGTTGCATCTCCTGACCCAATGACTGCCCAGCCACTCTTCAGCTGTGTCAGAATTTGGGAAGAAGAAAGGTTGTTGATAGATGCTGGTCGATCGTATCATGTCCTCTCCTGCAAAACCATTTGCAGAATAAGTACTTGGTGCACACTGAAATTCAGTAGGTCCAGTGGCATATTGGAGCCAGGGCTTGCACAGTTGAAGACAGAGGATGGTTTAATTAGTCAGAATACTGACATCTTAGGCAGGCATTCCTCCTCCTGAACTCGCCTGTTCCTTCACAGATGAGCTGCAGTCTACAAAGCAGCTGGAACAGAATAGATTTCCCAAGTAATGATGTACTGTTATTACCTATTTATGCTGTAGTTGGGGGGCCCCGGTGGCACAGTGTGTTAAAGCGCTGAGCTGCTGAACTTGCAGACCAAAAGGTCACAGGTTTGAATCCGGAGAGCAAAATGAGCGCCCGCTGTTAGCCCCAGCTTCTGCCAACCTAGCAGTTCGAAAACATGCAAATGTGAGTAGATCAATAGGTACCACTCTGGCGGGAAGGTAACCGTGCTCCATGCAGTCATGCCAGCCATATGACCTTGGAGGTGTCTATGGACAACGCTGGCTCTTCGGCTTAGAAATGGAGATGAGCACCAACCCCCAGAGTCAGACATGACTGTACTTAACGTCAGGGGAAACCTTTACCTTTACTTTACTGGGGTATACCTTATAAAAGACCTAGGCTGCATCTACATTGTCAATTTAATGCAGTTTGACATGACTTTAACTGCTTTGACTCAATGCTTTGGAATCATGGGAGTTGTAGGTTAGTAAGGCATCATCACTCTTTGGCAGAGAAGGCTAAAGACCTTGTAAAACTACAGCTCCCATGCTTCAACAGCATTGAGCCATGACAGTTAATGTGGTGCCAAAGCACATTAATTCTGTAGTGTAGATGCACCCCCTATTCCTAGTAGGAGAAGAACTAACATTTGTTGTACATAAACAGTATTTTGTGAAGCCAATTTCACCCTGGATCTGGGATAGTGTAGAAGGGCCCTATGTGTTTTAGTTCGGCAATGATATCTAGTAAACTGTCCCATACATGTTCCAACTTAAATAGATTATTTCTTCACTCATTTCTGAAGCATTATGTGGTGTTCTTTCTCTCTCTCAGATATTTCATAAATAACTTACTTGAAATGGACAAAAATTAAGCAATTCCCCTCTGTCCACTTTTCATTCTCTGGAGAGATTATTTGCATGGTCACTCTTGCATTGTCTTTTAAGAATAAAAATAATAAGAAATCAATAGGATGGGGATGGGGTACAAGTGCATACATGTATTTCTGTCCCCTGCTTCTCTTTTCTTTCTTTCTTTCTTTCTTTTTAAGAGTTGCTAATTACAGCAAATGAGATTAGAAGTCATGTTTAATCCCTTAGACTTTTCTAGGGCTGTGCTGAAAAAAATAGAAATAAGAGTTAACTGTCACTAAGCCTGTCTTCTATTTCAAGAAAAGGCTTTTTATTATATACATTGTAGCTTTGTAAAATTCCTATTGATGAAATTATATAAACTGAGTAATACATAGCTAAGAAAAAAAGTCAGCCACCTCTGAAGGAAGTGGAAATGGAGAACTGGCACAGGCATAACCATTAATCTGAGACCTATATACTCCTCTTTCTACCATGAACTAAACTCACACCTTTGTAGTTCACCTACAATGGCAATTTCTCATATTTTGTGTTCTAGAGGATCAGTTTAATCCCAATAGACTCCATAGTATCTGAACCCTGCAGGAAGACATCATGCCTCAATCTAAATCAAAAGAAGCAGATACACAAGCTGGAAAATAAAGGCACAGAGAACTAGGGGAATTGGTGACTGCCACTGAAATGACCTGTTTTTGAAGCAATGCGTGTATGTATAATATAAAGATTATTACATGTTTATTACACATACTTAATGTCCTGATTTTTCTGGCTGAAGACTTCCAAGGATTTTTTTTAAAACAGACAACAGTAACATCTATAAAATCAGTTAAAAACAACAAAAAAAGTAGCAAATAAGTTCTCATAGACCAGTAAACTAAAAACATAACAAATTAAGTTTCCTTTCAGGTTTCTCAGGTTATTTATTTTATTTAGATTGCTTTCTCATCATACTGCAGTGGAATTGTGACAGATAGTTTACACCATTTCAGTCTGGAACCCATTCTTGATGAATTACTTTTCAAAGCTGACTGATTATTTCAAGGCCAAATACCTTATTTACTTGAGTCTACTGCTCATCTCTTTTGGCTAAATTATCTTACCAAAATGAAAGTGCACATAAGACTCGAGTAATATGGTAATCTTAGTGCTGAGCCAAGGCAAAAGGAGAAGCTGCTTCAGGAGGTGCACCTGGAGCTCCTATTTGAGGAAAATCACCTCAAATTTAAGTGCACTTTTTGCCAGGATTTTTAAAAATTGGAGTGCGCGTTAGATTTGATGGCGTATTAGACTTGAGTCAATACCGTATTGATTAGGCTGGACATTGTGACACCCCAGATGAGGCCATAGGATGTGCAGAAAGGTCTCATTTCCCTCCCATCCCTAACTTCCTCTGTCACTTCTCTCTGCCGTCCGGCTCCTCTTTCGGAAGTCAGTAATTTTGGAGATAATACTTGTCCTTCATACTTACTGGTCCATACAACAACACATCAGGAAATCAGGGAAATCAGAAGAGACCTCCTCCAGTCGGGTAGTTCTTTCTTCCCTCATTTTAATCCCTTTGGTTGCCTTGAGGGTGGCAATGAGTAGTCCACCTAGGACTTCTGATAGACTTCCATTTGACTAGGGTTTGAAATTTTGACCTAAATCCAATTTTTAATCCCAACTACAGAAGACTTGTAGGGATTTGGGTAAATCGGCACATAAATTCCATAGATTAAATGGTTCTGTTCTAGTGGGAGATTGATGCCTCTGTTTACCACATACCAGCATGCTTTGTATAGCTCAGATACATATTATATGACCTATATGAATTTATGCAGTGCTCCCACCTAACCTGAAACATGTGAAAGCAAAGAGGTTGCTAGGGCAGGATGCTGTAGTGTGTGTATATTGCTATGTAGAACGCACTCTGTATGGATGTTTTGATATGTATAGAGAGCTCCCCCCCCCACACACACACACACACACAATGGCTCTTCAGAATTGAGGTCATTGCATTCAAAGTGTATTCGGTAAAGAAATGTGACTAAGGAGACTCAAGGGCAAGCTCTTTGGCATACTCGCTCTGAGGGGAGACCAGGGGCTTGAAATGCTAGGATCAAAGACACACGTGAGAAAAAAAAAGCAGCTCTGCCTTATGTAGGATCTTAACAAATTGTTACCCGTTGAATATACATTTTTTAAAACTGCTATTTCACTTCCTTCATGAATGCTGCATGATGTTACTGTATTCATTATGCCTCCTCTTGGTTATACTGTCATTGTAGTTTACATAAAAGTGCCTCTCAGAAGGAGTCTGAAAACCCACTCCCCAAAATGCGCAGAAACAAGTGTGTATGTAATATATGCAGCTTTTAAACCTTCATCTTTTACATGTGCAATATTTATAACCACTTTACAATCCCTGAATATCTTCTTTCTTGTCACAGCGAATTAAATACAGGCAGTTCGGAAGGCAGTGCGATGGCAGACCCACAATAAAGGGCAAATCAATATTTAGACAGCTTCCGGCTACTGAGATTCTGCCGACTTCCACACTTGCCAGCAAGCTTTGCTCACATTCATCATGAAAGTTACAGCTTTATGTACTTGAAACATTACTGCTGATCTGAAATGCTTCTAAGACTCCTCCCTTAGGGCATCTCTTAAATTTGCAAGTACGCCTGTTGCAATGCTTCGAAATACAGCATCACTGCCCCAGTGCCTGTTGCAAATTAGTGCTGTGTTGTTAAGTGATATACAAATTTTGTAAATGCAAACAATCCCTACTGATTAGTCCTCTTATCTCTCTCTATTTGTCACTAGCTTTTCTTTCCTCCTCCTGGATTTCTTGTCATATGTTTTTAAGCAGCTGTCTGCAAACAATTCCAATAAGTCCGAAGGAGTTCAGCAAACCATTTCCTTTGGAAAAAGACAGCAGCAGCAGATGTCTGGAAGGCTTCAGTTTTGAAGGCCCTGAAAGTCTTGACTCAGCTTGAGAGGAAAAGTGTACTGAGAAATGTTCTGACTCAGTGATTTTTTTTTATTTTGCCTAGATGGCATCTAAAAAATGTGAGCGTAAATGTATTGCTAGAGCTTAGGCGAGACATTACTTGTTTTACAGTTCTCCCACCTAGTGGTTGCGGTAGGCATCTACCATGACTAATTTTGTTCTATGTAGTCTAACTTGGGATAAATTCAGACAATTCTCTTTATTTGATGCACATGAAAAAGCAACTGGGTTGGCTTTCTCAATCTGCTACTTTCAGAGTTATTTAACAACTGGTTGTAATTGCAGTAGTCATAGTAAATTTTGTGCCAAGCAGAAGTTAATTATCCAGTACACTGTGGTGTCCAAATTAGTACTGTACTCACGTAACAGAAACAGATTTAATGACTACCCTGAATGCTGATTATTCTCTGAGTTCTGTAATTTGAAATCGTAACAAATCCCAACATAACATGAGTTGATCAAGCTTTAATAGAATTGTTGTGAAATGCTGTAAGATCCAGTGTCAGATGTGGAAACATTTAGTTGTGCAAGCAGACTTTTCCTTCTTGGGAAGAAAGGAGATTAGTACCATTTCTCTCTGGAAGCCCTCAATCTCCCGAGCAGATGGGGTGAGCACATGGAGGTACAAGGAGGTGCAGGAATCTCTTGCTTTGCCAGTGCCTTTCATGGGTGATTGGACAAACTTGGACCCCACTTTTAAGGGCCACAGTAGAAGTGGCAGCCTCTGTGCATTTGGAAAATGTCAACTGTTTAAGATAAAGCAAACATATTTAAATGAGGGAAATAAAGGTGAAGCACAGTAAGAGTAAGTAAAAAAGTAAATACAGTCGACCGCGTGTATTGTAAATCTCCATAATCTCAATGTGTATCCTCTTAAGATTATGAACTGAAAACCAATTTGTTCATCCCATAGAATTCTGGCTGAGTTCTTAACTGAATATTTCTCCTATATTGGTTAACATTCAAGATTTTGCACATTATCTGAGTTTCATGTTCCCTTTCATTTTAAATAAGTGTGTTCCTTTCTACCTGATGGTTGTGGGAAGACTGCTTGAAAACCCCTGGAATACAGCTGGTAATAAATCAGAAATGGGGATAAGGAGAGGGTCTGAAAGTGAATTCAAGCAGCCAGAAGCCATTACAACATACCATATTGATAAACTATGTTCTACATTGTCAAGCTACTTGGTTGAAGCTTTTATTGTTATTTCTCCACATTGACACTATAATCAGGGTAGGCAGAGATGTGTTAATGTTGCACTTATTTATATAATTTGAAGTGTCAGTTGGATCCACCAATTACAAGAGCCATGAAGTAATTTATGCTAAAAAGTGGCTGTTGCTTAGGCCCCATTGCAGGATGGTATTGTGCACTGTTTAATGAGTGTTGCCTAGTTTTGCTCTTCCTTGTCTTTATGTTTCCCTTACTTAGAGTAAGTTCTGCCTATTTTCCCTAATATCCCTAACTTTTTATGAGTTCTATTTTAGTATTCATTGCATTCCTACAGTGGGGACATTGTTCTAATGAAAACCTGTACAAATGTTGGTCCAATTCATTTGGAAACCTCTACAGCAGCTTTTTCCCAAAGTGCTGTCCTCTCTAGGTATATTGTACCACTGCTCCCATCAGTCATCAGCCAATGTGGGACTGCAGACTAGCAAAACTAGAGGAAAGCAAGTTGGGAAACACTACTGCAGGCCCATGAAAGCAAAGAAAGGATATAGTAACTGTCATAGTTTATTCTGACCGCAGAGTAAACTCAGACTAGATTATAGAAATATCATGAAATTGGTGGGATTATTCACCCATTGAAGACTCAGCCACATCCATGAGGTTATTAAACATCTGTTGCTTGATTGAATGTCATTTGGCAAGTGCCAAAGACGTCATTGCTTTCTGACTCATTTGTTGGAAATAATGTTTAGACCATTCTGTAATATGAAGTATATGGACAGCAATAGGGCAGGCAGCAGTAATTATTGGAAGCAGCTTCACTGCTGACTTAATGAAAGATTAGCTCATACATTGTAGTATTTATGGACATTAGAGCTGTCAGGTTATCTAACTACAGTTGAGGGGCTTGGGACAATAGCAGTGCTGATGGTAATGTTGGCAATTTCCCTGTTTATTTTGCAGGTCACTGCCAGGGGATTTGGTCCATTGTTACAGTTTGCCTACACTGCTAAGTTGTTACTCAGCAGAGAAAACATACAAGAGGTCATCCACTGTGCAGAATTCTTGCGCATGCACAACCTGGAGGATTCCTGCTTCAGCTTTCTTCAGACACAGCTGCTGAACAAGGAAGATGGCCTGTTCCTGTGCAAAAAGGATAGCACCTGTCAGCGGATGCATGAAGACGAGAACTCCGAAGGAGAAGAGGAAGAAGAGACTATGGAGTCAGAGACTTCCAAGATAGCTTGCCCCAGAGAGAGGATGCACCCAGAGCCCTTTAACTTTGAATCTGCCAGTTCGGAAGCTGAGAAGGAGGAAGGGATGCTGCCCAACTCTGACATATTGAATGATGGCAAGGACGGTTTGGATAAGGAAACAGTAACACGGTACCCCAGATATAAGAAATACCAGCTGGCTTGTACCAAGAATGTCTACAACACATCACACATTAGTACCTCAGGTTTCGCAAGCACATTCAGTGAAGAAAGTTCTGGTGACGGCCTCAAACCAGAACTTGTTGTAGGGCAAATTAAAAGTGAGCCTAGGAGTGATGAGAACGAGGAAGAGAACATCACACTTTGCCTCTCTGGAGATGAGCCTGACATCAGGGATAAGGAAGGAGACATTGAAATGGACCGAAAGCAGCAGAGTCCCACTGGACCAGACAGGCCCAAGAGTGTTTCCTCTTCTTCTTGCCTAAGCTCTTTTTTCAACCGGACGAAAAACATAGACTTAGTTGGCTTCCCCAGTACTTCCCAGCAGCACTTTGCCAGGAATCCAGCGTGCCCTTTCGACAAGGGGACAACTCAGGGTGACCATAAAACTGATTATGTCCCTTTTGTGGGGAATTACGGACTCTCCCAAACAGTTCAGAAGGATGCTTCCAATTTTACAGTGGAATCACCGCCTCTCAGGGGTCCTGGCTTTGTTGAAGGTCTCTGCAAGCAGGAGGGTGAGGTGGACAGGAGGAGCGTTATTTTTTCTTCAAACGTTTGTGACCAAGTAAACCCTTCGGTGCATTCATATTCTGGCGTGAGCAGCTTAGACAAAGATCTCAGTGAGACTGTGCCAAAAGGTCTGTGGGCCGGAAGTAGCCAATCTCTCCCCAGTTGCCAGACCTATTCTCACCTCGGACAGGCAGCTGATCACCTCTCAGGACGGATGCGGCCTAATACCAGCTGTCCAGTGCCAATTAAAGTTTGCCCTCGCTCTCCTCCCCTGGAAACCAGAACAAGAACCTCCAGTTCATGTTCCTCCTACTCTTATGCAGAGGATGGCAGTGGTGATTCTCCCTGTAGCCTCCCTCTGTGTGAGTTTTCATCTTCCCCTTGTTCCCAAGGAGCTCGATTCTCAGCGGCTGAGCATCAGGAACCCAACATGATGGGAGATGGAATGTACAACCAAGTCAGACCCCAGATAAAATGTGAGCCATCCTATGGAACAAACTCTAGCGATGAGTCTGGATCGTTCTCTGAAGCAGACAGTGAGTCATGTCCTGTGCAAGACAGAGGACATGAGGTAGGGATTTGTGGCAAGTACACCTGTTAACACTAATTGTGACCCATTCATTAAGCCCATTGTTATCTTAAAAGGGCTCCTTTGTGTACAGAAACAGAGAATAACCAATTTTATCCCATCTGCTATTGACTCTGGTGTCAGGCTAATAGGAGAAAAAACAACAAAAATATGTGTGGGGCAATATAATGCTGTTTTATAGAAAAGTACAATTTTGACTTTAACTTGCTTAATATCCCAGCTGTGATTAAAAAATTGGGAGTGCCCCATAGGCATCATAGGCTCTTCACATACCCCTTCTACTTTCATTTACAGGGTTTCCCCCCTCCATTTCTATACTAAAACTAAAGTCAGCCTACCACATTAGCTAAGGTTTAGAGCTCAGGAAGCCCACAAAAGTTAAAAAAATCATGAATAAACCCCCCATCTTTTTTGCCAGAGAAAATATTTCTAGGTCCTCTAGAGCAACTCTGTGATCAACTTCCAGAAGAAGTTGTCATAGAGTTGAACTAGATGATGTCAGATTCCTAGAAAAACAGTTAAACCCACACTTATGGAGAGTCAACTGTACTGTGGTTAGCATTAGGCCCTCTCTCAATATTTTGCTAAGAATAGCTAGCCTAAATCACAGTTTACCAGCTTGATTCCAAACATGGGTTGCAAATTGCTGTTTGGAGTTAACTGTGGTTTGTAAAAAGGAAATTTATTCTAAAACCGAATAGGAGAGGGAAACGACTATACAAAAGGGAAGAAAGGAAGGCCAAAGCAGAAGCAAATCTCACCATTATGAAATTGATTGCTACCTGTGCCTGGGAAATTATAAGAACTAGATTCTAGGAATTTTGGTCTCAAAAATAACTTTTTCAGGCTGTATTTGTGACCACTGTTGACGATTGGTTCAATTGTGCCTTTTTAGTGGTGTATTTTTAGTGAAGAAAGGCCATCTAAGAGGAAAGAGAGAAAGAGAATAGAGAGTGCAAAAGCAAAACGATAGATCCATGTTTGCACAGCACAACCACAACAAGAATCTGGATCCCCGGAGAGTTAATCTATACTTTATCAGCCCATGCTGTCTTGAATTCCATCTCTTTCCTAGCCCAAAGCCATATGACCTTCCAACAGTTAACTGATTGTGCTTCTCATCAGTAATACTGTGGTTGCAGCAGCATTCAGTTTTTTAAAAACCCTCTTACTGGCACTAATAATAAACAAACATTTCACAGAAAGGAGACCAGCTAGGATCCAAAATGAAATCAACAAGGTCCATATAGAATATGGATGTGTAGGCACAAGTTTTTAGCCATTCCACTCTCTTTCTTATTGGTGAGAAATCAGGCCCTTCCAAATAGTGAACTGATGAAAAAATGTGTAGTAGTTACTTGTTCATAGTGGAACATTAAGACAGCCTTGCCAGAAGAAGTTTCCAAATTCTGCTTCTTCTGGTGTTTAATCTGCATACATTGTCACTAGCAGAAAACTGTGATGCTTTCCTCAGTGGGGTCATTACCATACCTATTGGAGCAATGTTTTTTAAAAAAAACATGAAATGGGCACCTACGAATTAATAGCCAAGTTTAAAAGAAGGAACCTTTCAAATCATGATTTTGGGATAGTAGCATCTCCCTATATTTCCCTTTGCCCTCTACATCTTATAGCAAACCAACTTTCAATAATGAAAAATACCTTCCTTCCTGGCCAGCTTAATTTTTTAATGGAAATAATAACTGCCAATTCTATACCGATTTAATTGGGAATAAATCTCACTGGCCTGAATGTTATAAGTTGAACACTCCTTCGTCGGAATTCTGAAATACTTCAAAATTGTCCACATGGATGGGTAGGATAGTAACACATTTGCTTTTTGATGGTTGTGTACCCAAACTGTCTTTTGTTCATTGTGTATAAATTTGCTGTGAAACATAAATGAAGTTCATGTCCATTTATGAACAATGGGTCTATCATCAAGCTATCTCATGCTATATGCATATGCAAATACAGGTATTCCAAAATCCCAAACCCTTTTTCTGATCCCAAGCATTTTGGATAAGAAATGCTCAGCCTGTACTCTGAGTAGACTGTCTAGCTCAGGCATGGGCAAACTTTGGCCCTCCAGGTGTTTTGGACTTCAATTCCTAACAACTGGAGTTACAGTCCAAAATACCTGGAAGGCCAAAGTTTGCCCATGCCTGGACTAGCTGCACTGGTAGTCTTTAGCCCTCTACAGCCTTACCAATGAAGAGTACATCCCACTGAATTGAATGGGATATTTTTAGTAGATTTGGAACGTACTGTAAGAGGTTGAGGACCTTTTTGTACTACTGTTCAGTAGTATTAATGCAACCTTTTGTTTATCTTATCATTTCTCTCTTTAAACCTACCATCAAGATCCTTTTTTCCCCTTTCCCATGCCTAGGTGCATATATTTAATGAATGAGCAAGTTATTCATCTCTCCAGCCCAAGTTGACAGTTTATCATTCTCTTGCTCCTGTGTAAGAATTCACATGAGAACTGCAAAGAAGAAAAGGTCTAGCTTTGGTGTTTTTCTTTCTTTAGTTTCTAGTGCTCCTGTTAGATCCATAGATAGCATTCTGGAGCTTTAACTTGTGCCTTTACTACCTTCCAATAAGCTTGCCTGTGTCTAGCCAGGTATTGCATATTGACAAAAGTATAAATGCTCACTTAGACTAGTATAGACTAGTATGAATGCTCACTTAGTTCAGTCCACGAACAAATTGTTTTGATCTTCTCCTCTTTGAAATAGAAATAATGCAATTAATGTCACTGTACTCAATCATAGGTTCTTGGATATTGTTGCATATCAGCTCCTAAAAATCCCACCCAGTATGATTGTTATCCAAGGATTATGGGAGTTGCAGTCCAACAGTATCAGGAAGTTCAAGGTCAGGAACCAAAGAATTATGAGAAATTCCTTAAAAGCGGGAATGTCTGAACTTAAGAGCCAAGCATGGGCTATAACCTAAAAAGAACTGTGCCCTTACAGGCATTAATTTCTGATGAGCCATTCCTGTTCTCTTTCTCCCACATTCTTGACTCTTTGCTTCTCTCAGTATGTAAAAAGAAGCTGCAAGTTAATGATATTATTATTAATAATTATCATCATCATTATCATCATCATTATCATGAATTTCAGTTTACTACCTGTCTTTCCTTGTGGCTAGAGGCAGGCTACAACAGAGAACGATAAAACACAACATTATTAAAATACATATAACGCAAGACTAGACCAATAAAATGTAGTTTAAAGCTGACTGAGTAGGTCTGCCAAAAGAGAGAGGTCTTGAGTTTTTCAGCTAAATGAGCTGTTGGATCTCTTTTGGCAGGTCCTTCCACAGTCATGGGGTGGATGATGAAAAGGTCTTCTGGGTGGCGGTCACCAGTTGGGTTCTAGCTGGTTAAACACTCCTCCCAGAGGTCCTCAGAGTCCAGGGCGGATCATGCAGGAGAAGGCAAGCTTGTAGGTAACCTAGACCCAAAGATGTTCTATGTACAGCTGTCTCCTGTGATAACTTTGTGTAGCACACATTAGTAGGAGGAAAGAATCATGAAGTGGCAAGAGAAACAGTAAAAACAGAATATCGGCAACAGTACTGATTGTTCTATAAAGATAGCAGCTGATGGAAACAATTATTTAACTCAATGGTTCTCAACCTGGGCTCCCCAGATGTTTTTGGCCTTCAACTCCCAGAAATCCTAACAGCTGGTAAACTGGCTGGGATTTCTGGGAGTTGTAGGCCAAAAACATCTGGGGACCCCAGGTTATGAACCACTGATTTAACTGGAAAGGTTCTTCAGGCAACGTTTGTCCTTTCTCTCAGGAGCAAAGGCAGGAGGGTGCTGTTTCCCTCATGCCTTGTTGTTGTGCATCCCATGGAAGATGACTGGTTGTCCAATGTATGGATAAAATGTGCTGGGTCTGTTCCAGCAGGGCCTTCATTTCCACTTGTCTTTCTGCATCACACTCAAGAGCCCTTATCATTTTTTTTTAATTTGATGCTCTAACCTGTTTGCATCTTAGCCTTGGAAAAATATGCTGCAGTCACTGTATTGTTCAGTAGCTAACTCTTGTTGGACTCACTCCAATATTCCCCCAGCATAGTGTAAATATATGCACGAGGACTTAAGCTAGGCTGACCCATATACCCTTTTAATGACATACTGTAAAGCCCCTAAAGCCACCACCCTGCACAACCATTCCATGTTTCGCGGCAAGCAGGCAAGATCAGAGCTGTGTCATGCCCCCATCGCCAGATGTGAAATGATTACAGCAGCTTACATATTGGAGGTTTATGTATGTTTTACCTGGTACAAACTGTGTTAACAGATTGAGTATCCTTTACCCAAAATGTTGATATTTTCAATTTTGGAATACCTGTGTTTGCATATGCATAGATAATTAGATATCTTGGAGATGGGACACAAATATAAAGGCAAAATCCATTTATGTCTCACACCTTATACTCTTAACCTAAAGCTAATTTTATAGATGATATTTCTAATACCTTTGTGCACAAAACAAGGTTTTGCCAGAAAGCTATGGTATCATTGTCTGAGCCACCCATGTGAACAGTTGTGGATTTTTAGTATTTTTATTTCAAAATTCCAAATAAGGGATGCTAAACCTGTTTTCACTGCAGTTTTTGAACTATTTAAATAGTGATTTACTGATAGCAAGAAAGAGAATGGAATCTGATATATGATAACACTATGTAACACAATTTTTGTTCTGGGTTATAAATGTCATTTCCTAATTGGTTCTATCAAAAAACATGGGAAAGGTTTATTAAACTGCAAAAACCTTGTTTTTGCGGGACATCCTGCAGGACATTTTGCTATAGTTTTTCAGTGAATAGCCCATTGAGTCTCAACTTTCAAAGTAAATGCCGCACAATTAAGCAGAAAATAACACTTTCAAACCAGGAACAGATTTTTTTTCAAATTTTGTTACATAGTGTAATGCTTGACACTTTAAAGACGTATTTCTAGCCAATGTTTGTAAGACTGTATGTATGGCACATAGCATAAAGCAGCAGTCCCCAAATTAAGGTTCACAGGCCGGATGCGGACCTCCAAAGGCATTTACCTGCCTTCGCCCTAAACTTTAGACTTAGAGTAGCCCTAAGTCTGAAACAATTTGAAGGCACACAACAACAATAATCCTAATTAACTTGACTATTCCATCAACCAAAAGCAGGCCACACTTCCAATTGAAATACTGGTAGGTTTATGTTGGTTAAAATTGTTCTTAATTTTAAATTTTGTATTGTGCTTTCATATTTTTGCAGTACAAATACAATATGTGCAGTATGTACAGGAATGCTATCATTTGCCCCACCCCAAACAGAATAAGGAACTGTGAACCAACCCTCCAGTTAAAAGGTTTTAGGATCCCTGGCATAAAGCCTTGTTATGAAGACCCTTCCCTCTTATGTGTTAACAATGCTTTTTTTTGGGGGGGGGAGTTGTATGGAGTACTCTAGCACAGTAGTATATTCATTCTGAAGCTGTACAGTCTTAGAAGTTTACATGGTTTTCTTCTGCATGTACTTTGTTGAAATTTTAGGCAGAAATCTGCCTTGGCTATTCTTATATGTGATAGAACTGGCGGATATTCAGTCAAAGTTAATTATCTAACAATACCTAACCTCTTCCAGGTTGGACAAAAGAAGTGTGACTTCTTGTGATACAGTTACTTCAGGTTTTTCCATTGTTATCAGCTCTACGCCCTCTCGTGCCATTTCTCTTTTGGGCTCTTTGTAGAATCTTACTGATTTGCTATAATTCTAAACAACACTTAAAAGTGAAAGGAACAAAGGATACTTTTTTGTTCCAGTATAGCTTAGATACTTGGAGCTAGGTCCATGGGCACAGTCTAAATTAAAAGAACCCACTTCATTTATTCTACAGTGTAGATGCAGAGCGACGATTTGAAGACACAGCAAAACCATGCAGAATAATTGTTGCACCACTGCTGTCAGATAAGCAAAACCTTGTAATGTCTGCCCTCTTTTTTCAATGAGCATCGCTGGAATTTTGTGCCACATTAAAAAAAAACTTGAATTACATCCAAGAATAATATTAGTACCTGGACGACGGCAGGAGAGGATCTTTGTCCTGATGTTCATTTCTGAACACACTGGCCCTGTGTGAATTGGCATGTTTTTAAATAAGTTAAAAGTTTTATCTTTGCTTTTGGCTTTTTTAGCCTTTCAGTTGAGTAAACCTCCAATTATTAACCTATAATATGTAGATTGTGTTGGAATGTTAACTATACAGAAGGCCAGAAACTGAACAAGTGTGTTTAATGTCTGTGTTAGGTAAGCTATATAAGGTCCCTTCTACACTGCCATATAAAATCCAGATATCTGATTTGAACTGGATTATATGGGAGAGTAGACTCATAAAATCCAGTTCAAAGCAGATCATCTGGATTATCTGCTTTATAATCTGGATTACATGACAGCGTAGAAAGGGCATAACAAGTAGAAGAATAAGATAACTTTTTAAATGGAATGAAAAGTACAAAAATCATAGAAGTGTTTCAGATACAAAAAAATCATAGAAGTGTTTCAGATACAAAAATCATAGAAGTGTTTCAGAAAGCTCATATTGTATGGACAAAGGTTTTTCACCCAATGTGATGAAATATGGCAGTTAGTCAACGTCAGAGAGTCAGTGTGGTGTAGGTTTGAGTGCTGGACTAAGTGTTTGATCCCTGCTTAGCCATGGAAACCCACTGGGTGACCTTGGGTAAGGAACCATCTCGCAGGGCCCATCCACACAGTCATTTTAATCATGTTGAAGTTTTACTGCTCAGTTTAATGTTTTATCTGATTTGTGCTGTCGTGTCTGGGCATGGCCCCATGTAAGCCGCCCCAAGTCCCTCCGGGGAGATGGGGCGGGATATAAGAATAAAATTATTATTATTATTATTATTATTATTATATAACCCAAAATATTATTGCAGAAAATCCCACAATATGGGTTATTTGAGTCCACACTGCCATTTATTCCAGTTCAAAGCATTAAATGTGGGATTTTAATCAGCTGTGTGGAAGGGGCCTCAGTCTCAGAGGAAGGCAAAGGAAAACCCTTTTAGAATAAATCTAACAGAGCCCCATAATAAGTTCACCTTAGGGTTGCCAGTACAGTAGAGCCCCGGTTATCCGAGATAAAGGGGTGGGCCCCATATCGAATAACTGAATGCTCCTATAGGGCGAGGCCTAGGCAGGAGCGATGCCAAGGCGCTTGCCTGGGCCGAGGTCTCGCAGAGGGACGTCCCTCTGCGAGACCTCGCCCCGTAGGAAGCGCCTCACGATCACTGCTAGGCATCAGCTATCGCAGGGCGCTTCTTCCTCCCTCTCCTTCTCCCAAACTCGAGAGAAGGAGAGGGAGGGGCGCCCCCAGCTGTCGTTAGAGTCAACTTGAAGGCACACAACAAGACAAAATCATCCCCTTGGTCAGCAGGATTTTATAATATTAAAGAATAGAATTTTACTCATTACCTAATTTGCATTTTGTACATTTGTTTATTTGGTGGGAGGGAATTAGGTGGAGGGAATCTGTCTCATAGCATCAAACATTTTTCAACAGCTGCTACGTATTGTTTAGCAGAGTTAGCAATTTAATATTTTTTTTTCTTGTTGCTCCTGATCATGAAATGAAGAGTAAGACTTGAATGCAGAAAAAGGCATATGTTAATAAGCTTTCAGTGCAGCCATTCAACTTCTTATACCTATTAACCACAGTATTTTAGAAAATGCTGGAAATACTGCACCCTTGAGAAGCAACTGTTAGTTTATTCACTGACCTAGAATAGGAATTTTTCCTTGTTCAATAGTGACAGGCTCCCTCCTCTCCTTATTTCAAAAATCTTTTCTTTTTCTTTTTCTTTTTTGGTAAATTCAAAACCACTGGCTTGATGCTTATGTTTTTATTATATTCTCCCTGAGCCAATATGAGTAATATCTCAACTTAATGCAGTTTAAAGGCAAATACTTTATAGAGAATATTAAAGAAGGGCAGAAAGCATTAGCAGACTGTTTTCCAAGAACTGTTAATATCTAGGGGAATCTTATTCCTCTTGTCTTTCATTTTATATTTAAGAGCATCTCCCTAACTGAGACTGGTACGTCTCTTTTCAAAAGAGTTCTTTCTCTGGGGCAATGTTGTGAAACAGTTTAGTCAGCCCATGGAGAACGTGGAAGACCAGGTATGAGCACATGAGTGACAGTCTGAAAGTGTTTTTGTCAAGTTGGATTACACATAGCCATCCATGTATATGCTATAATAACTGAAAATGAATACTCCAAGTCTCAGAATAACCCAGTTAATATCAGCAGAGCTATGCAAATCTAAACCTGTCCTTACCATTTAAGACAGGGATGACAATTGTGTGGTACTTCCAACTTTCATAAACTAAGTGTACTACATCAGAGGCATGGAGTGAAGTGCCTGCCAAGAGACAGACATTTCTTTCTGTCAATAAGCAGGTTGTCTATATGAATAGTAGTAGAAATGCAAAACCTGTAGATATGGTGATAGGGCAATGAGTTCAGTTTTAACCATGGTCATTGGGGGATAAAGGCAGGAGGAAAGATTCTGCCTCAACTCTCTCCATGAGAGAGTTATTGGCATATAGTATGATGTTGGCTGGGAACCAAAAAAGTGAAGTGCTTTACTGTCCAATATAGCCTTCATGATGCTGGTTTGCAAATTAGCGTTATGATATACTAGCTGTGCCCGGCCACGCGTTGCTGTGGCGAAGTATGGTGGTATGGGAAATAAAGTATTAAGGAATTGGTGGTAGTTAAGGTAAAGGGTAAACATTTTCCCCTGACGTTAAGTCCAGTCATGTCTGATTCTGGGGGTTGGTGCTCATCTCCATTTCTAAGCCGAAGAGCCGGCGTTGTCCGTAGACTCCTCCAAGGTCATGTGGGATGACTGCATGGAGCGGCGTTACCTTCCCACCGGAGCAGTGCCTATTGATGCACTCACATTTGCATGTTTTTGAACTTCTGGGTTGGCAGAAGCTGGGGCTAACAATGGGGGCTCTCTCCGCTCCCCCAATTCAAACCTACAGCCTTTTGGTCCCGAAGTTCAGCAGCTCAGCGCTTTAACACGCTGCGCCATCAGGGGATATTATTTCCTAAAAGTTGTGAATATACAATATTTCTGATTGTTTTTTTGTTTGTATTTTTTTTGTCTCTTGGAGGCAAGTATGAATGCTGCAATTAGGAAAAATGATTAGGATGTAATGGCCTTGCAGCTTTAAAGCCTGGCTGTTTCCTCCCTGAGTGAATTTTTTGTTGGGAGGTGTTAGCTGGCCCTGATTGTTTCCTGTCTGGAATTCCCTTGTTTTCAGAGTGGTGTTGTTTGCGATATTTTATGTGCTTCTAATGTCTGTGGCCCTAAGAAAACAGAGGATTTGCCAGTCTTTGATGATGGGAATACTTTGTTGGGAGGTGTTAGCTGGCCCTGATTGTTTCCTGTGTGGAATTCCCTTGTTTTCAGAGTGTTGTTCTTTATTTAGTGTTCTGATTTTAGAGATTGTATTGTTCTGTTTTATTATACCACATTAATTTTTATATATTCTGATTTTAGTGTTTTTGAATACTTGGAGCCAGATTGTATTCATTTTCACGGTTGACCGCAACACAATAATAATAATAATAATAATAATAATAATAATAATGATAGTAATAATAATGACTTTGGTAATACACAGTGCTTCACTGCCTTCTCAGCTTCCTTTCTGGAAGAATCCTTTCTTGGGAGGTGTTAGCTGGCCCTGATTGTTTCCTTTGTGGAATTTCCAATTTCACTGCTTTATTTACTTTCTTTCTTTATTTCTTTATTTACTGTCCTGGTTTTAGAGATTATATTGTTCTGCATTATTCTATCCCAGAAATTATTTCATATCAAAGTAGAATCTCACTTATCCAACATTTGCTTATACAATGTTCTGGATTATCCAACGCAGTCTGCCTTTTCATAATCAATGTTTTTGTAGTCGGTGTTTTAAATTCATTGTGATATTTTAGTGGTAAATTTGAAAATACAGTACAGTAGAGTCTCACTTATCCAACATAAACGGGCCGGCAGAATGTTGGATAAGCGAATATGTTGGATAATAAGGAGGCATTGAGGAAAAGCCTATTAAATATCAAATTAGGTTATGATTTTACAAATGAAACACCAAAACATCATGTTATGCAACAAATTTGACAGAAAAAGTAGTTCAATACGCAGTAATGCTATGTAGTAATTACTGTATTTATGAATTTAACACCAAAATATCACGATATATTGAAAACATTGACTACAAAAATGCGTTGGATAATCCAGAACATTGGATAAGCGAGTGTTGGATAAGTGAGACTCTACTGTAATTACTACATAACATTACTGCGCGTGGAACTACCTTTTCTGTCAAATTTGTTGTATAATATGATGTTTTGGTGCTTAATTTGTATAACGATGACCTAATTTGATGTTTAATCGGCTTTTCCTGAATCCCTTCTTATTATCCAACATATTCACTTATCCTGCCGGCCTGTTTATGTTGGATAAGTGAGACTCTACTGTAATTACTACATAACATTACTGCGCGTGGAACTACCTTTTCTGTCAAATTTGTTGTATAATATGATGTTTTGGTGCTTAATTTGTATAACGATGACCTAATTTGATGTTTAATCGGCTTTTCCTGAATCCCTTCTTATTATCCAACATATTCACTTATCCTGCCGGCCTGTTTATGTTGGATAAGTGAGACTCTACTGTATATTGATAATCTTAAATTATCTGCTTAGAACTGGATTATATGAGGCCCCTTCTTCACAGCTGTATAAAATGCACACTGAAGTGGATTATATGGCAGTGTGGAGTCAAGATAATCCAGTGCAAAGCAGATAATATAAGATTATAAATGGGTTATATAGCTGTGTAGAAGGGCCTTGAATCTACACTGCCATATAATCCAGTGCAAATTAGATAATCTGTGGAAGAAGCCTAAGTGAGGCCTAAATCTGCCTGTCCCCTAACTGAATCCTGGCTGTCCTTTGGCTGAATTGGTTGCTAGGCGACCAAGTGGGCAGAGATTAGCCCTCTAAACTGGCAGCAATTGGATAAAAACAATTATTGCTCTCCCTCTAATTAGGACTTTATTTTTCTTTTCTTTTTGTTGTATCAACCCTGAGGCGTGGGTGATGGGTTGTGTTGTCAAATTTCGAGGTTGGGGGGCCTGTACTTTTGTTGTTTTGTGGGTCGCCGTGATGCCATCACTCTTTTATATATATAGATTTTAATATAATATGTGTAGTGTGCCTGGAAACTGTTGTCTCTGCTCAACCCACTGTCAAAGCACATCCACAAACTCCAGTTCTTCAAGGAGTATCATATGTGTAGTGTTCCAGAAAACCATAGTCTCCATTTCACCCACTATTGATGGTCTGGACTTTGTGGGTATATTCTAATTTATTTATTTGTTTGTTTGTTTGTTTTGTGTCAGGAGCAACTTGAGTCGCTTCTGGATTCAGAGAATTGGCCGTCTGCAAGGACGTTGCCCAGGGGACGCCTGGATGTTTTGATGTTTTTACCATCCTTGTGGGAGGCTTCTCTCATGTCCCCGCATGGAGCTGGAGCTGAAAGAGGGAGCTCATCCACGCTCTCCCCGGGTGGGATTTGAACCTGGCAGCTTTCAGGTCAACAACCCAACCTTCAAGTCACGAGGCTTTAGTCCACTACGCCATCGGGGGCTCCTATTTATTTACAATATTTATATCCCGCCCTTCTCACCCCGAAGGGGACTCAGAGTGGCCTTACGATAGGCAACAATTCGATGCCATAAAACATTAAACAGACATATAATAAAATGAACAGGTACATTAAAACATAAGATTAAAAACATGAAACATTAAAACCAACTCTTATCAAGAACCACATAATCCGATATCTTAGTCAAAAGGTGTTCCAGTCATGATTGCACATATTCTATCTTCCCTTATTGCTCTGCATTGCTATCCAAAGGCTTGGTCCCACTGCCATGTCTTCCATTTCTTTCTGAAGGTTAGGAGGGAGGGAGCTGATCTAATTTCTCTGGGGAGGGAGTTCCATAGCCAAGAGGCAACCAAGAAGGCCCTGTCCCTCATCCCCACCAATTGCACTTGCAAAGGACCAAGAGTAGGGCCTTCTCTGGAGATCTTAACCTCCTAGTTAATTCTGTTTAATTCTCTTTCTGATCATATATATATTGCAAGGGCATTATTGACAGAGGGTGGCATAGGTAACATTATGAACAGGTGAAAGTACTTCTAATATTGGAGTTGGTATGATTGCTGCTTGTTATGACGTTTCCTGAGTCAATGTGTGGGCAAAGTTGGTATCTGGACTTGTGGCTGAGGACTGGTTCACAGTTCTCCAGGCTGTTGGGAGACCAGACTATAGTTTGGGGGTGGGGGGAGAACAAATTCCTATGGACACTGCACATATCTTATTTTTGTGCAAAAAAAACATGAAAGAAAAATACAATATTTAAAATGAAGAACAATTTTAGCCAACATAAACTTACCAGTATTTCATTGGGAAGTGTGGGCCTGCTTTTGGCTCATGAGATAGTCAAGTTAATTAGGATTGTTCTTGTTGTTGTGTTCCTTCAAGTCATTTCAGATTTAGGGTGATCCTACATCTAAATTCTTCCTGCACGGGCTAGACTGCACAGGTTGTCCACCAGCAATGCATTGCTGTGGCTTGCAAGGCACAGGAAAGAAAAGAAGCCAATTTTGCAACTTGAAAAGATGAGGTACAGTGTTCCCTCACTACTTTGCGGTTTACCTTTCATGGATTCGCTCTTTCACGATTTTCAATAAACTCTAAAAGACTATTATAAATCATAAAAAATTACAATTTACAGCCTAAGGATGGGAGGAAGGAGAAGCCAAAGGGAGAGAAAAGGAGGCAAGCGGCAACAGGAGGAGAAGGATGCGATTTATCAACACACGATTGGTTGATAAAGACTTAAAATAGTGTATAACTACTAAAATAATATATAAGTATTAAAGTAAATATAGCGTCCCTACTTCGCGGATTTTCACTTATTGCGGGTGGTCCTGGAACCTAACCCCAGCGATAAGTGAGGGAACACTGTACACCTATTATACAGTGGCAACTATTACATGCTGAAATGCTACATTCTATAGCTCAAGTTTTAACCGAGCGGTTCTCAACTTTGGCCCTCCATGTTTTTTTTACTTTAACCTAGTTCTAGCCATCATAGCAAATTCTTGGGGTTGCCCAAAATCTGAGAAGCCAGCGATTGGGAACCACTGTTTTAAAACCAAATGTTCGATTTTTGGAACTATCAGGGATTTACCATTTCAAGTGCTAACTGGATTTATGACACAATTCAAATATTACTATAAGCACCTTATCATATGTTTGAATTTACTGTAATCTTACGTGAGACCACCTACACATGCATTTTTCATGTTCCAAAACACAAATGGAAATTGTATGGCTCTCTATAGCTTGAACTGCAACTCCCAGCATTCCTTATCAGCATAGCCAATGTCAAAGAATGTGAGAATTGCAGTTCAAGGAGAATATTTTCCCATCACTGGTCTAAAGTGCTGTGTTTATAGTCCAAAGGGACATATTCTTATCAGTATCGCTAGTTTATAATCTGCAAGCCTAAAAGTCCACATCACCATATCTAAGGTCAGCTTTTGTGTATTTATTCAAAGCATTGTTTTATTTGGCAGCGTTTTATTTGTTTTTCATGCAACACAAAGAGACCTATACTATTATATGTTTTGATATGGTGCCATCATTGGACTTCACAAATGTTTGAGTGAAATTTAGTGTTGCCAAAACACATGGTTGACTGGGTTTTGCCCAGAGTCCAGTTATACCACCTAGTGTCCAATTGCACCATTAGCCAACCCAAATTGTTTGCTGTTTTGTTTTTCTTTAAAGCACATGTCTGGCTTTTGTAGGATCAGAGATATGAAGCAAACTGTGCAGTTGCATTTTGTCCAGTTGTTTTGTAACAAATGAACCTGCTCCTGTCTTCTAAACGTTTTTACTCACGATTGAGGTCGAAACTGTTTACCATTGGGAAATCTTTCTAGCCATCAAGGATAGAAAGAAAAGGGATGTTTGTGTTTGGAGCTTTGTAGGGGTAGCATTCCCTGGTGCAGAATTTCAGTGTTACTGAAAACAATTTCAAAATCTGTAATTTTAGTATACAGTACCTATCAATTGAACAGCAGTACATGCATGCCCAAACAATAACTTTTTCTAATTCAGTCTCCAGAATTGATTATATGTTGTAAACATACCTTGCTAATTAAAATAAAAGGCTGTCATTCTTATAACTGTATTATGGGTCTGGGCTGCAGTGGTAAGGGGAGAGCAAGAGAGAGTAAGACACTGAGAGAGAGAGAGAAGCTTTGTTATTTTCATTTATATGAGAGATGACCAAGAGTAGATGCAGTGTAGGGTAGGTTCTGTGACTTCAACGGTAGGAAGGAAGCATTATTATTTGTTTTCCTATCCATGTAGGAAATTTGAGCATCTGTCGCGAATGAATGAGTGAACAGAAAGTGCTGCTTACCCCTTCCAGGGCCTCTTCTAGAATCCACACACACTTTTCACCCACATTCCCCTTTTGAAAACCACACCAAAATATAAACAGGATGAGCCTGAAGATTCTTAAAAGAGTGTTTTTAAATGCTAAAGTAGCTATTATTACAATTGCTCTTGGTTTGATATGCTAGCTTAAAGGACCCCCTATAACACATATGTCAAGTCCCATGGCCAAATCTGACCCACCATGGCATTTTATGTGGCCAATGAGGCTTTCAATGCAAGGAGCAACATAGTTACATTTTTAAAGTTTTGCGATTGCAGATGACCCTTTGAAGCTGATGCTGCCCTCAGTGAAAATTAATTTTGACACCCCTGCCCTATAAAAATGATAGACAGAAGATTGAACTCCAGGTGTTTTGGATTTTGACTGTGGACGTTGGGGATTTGGCCTTCCAGTTGTTTTAGATTGCCCAACAGGGTCTGTGGCATCAGACTGTGGGAAATGGGTCCAAAACATCTCCAGGGCCATACGTTCCTCAGCTCCATTCTGTTAGGCATTTGGGATTAATTTTAAGATGCTACATCTAGTCTATAACATAAGCTGCATAAAGATCGGTGTTGACCTAGCTTCACAGATCACAGCTTGCACTTCTGTATTCTTAGCAGGGTGGCCATATGCATAAGAGAATGGAAGAGGCTTCTGTAAAGAGCAAGAGCATATGAACTGGATTTCATTCCCATGCTACCTTATCTAAACATGGTTGGTGTGTTTCATACATACATAGCACCATCTTGTGGCCATAAGGGACACTGACACACAAACCAAAATGTATTCCAGAATTCGACAACACATTATTCCAGAGTTGTGATTGCAAAGAGGCAAAGACAGCAGGATACCACAGAAGTCCATTGTTCCATTATGGCTGAAGTCCACAAAGACTACTGGATCATTCCAAAATAATTTGAATCTAGTGTTGTGTTTTCAACAGTAGCAAGCCAGATGTCCCTAGAAGCTCAAGAGAGCCTGAAAGTCATGAATGTCATAATGAGGGTCTGAAGATTTGTATTCCAGCATTATTTTTCTGAGCATGATCACTTGCATTAGCTGTTGTAGCTAATGCTTGTTAGGAAACCTTTCCTCCCTCCTAGTGAGCTGGGCCTCACTAGAAGAATTTTGGGGTCCTTGCTAACATTTCAATCATAAAAGGGTTCGTTTGCATTAGTTGTCTTGTTAAATACTTTGACAATTTGAGGCTGAGAAGAGATGTAAAAGCTGTGAACAGACTAGGAGTGTGAATAATGTGTGAGGGGGGGGGGTTGCAAGAGTATGTTAGGGGTTTTATGAGAGATTGTGATTAAAAAACAGTTCTTGAGGATTAGATGTAACAATTTTTCTGCACTGGTTTCCTCCAGGCTAAAATAATTGAAACATCTTGCTTCAGTCAAGACTATAAGTAATCCTGATTTTACAATTAGTGCCCAACTTTTACTCTCCGCGCATTTTCAAAATTCCTTACAAATAAAGTTTATATTTTGAAGAAAGTGATTTTTTATTTATAGATTATTTTATGTAGAGTCAGAGTTTGTGTTCCTAGTGTTACTTTGTTTAATACACTGGTGGAAGATCAACGTAGAATACTTAAATTCAACATGATTTAGCAGTTAGTACAATAGATTTTCGCTTATCCAACCTTCGCTCATCCAACATTCTGTATTATCCAACACAGTCTGCCTCCTGCCCAGATCCACAGCTGTTTCTCCAGGCCGCAACATGTAGCAGGCCTCTCTGTGCACCAGATGCCCACCAGAAGGGGTGAGACATGGCTAGCACAGACGTTTCTCTTCAGGCGCAGCGTCTGGCCTGCACCGGCTGTGTCTTGCAGCTCCCTGGGGGCACTCGGTGCACAGAGAGGCCTGCTGCGCATTGCTGTTTCTCTAGGCAGCCATGTGCTGTGGGCCCCTCTGTGCCCCAGGCGCCTTCTGGGGGGTACAAAACGCAGCCAGTGCAGACTTTTCCCGTCAGGTACAGTGTCCCGCCTGCAAGGAGGGATAAAGGAAAATAGTATTTTCCTTAATCCCTCCTTATTATCCAACATTTTCACTTATCCAACGTTCTGCCGGCCCGTTTATGTTGGATAAGTGAGACTATTATATTGGTGAAGTTGTCACTCTTATGTTGTTTGAAATACAAGTGCAGTACCCAAAGGAACCTATTGAATACTTTGTTCAGCAAGCAGTCTGACTTTTAATTTTTTTTCCCTCAGGTGAAACTTCCATTTCCTGTAGATCAAATCACAGATCTTCCAAGGAACGATTTCCAGATGATGGTAAAGATGCACAAATTAACCTCAGAGCAATTAGAATTTATCCATGATGTTCGGCGGCGCAGTAAGAATCGGATTGCAGCTCAGCGCTGCCGTAAGCGGAAACTGGACTGTATTCAGAATTTAGAATGTGAAATCCGCAAATTGGTATGTTGAATACTTGATTCCACTGGAATAGCATTTTTTAAAACAAAAAAAAAATGTGTTTCCTCTCTTTGTTCTCTAATGGATCTCAAAACTGTCTACATTTTGGTTTACCGAGCAATCTTAATTCAGATACTGGCCAAACCTACTTAGCTTCAACAATTTTGCTGCCTTATGTGCCTTCAGACCATAAGACTAAATCCCATCTACCCAGAGCAGAAATTAGTGTAACTTGATTGTCACAACTAGCTTCAGTCTCACTAATTGTAGTGAACCTACTCTAGATAGGACTATTGGTGGTTTTGAACACAGGTTCTGTCACAGAGTTGGCCTTTATATCTGTCCTCATTTTGATCTTCCAATGTGACATTTCTCTCTTGTGAAACTTACGCATCTTTCAAAGTCTGGAGTGATGGAGATGCTGCAGAATCTTAGAAGAAACTATAGTTGTTTGCATGAAGCACACTGGGACCTGGTCCTGCCCCTTCCACGCCCTTATAGTTCTCATCTGCCTAAGTTTCAATGGGATACCCTCAGTTCTAGCATTATGAAGGAGGAAGAAAAACTTCACAAGTTGAATTTATGAATTCCTCCCAAAAATATAATTTATGAATTGCTTCATAGAGTAAGTGAGATATTGGATCTCTAAGCCACTTGGGTTTCTATTTGCTTGAGCTGGGAATGGATCTGGCCACTGTTCTCTTCTGTACACTCCAGACTAGAGTTGACAACTGAGGTGGTAGAATTCTTAATTTGTATTAAATTTATTTATTTATTTATTTATTTACAACATTTATACCCCGCCCTTCTCACCCGAGGGGACTCAGGGTGGCTTACAAAAATTGGCAAAATTTAATGCCCAAAATGCAATCATAAAAACAAAACAATATAAACAGATCTATTAATAACATTGTTAAAACACATTATAAAAACCTTTAAAACGTATATATAATTAATTCAATTCGTCCGAGATCCTCATACTTCATCCTTAAATCAGGCCATGTCAACTTTGTCATGTACTCATCAAAAGCTTGGGCACATAACCATGTTTTCACAGCCCTTCAGAATCCCAGGAGGGTAGGAGCCTGTCGGATATCTCCAGGGAGGGCGTTCCACAGCCGGGGAGCCACCACCAAGAAGGCCCTGTCCCTCGTTCCCACCAGCCGCGCCTGCGAGGCTGGTGGGACCGAGAGCAGGGCCTCTCCAGATGATCTTAGTGATCTTACTGGTTCATAGGAGGAGATACGTTCAGGCAAGTAGATTGGGCCAGAACGGTTTAGGGCTTTATAGGTCAAGACCAGCACTTTGAATTGGGCTCGGTAGCATATCGGCAGCCAGTGGAGCTGGCTTAGCAGGGGGGTTGTGCACTCCCTGTAAGCTGCTCCAGTTATTAATCTGGCTGCCGCCCGTTGTACTAATTGGAGCTTCCAGGCTGTCTTCAAAGGCAACCCCACGTAGAGCGCGTTGCAGTAGTCCAAACGAGATGTAACCAGAGCGTGGACCACCGTGGCCAAGTCAGACCTCCCAAGGAACAGGTGCAGCTGGCGCACAAGTCTGAGTTGTGCGAATGCTCCCCGAGACCTGGGGTTCCAGGCTCAGCTATGAGTCCAGGAGAACCCCCAGACTGCGAACCTGTGTCTTCAGGGGGAGTGTGACCCCGTCCAACATAGGCTGTAACCCTATTCCCTGTTCAGCCTTACGACTGACCAGGAGGACCTCTGTCTTGTCTGGATTCAATTTCAATTTGTTGGCCCTCATCCAGTCCGACACAGCGGCCAGACACCAGTTCAGGACCTGAACAGCCTCCTTAGTGATAGGTGGGAAGGAGACATCATCTGCGTACAGATGACACCACACCCCAAAACTCCGGATTATCTCTCCCAACGGCTTCATGTAGATGTTAAACAACATGGGAGACAATACAGAGTCCTGCGGGACCCCACAAGACAACGGTTGTGGGGCCGAGCAGGTGTCCCCCAATGACACCATCTGGGAACGACCCTCCAGAAAGGACCGGAGCCACTGCAGAACAGTACCCCCAAGCCCCATCCCGGCAAGGCGCCCCAGAAGAATACCATGGTCAACGGTATCAAAGGCTGCTGAGAGGTCCAGCAGAACCAGCAGGGACACACTCCCCCTGTCCAGTTCCCAGCGTAGATCATCGACTAAGACGACCAAGGCTGTCTCGGTACCATGCCCCGGTCTGAAGCCAGACTGCACCGGATCCAGAAAATCAGTATCTACCAAGAATGCCTGGAGTTGTGCGGCCACCACAACCTTGCCCAAAAAGGAGAGATTGGAAATAGGCCGATAGTTATCCAGTTGAGTGGGGTCCAGTGATGGCTTTTTCAACAGCGGTTTGATAACAGCCAATTTAAGGCTAGCTGGAAATATGCCTTACTGAAGGGAGGCATTCACCACCACCTTCACCCACTCGGCCAACCCCCCTCTGGCTTCTCTCACCAGCCAGGATGGGCAGGGGTCTAGGATTCATGTGGTAGCCCTTACCTCTCCAAGCACCATGTCCACATCCTCAGGCTGAACCAATTGAAATGAATCCATCAAATTAGAACAAGCAGGTGCTCATGCTACATCCTCAGAGACTGCCGTTAATATGGTGTCAAAGCCAGAATGGATCAAAGCGACTTTGTTCGCAAAGAACCGAGCAAATGCTTCACAGCGGGCTGCCAAGTTGTCAAGGATCCCGTCTTGAGGGACAGGATATAACAAACCTCTGACAACTCGGAACAGCTCCGCCGGACGGTTCTTTGCGGGCGCAATATTAGCTGCAAAGAAAACATTCTTTGCAGCATCTATTGCCGCGGCATATGCCCTGAGGTAGAGACATAGCCGTGTTCGGTTTGGCTCGCTCGGCTTCGAATGCCACAGGCTCTCTAGTCCCCTCTTCTTTCGCTTCATCGCTGCCAATTCCTCAGTAAACTAAGAAGATGGTTTAGCTCGGGTACTCGAGAGGGGACGTTCTGGAGCAGTTGTGTCTATTGCCCTAGTCACCTCCTTATTCCAGAGAGCGACCAGAGCATCAACAGGATCACCAGCTGAGGTGGCGGGAAACTCCCCAAGAGCCGTCAGGAATCCATCCGGATCCATAAGCCTCCTGGGGCGGACTATTTTAATCGGTCCTCCACCCCTGCGGAGGTTGGGGGGCTCAGTGAGTCTAAATCTGATCAGGTGATGGTCGGGCCATGGCAAAGGAGCGATGGTGAGCTCCTCCACACCGCCACCTTCCTCCCATCCCTGGCAGAAAACCAAGTCAAGTGTGTGCCCCGCTCTGTGGGTAGGGCCAGATACTAGTTGGGGCAGCCCCATGGTTGCCATGGTGGCCATGAAGTCCTGAGCCACTCCGGACAGAGTGGTCTCGGCATGGACATTGAAGTCCCCCAGCACAATGAACTGTTGGGACTCCAGTGCCAGGCCAGAGACCACCCCCGCTAGCTCAGGCAAGGAGACTGTAGTTCAGCGGGGTGGTCGGTACACTAACAGAATCCCTATTCTGTCCCGGTCACCTATCCTCAGATGAGCACACTCAAACAAGGTTTGACTGCGAGATGGGGCACCTGGTCAGGGGGATGGACTCCTTATAGACCACTGCAACCCCTCCTCCCCTCCCTCCGGATCTTGGTTGGTGCTGCACGGTATACCCTGGCGGACAAAGCTGGGTGAGATTGGCCCCCCCAGCCTCATCCAGCCAGGTCTCCGTTATGAACGCTAGGTCTGCCCGCTCATCCAGGATAAGATCCTGGATGATCACTGCTTTTCCATTAACAGACCTGGCGTTCAGCAGCACCACCTTTATAATCACCAGTGGCCAAAGGCATGTTTTCCATGAATCTAGCAGGCAAATATTACTCTTATTTTTTCCATCTGGGATACTTGTTTACTACATAGATTGATAGTTGGGGATGTTTTTGTTTGCATGAGGAAACATAAAAATGCTTTGATTTTTAAAATGGAACTCAAGGTAAAAGTGTTCTAAAATAAATAAATGTTGATGTGTCATACTTCTCTTTAAAACTAACACCCCTCTTCCTTAATGTCTGCTCCCTGCCCCCTTCCCTCAGGTTTGTGAAAAAGAGAAACTTCTCTCAGAAAGGAACCAGCTGAAAGCATGCATGGGAGAGCTATTGGATAATTTCTCCTGCCTTTCTGAAGAGGTGTGCAGGGATATGCAGAACTCTGACCAGATCCAAGACCTGCACCGATACTGCCCCGTTCTCAGGCCAATGGATCTTCCATCAGCAGCCCGAATCAATCCTTTGCCAGCCAGAGTCGATCAAAATGTAGTAACGTCCCAGTGCGTTGGGGAAGGCTTGCAGTGCTGTTCGGAGCAAAGCCCAGTACAACCACTTGGTGCTCACTGGCTCCCCAACAACGTTTCTGACAAATGTGCAAGAGCCCTGGAGGGAGCTGACCAAGGTCCTTACGCTGAGAAAGAGCTTCCTCTCGAACAGAATAACCAAACGGTGACGGTGGACTTCTGTCAGGAAATGACTGATAAATGTACAACAGACGAGCAGCCTAGGAAGGAATACACCTAGTGGCCATATACCTTTTCTGTCACGCCTAGCAAGGTATTCTTCAGTCAGCCAGTGGCCACATTTGTTTGTTTGTTTTAGATTGAAGAACATAATTTGGTGCACACTACAGTGGTCTTAGCAGCAATACTGTTTTTAAGTATTCCCTCCTCTCTACAAGCAGGAGTTTATCTTCTTCATTATGGTGCTATCCCTCGCTCAGGCAAGGGAACAAAACAGTGGCAACACTGTCGGTGTCTTTTTTAATTATTGTTGTTATTATTGTTGTTGTTGTTACTGTATTTTAATTTCAATATTCAACAGGGATGGACATAACACCTCTGAGGACCCAAACGCAGCTTTTTTTCTCAGTGGCCCATGTCACAAAACCCTAACTCAGGAATTTCCTCTGAATGTTCAATTTTTCATGGAAGACAGCTTCTTTACACATCAAAGTTTTATAGCTAAACTGTACATACTATATATAGTATATATAAAATATATATCCATATGCAAAAAAAATCCCTGCATGCCTCAATTTTTCTCATGAAAACAACTGGAAGTTTTCTCATTTCTATTGTATAGACAAATTCCAACATTCCTTTTTGTCAATGCTAGAGGTAGTTTGTAACAGTTTTAATAGTTTTCTTCCACTACTCAGTTCACAATTCAGCAATATCATTCAGTTCGGACCTTATTTATAACGTTTTAATGTTGGAAACGTATTTGAAATTTTGATATGGACAGCATTTGTGGCACTCCTGTCTTTTTCTGGTGCCCATTTTGAGCAATGTGGGTTTTACTCTGATTTTCTCACAGATACTGTACAGCAACGGTCAACTTTGCCACTTGCACTGAGTCTTGGATCAAACCTCGTTCCACAAATGAAGTTGTGACGTCTGTATAACTCATATATTGTATTCTTTGCTTTCCCGTTTTTTTGTATTTTGTATTATTATTATTATCCTTTTTTGATTAAATGGGAGGGGAACCCAAGATCACTCAGGAGATGTTTATGTAGGGAAATAACAATCTTGCCAAATATGGAACTCACCCAGTAATGTGAATTGGGTGTTTTCTGTATTCATCTTTTATTTTCCATTTTTTTAACTTTCTCAAATCAAGTTAACATTAACTGCTTCTTCCCTCCACCTTTTGCTTTCCTTTAAGAGTATTTGCTATTTGTTGAGTATAGTTCAATATTTAATAAGATACCTAAAACTGTTAAGGGGCCAGTGGATGTCAGTAATGTTAAGAACAATAGCTGAAGGCAATAGTTGTTTATCAGTGAGTACTTCTGTGACTCTCAATGAAGTTTAAATTGAGCTTGCCACTGCATTTTTTATTCTCTCATACTGTACTGGTGCCCTTTTCCCTACAAGTAGTCCTGTGGGCCGCTTCATATAATTCCATTAAACACCATCTCAAGCAGGTGGTATTTGCAATATTTAACTACACTCGCTTCCCATTTATACTGACTAGATTGAAGTGTGGGAAATAGTATATCTGTGCAAAGTTTCTAGAACTAGGCTAGTTAACAGAGGCCTTGCTTGGAGCAATCCTTTACCTGAAGAATTAAAAACTATGCATTTCTATAGTAGCTTCATTTCCCAGATGTCAGAGATGCCATGTAGTGATTTCTCACATCAGCATATATCTGTTGGGCTCTCCAAAAAACAGTTTATGGGACTAGTTTCAAAAGTATTGAAACTCAAAAAGAAATCCATAGAATTACTATGACTAATGCATGCCAGTTTGATCCTTCTGCAGACAGAAACGGTTTTGTTCAGTGGAACTGATGCTGGCAATCCCCATCCTGAATTTGAATCCCCAGAATCAGTCCAAATAGGTTGGAAACCATCCTCATCAGATTTCCAGGACAGCAGAGCCAAATGAAGCCATGCTAACAGTTGAGCTCCAATTGATTTTAGATCATAGTTGACCAAGGCAGAATCTTCCTTTCAAGCCCATGGAAACAAGTCTTCCAAGGGGCCGATAAAATCTACCATGAACTTCTCTTCTCCATCCTCAATGGCAAAGGTGAGAGTTGCTCAATAGAAATAATACTGCAAAGCCTCAATTGATTTCAAGTTTTATATAGGATAGTACTCTGATCATCTCTGATAAGTTGGTTCCTTCTGTGAATTTGTTTCAGCAACTCTGCTTTGACTCTGTGGGGTTGCTTCAAGCTATGTTTTTATGGTGACATCTGTGGTTTACAGATTGGTACTGTTCACCTTTATTACTGTGGATCAGACTGTGTTGGGCTGCCCCACATCCCTGACTGAGATAGCTTTTTCTCTCCTCTTCAACCTGACTGTGTTCCTCCTTGCTAATGTTTACACTAAACATGGTAGCACTCTGTAAATTGGCACCGGTTCTTCCTTTTTCTTCCCAGAAGAGGAATGGGCACCCTTTTGTGTTTTGTTTAACGGTTAGTTGTAGTAGACAGCTTGCCAGTCCTATTGCTGCTTTTGGCTCTAAATTCAGTACAGTCTCCCTGCCAACCAGGTGGTGGATCCATTGCATGTGCCACGTTTATTTACTGGGAAGAGTGGGATGTCCTTTTGTAGGCTGGAAATGCTATATTTTTAAAATATATAGATATAAATACATAATTTAAGTATTAACCATTTCTGTAACATAAATAAATACAAGCTTATCTCTTAACTATTCATATATTTATATATGCCATATGGATGCTAGTTTCAACCCGTGGGGTGCCATTTTGGCACCAGATTGGGAAGGTTTTGACTTGTTTTGAAAGCATAGCTATTTAATTATATTGGAAGCATACAACCGGTGTACAGAAAATAAACTGGGGGCGAAAGGTGGTATGCACATGTAAGGGTGATGTTTTGTAACCTGTTGACGTTGCAGAGCCTTTCCGTGCCCTGCAAAGAGATCTTACCTTCTGTGAGACAGACAATGAAGCTAGAATTTAAAGCTACTTGTGAATTGCATTATAGCTTCAAAGCTAGGTTTTGGCATTTGAGATTTTGTTGTTGTTTTGTTGATAGTATTGTTCAGATGTGGGAGTTTTGTTTGTTGCCTTTTTTAAAAAATATATTAAGTGACCTCCAAGAGCTAGTTGTGTTTTTATGGGTATTCAACTATGTCTAAGCTAGCTTCCTGACATGAAGATTTGCCATCATACCAACTCATGTGCAACTGGTACTTTTGACCTCATTCCAGTGGTTTAAATGCAATTGACAGAACATATTGTTCTACAGCAATTGTATTGACCTAGCTCTCTCATTGGTGCTGGGTTTTGCTACTTTTTTTTCTTTTTAAAGAAAGAAACTGTTTTTTATTAAAATTAAAATCCACTGCTCAGAGAAATCTATTGCTTCAAGCTTTTTAGGATGTTTTGAGTTTGGGTCTTCACCATTTAGAAATGACAGTTCTGAATATTTTCTTCCTTGGATTATATATATATGTATATGTATTGCATGTTGTTCTTCAGAACCACATGTGGATCTTAGGTTGACTTCAAGGGAGGCATTTAGGAGAATTAGCTTTGAAACTGGACATAGATTGTCATGTTTGAATTGCAATCTGGAGAAAAATGAAAACCAATAATTGATCAAGATTCTCTTTGGAAATTAAAATAGTCCCGTGTTGTCCAGCAGGTGTAACAGGAGGAAATCTTTATAACTTCCACTGATACTGGTTCAGAAAGTAATATTTCGTCTTGGTTTGACATTTTTGTGCTAAACAGAAGATACCTTTGCACTGATTCAAGGAGCCTGTCGGGAGTATGCATTGGGCTCTGTCCAGTCTGTATCTAGTCCTCCTTCCTTATTTGCCTGTGCTCTACTTCATGTTGCCAGAACACCTCATTTCATTTAGGCTTTTCTGCTTTTGTCAGGTGAGTATTACACTATGTAATATATTTGCGTTCTCTCGGGGGTGCCTTGAATAACATTTAAAGTTCATTGCAACCTGATTCTGGAACAAAGAGCTAGTTAAAAAGAAGAGACTCAAGTGACGAAACATCCCAGTATTTATATCCTCGGCCTAACATTAAATGACTCAGGCGTCAAAGAGTTTGATGCTGCAGTACAAAACTTTTGTTTTATATATTGTACCAGTAAATTATTCAGTGTCTTTCTAAGGATATATGCTGCTTTTAAAGATGCACTATATATATTTTTTGTGTTGGATCTAATCCATTTTTTCTTGTTGTTCCCAAGGAAGTAAAAAAAAAAATTCATTGGATACACAAACCACTGTGATTAGTGTTCCAACTGCTGTCTCTTCAAAAGAGAGAGCGGGAGCTAAATAAACTTAATGAAATGGATACAGCTGCTGCTAATATGGTAGTTAAGGGTAACATTCAACACATTGCCAATTTAGGAATTTTGAAAGTATTTCTAGAGATCTAGAAGTATATTTATATAGAGAGGTTTGAAATATTTAGAGTCCCTGGTAGGGACCGTATCTCTCTCTTAAGAGCTCTGAACACTGATATTCAGCAGTTATAGTGATTCCCACCTGAGGATTGTTATGATGGGAAAAGCTATACCTGTGGAACTTCGGTTTTCCTTTAGCTCTCATAGGGTTCATCTATACCAATGGTTTTCAGCCTGTGAGTCCCCAGATGTTTTGGCCATCAACTTCCAAAATTCCTAACAGCTGGTAAAATGGCTGGGATTTCTGGGAGTTACAGACCAAAACACCTGGAGACCCACAGGTTGAGAACCACTGATCTACACTGTAGTATTTATGCAGTTCGATATCACTTCAACTGCCGTGATTCTGTGCTGTGGAATCATAGGAGTTGTAGTTTTCCAATGTCTTCAGCCACATTTGCCAAAGAGTTCTGGTATCTCACAAACTGCAACTACCATCATTCCATAGCATTGAGTCATGGCAGTTAAAGTGGCTTCTAACTGCATTAATTCTGCTGTGTAGATGCACCCTTAAACAAAAATAGCATGTTTCCCTGGATGGAACATAGTAACCCTCCCAATGACTGCTGCACATAAGTTTATATCCCAGAGTCAGAATAATGATAAAATTGAGACTTTTGGAGACTTTAATAGAAATGTAGGGTAATCCCATTTCCAGAGGTGTAGTGACTTTTTAGAAAAACTGGTGGTCCTTGTATGCTCCTTTTTCTTTAGAAACTAATAGGTATGGGTTTAGCCTGTGAAGCTTGAGCATCCCTTGAGTATCAGGCCTAGTGAGTAGTTTTGATAAGCCTATGCAAGCATGAGATCTTCACCAACTAGCTCAGACCAATGACTCCAAGAGGCAGTCTTAAAAAAAAAACAGATGTCACATTTATTTGTTTTCTTATTGACATTATACCAGTTTAAATGTATACATTTTAAAAAAACATTCAGTTTAGAGAAGGTGGATAGAAAAATAACGACTTGATGTAGCTTAAGGGAAACCTTGCTAAAATGTGGTAGCTAATTTCTATCTATAGTATAAATTTGTGTGTACTTTTGCTTGTTTATACTGTGTATATTTATAATATTTGAATTATTTCACGACCCAGGCATCCAGCGATGCTGCAGAATAGAGTTGTACATGTACATAAGTTAAATCCATTCAAACAGTTTTTTTGTATATTAAAAATCTATAGTTTGGTGGATTGTAGACTACTAATAAATTATAATTTCCTCTCTTAGAATGTCATTGCTTGCCTTGTAAAAAAAATTGCAGTATTTTCCTACACTCCACCAATATTCTATATCAAATTTAAAACTAGTGATGTTTGTTTGTTTTTAAATTATAAATGCTCAGATAAAGTTCTGCTATTGTTGTGATAAAGACCACTTTTTAAGTGGAGAATAATTATACAAATTTCCAGCTCGGTTTTTAAAAAAAATAGAGAAATAGCCTTTGTTATCAGACGCCTCTTAAACATGAGCTCTTTTCTATAGGTCCAGTTTACATACCAGTTTAGCCACCTATGCAGTATGGTAGTTGATTTGGAAGTTTGTAGGACCTGATTCTTTGCATGTTTACTTAAAAGTAAGTCTCACTGAGTTCAATTGATGGAGCTTATTTTTTTATAAGTGTGCCTAGGATTACAGCCTTATAAACGGAAGAACAATAAGCAGTTTGTTCAGAAATTGAGTTTTGTTATTGTTCAAAGCTCAGTTTCAGTATCCAGAGTTAGTGATCCATTTAATTTCAAAGGCACTTGGAGCCTAAAACCCCTAGTGCTCTGTCTTAACTGCTCAGTCCAAATTTGGGACTAGGACCAGTGGGAGTCTCTGGTTTATTTCCTCCCCCCTTCCCATCTGCTCTTAAAACTCAGTGCTTTCTTGAAAAGTGAGCATGGACTCTCTTGCGTTTACAGTACAACTAAAAGGGTAACTCATGCTTCAGAAACTGGCATTTGCTGTTGGCAAGACGACTGGAAACACGTGAATCCTTGTAGTTGCCAGAAAATGTACTAATCCTTCTGAGATCTTTGGAGACTTGTTTTTTTTTTTTTTGGGGGGGGGGGGGGGTTGGGTTTTGTTTTTTTTTTTGTTTGTTTTTTTTGGCCATTCAGTTCTCAAGAGTCAGCTTTGATTTCAGGGGCGGAGAGCGCCCCAAGAGTTTGTTCCAGAACCAGTGGAATACAAGTGCACCTCGACTATATGCCTTACAAACTTCAGAGGCCATATTCAAAACAGGGTTTTTATCAGTGTATGCAAGGGGATGCAACCCCTCTTCTCTTCCTCCCCAGGTCAGACAGTATGGACAGTTTTCACACACATATCTACCTGTATAATCCTCTGTACCTCTCATAACTGGTCAATGACTGTAACAAGTTGCATCAGGTGTTTTTCTATATACTTTTTACACAGATTCTATGCGATTAATGTAACTTAATTCAATGCATCATTTTATTGTACTAGTTCTTAAGCTTGTCTATTATTATTATTTTCTAGGTGACTGTGGTTTCTTGTGATTTTTATTGTATAAATGAAATGGCTGTTGATGCTTATTCCTTGTTACTAAGAATTTTTACCTTTTTTGGGGGGGAAAAGCATAGTTACAAACTAATAAATTTGAGACTTCATTTACTCATGTAAATACAGTATCGTGCAAAGAGAAAAAAACCCCTTCCCATTCATTTGAATTGATAGTGTTAACTGAATTTTGTCTAGACACCATTTCTGTTGATGAAATAAAGACATATCATTATGTATTGTAGCTCAGTGTCTCCTGCCTCTGAAGTTGATATTTTACTCATTTAAAAGACAAGCAAACCTGAAATGTGGCTGCGTTGAAGCTTTGCACATTATTTCAGATCTCATATCTAAATAAAGCATTTTGAGAGGGTGAGAAATACTCTCGCTGGTTATCAGTGTCTACATTGGCCCAGTGCTGAAATCCATTTCTTATGGTCTCCCATCATTTGCAGATCTAATGGAAGGTTTGAAAAGTATCTGAAGTGATGACAGGTAATGGAAAGATAATGACTACATTAAGATCTCATACTCTAAATGTCTGCACATGGACCTTGTTTTCAGTGGGAACATTATACAGGGGAACCAAGGGACTAAGTGTGCAACAAAAAGTACTACCAAGTCTGCATGTGCATCCATGCACTTCATGCACAAATCTATTTCCACAACCTTGTGATGGCTTAAGTCTCACTTGTTGTTTCTGACTTATGGTGGCACATTATTTTCCTGGCAAGATTTGTTCACAGTGGGTTTCCCATTGCCTTTCTCTTGAGCCTAAGAGACTAGGACTTGCCCAGGTTCACCCAGTGGCTTTTATGGCTGAGCAGGGATTTGTACTCTGGTCTCTAGAGTCATAGTTCAATGCGCAAACCATTATACCACACTGACTCTTAAATTCCACTTACACCACTGTAGTTCACTAACAGAAGACCATCCGAGATGTTTAAAATTGTAAATATATTTTATTTTTGTTGATAGATGCCTTCAGTTGTGTGGGGAAATAAATGGAATTCCTTGCCACAAGATGTTGGAATGATAGTAATCAGTTGGCTGTGCCTGCATGGCAGGGGTCTGGATTAGAAGGCCCCTGTGGTCTCTTCCAACTCTGATTCTATTATTCTACATCAGTGGTTCTCAACCTGTGAGCCATGGCCCAGCAGTGGGCCTCAAGAATGAAAATCCAGTTTGCAAGCCTCCTTTCTCTTTATTTATGTATTTTATTAATTGTATTTCTGCTCCTTTCTGCAGGTGCTGATTCAGAAAATTGCATTGGATAGACCACATCCGCTCTAGATTATTAAAAATGGTTTTCTTTGAGTGAGCAGATGGAGACTACTGGATGGCACATGTTTTGTTTAATAAATTAGGGCTGATGTGGTCTATCTACCCAATGCACTTTTCTGAATCAGCACCCCAAATAACCAAACCAAATCTAAAGTTAACCAAAAACTGATTCGTAACCCTTTTGGTACTAATGTTGGAGAGTGGTCCCTGGTCAAAGTCTCGGTCAAGTGGGTCCTGGTCAAAGTGGGTCCTGGTCAAGCGGGCAGTGGTCAAAAAAAGGTTGGGAATCACTGTTCTACATAGAGCATGGAAATGTTATCTCTTTGGTCGCTGTTGGTGACAGAGAGGGTTACATTTCCAAGCCATGAGGCTCTGTGAATTACTGTCTATTTCCCACAGTTGTTAATGGGGTGTCCGTGTTCAGAGACACTAATTCTGAGAACAAATAATGGAGTACATCCATCCAGTTTATCAACAAAAGATACAGCAAAGAACAGCCTTCTACTAAAAACAATGGGGAGATGGGATACGATAGCAAGTGGCCCTTGGTATAAGAAATGTGTGCCTTGTTTATAAAATGCATGAAAATGTAGTATAGAGAAATATTTTTTCATCACTTTAGGATACCATTGCAACTGTTGCTGAATGCATTTTTCTTTTCACAAACAAAAATAAATCAAATATTATTAGAAGGAAAATTATTCCCCTCTTCTGCAGCAAATAATTATGTAAAACCTTGGGTAGCTGTACTCATTGCTTCCTGGTGCTTATTAACCTTGTATTTCCTTGCCTGCACTTTCCCCCAAAACAATTCAGAGTTTATTTTAATGGAAAAATTAAAGTTCCATAGACTAACTGTAACCCCCTCCCCATTGCAATTGGGGGCTTGTCAATTGTTTGTAGACTTTCTCTCCACCTTTTGTGACTCCCTTTTAAACAAAAAGGAATATCCAGCAAATACAAAAGCCATCACTTGAAAGACCCATTTTTGGCCTGTATAATATATGCTAGATATCCAGTCTTTCCTCCAGCAGCAAAATAGTGGAGTGGGGTCCAGAACACATTCCATCTCCAGAAAGAACGAGGATGTACTCCAATGTAAATCGTCACTTTAGAAACCTTATGCAGAATAAACAAAAAAGGGCAGTATTCTTTTTTTATATAAAAAGCATTCAGCCTGTGTTTATTAACATTTTGGGAGCACAGACAAGAAACAAGGTAATGCTGAACAACCATTTAAAGATCATAATATTCAGTGTGTAGAAGAGACCTGGAGGGGAAGCATCTATGTGCCCTTGAGGTCCTGAGGTGTCTATAATATGCAGCATTGAAATATAAAGTCACTGTCTGTTGCTTTCATCTTGCATTCATCAAATCCTGGACTTGGCAGAGAAAGAGACTCAAGTCTCAGTTTTATCCACCTCACTCATCCCCATGGATTATTCATGTCTGAATGTAATGTAGCCTTGACGTCTTAGGGTTTCCAATAAATGGCAACATAATAGTCCTGCGAATCAAGCTAAATTTTCTGCAATCTCTCCAGAGAACAATGGAACAGTTCTGTAGCAGCTACGTGTGCAAACTATCTCCTTGTAGCTCCACATGAGAGAAAATGTTGCACTTTGAAAGGCGTCCTTGGGTCATCCAAAAGAGTATGTGCTGTGGCTTTTTTGCTGTCATCCATCTTTGTGAGGGTTTAGGAAGAAATGCAGAGGACTTGCTTCCAAGTCCACGTTGTCAACTGTGTGATGCTGGTGGTGTTGGCGGCACTGGGGTCGGCTGCTGTGCTCTGGCACACTAAGTGTTACTTTTTCAAGATAGATGACAGTTCTAGTAGCACATTCTGAAAGAGAAATGCAGAGGCTGAGTCAGCTTGTAGGAGAAATTAAACCTCTAGTACAACATTGCATACAAGTTCAGCTGGTGGTATTTTAGTTAATGGCACCATAGTGGTTGGCAAAAGTGTTTTTAGCTTTTTTGCACTTCATTTTTAGAATACAAGAACCATGTGTTAGACCCAAGCCAAAGGGGACTTCTGCTTTTGCATCCCATTTTCGTGAGTGACCCCATCACAACCAATTGCTACCACTTGTTCTTTGCTTCCCAGCAAAGGACATTTATTTACATTCTGCTGTACCATGGGGAGGTTCCATGAAACTGTCAGGAGCCAGAGCTTTAGGAAAATTACTTGGTTGGATTATAGCTTCTAAAATATCTCAACCAAGGACCATGGTAGCTTGAGATGATGCTGGATCTATAGTCCAAAGGAGATAAAATTTACAGTCTGGTGTATGACTCAGTGCAATCCTTTTTAAAAGCCATCTCTAGTAATGGGACCTATACATTAATTTTACCATGAAACAATTAAGGATTTCCCTTTATCTGTCCTGAATGCATACCCAGTCAATGGGTAATTCTAAATTGTGGGTTGATGTGAAAGGAAAAATAGACATTAAAAAATCTAGCAGAGAAAAACTGACTGTTGTATGTAGTTAAATAGAATTATAATAATACAGCAATTCTCAACATAGCATGATGAAATGTGCCTTGCTTTGTGCTGTTTCCCCAGTGAAATAACATTTTAGTGGGAATGAAGTGATCAATACAGTCTTGCTGTTTAAACTGCCTTGGCCAATTCAGCTGCTAAATTGCATGTTGCCTTGCAATTAAAGTGGAAGGGTAAACTCTTGCAAATAGGTAATGTTGGGTCACATTAAACAATAGGAATGTTGTTTTGCTGTGATTTTTCCAGGCTGTATGGCCATGTTCCAGAAGCATTCTCTCCTGACATTTCACCCACATCTATGGCCGGCAACCCCAGAAGTTGTGAGGTCTGTTGGAAACTAAGCAAGTGGGGTTTATATCTGTGGAAAATCCAGGGTGGGAGAAAGAACTCTTGTCTGCCTGAGGCAAATGTGAATGTTGCAATTAGCCATCTTGATTAGCATTTAATGGCCTTGCAGCTTCCAAGCGTGGCTGCTTCCTGCTTGAGGGGATCCTTTGTTGGGAGGTGTTAGCTGGCCCTGATTGTTTCCTGCCTGGAATCCCCCTGTTTTTTGGGGGGTTTTTTTGTCGCTCTTTATTTTCTGTCCTGATTCTAGAGTTTTTAAATATTGGTAGCCAGATTTTGTTCATTTTCACGGTTTCCCCCTTTCTACTGAAATTGGCCACATGTCTGTGGATTTCAGTGGCTTCTCTGTGTAATGTTTTTGCATAAAATCTAGGCTGAGTCCTATTTAACCAAATAGCCAATCTCTGGGCAGGTTTGCTTTAAGATATTTAATAAATATGGATATGAAACAGGCTTTTGCACTCTCTGGCATGTACTCTATTTGGGGTACCCTGTATCTCAAAACCCTTTTCTTTGCCAAGAATGTGTCTGGTTTGTTTACAAGCTTACTACATCTGATGACACTTAGTTTTACAAATGAGACATGCATTTTATAAAACATGCATAGGATGAATCTTTTGCTGCCACCATTATCCTCTGAATTCCATGCTGAAATCCTAGGATGTTTGTAACTGCCTCTAGATACTTCTTATCTCTCATTTGAATTGACACAACTGAAGTGTGCAGAAGCTAAAATGTCTAATGCTTTCTATAAATGTATGTTTGCAATCATTTTATTAACCTACTGCAGTTTTATTGCATTCATCTGGGATCCAGCTTCTACCTGAAAGCAGTGTTGCTCAGTTGCTTCTTTCCACACATACAAACACACCCAGATATGCACAGACATACATGGTTTGCATCCTGCTGATGACATACGCAAGTGATAAGTCCATCTTAAGCCCACTCATGACAGCTTGTTTTGTTTTGTTTTTGTTCATTGCGAAGGTCAACATTCTCTGCCTCCTTTGCACATGACTAACCCCTTGGAAAACCTTTATTGTTTTGTATTGCCTTTATTCAGAGACAGCCAATCCTTGGAGACAGAGGAGAAACATCTGCTTAAGTGCCTGCGGTAAGGCCCACAACAATGAAGGCTTCCTCTGAGACTTCTGGGATCCTCAGGAGGGCACAGCGGTGGCAAGAAAAGGAAGATGGTATCTGGACCAACTTCCAAAGCGTATTGCTCCACAACTTCCTTCATAACACTTACTTCTAGCTTGTTTTTGTTTTTTTTTACTGCTGTCACTATTGCATTAGTACACAAACAGGCTACTGGTTTTCATTTCTCATCAGTCTCATCCAGGAATACATAGCTAACGGGAATGATGGGACAGCGATCCAGAAGTTCCCCATCCACAGTCTAAAATGATAAAATGTTTTTTGTTTCAACACTGATGCTACAAATCTCATGTGGTTCTTGCCTGTCTCTAGGCAGTGAAGGGAGAAATCAATATTGTGTGGATTCCTCTTCTCGCAACAAACCAGAGAAAATGAAGAAGAGCATTGACCATGTTGAACCAGGCTTATATAGCATGACCTCCATATCCTGGACTTCAAGTAATTACATGAAACAATAACAGTGAGTTCTATTATTTTAAACGGGATAAATAATGGAGGTACTGAGAAGATGATGTAGCTTGTATAGGAGGCAGGCCCAGAGTGAATTAGTGGAACTGAATTAGTAAGAGCGTACATGGGTTCCCTAGATACGGGTTGTTTTGTGCACACATCCTCAATCTCTTTTTCTGCCTTATACTACACAATTACACAAGTGGTTAGATTGGCCAGTCGTTGCAGAGCATTATGCTCCTTGAGTACATTCCTGTATCATCTTTCCCTTGAAGGTAATGGGCATTTGGAGAATGATTGCTCCCAAATTCCTACCAAGCACTTACTAGAGATCTAAGAGAGTGAAATCAGTTCTGCTCCAGGCACTTCCGGGCCATAAAGTGTCCAGGGCAGTGTGGTTTGGAGCTTACAGGCTGCATAAGGAGGCAACGAACATCTCCTCCCACAACATCCACATAAATATTTATCCTCACAAAAATACAAATAACAGGGTTCTGACCAATGTGTACATAACATCAAAACTATTACAAACTACAATTGGCTCTCCACATTAGAATTAGGTGAACAGGACCCGTGTGAAAGTGAAAAGCTTTGAATAAACGAATTCGTATATTTTTGGATCAAAGAGAACACTTTTCTAGGAATTTCTAGGCCCCCCGCCATGACTCTCTGGTCACCTTCTGTTGGAAGCAGACTATAGTATCACACTGGAGTACCTAGAGATCATTAGAGATAACATTTTAATCACATCTGTGAATAAACAAATCAGCAAAAGTCAAACCTGGAAATATGGAAGGCCAACCCATATAGTCAATTTATAACAAAAGCACTTATAAGGAGAAACACTGCCATCCATAAAATACATGTCTGATTTTGACTTCCAATTATTTTTTTCTTAATACAATCTTAATATATTCTATAGCAAAGTCAGACCCATCTGTTTTAATCAGAAACCACCACTGGGTTCATCTTTTCCCCATAGTCAATATTCAGAATATTTATAGTCCATTCAGCTTTCCAAAATTAGTACTAATAAGTTAACAGCAAGAACAAAGCCACCTTCAATCATCAGGGGTTAAACCAGTGGACATTTGAGCACATGGGCATTTCTCTGCAAAAAAATATAATGCAGAATTGTATGTGTTATTTAAGAGCCTAGAAACAGTTGTGTTCCTACCAGCTATCCTGTCTGGTTCAACCAAAACAAAAGCTGCATGCAACGTGCCAAGACATTGATAAATCTGTGTTTCTCCCTGAGGGGATTGTACATGTAGCACAGTATATATGTACCGTATAGCTCTGATTGCGTATAATGAATAACCTAATACAATGGTTCCCAAACTTTGGTCCATCAGATGTTTTAAACCAGTGGTTCTCAACCTGTGGGTCCCCAGGTGTTTTGGCCTTCAACTCCCCAGAAATCCCAGCCAGTTTACCAGCTGTTAGGATTTCTGGGAGTTGAAGGCCAAAACATTTGGGGACCCACAGGTTGAGAACCACTGTTTTAGACTTCAGCATCCAGAAATCATGATTGATGGCCAAGTCAGCAAGGGCTTCTGAGAACTGAAATCCATAACACCTCAAGGACTAAAGTCTGGGGCTCCTTCCACACAGCTGTATAAAATCCACATTGAACTGGATTATATGGCAGCGTGGACTCAGACAATCCAGTTCAGAGCAGATATTGTGGATTACATGCTTTGATATTGTAAGTTTATATTAGGTGTATGGAAGGGCTCTGGGAGTCCTTAAAAATTTATTAGATTACAAAAACATAAGGAAATTGAAGAAGACACAGCCACACTTCTGGAATCCTTTCTGGAACAAAAGGAAGTGATGTTAAGATCTACAGAAAGCCACTATTACTAAGAACATCAGCTCTTTCCCATTTGCTTTTCAGATTGTGTAAGAGTTTCCATGGCAGTATCATGCTTTTGTTATTTTACAGCTCAAATATATTTGCGATCTCTCTGAAAGTTGCTGGTTTGACTTCTGCAATGCTATGAAGACCATGTATAGACAATTTATTGTCTTGATAGGAAAACTGAGAGATTGCTTACCCATGCCTTGGATCGATCTATCTATCTATCTATCTATCTATCTATCTATCTATCTATCTATCATATTCTGTTGTCTAAATCTCTCTCTCTCTCACGTACACACACACTAATCTTTCATTAGCAGGGATCCAGATAAGTCCAACAGGTAAAGAAGAAGTATAGTACAACTTTATATCCACAAACTTGATATCCACAATTTCACTTAAACACGTTTTGAAAAATATTCCTTCTTAGAAGTGTTTGTGGGTCCCTCTAGGTCTCCAGTATAATTCTATGATATGCTTCTAGTCCAAGTATGATCAAATTACATCAGCTGTTTCAGGGGGGTTTTTTGTGTGTGTCAGGAGTGACTTGAGAAACTGCAAGTCACTTCTGGAGTGAGAGAATTGGCCGTCTGCAAGGACGTTCCCTAGGGGACGCCTGGATGTTTTGATGTTTTACCATCCTTGTGGGAGGCTTCTCTCATGTTCCCGCACGGAGCTGGAGCTGATAGAGGGAGCTCATCCGTGCTCTCCCCAGGTGGGATTCGAACCTGGCAGCTTGCAGATCAGCAGACCAACCTTCAAGTCACAAGGCTTTAACCCACTACTCCACCGGGGCTCCTTTCAGGTATTCATTGGAGGGTAGGGTCTTGTAATGTATCCCGCTCTGATAACAGGGGTTGTACCGTATAAGTATGCTGGTGTATACAATGCCAGAAGAAAAAAAACAGTCATCGGAGCAAACACTGTGAAGTACCCAAATACCCATTCACACAACACAATTATAGGACTATGATTTCACTTTATGTACCACAGCAACATCCTATAGCTATAGCGTATCTTAAACTTCAAGCCCATGATTCTACAGGATGTACCATGGCACTTAAAATGGAATCAGAACTCTCTAGTTGTGAAAAGGCCCTAAAAGATGATAGAAATAGTTTATTCAGAACTGAAAGGTTTTGTGTGCTTTTCGTAGTTGCTGTCCCACAACTATAACGAAAGTGCAGTGGCTAGCATAGTACACAATCAAAATTCCAACCTGTGGCAACCAAAGCTGCGAAGTTTCAAGACCTAGAACAATTCATTAACAGCAATGTGATATTAAAGACAAAAGCTGAAGCTAAGAGATCGTGGCTTACCTAAGACTACTCAGTAAGTTTATAGTTGATCTGTGATTTGCTTTGAAGTAGGTGCTTCCAGCTCATGGCACATCATCTTAACCACTGAGAAGTCAACAATGGGTTTAATGTACAGTTCACAGCACCCTCAACCCCAGTTCCCATTCTGAAAAAATAGGGGAAATGGTATTTTGAAAAGGATCGATTGAGAGAGATATTCTTTAGCTTGTATCTTAATCTATGGACGACTAAAGACCTTAAAATGGAATTCATAGTCATAATAGCTGATTTTCAAAAAATGCCTGAAAGTAAAGATCAATACCCATTTCCAAATATGGCCTGACCCATGACATAATAAAACCTGGACTTTATGAAATTCCAAAGTTATCAACTGACAACTGAGAACAGTTTTATCAGAGGCTTTGTGTCCCATTTTTGGAGGAAAGCTGGATATAACTCCAATAAATAAATATTTAATATCACCCTTCTCATATTTTTTTCCATCAAAATTAATAGACTCCGATTTCTGGTTTGTTTGGTTTGGTTTTGTTTCAGCAGCAACACGGTAGTAGTGGTGGTGGTAGTAGTAGTAGTAGTAGTAGTAGTAGTAGTAGTAATAATAATAATAATAATAATAATCTATAGATTACAAACATAGTAATTCTGGTACATCAGACTACAGGTCTATCTTGTTCAGTATTCAGTTCTCACTGTGACCAACCAAAAACTCTTGCTCATGTTATCCAACAGCAAAGGCATTCATAATGACTCGTAGCCATTTTTCTTAGTCTTTGCTAGCTTCACCATTTTGCAGTTTTGAAACCACAAATTACGTTCCCACCCTATCTGAACATAATTATAGACTAGATTAGCCAGTAATAAGCCCAAGGCTTGGGCTAAGGTGATGCTAAGGATCAATAACTCACACTAGCAGGGTATAGTAGGAAGGCCGCTTGGGTCTACTTGCCATTGACATTCTGCGTCCAGCAGTGGAAGAAAGAGGTGGTGTGTTGGGAGGACTGCTGTCACCTCTGCGTTTAGCATCTGAACCAGAGCCATTCCGTGAGTCTGAAGTCTCTGAGTCGGTGTCCAAGTGGCTCTGGGACAGTACCCTGGACAAAAAACTTGACTTACGGTTCTGATAAGGCCCACTATCTGGAGAATCACAACGATCATCTCCCAAGTCCTTGCAAGCCGCCACCCGGTTTTGCTTCCGAAGAACAGCTTGTGGGCTCTCCGTATGACTGGAGACAACAGGTGCTTTTGTGCCATGTTGAGAGGCCTTGGAATGTTCCACTGCATGTTGTTCATTTCTTCGATAGTTGTTTGCTCCCTGCTGTGGTGCCTTCTGCATGTCATCACTGCTGGAAGATGCATTTTGATGTTGATGGTCATGTCGATGAGGCATAAGGTTTGGGGGGTGCCTAGGGAGATGTCTATTATGGTGCTGGTTACCTTCATTGGGATGATCGAGATGTCTGTAGGCCTGGTGGATTTGGTCCTGGTGCTGATTGGACCTACTTCTTTGGTTGCTACACCACTGTGACTCTACATTTTGATTTTGTCCTGTAGGATTGTATCCATCTTCTGGATTCAAGTAAACTGGCAGCCCTCCTTGTTGCTCTGACATAAATTTAAAACTGCTTTGGGGAGATGAGTTTGACATGATGCAAACTTGTTGTATTACTGAATTTTTCTTGGAGTTGGAAAAGTTAGCATCCTCATCAGGAACTACAAGATCCTCCTTTAGCCTCCCACAAAGAGTATTTTTAATCTTCTTAATCCCCAGATGGAAGATCTCCAGGACATTCAGAAAGAGAGAAACAGCTGCGATGGTGTGCATGAAAACCATGAAGATGGTCTTTTCAGTTGGTCTGGATACAAAACAATCCACTGTGTTAGGACAAGGGGGACGGGTACATTTATATAGTGGATACATCTGAAAGCCATATAATAGATACTGACCCACCATAAAGCCCACTTCTAAGACTGATCGGGTCAAGATATGCAGAATATAGGTACACAACAAGGCTCCTCTCAAGGGTGCCTTGTTGACTTTCTTTTGTTCTTCTAACTTTCTCAGCTCTTTTTCTATCCTCCGATGATCTTCTATTGTAGGCTCAATCTCCTCTAGCTGGGCTTTGAGGTAGGCTTTCTTCCGTTGCCTCTCTTTCTCGAGGGCCCGAAGTCTGTAAAGTGCGTGTCCCATGTAAACCAGGGAAGGGGATGATACAAATATCACTTGTAGCACCCAGTAGCGGATCAGGGAGATGGGGAAAGCTTTGTCATAACAGATGTTGCTGCAACCGGGCTGCTCTGTGTTGCAGATGAACTCTGCTTGCTCATCATCCCAGACATCTTCAGCAGCAACACCGAGAACCAACATCCGGAATATGAAAAGGATGGTGAGCCAAATTTTGCCCACTATAGTTGAATGGATGTGAACTTCTTCTAGGATGCTGCCCAGCAGGTTCCAGTCCCCCATAGTCATGGGTTCATCTCTGAAATAAAATATATTGAAGCAATAGAATCAGTTGAATAGTTCAACAATACAACAGCTCAGAGATAAGTAGAGTTTGATAGCTGTCTGATATAAATTGTTTCTCATTTGACAATTGAAACAGCAGGGTCAATAAAGGAGATTTTCCATGATCACAAATGGCAAACGTTACCGCAAGCATTGAGGCCAATTTCCATCTCGTGTATCTGTGTCATAACTGTAGCAAAGCTATTAAACTAGATTAAAGAAAACTTATTTCACTTTCTCTTCGGGTGAGATATCCCATTCCCATTCTTGTGCAGAAAAACTCAGACAGGAGAAAAAGCAGGGTCTTCCACTGAGCTCTGGACATCAAAGAACATGAGAAAGAACAAATAAGGCACAGAGACATTCTCTTTTTCCTACCTCCTGGTGTAAAATTAAGACTGTATCCACACTTCAGGATTATCATGGTTCGACACCACATTAACTGGCATGTCTCAATGCTGCAGAATCCTGAGATTTGCAGTTTTGTGAGATATTTACTCTTCTCTGTCTCTACAAATTCTATAATTCCATGGCATGGAGCCATGGCAGTTAAAGTGATGACAATCGGATATAATTCTGCAGTGTGGATGGTCTCTAAAAAAAGGAAAATGCTGAGTTGGAACCATTTATCAATGAATGAATTATTGACAATAGCTGCACAACTCAAGACCTTCATATCTATAAAATATTATCTAGGAGCATCCCATGGACTGGAAAAATTGAACTTCCATCACACCTGCAATCCATCCCAATATTAAAATAACAGAAATTATCTGCCACATTGGGCAGATTATGGCTCCTTCAAATAACCACACAACCAAGTTTCCATTTTGATGTGCTAATCAGATATCCATTGTGTGCTATTCTGTAAGGAATTTTTCATAAACTCGTAGGCACTTCTCAATATTTTGCAATTTCCCTGTCTTCTACACATCTGCAAAAGAAGGTGAAAATGGAGTGATACATTACTCTCACTCTCTGAACAATAATTAAATATTTTCCCCTGTTGTGCTTGAAAGGTTAGTTTCTTGACGTTCAACTGTATCAAGTGTAATGATTTTTGTGGGGAAAATATTTTGCTGCATTTGTAAAAGGGCAAAAACAGGGCAAGGTCCAATTAATATTGAGCAGTAGTCAGAATCCTCTATCACAGTGTACAATATTGTACATTGTACGTAACAGAAGCACTAAGAGATCCTATTAGTGAATTGCAAAGCTGTCTCCATGGCAAAAGCGCCCCAGTGTGCATGGCCAATCTTTAGCTGATATCTCAACATACAACAGAACTGACAAAATAGCATCCCCAATGCAAATCAGCTCCATTGTGCATTGGTCCTAATGCACATCGGTCACTTTGCTGACCCTTCTGTGTAGTAATCTAACAGCAGCACTTTATTTTATATGGATGTTAAGGAACTGTCCAATTGTAATTCTCAAAGACTTACTGTAAGTCCCCATACAAAGTCATAAGTCCCCAACAGGATTCCAGTCCATAAGTATTTTGCCTTTATAAATGTACAAAAAATGTCAACATATTCAGCCGAACTTCATAATATAAAGGCTCTGAGGATACTCTTCATCAATTGGTGAATTTAAGGAGACATGCAGAATATGACTGTAAGTCTGATTGGTTCGATTAAACATGCATACAATCCTGCATTATTTTCAAAAGTTTTTGTAGGGCATGAAGATAATAACCAATATTTCTACTTTGTCCTCAACACTAACTTCTAAGCAATATACAGCCTCTTTAAATTCATGTCCTATTAAGTTGTCATGGGGAATAGCTCTTGATGCAGTCGTTCTCTCTTCAAATTTGTCTAATCCCACTTGAAAGTTATCTTAAAAAATGGATATTTCAATACATTTTATGGTAGTGAATTCCACAACCTAACCACTGGAGTGTGAAGAAAGGTTATCATATTAAAGACTACAATTGTACTAAGCTCCGTCATCCCCTCTGTAAATTTTTGTCTGAAATAAATTCAGATGCTTACCTTTATGGTAACTCTCTTGCACATAGGTCCCTTGGAGTATTATAAACAAATCAGGCCCAGAAAATGATATTTGCCATGGAGCATCCTTTAGCAGTCCCCCCCCCTTTAGCGCAATTCAAATATTCTTAAAAGGGTTGACGCGGTGACTATAATTCTACCATTCTGTGGCTGCTAGAATCAACGAGTCCAAAGTACGCAGGCAGAGTTTGATCGGCTGGCTCGTAACAGGACAACGCCTCTAGCCAGAGTTATCATGCAATTATTTTAGTCTGACCAAAGCATGCCTCGAGGCTTCACATATACTTCGCTGCCTTGTAATGCTGCTGCTAATTTTGTTCCGGATCCAAGCACATTCAACCCCTTTTCTTCACTGATTGGTAAATTGAGTTTATTTTACAAAATGAAATAACAGCCCCTTCACGCAGCTCTGGATTCTTGTGTTTTCTTTACATTCCATTAGTTTCCATGCAAATCAATGCTCAGCGATCAATCGGTCATGTCCGATTTCATAGTCTATTGCCTAGCGGCATAGACTGCTTAGATTAATACTGAGGAGGAGGAGCTGGATGAAACACCAGAATAAACTACAATGCATCTAAAAGAGAAAGCTCTTTCCCCCAGATTTTTGGTTATCTTTCCTACCACTGCTACAACAAGCGTGTATGGTATATGGAGCCAATGAATGGCATATGGAGCATTCACAAAGGCATAAGACCCTCTTTTGTAAAGAGCTTCTTCCGCTTGTTGTTGTGGTGATGTCCCTTCAAATAGTCTTGAACTCCTAATCTTTTCTTGGCAAAATTTATTCAGGGGAGGTTTGCCATTGTCTTTCCCTGAAGATGAGAAAAGGTGACATGTCCAATGTTCCCCACTGGGATTTTTATGGCTAGGCAGGCATTTGATGTCTAGGTCTCCAAAACGTATAGCCCAACACTCAAATTACTACACTACCTTGTACTCATTTCACCCTCACTTAGAATAACATCCTTCTTATAGTAAGATGCAATGAAGGGGACATCAAAGCCAAATGTGTTAAATTACCTGCTCTTTTTTGCATAGCAATGGAGATAGAAAATGTATTGAGGTCCTCAGATTGGGAGGAACATGTACCTTACCTGTAACTGTAGTTCCTCAAATAGGTTTTGCACCTATGCAGATCCATCAAGGAGCATTCCAGAGCTCCTGGGGGGGGGGGGGTGTTAATATATATACATTTGTATGGCACCTCTTAGTTTCTACATCCATTGTGAGTAGTTTGAACCTGCAGAAATAGAGGGAGGGTTTGTGTGAGGGCGCAGATGATCTCTCCAAGAACTAGTTACAGGAAAGCCAACTATGTTTCTTCTTCATGATCTCTGTTCCCTACACAAATAGGTAATTAACTTACTAATTGAAGTGGGAAAGGTCAACTAAGGATAGATAGCACTACTCTTCCAAACACAGCATCAGCACTTGCAGTACATTCAATAGTGCCAAACAGAGGTGAACAGTCGAGCTCACGAAGCAAAAGTGCACACTTATAGCAGGGAGATGTCTTATAGCCATGCATCGGACATGGGGACTGCATGGGTCCAATGGGACTTGAAGCACATTGCTGAGACTTCTTGGCTAGTCGGTATGCCAGTTTGGTCAGGTTGCTCTCGAAAGCCTTTGAGATAAGACTGGGGGACCCAATAGCAATAGGCAAATGTAATGGCACACAAATGTGTGAGGATCTGCAGTTTCCTCCAAGGGAAATCCTTTCTCAGGTCAAACTGTCATAAAAGCCAAGCTGCAATGGTCGAAATGGAGATCGTGCACATGAGATAATCACTGTGATTGTAATATTTTTTTTTACAAACCCATAATGACCTGTGCAAGGACTAGTCTCATGTCTATCTGAGTGAATCTAGAATCAGGGTTGTTTTATGTTTTCCGGGCTGTATGGCCATGTTCTAGAAGTATTCTCTCCTGACGTTTTGCCCACATCTATGGCAGGCATCCTCAGAGGTTGTGAGGTATCTATGCCTGCCATAGATGTGGGCGAAACGTCAGGAGAGAATACTTCTAGAAAATGGCCATACAGCCCGGAAAACATACAACAACCTTGTGATCCCAGCCATGAAAGCCTTCGACAACACAAAATCTAGAATCAGATTCTAGAATCCAGAATCTGGCCTGGATGACATCCACCTAACTGGTGGAAGGCACACTCAGGCTAGAGTGAAGGGGAAAGACTGGCAAATAATGAAACAGGGTTTCTCAATGTTCACCCAAAGACTGAAGTTAAGGAGAAAGCAATATGATGGATCTGCTTGAAGTGTCAAATTCACTTTTCATTTCCACAGGTGGCATACAGTATAGATGACATTTTGAGGGTGTTTTGCACTTGGATCAAAATTTGATGGGGATGAGGGAAGAGAAAGTGCACATCTAAAGATAACAAAGTCATAAATAAATAACTACCTGCATCAAGGCGAGCCCCAATGGACTTTGATGACATTTTCCCCGGTTAACCAAGCTGAAGCTTGTGTTCACAGCAAATATAAATGAGATAAATTTTACTATTTTTCTTCTTTTTCTACTGCAACTGTAATATCTTAACCATTTTAATGTACTTTAAAGTCTATAACTGGTTTATTGTGGGATATAATCTCATGAACTAGAGCACTATCACAGGCATAGAATTTAATCCTCAATTAAAAGTCATAGATTTGTACAAATATGAAACAAAACTTAGCCCTTACTTCAGAAGACAGAAACTTTCCTCATCACTGGCTATATGCTGTTTAGGACTCATGAGAATTGTAATACCTTTAGACTTACTTGTCTCCCTATCATTATCCAAAACTGATCAAGAGCACTCTGGGATTAAAATGGGGACTTCCATAACTTGGCGAATCTACTGGCTGTAAGCTTTAGGGAGAATCAGGCCAGGTGGTTACTTTAAACATTTGTAACTGAGTAGGCAACTTCAGCCTATGTCTCCGCCTTTTTTACAAATGCAATCCCCTTGCAGGGCTGATTCTAGCCAGCATGACACATCAAGAATAAACATGGAGGTGGAGGGTAAAGTGAGTACCTCTAAGGCAGTGGTTTTCATCCTATGTGTCCCCAGGTGTTTTGGTCTACATTTCGGGACCCACAGGTTAAGAACCACAGCTCTAGAGGAAGTAGCTTGTTCCTGCCATCGTCTCAAAGTATAGCAGGAAGAAAAGTTATACAGGGGAAGGTGATAAGTAACAGGCACTCCACTTATAGGTCTATACTTATCCAGCTGTACACATTAACAAAACTCTATACGTATCCAGATGTTAACCTGGGTGGAAGAATCAAGCAATATGGACACATGCATTTCAACAGGCACTGCTCTAAACCCTATTGTTAGTCTTAACTACAGTGATCTGTTAAATCAATAAATGCATACACATCTTAGTTCATCTTTTAACAATAGATTGAATGGGCCTACTCTTCTTGGGACTAACTACCAAGATGTCAGCTACTGCATGGAACCCCATATATTGGAGAAAGCACCTCTTGCTCTTTTATACATTTGGAACTGACCTGAGAGGTTAATCGTAAACCAAACCACTTGCTAGGATCAGGACACTGACCTGAAGTAAGCGTTTAGGGTTTTAAATGACTGTCACCCCAAGGACCTCTTCATTGGCTACCCCAAGACTGTGGAATGACCCACCCAAAGAGCTCCAACAACTAAACGAGCTGTCAGAATTCAAGACACAACTGAAGACGATCTTTTCCAGCAGGCATACCCAGTCCATTTTAACTGTGATTTTTAAATCCATATCTTGTGTCTACTGTATTTTAATCTTTATTCTATGTATTTTAATGTATGCCATAGAAATATGTGTATGTGAAGTACTTTGGCCACATAATGAGAAGACAGGAAAGCTTGGAGAAGAGAATGATGCTGGGGAAAATTGAAGGAAAAAGCAAGAGGGGCTGACCAAGGGCAAGATGGATGGATGGTGTCCTTGAAGTGACTGGCTTGACCTTGAAGGAGCTGGGGGTGGCGACCGCCGACAGGGAGCTCTGGTGTGGGCTGGTCCATGAGGTCACGAAGTTGGAAGCGACTGAACGAACAAACAACATATATTTATTATTGTGTTTTTAGCTATGTGGTGACCCACCTTGAGCCATAAGGAGAGGCAGGTAAGAAAAAAATCATCATCATCATCATCATCATCAATAATAATAATAATTTCAAAGGAACATGTGCTAGGTGCTAGAATTAGCACGGGAGTGTTAACACCACAGATTTATACAGAATGCATTGCAGTTAATGTATCATTACTCCTGCTAAATAGAATAGAGTAATAGAATGCGGCATAAAATACTTCAGAGTCAAACTTTTTAATGAACATTAAGTGCATTCATTTTACAAGAGTTGATGCCGCTATTACAATATGCAGCATTCAATTATACAAAATAAAAGCTGTTTGTTGTAATCAAAAATGTTCAGATAAAGAAACTATTTAAACACAATATTTTATACAACAAAGAACTCTGTACATTATTTACATAAGAGCAACATTTATACAGTACATACATGCACCATACACACATATATATCCAAGACAGAATGGCAGAAACTTGCTTTTGGGAAATGTGGTCGTTTCCATTTTGAAATAACAAACTTCAGGGCTTTTTGTTGTTTTATGCCATATAAAACCAACAGACTATTTTTTTTTAAAAAATGGGGGGTATCATTTCTAAAACTTTGGTTGTTGCACACATGTTGTATGGAGATGGCTGTCAAAACAAAATCCCTAAATGTCTGGGACTTTTGAGGACAGGGTACAGATCAGTTTTATCCCAATAACCCTTAAATATAAACTCTGAGTTCTTAATTAAGGCACCTTTTGGACTACATATTCATATTGCACATTTATTTTATATGTAAAATGTTTGCATATTTGGTTAGACATCCATGATCTTAAAGGCAAATGATACAATGAATAAAGCAAGTCAGCCCGTGAAAAGTAAAAGTATGAGCAGACTTATAGAAGATGTTCTATCAAGCACAAGAAAATACATGCTTATTATTCCCAAAATAAATTGTATGAATTCTAACCTTTCATGATCTTAAACGCATCCAATGAATATTAAGGTTTGGACATTGCAAACCTTCAAAATTTCTGTTAATGCTCTCTAAAAGGGAAAGGAAAAGAGAGCGTGTGGTGTTTTAATGGCCCTTTTTATTTTTTTCTGCATCACATAAGTTTATTGCATCATACAAAATGAAGTTACTAAGGCAAAATAGGAACAGGGAACAGGAAGTATATGTTTTCCCATTCTCCCTGCATTCCATAATGGGTTGAGACTTCTACAATTCTGGCACTTTCCAACATGAACCAGTGGGTAATTCAGAAGGCAATTAACAGATCTGTAGGTATAAATGGAGCATTGCAGCTGCAGGTAAAGGGAAAACCATTAGACTGCTATTCTGACTTGGACAACAGCACTCTGCCTTTCTCACACAAACGCAGTGCATATTTTCTCAAATAATTCCATCACTTGCAGCAGCAGTTCAGCTGCTAACTGTAGTTCGACATCTCAAATAGCTTCACTAATTGCTTGAATCTCTCTTCAACCTGTAGAGAGAAGGTAGAAAGTGTTGATGTTCACAATACAGAAGAAATATTACTATTAATACAAAAAGGGTGTTCAATTGCATCCCTATTACTTTCATTCCACTGACCCAAAGACCAGTTTGTAGTTTAATACCCCTTTCCTTCCTTGTGTATCTTTTTTCTCTTAAGAATTCTGAATCAATATAACAGAGTAATATGGAATGATATTATTGCAGATTAAGAAGTGACATGCTAGCCGTGATTAAATACCGTATATACTTGAGTATAAGCCAACCCGAATATAAGCCGAGGCACCTAATTTTACCACAAAAAACTGGGAAAACGTATTGACTCAAGTATAAACCGAAGGTGGAAAATGCTACAACTACTGGTAAATTTCAAAATAAAAATTGATACCAATAAAATTACATTAATTGAGGCATCAGTAGGTTAAATGTTTTTGAATATTTACCATGTTTCAAAGAAAAACAGTAAACTAGTTCAATAAGTTGAAAGGTAGGGTCAACAAAAACATATTGGTATCAACAATATTCTATGGTATCAACAACTTAATAACAATAATAATAATAATAATAATAATAAACTTCATTCATATCCCACCCTATCTCCCTATGGGGACTTAGGCCAGCTTCCAACATAGTAACAGGCAAACATTCAATGCCTATATAAACAATGCAGAGCTATATACAGATCTATAATTATATATACTAATTTCACATATGCATTTCCCCGAAATGTTTGCAAATCCTCTCTATATGTGCAATTCTCTCCTGCAATATCTGCAAGCCATATATATCTATGTTTATATCTACCTAGACATCTGTGATATTTGCAAGCCCTACATATCTATATTCATATCTATCTATCTAGACATTTATTTTATTTATTTCCAACATTTGTATCCCGCTCTTTTCACCCGAAGGGACTCAGGCTTACAACAATGGCAACAATGCCCAATTCTCTCTATATAAAGATAATTACAGTAGAGTCTGTATCCAGCAGAACGTTGGATAAGCAAAATGTTGGATAATAAGGAGGGATTAAGGAAAAGCCTATTAAATGTCAAATTACATTATGATTTTACAAATTAAGCACCAAAACACCAGGTTTTACAACAAATTGACCGAAAAAGCAGTTTAATACACAGTAATGTTATATAGCAATTACTGTATTTATGAATTTAGCACCAAAACATCGCAACGTATTAAAAACACTGACTACAAAAACATTGACTACTAAAAGGCAGACTGCGTTGGATAATTCAGAACATTGGATAAGCGAATGTTGGATAAGTGAGACTCTACTATATAGGATTTACAGAGACTTGCAAACCTGTGAGGGGAAACTGCATATATAAAAATACAATAAAAAATACAGGTACATGGAAATATTTAGATATTTATATGTATATAGGATTTGCAAAGGCCTGCAAACATGAGGGGAAAATTCATATATAAAATTAATGTATATAGACAGATAGATAGATAGATAGAGATATATAGGTACATAGGGATTGCAAAGGCTTGCAGGGGGAAATGCCTATGTATCTGTAGGAGAGATTAAGAAAAGTTTCAGGGGAAAATGCTATTATAAGATTAATGGATATATTATAAGATTAATTGATATATATTTTTTCTTGACTTGCAAGGGTTTCTATCGCTCTCCTTGGCCTCTAGGCTCCACTGCTGGCTTGACCTTGACCCCATTATAAGCTGAGAAAGGCTTTTTCAGTTCAAGAAAGGGCTGAAAACTCGGCTTAGCTTTGAGTATATACGGTAAATGGGGGGAGCAAACTTGTTTTCTGCTGCTTCAAGAAACTAGGAGTGAATCTACACTGTAAAAGCAATGCAATCTGAGACTTGAACTGCCATGGCTCAATGCTATAAAATCCTGGGGGTTTGTAGTTTGATGAGGATCCAGCACTCCTTAGTCAAAGAGGATAAAGATCTTACAAAACTACAACTCACAGGATTCCACTGCATTGAGCTGTGGCAATTAAAGTGATATCAAACTGCACTCATTCTATAGTGTTGATGTACTCTAGGTTATCTACAGTGTTGATGTACTCTAGGTTATCTATAGTGTTGATGTACTCTAGGTTATGAAGCAATGGATTCAGACTACAGGAAAAGGGATTCCATCTAAACCAGTGGTTCTCAACCTGTGGTTCCCCAGGTGTTTTGGCATACAACTCCCAGAAATCCCAGCCAGTTTATCAGCTGTTAGGATTTCTGGGAGTTGAAGGCAAAAACATCTGGGGACCCACAGATTGAGAACCACTGATCTAAACATTGCCTTGTCCAACATCTAAACTTCCTGATGGTAAGAGCTGTTTGACAGTGGAATATGCTGCCTTGGAGGATGGTGGAGTCTCCTTCTCTGGAGGTTTTTAAGCAGAAGCTGGGTGCCGCCTGTTGGGACTGCTTTGACTGTGTAGTTCTGCATGGCAGAATTGGGGTTGGACTGGATGTCCCTTTCCAACTCTTATGATTTTATGAGGTATAAACTACCCAAGCTGACATACAAACGTATGCTATAAACAAGACTCCCTGCTCAATTACATACCTGAGTTGGACTTTTGTTTAACCTGGCAGCAACAGAAGCAAAGGTTTTCCCTGAAGGTCCTTTTTTCTGACATTCCAACAGAATCTCCCGATCATCATTTCTGTAACAAACATACATGAATTTCAATACCTAAATACTGCTTTGGTGCTTGATAAAAAAACCCAGTTACAATTAGTTTATAAACATCAATATTTCAAAATAGCATTACTTGAACTGGAGAGAAGTTTTGAAACACCAAACCTTTTTTTAAATAAAGATGACAAAATTAATCCCCAGGGCTATGAATGATCCCTCTGCCTCCCTTTCCTAGGAACAAGATACAAAGTCCTGAAGACTATAATCAAAACTACTCAATAGACAAAATAAAAGAGCTGACTTTAAGATCAGATTCCTTTACTCTAGAAAACAAATTTAAAAAGTCTTTAAAATATAGGTTTGTATGTTCCTAATTACTTTGTACAATTTTCTCGTGAGCCACCAAAGAAATAGCCGTTTCATCAAAAAGCTCTTTCCAAATACAGGGTGTTTGAAAAAAAACTCCTTAGTTTTAAGTATAAATACATTAAAACTAGAGAGTTCTTTTTCAAACACCCTGTACAAATAACTGGGGTCAAGATTTCCTTCCTCCTGAGGCTAGATAATAACTTTTTCTCCCACAATTGCTTTAGTGCTTTCCCATGTTTTAAATTGTAATTTGCTCTGAGAACTACTATGAGCCTAAGGTAAAGGTAAAGGTTTTCCCCTGACATTAAGTGTAACTATAGCCAACTCTGGGGGTTGGTGCTCATCTCCATTTCTAAACCGAAGAGCTGGTGTTGTCCATATACACCTTCAAGGTCATGTGGCCGGCACTGCTGCATAGAGCACTGTAACCTTCCCGCCAGAGCAGTACCTATTGATCTACTCACATTTGCATGTTTTTGAACCGCTAGGTTGGCAGAAGTTGGGCCTAACAGCAGGAGCTCACTCCGCTGCCTGGATTCGAACCGCTGACCTTTCGGTCAGAAAGTTCAGCAGCTCAACTGTTTAACTATGTGCCTAAGAATGGGATATATGATCTTGTACATTAATGAATGTATCTGTTACATAACTATTAATATATTTTAAAAACTTAGCACCATCTTATGGTAATATTTTATTTTCCACATGAAAATTGTCTATACTAGAAATATATATATATAAAACACAACACATAAGTTATGTATCAATAATACTCTGACAGAGGCCAGCATGTGATAGTGGGGCTCTCAAATCCCCCCCCCCCCAGCTAAATCCCCATGTTCCATTTCAAGAAACGCTTTCAAACACAACCTATTTGCTGATACAGGTCCAAGAAGACAATTCCGCAATAAAGGTTACTCATAACTACATCCCATTATTAATCAGAAGTGTATTTAGCATTAATGCTCCTGTTGCAACATAGAGGAAAACATAACTCCAACAATGCCTATGACAAAGCCAAACTTTTCCCCATTCAAACGTTGAAATCATTTTTATATGTTCTTACCTTGTCCAAGAAATTAGGACTTCTCCTTTCCTCTTGACTATATTTTTAGCACGAAGACTTGATGGTGACACAGATAGTGTTGATAGAAAAGAATCTTTGTCACTAGTTGATGTATTCTTTTTACTGGATGTACTTGGGGATACTGAATTAGTCTCTTTAGATTTTTTTTGACTTTTGCCATTTTTCTTACAAGTCAAATCATTACTTTCCTTTCTATATCTTTTAGTGCTGGTTGCTACTTCTGCCTCCTTTTTCCTTTTTTTGCTTACTTTACTCATTTGGTGTCCTTGATCATGACTACTTAGAGCAGATTTTGTTTCCAAATTCACATTGACCACAGACTTGTCAAGCAGCTCCTCTGTCAAATTCGTAACTGCTTCAATGGCAATCTCTGAAGAACGACCTGCTTCACAGTGGTCCTTTCTATTCATCTTTTGTTCTACTTTATCTTTATATGAACTTTCTGTTCTAGCATTTAGAGCAGATTCCACTGTGAGATTCCATGAATCGGCTTCATTTTCCATGGGAGTCTCTTCTTTTACATCGGCACATCTACCAAAATGTCTCCTGGAGGACAAGTCTTCTACAAGTGCAATTGACTCTGAGTTAACCAAAGAACATTGCTCTTTAGTATACTGCACATCACTTTTTGGGGAAAATGTCAATGTCTGTGTCTGAGGTAGTTTAAAAACATCAGAGCTGTCTTCCTGCTGGATTGTTTTACTTGAGGACTCTTTCAAAGACACAAAAGGTTCCTTTCGTTCTTTAGAAGGGTCTTGTAGACCAGAAGCTTCTTTTGAGCCAACATGACTACCCAACCCCGGATAAGACCCAGGTAAGTCAGGGCCTAGATTTGAACAAATATTAGTACATGGCTCCTGAAGGAATTCAGGCATGCCACAAGGTTGCTTTTGTCTCACATTGCTAAAAAGGGACTCTTTGGGAGAATCATCAGAAGCATGAAGATTGATGTTTTGTTGGGTTTCAGATTGAGCAGGTTTTTGCACCCTCTCAAGACATTTGGAAACTTCCTTCATGCATCCCTGTGAGTTAGGAACTTGTTCTTTTCCAACAGGAGTGTTACCCCTAATAGTTGCATTGTCCGTAGAGGCTGCTGCATCTTCCAATGTTATGCTTTTAAAATTCAAAGTACCTACTTTTTCTTCAGGTGTAATTTCATATTTTCCTCCCTCAATATGACAGGTCAGGGGCTCATTTACAAGGCGCACTTGATCAAGGACAGGGGAGGAAGATGGTGCAGCACGCCTTATCTTAACAATGAAGTGATCATTTGATTTCTCCATTATTACCGCCTGCATTGGCAGGCTTGGGCAGTACTGAAATCCAGAAGCAGGGGGCAGACCTACCCATGAGGAAGAGCAACTGGATTTACCGCTTGAATTATCCGATTCCAAAGCCAAATGGATATCCTGTTCAGAAGCATCCTCTTCATCAAGATGTGCATCTTCATTGAGGTGTGCGTTCAGAACATCCTCTGGAACAGACCCCAACACCTCAGGTTTTAGGAAACTGAGATGTGCATCTGATTTCAAAGGAGAAGGGATAGTTAATGACACTGCTAGATCTTCCAGAAGGATAGATGAGACAAGCGATTTTGGTTTATCTGAAGTACACGCCTCCCCTTTCTTCAAAACTGGACTATTAGGAATTTCAAACATACAGCTCTCATCCAGAATAGCTGGATCAATTGGCATTTGCATTCTTGCTAAAAATGATGAATCTCTTTCAGAAGAAACTGTAGGCCATTTAATGCCATCCAGCACCTTTGACTCTAGTGGGATCTCCTTCTGAATAGATTCTTCTGCCTCATATGCAAGTTCATCCTCACCATTATGTCCTCCTTCTATGGTGTGTTTTTCTGGTGTCCTGAACTCCCACTGATTTTCATCTGTGAAGTCAACATTCTTTTCTGAAAGATCTGTTGAGCCTTGTAGCAAACTTTTGAACATTTCGCCCATTTGAGCATCATTGACGAGGTTGAATGTCAGGCCAGACATCTGTTGTTCTGTGAGAGGCCCACAGCTCACATCAGACTTGTGAGGATCTCCAACAGTGTGCGGTTCTTCCTTTTCATATTTTCCAACTTTCAGAGTGGTATCCTGTTTGGACTTTTCCTTGAAAAGCTCTGTCTGAGAATGTTTTGCATTATCTGGAGAGGAACGTTTACACTTTGTGGCTGTATTTTTATGTGTGTCCATCTTGTTTGTTTCAAGGTAACTTCCCTTGGACTGTTGGTTACCTGGTTTTGGAAGGACACAGTCATTATGTTTTCGGGTTCTAGTGTTTTTCTTTGATTTCTTTCTCTCACTTTTATGACTTGGAAGGCATTTGGGATTTTCTTTTGTTCTTTTGTCAAGCTTAGTTTCATTACTCTCATTTCCAAAATTTACCAAGTTACACAACTTTAGGAGCATTTTTTTAATTTTATCAAACAGGTAGTCAAGTTGCTCCTCCACAAGTTTCCACAATTTTTTCTTCATATCGGATTGTTGCTGTTTAAACAGATGCTCTATTGCACTATTCTTTTTGATCTGGTTAAGTTTAGATTCAATGACTTCACAGAGATCCAGTTTTAAAGCCTCACTTGATTTAGCCATTTTAGAGAAATCAAGGTATTTCACCAGTGAAGTAAAATTTACAACGGCTGAATCTATAATCCTGTAAAAGTGTTGTACTGGAAACTGTATTTTAAATTTCATGTAGTTCTTCCGCATTTGTTTTCTTATGGCTCTCAGCATGTGCATAAACTCATGTACAGTAGCAGGTTTAACGGTAATTTGAACGATTCTTTCAAGATAATCAATGCTCACAGCTTTGTTTTTCTTCATTTCTTTGGAGGACATCAAGGTTTCATCGTGGGTTTTTCCTTTACCTTTTTTCCCAGGACCCAATTTTCCATCATCTTCACTTGAAGGTGTAGACTTGACCTTGTGATTGCAGGTATTCTTGGACATATGAGATCGATCAGGAGAGGTTTTCCTTTTTGACTTTTTACTGTTCTCAGAGCTCTGTCCTATTTTAGGCTCATCGCCATCACTCACAATTTCCCCTTCTTCCAATTCCTCTGAAGACATGTTCAGCTGAGATACCTCTAACACCTGGTGATCTGTGCCAAGTGGCTTTTCATTTTCCTTGTTCAGCTCACTAGACTGGTTTCTTCCACTATAGACAGCGGCACCTTCAGGAACAAAATCTAAGAACAAAAAGACAACAACTAAAGAAATATATCAATTGAAAGAAGCATATTTACAGGAAATATTGAGAAACAATAAGGCTCAATGTTTGATTTCATTTTAGAACAGCACTCTTAACTGTTTAGAACGTTCTGTTCAGAATTTCTAACAATTCCATATTGGATTTCAATAAAGAGCCAGCTTTGAAAACTAAGGAACAACCAACAGAGTGGAAGGCTCAGGTTCAAACCCCTGCTTAGTCATAGTGCTCATAACATGGCTTTGGCTGGCCCCAATTTCCTAGTACAACTTATGCCAGAGGATGCTGTTAGAATAAAACTAAAAGGCAACTGTATAGGTCATACTGCACTCCTTGTCAGAAGAGCCTAATGAAAACAATATACATCAGTATTCAGAATTCCACACACATAACAACAGCAACTTAATCATTTTGGTGTTTAAAGATCACTGTATTAGAAACTACAGATGGAATATTATGGCACGAGTCTGTTGTTAACTGAAATTTCAGTTATATTCCACATCTGCCTAAGAATATGAAAAGTAAAATTTTGGTTGGTAATTAAATTTTACTTCAGAATCATAGAAAAATTGGTCATTGGGATTAAATCCCACTGGAATACAATAAGGCTTGCTTCTGAGCAGACTACTAATCCGTTCATGTTTGCCTTTTGTTGACAAGTAAAAACAGGAGTTTACAAACTGTTGAGGGTTGGGCTTTTAAATGATGTGTGATGGAGATATTAAGGTTTGCCGAAAGTTTTTAATGTATTTTAATGCTTAATGGTTTTAAGGATTGTCATTAAAAATTATTTATATTTAATGTCATTGGATTATTTTTAATTACCGTTATTTCATATTCATTGTTAATCACAATGAGTACCTATATTGGGGGAAAGGCGGGATAAAAATAAAGTAAATCAGTCAATCTACATGCATTACATCATACAGCTCTAGTCCATCTTGTATTCAATTTCTGTTGCACTGAAGTAAATTCTACTGAAAAGAGTTTCATTTCAACTCATTGTTTTTCAAAGGTCATTTTGATAGTAATTAATAACATTTATCTAACTTAATATGATTTTTTTTTCATATCAGGAGCGATTTGAGAAACTGGGCCCGGGCTGTGGCACAGGCTGGAGAACAAGCCAGCTGCAACCAGCTGCAATGAATCACTCTGACCAGGAGGTCATGAGTTTGAGGCCTGCTCGGAGCCTGTGTTTGTCTTGTCTTTGTTCTATGTTAAAAGGCATTGAATGTTTGCCTATATGTGTAATGTGATCCACCTTGAGTCCCCTTCGGGGTGAGAAGGGCGGAATATAAATGCTGCAAATAAATAAATAAATAAATAATCTGCAAGTTGCTTCTGGTGTGAGAGAATTGGCCATCTGCAAGGACGTTGCCCAGGGGACACCCAGATGTTTGATGTTTTACCATTCTGTGGGAGGCTTCTCTCATGTCCCTGCATAGGAAGCTGGAGCTGATAGACAGGAGCTCGTCCCGCTCCCCAGATTCAAACCGCTGACCTTTTGGTCAGCAGTCATGTTGGTACAAGGGTTTAATCCATTAATATGATGATTATGGTGCTTAAAACATGCATGTCAGATGACCTTAGGTCTTTCTCCCACTACTGCTGCTGGAAGGAGGAGAATGGGAAGAGTAAGCACTGGAACATGTGCATTGTATCTTATAATGTGGGCACTTCCATAAAGGAAGGTATCCCTAGCTGACAATGATTCCATTTTCAGTGTTGTTCTCCTATTTAAATACACATTACAGAACAAGCAGAAACACAGAATTTACCTGCATTATGACTTTTCACAGGGCCTTTGTAAGGGCTTTCCATACGGAGGGCTTTAGCCAAAGGTCTGATCGGACTGTTAAGTGGGCTGATTGCTTTTGGAATTCCCCTCATTTGATTAAGGTCAATACTGAGGATCGAGTTATCGTCATCAACTGAAACTGGGTTTGTGTCCCTTGGCTGAGGTGTAGGGTTTAACTCTGGATGACGTAATGATTCCAAAAAGCTCCCATCTTCAGGAGAATTTGGCTTCAAATTATGGTTGACTATAGGAACACCATCATTTGTTATCTTGCCTTTGTCCGCAGTGTGTGTGCAAAGCACAGGTTTACTTTCTTTTTCAGGAGACACCAATATTTTATTCTTTTTACTACTCCCAGATTCTCCTTCTTCCATCGAGGAGTCTGAATCTGATCCATGTATCTCATCTATGACACTAAGAGAATCAAAATCCACAGAACTGATAGTTTCCAAGTCATTGAAAGGACTGTCTGGATCCATGGGGCTTTCTTCTCTTTCCGTTTTGGTATTAGGAACCATTTCATACTGCCCTTCTGTGTTCTGTGGGGATGGTGGCATTTTACTTGGCTCTCTGTTCAAGGCTTCTTCATTTTTCACCTGCATTTTGACCTCAGAAATGGATATTATTTCTTCCTTATTAGTCTGAACAGGATTATCATGGCAGGGTAACAGTGGTATTTTTGTTTGCTTGGTTGTAATAGGCTCAAGTGGTACAAAGCTGGTACAGAGCTGGACCTCATTTTTCTTTCTTTCTTCACGTGATGCTAGTAGTACTTTCTGACTTGGAATGTCTATGTCACAGACCTTGGTTATCGAATTATCTGTCTGTTTTTTAGCAGGAGAAAGAGTTAAATTTAGTGTCTGCATAAAGCTCAGTTTTAAGTCTTTGCTTTTGGTTTGCTCCTCAGCTCTACCAGCTTTTGTAGACATGGGCTCCTCCATATCACCAACCGACTTGTCGGTTTCTTCCGATCTGAGGAATTTCTCTTCCTCTTTTTCTGAATTGTCTTCCTTCTTAGTTGCCCTTCTTGCTGTTTTTTGCAATATCTCCTTTGAACCTCTTCTTTCATTCTGAGAAGAACTTCTACTCTCTCTCGGATTGTCTCGCCCGCTTTTCCTTTTCTCTTCCGTCCGATGTGTGTCTGGTTTTGAATGCATGTGTTCATATTTGCTGTTCTCTTCCTTAAGATGGCCGTGTCTTGGCTCTCTATTAAAAACAGGTAGTGCTGGATCTGAAAATCCCCCATGGGTGCCATGGTTGCTTCTTCCCTTGTTTCTTCCACAATTGTTGACTGTGATCTTTCTCTCCTCCACACAGCTCTTACTTGATTTTTGAGAACTTTTGGCAATTGCATTCCTTTCAGCAAATGCAGCACTTCCTTGTGGTTCTAAATGCCTATCTGGTTGTCTGATTCTTTCCTCTTTGCTTCGGGTATCAAAGTCCTTCTGATTTATATTTGCCTTTTTAGCTCCATCATTATTGCAGTGTCCAGTTTTTGGCAATAATCTATCTGTTGGAGTAGACAGTTTCTCCCTAGTAGAAGGGATTATATCCGTTTGTTTTTCTGCATTTGGGCTGCACTTGATATTTAAACCCTTATCTTTCCAGAATCCATTTCTAACTGTTTTTTCTGAGTTAACGTGCAACTTTTCATGAGCATTCAATAGTCCATCTGATGTGCTCTCTGGATATTGCTGTGCTTTTGTTTTGTATTTGTGCTCCTTCTCCTTGCTATGATGCATGTCTTTCTTCTCCTCTTTGTCAACATTTGCCAGGTTTGAATGAGCATCATTGCTGTAAAGCTCCTCAGGGTCTGATGGGGGTATATAGGGAGCTGCTCCTTTTTCTGAATGACGTTTCTTGTTCTCTACTTCCCTGGAGGTATAACCTTGAGGTATATCCTTAGGGAGGGCTTGTTTTGTTCTAATGTCCATTTCTTGATTGTTCTCTGGAAGTAAATCTCTGGGTTCACTTTTTGATTTTGAGGCTCCGTCTTTCTTTGCATGGTAAGTTGGTGCTGGGAAGTATGTTCTAGTGGAGATATTATGATGGACTGGAGTTTGAGGTAGCCTGTTTATAGAGAGATGTTTTCAGTAAACAACATTTAAGAGGCTATAAACAAATTTCAAAGTCTACTAAACCTCTAACTGCCTGAATTGTCCTACGGCAGTTTATCTGTAAGAATTAAATAATTTATGTACAATGCTGGTTTAAGTTCAGACAATCCTCAAGTTACAAACAAGATAGGTTCTGTACGTTTGTTCTTAAGTTGAAATAGTTTGTGAGAACAGGTGGATTTTGTAAATGTAAGTCCAGCTTATCTATATATCTATCTATCTAGATAGGGAAGGGTTAACACCCCTGTGGCGTTTGTTTTGCCGTCTGTGCCCCTATTCAGAAGACTTCTACCCCCATCATAATTGGATTTTGATAAATGTGGCTTATTGTGGAAACGAGGACTAGTGATAAAACTTCAGTAGAAACACCTTTTCCCCAGGATAACTCTTTCAGGAGTGAATTTCCCTTCCAAGGGGTAGATTTCTCTCACTTTCTTAACCTTGTTCATAACTATGAGTCATTTGTAAATCGGATGTTTGTAACTCAGTGACTGTCTGCATTTGATGCTGTAAGATGAAAAGGCCTGCCCTGTTAAAAATGGTTTAGTAGCTGAGGTACAGATTGAGCATTCTATCAAAAATTCTTGGAATAAAAAGCATTTGGATTTCTGATTTTTCTCCCAGATTCTAGAATACCTGTATTTGCATTTTTGTACATAATAGGGCATTTTGGAGACAGCACTAGTTTAAGCACAAAATTCATTTTTGTTTCATCTGTTTGTTTATTTAGTTAGTAAGTTTAGTTATTGCATTTCTATACTGCTCTTCTCACCCCTGCCTGGGGAGACTCAGAACGGAGTACAATATATCAAATAGCAAAAATTAAATGCAAACATAAATATAAAACAGATAAGATAACTAAATCAGTAACATATAAATATCAATTATAACCATTAAAACTATACAAGAGACATCATACAATAAACATGAAACATTTAACATTGTGCCTTATGCACACAGTCTGAAGGTAATTTTATACACAGTATTTTTAATAAATTTGTGAATGTAACTAGAAGTTTTATTTGGCACAGGTTTTCAAAAGCAGTACCTGATGTAGTGGGTTGCAATCCCATTTTAAACTAACTAATAAAACTAGTTAGTCTATAAATGGCTGGGAAATTCATTGTTGTTTATGAATATCAAAATATGCTTAGAAAATATATTTCCCTTTTGCTTGTAATTTTTGTATTTTAAATTTTATCTTCAATGCTTGGTTTTTCTACTTTAACAACCAAATAACAATGCTCAAAAAAACAATTAGTAAATTAGCTTTCAATACTAGTACCTTCGCTGGAGAGCACTGATTTCTGCATCCTTGCGATTAATTTCCACTCTCGCTGTTTTGATAAGGGCTGAAATATTTCTTTTGAGGGATTGGTTTTCATTTTGTAAAGCTGCATTCTGATTTTAAAAGAAACATAAATGAACACTCATATGTTATGAACATTGATCTACATGCAGGACTATAAACTAGACAGAAAATACAATTTGAATCTATTTATTGGGCTGATTATCATACATATGAATAGAGTCTTAAGCTATGTTTGTATTGATGTTTTCTGGGGCGGGGGACGGACCCACTGAACACAATTAAATTAAGTTCTGAATAAACATGCAAAGAACTACATTATAAAAATGTAGGCTCTTAGGGGTAAGGTAAGATGACCTGCTATTTTCAACACCACATTTACACGATTACCTCTTCTTACCCTTGAAACAGCTTAATTTTTTGTCTGTGAATGCTACATTGTTGTGAACAATACAGTGTTCCCTTGCTTATCACGGGGATTAGGTTCCAGGACCACCCGCAATAAGTGAAAATCCGCGAAGTAGGGTCACTATATTTATTTTAATATTTATACATTGTTATTAGTTATACAATATTTTAAGCCTTTATCAACCAATCGTGTGTTCATAAAACACCTCCTTCTCCTCCCCCCCCCCCCCGGTTGCCGCTTGGGCTCCTTTTCTCTCCCTTTGGCTTCTCCTTCCTTAGGCTGTAAATTGTAATTTTTTATGATTTATAATAGTCTTTTAGAGTTTATTGAAAAACCGTGAAACAGCGAAAAGTGAACCGCGAAGTAGTGAGGGAACACTGTACTACAAATGGGGTGCTCCCTTTGAATGAAAGAAGAAAGTGATATTTAACGATTTCTCCTCCCCACGACTGTGTCCTCTCCCTTCACCAAACATGCTTTGATAGGTGAATGACCCTTCCAACAATGAAGGAGGTTTTCCTGAAGGCTTCTAAGAACTGCATTTCCCCATCCATCTTGATGGGATCCCCCCCTTAGTTCCTTCCATGTATACAAACTGAACCTGTGTTCACAGATGGGAAATTTGGGATCCAAGCCAGTGAAAATGCAGAAACATGCTTACTGCATTTGCTTTGCTAATCTCCTAAAGTGGATTTAGAAAATACTTTCATCGACTTCATGATTTATTGTGAGTAGCAAGCTTTTGAACCTATGGGGATATTTTTCAATCATGAGTGTACAATGTAGATACAGTAATTGATTGTTTGCCTTGAACTGAAGGAACATTATTGTGTTATGGAAAGAAAACAATGGCTTGGACCGAAAGAACCCTGCACACAAACAAAAGTTATTTTCATGTGCTATTCTATCATAATGTAATTACTGGTCAAAGAAACACATGTTTGACCTGTATTATTGAAAACCCAAGAATCTATTTACAGTACTATTCAAGTGTGCCATTCAGTTAATTTTTTTTTCAATGAACATAAATCAAATCTACTTGAGATTTTAGCAGTCATTACTGACACTAAATTGCCTTAGCAAGTGACATTACAGTAGGCCCTCAGTATCCTCTGGTGCCAGGACCTTCAAAGGATACTAAAATCTGTCAATAGTCAAATTCCTCTATATACAAAGGCATAGTAAACTGGTGAAATCAAGGTTTGTTTGGGGGAATTTCCTAAGTATTTCCTAGCTGTGGATTTCTAATTTCTAGTTCATTAATACAAAATTTGGGTATATGACAAGCTGGTTATAATTGAAAATGGCTAAGCAGAGTATACATAAAGATGTGTATAAAAGGACATTCTCCATTTCTGGATACCACATGCATAATATTACCAGTTGATGCTACAGCACCTGTTTCTGTATTTCCTGAAATCTCTTCATCAACTCTTGAAGTTGTTGCTGACATTTCTCATATTCAGCCTGCAACTGTTGAGACAGGAATGTTCACATGTTTTTTTTAACAAAGCAGCAGTCCCCAAATTGTCTGGCTGCAGTCTGACACAAATCCACAAGGGTGCCACGAGATATCGCAATCCACGCTTCTGCTTTCTCATCAGGCTCAGCTCTGCTGAGTGGAATGAGTGAAGAGGACCATGGCCTGACCCTTTGCCACCTTACCAGATGGAGGAGGAAGCAGGAAGTTGAGAGCAGGGCATTAGCAACATTTTGCTGCTCTGAGGATAAATGTCACTGCTTCCTCCTCTTTCTCGTCCTCCTGAGGTGTCAGGAGAGATAAGACTGGCCTGGGTTCTGCTGCCAGAAGGGCTGCTCCTCACACAGGACTGGCACTGCATCAGGGAAAGCTGTGGGGATAACAGTGGCAGCCACAGAACTAGAGTGCTGCTCCCATCTCAACTTGCCCCCAGTGGAGGAGGAGGAGGATAAATAAGAAGGAAAGAAGGAGGCAGAGAACTCTGTCTCTGCCATTCCATGTTTCTAAGGGCCAAACTACTGCAGCAGTGACTGAGGATTAAAGGTTCACCTCTTGTGCGTTCTGTAAATTTGGGTCGAAATAAGAATTGCTGTGGTCTCATCCAGGGCCAGCCCAAGGTAATTTTTAACTGTAAGCGAACAGAATTCCCCCCCCCCCCCCCCGCGCAAGCCAATCACTGAAAAATAAAAGCGTTGGATAAGCGAAAATGTTGGATAATAAGGAGGGATTAAGGGAAAGCCTATTAAACATCAAATTACATTATGATTTTACAAATTAAGCACCAAAGCATTATGCCTTACAACAAATCAACAGAAAAAGCAGTTCAATACATGGTAATGTTATGTAGGAATTACTATATTTGCGAATTTAGCACCAAACATTGAACTGGGATATAGGCAGTGTGGACTCAGATAACCCAGTTCAAAGCAGATATTGTGGGTTATTCTGCTTTGATATTCTGGGCTATATGGCTGTGTGGAAGAGCACTGAGGGTCCTTCCACACAGCCATATAACCCAGAATATCAAGGTAGATAATTAAAAGGCCACCGAAAGGGAATCTGGCCCCCGGTATTTAAAAAACTCTAAAATCAGGACAGTAAATAAAGAACAACACTCTGAAAACAGGGGAAATCCAGACAGGAAACAATCAGGGCCAGCTAATACCTCCCAACCAAGGATGCCCCCAGGGAGGAAGCAGCCAGGCTTTGAATCTGCAAGGCCATTAAATGCTAATCAAGCTGGCCAATTGCAACATTCACATTAGCCTCAAACAGACAAGAGCTCTTTTTCCCACCCTGGACTTTCCACAGATATATAAACCCCACTTACCTAGCTTCCAACAGACCTCACAACCTCTGAGGATGCCTACCATAGGTGTGAGTTAAGGTGGGCCTGGCCCCGGAGGTGGGCCTAGCCCCAGAGGTGGGCCTGGCCCCGGTCCCGAAGGCAGCCCAGGCCGAAGGTGAGCCCAGGCCGAAGGCACGAAGGCGGGCCAGGCCATGAAGATGGCGGGGACAAAGCAGCGGAAGGAGAGGAAGGCCACGCCTGGGCGGAGGGCGCTGCGGGCAGAGGACCAGAAGGGAGGCCCAGGCACGGCCTTCCTCTCCTTCAGCTGCTTTGTCCAAGGAGGTCGGAGGGCGCAAAGAGGGCGGGGGAGTCAAGGAAGGGCAGGCTGCGCCCTTCTGACTCATGGCGCCTTCAGCAACCGCATATTTTGCCTAACAGTTGAACCGCCCCTGGTCCCATCAGCCTAAATCAGTTGTTCGCCAGATTTCTTTGACCAGGGACCACTCTCCAACATTAGTACCAAAAGGGTTACAAATCAGTTTTTAATCAGCTTTAGATTTGGTTTGGTTATTTGGAGTGCTGATTCAGAAAACTGTATTGGATAGACCACATCAGCTCTAGTTTCTGATGCAGAACATATGCCATCCAATAGCCGCCATCTGCCGCCCACAAAAAACCATATTTAATAATCTAGAACTGATGTGGTCTATCCAATGCAATTTTCTGAAGCAACACCCCAAATAATCCCAGGAACAGGCCTAAAAACGAAGACACTAGGAATTTTTTTTTTGGCTGGGCTGTTATTATCAGTAGTAGTAACGGTGAGGCCGTGGACATTTTAGTTCTTGCGGACCACTGGTGGTCCACAGATAACAGGTTGGGAACCATTTGCCTAAATAGACAGTCTCCATAGTCTCCCTCATTCACAATATGAAAAGAACATGTGAGCTATCGGACTCTAATAATTATTTCCCCTTTTTGTCTCCCCCTGCATCCCGTTGCTGAAGAAACTTTGGTTTATGAAAGTCAGAACCAAGTCTCCCACACCTTTTGAACTGGACTAATAAAAATATTACTGTAATATGGATTTTGAAATTGGTATTATGGCAAGCACAGATACCATAGTATTTATATAACTGAACATATTACTGTTGAAAAAAAAAAGCTAAATCCTTGTTAAGAAAATGCGAGCATCCAAAATCTAATGTATTTTATAGAAATACTTGATGTCTCTGTTTACTTTTTCATACCATTATTATTTAATATTATTTTAATATTTGCATATTTTTAGGTTTTAAATTGTATTCCATATGATTTTACTATAAGCCGCTTTGAGTCTCTCTTGTAGGGGTATCAATAATAATAAAATATTGTTTGTGTGTTTCTCCATAGGTCCTCAGTTGGCGATTGCAAGAGAACAGTGTTGGACCAAAGATGTTTTTTGTCTGACCCCACAGAAATGATAAAATTACAAAATGATCACATTTTCTCTCATGCTGCATATTTATGAATTCTGTACTTCAGAAATTCCAGAGGACTAACCCATCTGAATGTGAAGGACAAGAGTATTACCTACTCAACACAGCAGGAAGACAATAATGCCAGAATTAATTTGTGAAAGAAAACTTTAAATAAAATCATTGTGGATACAGACTTGTGGTTTGTAGTCAAAAATGTCAAAATTGACTTTTATATTATTGTTTCTGATAAATTCAGACATTTTCAAAGTTAGTGTTTGTTATTTTAAAATTCTCTTGAAACAAAGCAGCATATCATTCATGAAAATGTTAAAATAAGTATAGTGTACGAATTAGCAAAGAAGAACTACTAAATTAAATGTAACACATTCCAAAATCGTATGACTGATCTGAAATACATACCACATTGTAACTAGCTTGCTTCGCTGTTCCTTCTTCAATCAGGATCTCATCAAACAGATTTAAATTATTTCCGTCTGGGATCACTTTTGTAGAAGAGTTGCCTGGGGAAGGGGAGAAAGTTTTCTGTTACACATGTTCTACCATTAAATAAGAATCCAAAGATCTACTTCAAGTGCTCTGAAGGGCTTGGGAGGATATTACATCACCAAACACTCTGAACAGCAATAGAAAATGCTTTCTGAAAAGTTTCCTGAGTTTCAAAAAATGACATGGAGACAGAGGAGCACAGATGTTCAAGAAATACAAGCCCAAGACTCCACTGACAGCACAGAATTAAGCGTTTTGTTCTCTGTATCCTCAGTAATGACACTATTTTGGTTGCCTTATTAGACCTTGAGCTTTCAGGGCTGTAACCTGGGAACTTGGGGAAGCCTTCAGCAATGTCACAAGTGACAGCGCCTGATCATGTCACAAGATCCAGTAACTGGGTGATGACTTTAAGCCCTAGGCCAATGTTACCTAGAACATGTTATTTAAAATAAAAACACAAAGTCTAGGCGATGCAAAATAATTTTTGAATTGGAAATCTAGTTCTCTAAGTCAGCATTAAGCAAGGAATTAAACATCTACACAGCTGTGTTTAAAACCTTTGTGAGCATTGCTTTTGAAAACACTTGGGAACTGAACTCGTACCAAAGACAGTTTTCCAAGGAATGTTTTGAACAGAGAGAAAAGATATCCTGGAGGAGCAGAAGCATACAGAAAATATGAATTTATTTTCTTTTCATGCAGCATCCTCATGCTAAAATTCCTCCCTTCACACTGAGCCCACAGAAAATGGGTCAGATCCTGAAAGATGGGAATCCTGGTTACTCTTAATTTAATGTAGACAATTAAAGACAGGTTAATACAGATCACTGTTTCCATTCAGCAGTGTAAAATGTTGGTGATTCAAATGTCCACTGCCTTATTTGAGAATAAATGAAAAACAGAAACAATTTCAATAAAGTAGGGATGAAAGCTGTCAATTCTGTACAACTTGACACAGCTTATGGTGGTGATTTTCATGACCTCCCAGGCCTTGGGGAGTTTCCAGGAAAGAAAGGAATAATGGTATTTATCACCTTGTTTCATATTGCATCAATATGTATTTCTGTCTGAATAATTTGTTTTGCTAATGAATTGCACAGTTTTATATTTAAACTACTTTTTTCTACCCTACATATGCATGTATGTGTGTGGAATAGATATATTATGTTGTATGGTGGCTGTTTTTGTTATTATTTATTTAACTTTTAAAGCCACCAGTGTGGCTACATAAATGAATGACTGGATGTTGACAGCCAATAGGCGCAAATATAGCATCAGCCATTTCGAACAAGTGACTCAAGATACACTGGTTTATGGAATCCAGGAAATACTGTGGATATTTTCTCTCCAATTGTTTGAGAAGGAACATGCTGCTCTTTCCCAGGAAACACAATAAACTGCAGAGTTCCATAGTTTGCTTAGCTGATTCCACTGCAAGGAGGAGCAATAAACAACAACAAAACTTTATTTATATACCGTTCTATCTCCCGTGTGGGACTCAAAGCGGTGTACACATAATGAAACATTCAATACATATACATCATACAAGATACAAAAACCAGTATAATAACAATTAACAACCATGTTTAAAATTCCAAACAATTAAAACAATTAAACCAATAAATACAATTTCAGTCATACCCTTGGGTAATTCTAGAGCCAATGGGTATAATATATAAAGTGAACAAGATGGCAATATGGGCCAGGGTAAAACTAATGTAATAAAAATAAGCATAAGACAGGGGTGAAGTGTGGCTGATAGCAAAGGAACCTAGGCCAGGGTTACACCACTTCAGCCTACTACATAACTATCAGATAGAACTGAAAAACAAACACCATAACAAGATCAAGGAGCAGGAAAGGTGCAGGACAGAAGTCATGTAGTGGCCAAGAAGGCATCTAGGGATTACAGGATGATCGCTTCCAAAACTAATCTAGACCCCAAGTCTCTATCTAATGGCTAAAAATAGTGTCTAGGGGTTCATATTAGTCATTTCCAAAAATCTGTTGGAACCACCAAGTTTTCAAGTCCCTACGAAAAGATGTTACTGATGAAGCTAACCTTATCTCTTTGGGTAGGGCATTCCAGAGGCGCGGGGGCCACCGCCGAAAAGGCCTTCTCTCTCGTCCCCACCAGCCGTACTTTGGACAGTGGTGGAATTGAGAGGAGTGCCTCACCGGAGGATCTAAGAGACCACACTGGGGCATAGGGGGAGATGTGATCATGAAGATAGGTGGGGCCTGAACGTTTAGGGCTTTATAGGTCATAACCTGCACCTTGAATTGGGCCCGGCAGCTAATCGGCAGCCAGTGGAGCTGTTTTAGTAAGGGAGTTGTTCAGCCCCTGTAGCTAGCTCCTGTCAGGAGTCTTTGAACTAGCTGGAGTTTCCGGGCCGTCTTCAATGTGCCTTACAGTAATCCAGTCTAGATGTAACCAAGGCGTGGACCACCATGGCCACGTCAGGCTTCTCGAGGTATGGTCACAGCTGGCACACTAGTTTTCACTGTGCATAGGCCCTCCCGGCCACTGCCGACACCTGAGAATCAAGGGTCAGCACTGAGTCCAGGAGGACCCCCAAGCTGCGGACCTGTGCCCTCAGGGGGAGTGTAACCCCATCAAGCACAGGTTGCCACCCAATACCCCGACTGGCCCCACGACTGACCAGGAAGACCTCTGTCTTATCTGGATTAAGTTTCAATTTGTTAACCCGCATCCAGTCCACACAGCTGCCAGACACTAGTTTAAGGTCCAGGAGGCTGCTTTGGAGTTTGGTGGAAAGGAGTAGTAGAGTTGGGTGTCATCTTCCTATAGTTGGCACCCAACTCCAAAACTCCGGATGACCTCACCAGTGGTTTCATGTAGATGTTAAAAAGCAAAGGGAATAGAATGGAACCTTGCGGGACCCCACAGGTCAAAGGCCAGGGGTCCGAGCAGGTGTCCCCCAGCTTCACCAACTGGGAACGGCCCTCCAGGAAGGAGCGGAGCCACTGCAAATCAATGCCCCCAAGACCCATCTCGGAGAGCCGACCCAGAAGGATACCATGGTCGATGGTATCGAACGCCACTAAGATATCCAGAAGAACCAACAGGGACACACTCCCCCTGTCTAGTTCTCTTCGGAGGTCATCCACCAAGGCGACCAAAGCTGTCTCCGTTCCGTGGCCAGGCCTAAAACCATACTGTGCCGGATCTAGATACTCAGTCTCATCCAGGAACTCCTGAAGCTGCGATGCTACCACCCACTACAGAATCTTGTCTAAGGGGAGGTTAGAAATTGGCCGAAAGTTGCTAGTACTGAAGAATCTAGGGATGCTTTCTTCAAACTAGGGCTTGCTAATGCTTTTTTAAGACAAGATGGTATATGTCCCTGTTGTAAGGAAGCGTTTATGATTTTCATGAACCATTCAGCCAACCCCTCCTCAGCAAGTTTGATTAGCCAAGATGGGCAAGGATCTAGAGCACAGGTGGTCAACCTCACAGCCCCAAGAGCCCTGTCAACGTCTTCAGGGTGAACAAGTCAAAACGAATCCAACAAAATCAGGCACCAACATGATGTTCATTCAAGACAAGTCAGCATTCCCCCCTTCAACTCCGTAAGTCATCACATAGATTTTTTTTTATTGTATCAGAAGCAAATTGAGACAAGTCACTTCTGATGTGAGAGAATCGGCTGTCTACAGAGACGTTGCCCAGGGGACACCTGCTGGGAGGATTCTCTCATCTCCCTTGCATGGGAAGCTAGAGCTGACAGACAGGAGCTCACCCTGTCTCACGTATTCAAACCTTCAACCTTCAGATCAAAATGTCACCTTCTTCAAACCTAGAACATCCCTCTTTTCTGTCAATCAAGCTGAAAAACTAACACCTAACAAGACACGATGCTAACACTATAAGCATATAGCTGTGAAGTATATTTTCAGATCTTTATAATGAGTGTCACATTTTCATATTATTTAGATGAATGCAGTGCTCCCACATCAATGCAGGTTTCTGCACATTTTGCTATATGCACATCAGATTAAAAATAATAGCTGTAACTATTGTAACCAAAGAGACATTATGTTCACTCCAATAAGAAAAAAAAAACCCAGACTCCTTCACTTGAGGTGTAAATAACATATAATGCTATTATACCATGCCTTAATATCACAAAGGCTATGTCTAAAACAATCTAGATATATTATGGCTTCACCCTGGCAGTAACCCCAGATTCAAACCCTCAACTTGGAGAAATCTTCAACTCCTAGTTCATCCACTTCCCCAAGATTATTGTGAAGATAAAAACAGAATAATGTGGAGAATGTACACTGATTTGGAAGAAAGATGAAATTCACATCTAACTTAAACATTAATAAATCCCATATGTCCAATTAATTATAGACCTACTTGGAGCAATTGGAGTGCTGTCTAGATCATCATAAATATCCACTGAATTTTCATCATTGTCTTCTTGGCAAGAAGAAGCTGCAAATGAAAATAAAATAAAGAAAATGGCAAATCATTCATGCTAACATATGCATTAACGGTGAAATATAAGAAATGAAACCAATCACTCTTAGGATAACACTGAAATGACCCTTGAGCAAAGAATTTTTCCCTGAACTCATAATGACAAATTACATTTCAGGAATTGAGAGAAGGGGAGTTGAACCCAAAGGGTTCAGATGGATTACATTAGATATTCTCAAGCAATTATAAGATATTCCATAAAAAATATCCACTCATTTTATTTGCCTGTATTTCTGTTCTTGGGACTACCTGAATACACTGAAAAATGTCCATAAATATCCTGTATATTGAAAGAGTTCACTGCAATGTGAGAGTATCATCCACCACTAATGCTATTAGTAAAAGTAGCTACCAAAGTTCTGTATCCAGAATTCCCGTAAGATAAAAAAAAAATTAATGTTCTGGAGCTTATCTTCATAGCTGCATTGTGTGCTTACTGAAGTTAGAACAACTTCTTTTTACAGCGTCTTATCAGTGAGTGCTTCTGGGGAATGTGATCGCAGCACAGTAGAATTCCTCAGAAAATCAAAACAAAAAATGTGTAGGAGGAGAACAAACTTATTTTAGGTATCACTTGAGAAATTGCTTCATGGAATGGCCACTGCTTCCTAACATTTCTGCACAGTTTAGAACAAATCCCAGAGGCCCCTTCTACACTGTCTTTATAACAAAGGATCAGATCCCAGATTATATGGCAGTGGAGACTCATATAATCCAGTTCAAAGCAGATAACCTGGGATCAGATCCTGGGATATAAGGACAGTGTAAAAGGGACCTGAGTTCTCAGAAGACGGAATTATGATCTCAATCGTTTGGATGATAAAGATTTCTGACATACTGCTGTAGTGAAATAAGTCTCTCCTTGAACATAACCTATGTGCATAATAATAATAATAATAATAATAATAATAAAACTTTATTTATAACCTGCCCTATCTCCCCGAGGCGACTCAAGGTGGTTTCCAACAAAAGATGGCAAGCATTCAATGCCATAATAAACAATAGAAACAAAACAAAACAAATCAAAACAGTAAATACATCAATACAAATCTATAGTAACTAGCCATAAAGGTAAGTAATTAAATAGACATGGTAGATCTAAATCAATCACGCTTACAGCATAATAAAAATCTAATTCATTATGTAATGAATATATCAGGCCTAGGATAGCTATACAAAATGAATCCCCTGTATCTGTGGGGAATATATTGCTGGATTTTGTGGGGAAATATGAAACCTGGTGAAACCCGCTGAAATGATGGGTTTCTGTCTCATAAATACCACAGAATCGCAATAGAAGACATAAAAAAATGCAAAGTGAGAATTCTGTGTTCTCTGCAACCAAACCAAGTCAGTAGTTCAGTTGCTGCATATTAACCCCAATGTGGTTTCCAAAAGCAGGCCCCAATAATGTTGTAGTAAAAGAAGTGGGATGAAACTAATGCTTGTGGAACCAGATCAAACCTTTCCAGGAACAAGCACAACTAATGCAGCCATATAAATGTACTCCCAGCCACCACTGAAATCTCAGCATCCAGGTTCAGATCCAACAGAATGTCTTAGCTATAAGCCTACAATTTCAGAGGAAGAGAAACCACATCCAACACAAACCAATTCCTTAATCTAACTAAGAGCACTCTGTCTTTTCTCAATTTAGTTTCAATTTGTTTGTCTTCATCAAATCCATGATTGCCCCGGCAGTTTACAACTTAAACAATTTATTTTGAGTTAGATGGAAAGGAGAGACAGCTTTGGATGCCCTGAATTTATTTGAGATAAGCTCTCCCAGCAATTTCATATAGAGTTAGAAGAGACCACATAGTCTAACCCTCTGCCATGCAGGAAACGCACAATCAACCCCTCCCCCCGACAGCCTCTGTTTAAAAGCTTCCAAGGAAGGAGCCTCAACCATACTCCAAGGCAGAGAGTTCCACTGCTGAACAGCTCTTACAGTCAGGAAGTTCAAGTGGAAGCTCCTGTGCTGTTTAATATACAACCACCAAGGCATTTCAGGTCATATAGAAACTGATATAAATAATGTTATTATTAAAATTAAAATATTTAAATTATTTTATTTTATTTTCAAAATTGACCTAAATAATCTGTTTCTTCCAACAGGATAAGATCCAACCATAATAATACAGTGCAATCAGCAGGAACAGCTCCTGCACTACAACATACTGTATGATGGGGAATTATGTTGATCAAGAAATTGCATGTAATGATGTTTTACAAACACATTATATGATATTTCTCAAAGGTTAGGGTTAGGGAACTTTTCTATGATCATCAAATGAAGGAAACCCATCATTTAAAAAAAAACTTACCGCCATGCAGAACATTAGAAAATGTCATTTCATCATCATCTGTTGCCATTATACAATCGTCCTAGGTATTCTCCATCTGTATCAATAGGGGAAAAGTATGTTAATCTAAGCAGTATTGATATGTTATTAATATGGAAGGCAAATCATTTTTTTTAATCTCAGTGTTCTCATTCTGTGTTGGTTTATAGAGTTACAGACATAGAACCTGAATCAGCAGGAAACTGAACTATCTGAAAGCAAAAGTGTCATTATCTCAGCCCCACAATGTGGACGATTTTGGACTTCCAGAAAAAGGATGCTCAATCCCTAGACCAAAAACAGGAGGCCAAAAGCAATTGGAAATATACTCCTGAAAGAGTTCTCATGGGGAAAAGGTGTCTCCACTAAAGCTTTCTCACCAATCCTTGTTTCCATAACAAGCCAATTTTTTTGAAATCCAATTATCACAGGGACAATTAAAATGTACAAATTCATATTCAACTTAAGAAAAAAGCTACAGAACCAATCTAGTTTGTAACTTGGGAACTGCCTGTCTAAACAAGCACAGCTATTCCAAAACAAATAAAAATCCAAAATCCAAAATATTTTTTCCCAAATATTTTGGATAGGGGATACTTAAACTATAGTAACAGTAAATGTTTCCCCTTGACATTAAGTCTAGTCGTGTCTGACTCTGGAGGTTGATACTCATCTCCATTTCTAAGCTGAAGAGCCGGTGTTGCCAGTAGACGCCTCCAAGGTCATGTGGCCAGCATGACTCCATGGAGTGCCGTTACCTTCCCACCGGAGCAGTACCTATTGATCTACTCACATTTGCATGTTTTCAAACTTCAAGGTGGGCAGAAGCTGGGGCTAACAGCGGGAGCTCACCTTGCTCCCTGGATTCGAACCACCGACCGCTCAGTCAGCAAGTTCAGCGACTAACCCGCTATGCCACCTTATACTCAACTTATACCAGCTATCTAAAGAAGCAGGAATTGTTTATGGAAGCCACAACTTTTAGGTCTAAAACCAAGCAGCCCACCCCCACATCTGCTTCATGAGAGGCAAGGGACCCCAAGATAACAGACAACCCCAGAAACCCCACCTGCATGGCAAGGGACAATGGGAACAATGGCTTCAAACCTGTGCTGGCCTGAATGTCCCCCATGGACCAGGAAATGGCCTTGCTTTAAGTAGTGCCAATCTTATTTTGCATGCCTTTGTTGCAACCAGGCCCCAAGAGATTTGGCCGCAAACTGAAGCCATGGGAGCCTCAAGGAAAGGCTGGCACATGATGAGTGCAGGCAGATGGGATATGAAGTTAGTTGTAGGTGGGAGGATACATGCATGGAAATGACTCTAGGTCGCATCAAAGCGAGGCTAAAGCATGAAGAGTGTGTGCAGATGGGCTGTGTAGTAGTTGTGCATGTAAACACAGAAATGATCCCGAGCCTTTTGAAGGAGAGGTTAGCGCAGGCCTGGGCCAACTTGGGCCCTCCCTCCAGGTGTTTTGGACGTCAACTCCCACCATTCCTAACAGCCGCAGGCCCCTTCCTTTTCCCCCTCAGCCGCTTAGGAATGGTGGGAGTTGAAGTCCAAAACACCTGGAGGGTGGCCCATGCTTGGGCTATGTAGTAGTTGTATGTAAATACAACTGGGCAAATGGCTTTTAGTGTAGTAGTTGTTATTCTGCGTAAGCATGTACGGAAATGACTCCAAGCCTGTGTGTTGATGGGGATGGCGGGAGGGAGGCCTTTTCCCCTCCTCCCGCGAATGAACCCCACTTCCTGGCCCGCGCGGTAGTTCCACAAACCGGAGTGACGCCTTCCTCGCTCCGTGTCGGTCCCGTCCTCCTCGGAGGGCGCCCTGGGCCCCGAGACCCTTCGCCGCCGCCCGCTTCCCTTCCTCCTGCCACTCGGAGGGAAGCAGGATGGAGCGGGCGGGGGCGGGGCCGGGCCCGCGGGAGCCAATCGGAGGCGGCGCTCGAGCACGCTTGCGGCACGACGTCACCAGCTCCCGCCTTCGCCGCCGAAAACATTTGGCGCCAAAAGGAAGCGACACGGCATTGAGTAGCCTGTCAGCCTCAAAGCTTAGATGCTCCCGGCCTGGGGGAATCCTTTGTTGGGAGGTGTTCGCTGGTCCTTATTGTTTCTTGTCTCCAATTCTTCTGAGTGTTGTTCTTTATTTAGCGTCTTGATTTTAGAGGTTTTTTTAAATACTGGTAGCCAGATTGTGTTCGTTTTCATGGTTTCTTCCTTTCTGTTGAAATTATCCACAAAGCTTTGGACCTGCAAGGCTATTCAATGCTAATCAAGGAGACCAATTCCAACAGTCACACTTGTCTCCAAGATTTTTTTCTCTCACCCTGGACATTTCACAGATATATAAACCCCAGTTGCTTAGTTTCCAATACATCCCACAACCTCTAAGGATGCCTGCCATAGATGTGGGCAAAACATCAGGAGAGAATGCTTCTGGAACATGGCCATACAGCCCAGAAAACTCACAGCAACCCAAAGTTTATTAAACTGCCAAAGTTTTTGTTTCTGCAGGACATCCTGCAACACATTTTGCTCTAGTTTTTCAATGAATATCTCAACCAATTCAACCTAGCTTAGGGCAGCCACAAAAACCTATTTTACCACACTGCACCTTTGATGAACGGGACCGCTCGCATCGGAAGGAAATCTGCATGTCTACAGCCAAACCCATCCTCTGTCATTTTTATATGATTGTATTAATATATGATGTTTTGTTTCTCTGGGGTCTGGAATCGCCAGTCATCCCTATTAAGGGGCCATGTCATGTTCATCTCATAAGACAATAGTATTCCTGGGTAGGGCCAGAAAATGCCCTCAATCACTTTGTTATTTTTCCTGTTCAGTAAAAGGAACCCCATTCAGCAACACTTAATCGTCCTTTGTTCCCAGCCCACGCTGGCCAGTGGCTGTGACTGGTCAGAATTAGAGGCTTGGCTGCAGCCTATGTATAAAAAGGGCGATGAAACTGTATTCTGTATGCTATCTACTTTGTGAATGTATCACTAGCTAGCTAGCATCTTATCTGCACATAATAAAATCTTCCTTGGCTGAAAATCACCTTCTCTCCTTGCTTGCTGGCTAATTTCAATTGGGCCTAATCTGTTTGCTTGCCATAGCAGGGACTCACTCAAATTGGGCAGCTCAGGCAAATTACTTGCCTGGATTTCTGCCAACAGGCATCTCCCTGGTCTCACTGCCAAAGGTTGCCTCCTAAAACGGGGCCAACAATCTGAAGACCTAAACGTCAGTTATTCGAATCCCCAAGCTGGGGTGAGCTCCTGTCTGTCAGCCCCTACTTCGCTTGCGAGGACATGAGAAAAGCTTCCCACAGGATGGTAACACATCCAGGCGTCCCCTGGGCAATGTCCTGATTCTCTCACACCAGAAGTGACTTGCAGTATATTCTCAATTCGCTTCTGACATTATTTTTAAAAATCACTATGCCGAGGAATTTGTACATCTGTATCCCTTATCAGAAATGCTTGGGATGCAGAGTGTTTTGGGTTTTTTTGGATTTAGAATAAAATGTTGTTGCCTGTATGTAATGAGACAGGCTTGAGTCGAAACACAAAATGCATTTATGTTTCATGTACTCTTTATATACATAGCTTGAAGGTAATTTTATACAAAATAAAGGTCAAGGTTTCCCCCTGACATCAAATCTAGTCATGTCCGACTCTGGGGATTGGTGCTCATCTCCATTTCTAAGCTGCTCTATCCTGTTTCCCTCTGAGTGGCAGGAGGAAGGGAAACGGGCGGCGGCGAAGGGTCTTGTCCGTAGACGCCTCTAAGGTCATGTGGCTGGAATGACTGCTTGGAGCACCACTACCTTTCCGCCAGAGCAGTATCTATTGATCTACTCACATTTGCATGTTTTCGAACTGCTAGTTTGGCGGAAGCTGGGGCTAACAGCAGGAGCTCACTCTGCTCCTCGGATTTGAACTACCGACCTTTCGATCAGCAAGTTCTACAGCTCAGCACCACCAGGGGCTCCTAAAACAATACTATAACATTACTATAACGTTTTGAAAAAAAACTTCTGTTCCTGGTTTTAAAGTGTTATTTACTGTTTAAATGTGCAGTCCTTACTATGAAAGTAGTTGTTATGCTCCAGAAACTTGGTTCTTCCCCAAGGGCAAGAAGAGGTAATTGCCCTGCCCGCGTAAGCTATTGTGTTACAATGTCCAGATGAAGTCCAATAGAAGGGTGAGGCTGGAAATTGATGAGGAAATTCCCAGCTTGGTTTCTTTCCCAAGACATCTGTGGGTTCAGGAACAAGGTTTCCCCCAAAGGGAAGGAATGAGGATCTCAGGAGCATAAAACATTAGGTTAACACAACATATAGGCAAAATAGGAACACATAGGAAAAAACATGGAGCATTTAGGGCAAATTATATACATGAGAGACATAGTTTTACAAAGTACCTTTAACAAACCAGGCTTCCCAGAGGAAAAAGAGGAAGGAAGGCAGGCAGAGTGGAAGAAAAGGAGGAAAGGGGGGGGGAAAGTGAGGAAGGAAGAAAAAGGGAAAGGGAAGGAAAAGAGGGAGGAAAGGAGAAAGAAAGGAAGGGAAGGAGGAAGAAAGGAAGGAAAAGAGGGGGAAGGAGGAAGAAAAAAAGAGAAAAAGGGAGACTTCAGTGAATGGGGACCTGGCCCAGGTATACTAGACATCCCAAGAACCCAGGGCTGGTTTTCCCATGCAACAAGATCAACAGTTTAGCTGGCACAAGGGTTTAACCCATTGCGCTACCAAGGCTCCATGGCATAGTGATATTCCATGCAGACTAACATAGCCATGGTTTTCTCTTTGACACATTTTAAAAGGGTTGTCATCTTTAGGGTCGTTTCAACAGGGAATCAGCCATGCTTGTTTTTCTTAATTTCCTAATTCATTCTCATGATTCAAAAGTTCTTAAAATATCACATACTAATCACCGGCATTACATTTTTTTATTTGCTGCTTTGTTTTTTGAGGTTTTATTTTCAGCAGATTTTTTATATTGTAATTACAATTTAATTTTTAAATGTTGTGGAAAGTTTAGCTATATTTATTTTAAATGTTATAAGCTACCTTAAATCCTGAACTGGGGGACCATGATAACAACAACAACAACAACAACAAGAATGATGATGGTGATGGTGAAGATGATGATGATGATGACTATACTCTCTTTATCGATGTACTCTGTATCCAAATTTTATATTACCCACAGCTTCTAATACATATGGTCACCATATCTTGAAGGCAGTTAATAACAGCAACAATATGAGGCTTGCTCTTAAGAAAAATGGTATAGATCCAGAGTTCACCTTAGAATGCTGTGGAAGAGCATTTTAAAAACTCTCACACTATTTCAACATGTTATATCTGTCTTCATCCTCACAGAAGCCTTTGCAGATCTCCAAAATATGGTATCTTTTCTCAGGAGAAAGCACCATTGCGGTCAGTGGAACTGAACTGTTTTTGGTCAGTAAACAGGACATTTCAGGGGGAAACTGATCCTTACACAATCCTTGTGTGCACGCGATTTCCATTACCATGAAATCCTAAATGCTCTAAAATCCAAAACTATCAATTTGAGTGGTTGAGATAGTAACACCTTCGCTTTCTGATGCATTTTTCTCAATGCAGAAAACTTTTACAAATGTTGTGTATAAAATTATCTTCAGTCTCCTCATATAAGATACTAGCTGTGCCCGGCCACGCGTTGCTGTGGCGAAGTATGGTGGTATGGGAAATAAAGTATTGAGGAATTGGTGGTAGTTAAGGTAAAGGGTAAAGGTGTGGAGTCTAGATAATCCAGTTAAAGCAGATAATATAGGATTATATGGGTTATATAGCTGTGTGGAAGGGCCTTGAGTCTACACTGCCATCTAATCCAGTTAAAATCTGATAATCTGTAATTTATAGGCAGTGTGGAAGAGGCCTAAGTGAGGCCTAACTCTGCCTGTCCCCTGGGCTGAGTGGGTTGCTAGGAGACCAAGTAGCAGTGCTTAGCCTTCTAACTGGCAGCAATTGGATAAAAATAATTATTCCTCTCCCTCTAATTAGGACTTTATTTTTCTTTTCTTTTTGTTGTATCAACCTAGAGGCATAGATGATGGGTTGTGTTGTCAATTTTCGAGGTTGTGGGATGTTTAGTTTTGTTGTTTTGGCAGTTGCCAGGATTCCATCACTCTTTTCTATGTATAGATGTATAAAAAGTTAATGAATTTAATCTTTGGACTTGGGTCACATCTCCAAGCTATCCCATTATGTATATGCAATTACAAGCTGAATGTTCCCTTTCCAGAATTTCAAAATACAGTAGTCCAAAATCAGGTGACTCGGATAGTGACACTTTTGTTTTCTGATGCTTCCTCCAACCTTGTTTCATGCACAAAATTATGTAAAACTTAGTGTATAAAATTACCTTCTGATTGTGCATATTAGATGAATCACCAATGAGTTTTGTACTTTTGTCCCATTTGTACATAATTATTTTTAAAACTGTGTATATGACTTTTGGGACCAAAAAATCCAGACAAAACACCAGTGCATTTCATGTTTAGCCCATCTACAATAGGGTAGTAGTAGTAATAATAATAATAATAATAATAATAATAATAATAATAATAATAATAGGATGATGCACGCAAAGGATAATAATAATAATAATAATAATAATAATAATAATAATAATAATAATAATAATAACAATAATAAAGGATCATCCAAAATAGATCACACAGTCCTAGACACTTGGGAAGTGTTCGATTTGTGATTTTGTGATATCTTGTTTGCTGTGTCATACTATGTCTTTGTGTCAATAATAATAATAATAATAATAATTTATTTGTACCTTCCTCAAGGATTGCGGTGGGGTCCAACACAGTTAAAATGCAGAGGTAAGACACAAGACCATTAAAACACATATTTAAAAGATATGTGCCTGATCTATACGGACTATTCAATAAAGTTTGAAACTGGACAACAAACCCTCGGAATTGTGTGAAAGAAAACCCTTAATGCACATTGGCTCTGTGGTTTGTGTAAAACCCATCTGGGCCACAAACTTGGCCCCCTTCTACACTGCTATATAATCCATCATCAAACCAGATAATCCACACTATTGTTTTTGAACTAGATTATATGAGTCTACACTGCCATATAATCCAGTTCAAAGCAAATAATCTGAATTTTATATGGCAGTATAGAAGAGGCCTTGGTCTAGGATTTCCTCTGTAATAATCCGCCGTGAAACCAATTTCTTAAATACTGGTTTTAATCTGAATTAAATGGTCAGTCTAGCTGTGCCCATCAACATCTTTGTTTTCTGATGCTTCACGTACACAAACTTTAATTTGTGCACAAAATTATTTGCAAAATGTGTATTAGATGAAATATATATTAATTCCATGTTTAGGCTTTTGTCCCATCTCATGATGATGATAACAGTAATGTTTTATTTGTTACCTGTCTCTCCATAGGTAAAGCACAAGATATATATATATATATATATATATATATATATATATATATATATATGTCAGCTCACTCCAGCCGCTCGAGAATGAAGACGCGAGACCGGTGCGTAAACAAGGTGAACGTTTACTGAAGGATAACTGACGCATAAGAAGCCAAGAGTGCTGGGTGATGCCCTCGGGTCCCTTTATATACCCTCCTCCCACATTCAAACATGCAATTCCCGCTCAGTGAAAAACCCCGCGCATAGTGCCCGCCAAAACCCCCCTTTGTCCGTTGGTGTCTCAAGGCCGGCCCCGGCCTGCTTATCAGTCCAGGAATGTGCGGGAATGTCAGGGGCCTGATTCCCGGCGCCAATGTGAAGGCCCGGGAAACATGGGTCCTGACATGGTGTCCTCCTCCTCTTCTTCCTCCTCCTCCTGGAAAGAAACAACCAACACATCTACGATTCTCCGTTGTCCAACGTACCCCTGTATTTCTTGAGCAAGCTACAATGGAATACCGGGTGTACCTTCCCTAGATCCTTTGGTAGTTTCAGTTGGTAGGTGACCTCGTTGATCCTCTTTGAGACTCTGAAGGGGCCTATGTAACGCGGGCTCAACTTTTTGGAGGGGAACCCCAGACTCAAGTTTTTTGTACTCAGCCAAACCAAGTCCTCCTCCTCAATTGTCTCCCCCTCCCTGCGCTTTCGGTCAGCAAATAGTTTGTACTTTCGCTGCGTTTCCCTCAGTGCCGCCGCCACATCCTGCCACCCAGCTCTGATCCTCGTTTGCCATTCCCTGACTTCGAACTCCCCCTCCTCTTTCCACTCAGGCAGCTTTGGGAATGGCGCCACTTCTTGGCCGTATACAATCTCAAAGGGGGATCTCCCCGTGGCGGAGTGCATCGCCCCGTTAAAGACTACCTCAGCGAACGGTAACAGTTCAGCCCAGTCGTTCTGCCTGCGGTTGGAATATATTCTCAGGAACTGCCCCAGCGTCTGCTGCGTGCGTTCGACCCCCCCGTTGGTCATAGGGTGGAACGCTGAGCTCAGGCTCCTCTCCGCCCCCAGCATCTGTAAGAACTTCCCCCAAAATCTCGCCGTGAACTGGACCCCCCTATCGCTAATCACCTTCTCGGGGCACCCATGCAGGCGATAAATGTGTTTAATATACAGCTCGGCAAGTTTCTCAGCCGAGGGGAGTTTCTGCAGCGGCACAAAGTGGGCTTGTTTGGAAAACAGGTCCAAAACAGTCCAAATGTATCGACACCCCCGGCTAGGGGGTAGTTCGCCCACGAAATCCATCGCTATGCATTCCCACGGTCTCGTGGGTTCTACTACAGTTTGTAACAGCCCTTGCGGTTTCCCTGGGGTTGTTTTGTTTTCTGCACACAGGTCACATTTGGCGATGTGTGATTTCACATCCCCCCTCATCCCCGGCCACCAACATTGCCTTGCTAATAGCTTTATGGTTTTTGTAAGCCCCAGATGGCCTGCCCCTTTGCTGTCATGATACCGTTTCAACATTTCTGGCCGCAACCTTTCAGGAATGTACAGCTTTTTGTTGACAAACATCAAACCTCCATGCAGTTCCCCCTTCCCCTCATTGGAAATCAACCAGGCATCCCCCTGATACGCTTGCTTTAATTCCTTCTCCCATGTTTCCCCCTCCGCCTTGACGGCCGTGAGTTTATTTTCTCTTTCAGCTTGTGCTCTGGTTGTGACCGCTAGGCTCCACTGTTTGTCTGAAAATATCCCTCCCTCGGAGTCTTGGGGCCCCACCTCGTGCTGAGGCATGCGTGAGAGCGCGTCAGCCAGTACATTATGTTTCCCCTGGAAAAATTTCAATTGGAAGTCGAATCTACTGAAATATTGGGCCCATCTCATTTGTTTGGGGGACAGTTTGCGAGGGGACCTCAAGTATTGTAAGTTTTTATGGTCAGACCACACCTCAAAAGGGGTCCCGCTTCCTTCCAAAAGGTGCCTCCAGCATTCCAGTGCTCTCAAGATGGCTAGTGCTTCCCTTTCCCAAATTGGCCAGCGCTTCTCTACATCATTGAATTTTCGCGACAGGTACCCGCATGGTTTTAGGTTACCCTCCCGGTCCTTTTGCAACAGGACCGCCCCATACGCACAATCGGAGGCGTCGCAATGTACAACAAATTGCTTGGACATATCAGGGTGTTGCAACACCGGTTCCTCTGTAAATTTTTCCTTTAGGGCTTCAAAGGCCTCTTGGCGTTCCCTTGTCCACGCCAGCTTGGCCCCCGGGGCCTTTACTCTGGTCGTTTCCCCCCTCCCTTTTGTCTTTAGCAGATCTGTCAGTGGTAGTGTCAGTTGTGCAAAGTCTTTCACAAACGTCCGGTAGAAATTCGCAAACCCAAGGAAGGACTGCAGTTGTTTACGGGTTTTAGGGGCCTCCCACCCTTTTACATCCTCCACCTTTGCGGGATCCATGGCTATCCCTTGGGATGAAATTCTGTATCCCAGGAAGTCTATTTGGTCTTTGTTGAATTCGCATTTAGCTATCTTGGCATAGAGTTTTGCTTCTCTTAGCTTTTGGAGTACTTCCCTCACCAATTGAACATGCTGCTGTTTGTTTTCCCCTCTTATTAATATGTCATCTAGGAAGACATAGACTCCCCTGTGTAACAACGGGTGGAGTACTTCGTTAATTAGCTGCATAAATACGCTTCCTGCATTTTTTAAACCAAAAGGGCACACTCGGTAGTTGAATAATCCATAAGTACAAGAGAAAGCAGTCTTCCACCTGTCTTCTGGCTTGATCCTTAATTTGTGGTAAGCCTCAATTAAGTCCAATTTCGTGAATATTTTCCCCTCTGACAGTTGGGACAATAAATCCTTCATTAGAGGTAATGGGTATTTGTTATCTGTGCTGATTGCGTTAAGATTTCTATAATCAATACATAGCCTAAGCGAATTGTCCTTTTTACGCCTGAACAACACTGGGGCCCCCAGGGGGGAATTCGATGGTTCTATGAAACCCCGCGCCAAGTTTTTGTCAATATACTTCCTCAGTTCTTCCTTTTCCTGCGCAGACATCGGGTAGATTTTGGCTTTGGGGAGTTCTGCCCCTGGCACTAGTTCGATCCCTACTTCTACTCTCCTTTTGGGCGGGAATTTATTGGCTCCCTTTTCGTCAAAAACATCAACAAAGTCACGATATTCCTCGGGTAATTGCCTAGCCAGTTCTTCCAACCTGCCAAGTTCTTCCTCCCCCTTGTTGTCTATCTCCTTCTCTATCTTTTTGAAGAGTAGGCTCCTAGCCTCCCAATCAACAAGTGGATTGGCCTGTTCCAACCATGGCATGCCCAATATTACGTTATAGGTCGCCATTGGAGATATGACAAACGACACCTCTCCTCCCCAGGTTCCTATCTGGCATTTGACCTTCTCTATGGAGTGTTTTGCCACCCCTCCTGAGGCCAGGGATCCATCGAGCTGCGAGAACGCAAGCGGTGTCTCAAGTGCCACCGTCTCGCATCCCAATTCCCCTGCTAGTTCGGGTGTAACGATGTTCCTTGAGCACCCGCAGTCGATAAAGGCTTTACATGTGGCGCGTTTGTCCTTCCCCTCTATTCTAATTGGCATTACTAGCATTCTTTTGTCATGACTTACTAGCTCATCAGGTCGGCTTCCTCCCGGAGTTTCCTCCTCTGCCCGCTTTCCAGCCGCAGTCTTGGGTTTGGGCTGGTTGCCCCCTTCCCCTTTTCGCTGCCAACATTCAGCAGCCCGGTGCCCTACACGCCCGCACACGAAACATCCGCTCCGTGCCTTGTTGTTATTTCCTCTTCCCTCGGTTTGTTTCCCGGAGGGGGGTCTCTCCGGCCTCCTGGTCCCTCCGCTCGGCTGGGATTGCTGTCGTTGTGTTCTTCCGCCTCCTCGTTGTCTCCTCACTTGAGCTAGCGTTGTCTCGACGCGCCCTGCCAGCTGAATCCAGCCTTGTAGCGTCCCTGGGTCATCTCTGTGTGCCGCCCAGGAGAGGAGCTCAGGTCTCAGCCCCTCCTTAAAGCACTCCAGTTTCGTCACGTCGCTCCAGTCTCTAACCTTTTCTGCCAGGCTCTGGAATTCTTCCGCGTACTGGGAGACTGACCTCTGCCCCTGGAGGATGGTTCTCAGCCCCTCCTTCGCTCGGAGTTGCTCCAGCGGATCGCGGAAACGGCCTTCCAGAGCTGCCAGGAACTGCCGTACAGAGTTCAGGCAGGGGTCGCGCCTGGCATGTAGTTGCACATACCAACCCGCAGCTGCTTTCCTCAAGGCGGCTCCTATGGCCCTAACCCGACTGGCTTCAGATGTAAAAGTCTGTCCGTTGTCCTCCATGAAGCCTCTGACGGTGGTCATGAAAAAGTCCAGCTCAGAGGGTTCCCCCTCGTACTCGATCCTCAACTCCTCCCTTCTCTGCTGTGGGAATGGGGCAGGCGGTCCCCACAGCCCGGCGCGTTGCATGTCCCCTGGGGCTCGGTGATGATGCCCCGCCGCTTCCCCTCGATGGCTAGTGCCGCGCCCGGCGTGTGCCGGGGCGCCGGGGGGGGAAAATCCGACAGCTCTCTCTGGGGTCTTCCTTTGTCCTCGCTACCGCCGTTGTCGCCCCCCTCCGTCCTCGCGAGTCCCGTTTGGGTTTTGGCGCGGGCCCCCATGTCTCTCTGGGTCCCCTGGGCCCATTCCTCGCCCGTCGTCTGCCTGGACTCGGCCCGGGCCGTTCCCTCCCAGCTTGCCGCGAGGAGAGGGGCGAGGCGCTCCATCGCTTTTGACATGACATCAAGCGTGGTTTCGAGGGCGCCCATTCTCTCCTCCAGGAACTCTAGTCTTTGTGGGGATACGAAGCTCAAATCGCTTCTGGGCTCCGCGTCGTCCCTCCGCGCCCTCTCTCGTCTGCGGGTGACCCCGTTGGGGTGCGCATATGCGGTAGAGGCCGCCACGGCGGCAAACCCCTCGAACTGTTCGGAGAGGGACATGCCCCCCTCTGCTCCGATCAAAGTTTCTTCCTCTTTGTCCATTTCCATGCCTCACTGTAACACAGGATGGCGCCAGCACTCTTGGCTTGCCTGTCAGCTCACTCCAGCCGCTCGAGAATGAAGACGCGAGACCGGTGCGTAAACAAGGTGAACGTTTACTGAAGGATAACTGACGCATAAGAAGCCAAGAGTGCTGGGTGATGCCCTCGGGTCCCTTTATATACCCTCCTCCCACATTCAAACATGCAATTCCCGCTCAGTGAAAAACCCCGCGCATAGTGCCCGCCAAAAACCCCCTTTGTCCGTTGGTGTCTCAAGGCCGGCCCCGGCCTGCTTATCAGTCCAGGAATGTGCGGGAATGTCAGGGGCCTGATTCCCGGCGCCAATGTGAAGGCCCGGGAAACATGGGTCCTGACATATATATATATATATATATATATATATATATATATATAGGCCCTTCCACACAGCTGAATAAAAGACCACATTGTCTGCTTTGACCTGGAATATATTGAGGCGGGAGGTTAAAGAACCCCAGGAAATACCATATATGGGCAGAGATGGCGACGGCTAGCGACCCGGGTGCATAAACTCACAGAAACATGTGGTTTCTGGGAAATCATGTGTTTCTGAAGAAATGAAAGCTAAAGATAAACAAACAGCGCCTGCGCACGCAGGCGCTCTGAATGATTGTGAACACGGCACAGAAAGAGTGTGCCCGGGCCGCTGGTCAGCGCTGATTGGATGCAAGTCAAGCAGCGTCACAACTCTAAGCCAATGAATTTGCTTGTGGGCGGGCATAACCCGAACCCTGTAGTGTGTATAAATATTTACTCAGCCCGCCGCTGGGGGTTCTCCCTGGGAAAGCACTTATTTGGTGCGAGGGGGAACCCTAGTGGCCACTTGCCAAATAAAACTGCTTTCTTGGAAATACTCCAGTTGTCCGTCTCCAATCCCTCCACTGCGCTCGCAAGGACCGTAGCACAAAGGTTCCGCTACATTTTCTGGTGACCCCGACGTGATTTCCTATAAGACGGGCCAGGAGGTTGGAGACGGATCCCGTTGGCGGGACGGCCCCAACTCAGCGGTGGGGACCGGAGGCAACTACCGTGAGACGAGAAGGGGCCCCTGAATATTGCAAGACCGGCTGCGGTGCTTGCCTCTGATGCCAACGCCGACTGACGGTGGGAGCTGCAACACCAGCGAGGTTCCATAGAAACCAGCCAGGAGGGAAAAGGATCCAGGGAAAAGCCCAGGGGCGAAGGTTGGTCCGACGTCTACAGAAATCTGGCAAGTATAGTGGTTGAATGAGACATTAAGGGAACACCGGCGCCGGGAGGGACACAAAAAAGTTCCCAGGGAGGTAGAAAGGGGCTCTGTCTTGTGTTTCCTGACGCATGCCGTTGAGTGTCCGGGTGCCCAGGCCAAGGCAGTCCCCTCTATTAGGCAGGATGGGAGGGAAAAATTCAAAGAGCTCCACTCCCTTACAATGCATCTTAGATAATTTTGGCTCTTTTGCTACCCGAGCCGTAGCAGGCAACCCAAGGGACCTGAGAGATTATAGACTGAGGAATTTGTATCAGGGAGAATGGCCAGAGTTTGGGTTAGGTTGGCAAGTAGAAGGGACGTGGGATCTGAAACTGATCCGAACAGTGGAAGAATATTGTGCTGTAAATCATCCGAACCAGTGGGTCTATATTGCTACCTGGGAACGGGTAGTTAGAGAAGATCCAGGTTGGATTCGACAGTGCAAGAATGGCAAATGTATGGTGGTGAAGAAGGAAGGGAAAAAGAAGGAAGTTTTCCAATCCAACGAGGAGGACTACCCAGATTTACAGTTGAGTGTACAGGCTAGACAACAGGAAATACTGCCGCCACCGCCCCCACCCCAGGGAATAGTCCCCGGTGCACCTACACTAGGAACGGGACCCCCACCCTACTCTCCAGAGTCAACCGAAGCAGCCAAGAAACACTATCCTAGCCTAGAAAAATATCAGGAGGAAACAAAGGAAAAGAAGAAGTCACAACGGATGCCCAGTGACGCTTCTCCGGCACAAACTCGGAGACATGGAGCTCCGGTGTGGCCTAGTTATTCACCGACCGGACCGGCCCTCCAGATGCCTTTGAGAACGGTGCCTGTGATAAACAACAGGAATGAGGTAGTTCAAGCATACCAGGTAGTGCCTTTCAGTAGTAGTGACATTTTGAATTGGAAAAATAATACTCCACCTTATAGTGAAGAACCCCAAGCTATGGCTAGGCTATTGGAAGGGATTATGGCAACCCATAATCCCACCTGGCAAGATTGCAGACAATTGTTGAATATGTTGTTCACATCAGAAGAGAGAAGAGCAGTGTTGAATAATGGGGTAGCCATAGCCCAGGTTGGGGCCCCACGAGATGGTGATGCAGCCGAGTGGGGAGCACAGAGGTTTCCTGTGGAAATAGATCCCCAATGGGACACCGCAGAAGAAGGACATTTGCAGAGACTGAAAGGATTCCAGCGTATATTGGTAGAAGCGGTAAAGAGGGGCCCGCCGCGACCCGTCAACATTATAAAAATTCAGGGAGTGGTACAGGAAAAATCTGAGTCACCAACAGCCTTTTTGGAAAGGCTGGAGGCAGCATATAGAAAGTATAGCCCGTATAATTTGGAGGATGAAAACGGTAGGAGGGTGATTCAACAGTCTTTTATCAGTCAAGCGGCTCCTGACATCCGGAGAAAGATTCAAAAGCAACCAGGATTTCTAGGAAAGACTATGAATGAATTGTTGGCACTCGCAGATCAAGTTTATATGGCAAGGGACCAGGTAGAAGAGGAGAAGAAGGACAGGAAGAAGAAGCAGGAATACCAAGCATTAGTCACCATGATGGAACAGAGTGCAAGTGGACAGAGAGGAAGAGGAGGATATGCCAGAGGGGGACAAGGAGGAAGAAGAAGGCCCCCTCGGAGGTTAGGTCGAGACCAATGTGCTAAATGTAAGAAGTTTGGACACTGGAAAGGTGAATGCCCAGAAGGGAAAGAAGGAAGTCAGGAAGGACCTAGAGGAAGAGGAAGGCCTGAGAGAGGAAGAAACCCAGGAAGGGGAAGAGGACGTGGAAACTACGTACCTTTTCCTGCGAGAGAGGTGATAGCTGCAGCAGCTGTGATGGAAGAAGAATGGGAAGATATGGATGGAGGAGAGGAATGAGGAAGCCAGGCTCTTGTTTTGTTGGACCCCGGGGAGCCGATGGTCACACTTGAAATCGGGGACCAACAATTGGACTTTTTAGTGGACACAGGTGCCGAAAAATCAGTAGTAAATACAAAAATTAGTCCACCAACTCGGGAAACTACGAAAGTAATAGGGGTGTCTGGGAAGACCCAGAAGTGCCCCTTCCTCAAGGAACGCACCTGCAATCTGGCCGGACATCAGGTCAAGCATAAGATGTTATATCTTCCAGACTGCCCAGTCCCTTTGTTGGGAAGGGACATTTTATCAAAATTAGAAGCACAACTCCAGTTCATGAAGAATGGACAAATGGAAATATCATTTCCTATGGAAGAGGAATGGAGACTGTTTCAAGTTAGGATTTTTACTGAAGAAATACAGTGGCCATGGCATGAGACTCTTTTAGTATGGGCAGAAGATAATCCTGCAGGATTAGCTAAATATGTTCCACCGGTGGTGGTGGAAGTGAAAAGAGGAATGGGACCCATATGTAAGCCACAGTATCCCGTCAGTCGAGAGGCGGTGCAGGGGATCAGAAAGCATCTAGAGCGACTTCTGCAGCATGGGATATTGGTACCATGCAGTTCCCCGTGGAACACGCCCCTGCTCCCAGTCAAGAAACCTGGAGGACAAGGAGAATATCGCCCAGTTCAAGATTTGCGGGCTGTAAATCAAGTCACCGTTCCCCTAACCCCAGTAGTGCCTAATCCATACATCATGATGAGTCTAGTACCAGCATTTGCCAAATGGTTTACTGTATTGGATTTAAAGGATGCATTCTTTTGCATTCGATTGGCCCCTGTATCCCAACCGATCTTTGCTTTCCAATGGGAATCTCAGCAGTCAGGGCAAAGGACCCAGTATGTTTGGACACGCCTTTCTCAGGGGTTCCGGGACAGCCCGACCATTTTTGGTCAAGCCCTGGCCAAAGACTTACAGGATTTTGTAATACCTAAAGAAGAGGGAATTTGGCTTCAGTACGTAGATGACCTGCTTGTCGCTTGCCGGACACTAGAGGGCAGTAGAGAGCATACTTTGAGGCTACTCAAGGAATTAGAAGAGAAGGGTTACAAAGTGTCAAGGAAAAAGGCCCAGTTGCCTGAGGGCTGTGGCAGCATCAGTAGATTTAATCAAAGAAGCGAATAAATTGACCCTAGGACAGCCACTGACAGTTAAGGTGCCCCATAGCGTTAAGGCACTGTTAGACACTAAGGGACCGCGCTGGCTCACAAGTGAGAGGTTAATGAAATACGAGGGATTGTTGTGTGACAACCCACTGGTGACCCTGGAGACTTGCTCCACTCTGAATCCGGCCACCTTGCTCCCGACTCCAGGAGACACCACGATCCATCAGTGTGCCCAGGTGATGGACGAGGTATTCTCCAGTCGACCGGATTTGAAGGATGTGCCACTGACTAAGGTGGACGACACTCTGTTCACAGATGGAAGCTCCTTTATGGAAAATAAGCAAAGACACTCAGGTTATGCGGTTGTCCGGTGGGGGGGAGAGACGCTGGAAGCAGGGTCACTGCCCCCGGGGACTTCTGCCCAGAAGGCCGAATTGATTGCCCTGACCCGAGCGTTGGAATTGTCAAGCAGAAAGCGGGTTAACGTCTACACAGACTCAAAATATGCCTTCACTACCCTCCACGCACACGGAGCACTGTACAAGGAGCGCGGGCTCCTTACGTCTGGAGGAAAGTGCGTGAAACATGCTGGAGAGATTGTGGATCTCCTGGAGGCGGTTTGGAAGCCAAGGCAGGTGGCTGTGATGCATTGTAAAGGGCACCAACGTGGAGACGATCCCGTAGTGCAAGGAAATAGGCAGGCTGATCTGGCAGCCAAAGAGGCAGCTAGGCTGCCCTATATTGAACATCAGGTAATGGCCCTACAGGTAGAATTAACTGAACATAACATTACATATACACCAGAGGAAGAAGAATGGGCCTTAAAGGAGAAGGGTCAGTGGTCAGGAGAACTCATAGTGATGCCAGACGCCCGTGTCTACGTCCCTAAGGACGTATGTCTCACGATTAAATCTAACCGCAACCGAGTGGGCTAGCATGTATCCAGATTATCCTACATTTAGTGTGAATGATTCTATTGAGGGCCTAAAATCTTATATGAACATACTGCAACAATTAACCCAACTGAGCCTAGGTAAAAGCCTCTGTCCGTTATGGCAAATTAGGGATCCAAATCTATGGTTTTTCTTTGATAAATGGGCCACAAATTATCACCCCGGCAACTACCAGTGTGTCGGTGTGGGTTATTTGACATTCCCAGTTCAGGTCTTACACAAAAGGCATCAGCGCCTGAAACGGGACATTGTGCAAACAGGCCCTCTAGGACCAGAATGCTCGGATGAGGTCATTATTAACAAGGCCCTGTCAGGTTCAGAAGCCTCCAGTGTAGGAGGAGGCCTGATCACAGGCTTGTTGACCCTGGGTGCTTACCTAGGGATTGTAGCTCAAGCAAATCGTAGAAGTGTTCTAGGCCTGACTTGCCGCCTTGAAAAGTCCATAAATGCCACTGGTAAAATTTTCCGGGAAATCCAGTCTGAAGTAGAAGAAATCAGCCAGATGACCCTACAGCATAAGTTGGCCCTTGACTACCTACTGGCGGCCAGGGGGGGGGTTATGCGCCATGGTTAGAGGGCGTTGTGTAGTGAAATTTCATAACTTGAATAGTACTATTGAAGATGACATCGAGTCATTGCAAAAGCTAATTTACAATAATGTCCAGGAGGTAGAAGGTTGGTCTCCCTTCTCCTGGGTGACTAGCTGGTTACCCTCAGTAGAATGGTTGAAGGACATATTGTTGGTAGGGATTTTAGGATTGTTCATTGCTCTCATAGTTATGTGCTGGACTCCAATAATGATGCAAATGTGTACTAGGTGTGTCACACAATCTTTACCTGGAGAAAAGATAGCCATACTCCAAGCCAAGCGGGATTGGATGGAACCATAATGCTTTGCTTCAGCTTTTGTACACGCGCTTCGCAAAAAGAAAATGGGGGAGTGAGGCGGGAGGTTAAAGAACCCCAGGAAATACCATATATGGGCAGAGATGGCGACGGCTAGCGACCCGGGTGCATAAACTCACAGAAACATGTGGTTTCTGGGAAATCATGTGTTTCTGAAGAAATGAAAGCTAAAGATAAACAAACAGCGCCTGCGCACGCAGGCGCTCTGAATGATTGTGAACACGGCACAGAAAGAGTGTGCCCGGGCCGCTGGTCAGCGCTGATTGGATGCAAGTCAAGCAGCGTCACAACTCTAAGCCAATGAATTTGCTTGTGGGCGGGCATAACCCGAACCCTGTAGTGTGTATAAATATTTACTCAGCCCGCCGCTGGGGGTTCTCCCTGGGAAAGCACTTATTTGGTGCGAGGGGGAACCCTAGTGGCCACTTGCCAAATAAAACTGCTTTCTTGGAAATACTCCAGTTGTCCGTCTCCAATCCCTCCACTGCGCTCGCAAGGACCGTAGCACAAAGGTTCCGCTACAATATGACATTGAGGACTCAGATAATGATGATGATGATGATAATAATAATACACTTTATTTATATTCTGCCTTTCTTCCCTAGGGGACTCAGGATTACAGCATTTACAGCAGCCATAGGCAAACATTCAATGCCTTTACAATCACATACAATGAGGGACACAAATACAAACAAAGCAAAAGCTTATCCTTTCATTTCCAGCTTCTGCGGCAGTGCTCATATCTGGCTTTGGGGAGGTACTTTCTACCTGGAGTGACTTTTTGCCTTTTCCCACCGAAGCGGTACCTATTTATCTACTTACATTTGCATGTTTTCAAACTGCTAGGTTGTGGCAGGACCTATGATTGACAGAGGGGGGTTCACCCCATCTCATGGATTCGAACGGCCAACCTTCAGGTCAGCAGTTCAACAGCACAAGGGTTTAACCCATTGTGCCACCGCAATAATCCAGTTCAAAGCAGATAGTGTGGATGATCTGCCTTGATATTCTGGGTTATATGGCCATGTGAAAGGGCCCTAAAAAACATGGGACATAATCTTGAACACATTAAGGGCCCTTCTACACAGCTATATAACCCAGAATATCAAGGCTGAAAATATGTACTTTGAACTGAGTTATCTGAGGCCCCTTCCACATAGCTAAATAAAATCCCACATCTGCTTTGAACTGCATTATATTGCAGTGTGGACAGAGATAATCCAGATCAAAGCAGATATTGTGGGATTTTCTGCCTTGATATTCTGGTTTATATGGCTGTGTGGAAGGGCCATGAGTCCACAATGCCAGATAACCCAGTTCAAAGCAGATAATATGAGATTGTATACAGCTGTGTGGAAGGGGCCTTAGGGGCCTTCCACAGAGTCATATAACCCAGAATATCAAGGCAGGAAATTACACAGTATCTGCTTTGAACTGGGTTATGAGTCCACACTGCCATATAACCCAGTTCAAAGCAGATAATGTGGGATTTTATACAGCTGTGTGGTCTTAAGCTGCATGGCATGGCACTGTAGATGGGGCCTAAAACACCTAGGCCACTTCCACAATCCCACACTATCTGCTTTGAAATGGAATGTATGACAGTGTGGACTCTGATAACCCAGGGCCCTTCCACACAGCCATATAACCCAGAGTATCTAGACAGAAAGTCCCACAATGTCCTCTTTGAACTGGTTTACCTGAGTCCACACTGCCATACATTTCAGTTCAAAGCAGATATTATGGGATTTTCTGCCATGATTTTCTGGATTATATGGCTGTGTGGAAGGGCCCTCAGTTCAAATCAGATATTGTGGGATTTTCTGTCTAGATACTGTGGGATATAGGGCTGGGTGGAAGGGCCATATATTCCATTTCAAAGCAGATAGTGTGGGATTGTGTCCAGTTGTGTGGAAGTGGCCTAAGTGTTTTAGGCCCCATCTACAGTGCCATGCCATGCAGCTTAGGACCACTTCCACACAGCTGTGGAACACACTTCCCACGTTATCTGCTTTGAACTGGGTTATATGGCAGTGTGAAAGGGTCCTTCGTTTGCCAAGCATTTCGAATAAGGACTCTTCCTCCCAGCATCCAACGCGCTGTTTAGGCGTACAAGTTCAGGCCGAGAAGTGCCGCAATGCACGATGGGGCGAGTAGTTTTTCTTATTGTTTTTCCCGAGACCAAGGCAGTTTCCTCCCCTTCCCACCCCCTTCAGCTGAGTGTCTGTCGAGGGGAGATGACGTAGAGGGCGGGGCGTTGGAAGAAGGGGGTGGGAAGCGGCCGTCGCTCCGCTGCGGTCGCACACGTGCCTCGCGCCCCCGTGGCTCTGGGTCTCTGGCTGGAAGGCGCCCCGAAGGAAGGAAGGAAGGAAGGAAGGAAGGAAGGAAGGAAGGAAGGAGGGAAGAGAGGCGCCGGCCAGCGATGGAGCACCTGCGGCTGAGCGCGGAGGCCCCGCTGCAGCTGGTGGCGCAGAGGGAGGAACGGAGCGGCGGAGGGGAGCTGAGCAGGTTCCTGGCCAAACAGGTGGGAGGGCCGCAATAGCCTGGGGGGGGGGGCGATATGGACTCTGGACGGAGAGGGAAGGAGGGAGGGAGGGAGAGAGAGAGGAGCCAGGCCGCCTTCCCTGAGCCTTGGCCTCACCTCTTCCCCCTCTCTCTCTCCTGCTGGAGGAAGAGGGGCGACATGTGCGACATGTGAATTCTCGTGGCCTTCTTTGTTTTGTGTGGAGGAGGAGGAGGGAGCGGCTGCACTGGTCAAGCTGGGCGCCTTCACCTCCCTCGCCTTCTGTGGGGGTGGGGATCGGATCCCCCAAGGCCCATCCAGCCCCACCCCTTCCTGCCCCTTACACCATCAAAGCACTCTTCACAAATGGCCAGCCAACCAGTCTCTGCTAGGTTCACTAGAAAATTATTTTAATAAATATAATAATAACAATAGTAATAACAGGGTTGCTGTGAGTTTTCTGGACTGTATGGCCATGTTCCAGAAGCAATTTCTCCTGACGTCTATTTATTTACATCATTTTTACCCGCCCTTCTCACCCAGAGGGACTCAGGACGTTTTGCCCTCATCTGTGGCAGGCATCCTCAGAGGTTGTGAGGTTTGTTGGAAACTAAGCAAGGGAGGATTATATATCTGTGGAATGTCCAGGGTGGGAGAAAAAACTGTTGTATATCAGAAACAAGTGTTAATGTTGCAATTGGCCACCTAGATTAGCATTAAATAGCCTAGCAGCTTCAGAGCCTGGCTGCTTCCTACCTGGGGGTTATCTTTTGTTGGGAGGTGTTAACTGGCCCTGATTGATTCATGTCTGGAATTCCTATGTTTTCAAACTGTTGTTCTTGATTTACTGCCCTGATTTTAGAGATTTTTTAATACTAGTAGCCAGAGTGTGTTCATTTTCAGGTTTCCTCCTTTCTGTTGAAATTGTCTACATGCTTGTGGATTTCAATGGCTTCTCTGTATAGTGAATGGTTTGAGATACACTGAATGTAAAAAAGCTTTTACTTTTTCTAAATACTCTTGTAATTTTCTCCAGCTCTTCCTCTTAGCCCTGACATCCTCTCCATAGAAATACCAAAACATCTCCTATTATAGCTGGAGGGAATCTTTTTTTTAAATTGGGTCTCCTTTTGTTTTTAGATCTGGAGCCGACAGGATCGTCAATGTATCCTCAGTGCCTTAGCACAATTATTACTCGATAAAGAATGTACACTTCTAATTGGTCGACAGTTCCGTCCAATCTTGCTGGATTTGTTGGAAAGAAATGTAGAACTTCTTAAATCTAGTGGCCAGATCAACTACGACCTTCATGAGAGACTCTGTGTGGCAGTGAGCAAGCTTATTGATGATCACCCAGATGTGATGCCGTAAGTCATGTGACATTTGTGTACACAGGCAGTCCCCAAGTTACAAACAAGATAGGTTCTTAAGCTGAATTTGTATGTAAGTCAGAACAGATACATTTTTAAAGTGTAACTCCAGCTAAACATATACATTTTTAACTAGATAACACAGGGAAGGGTTAAACACCTCTATGATGTTTGCTTTGCTGTCTGTGCCACTGTTCAGAAGATTTCAACCCCTTTCTGTCCCTGTGATAATTGAATTTTGGAAGGATTGGCTTGTTGTGGAAACAGGGATTGGTGATAAAGCTTCAGTGGGGACACCTTTTCCTCAGGATAACTCTTTCAGGAGTGAATTTCCTTTCCTGGGGGTAGATTTCTCTCACTTCCTGTTGTCTCACCCCCGGTTTTAACTGTGAGTTGGATGTAAGTCAGATGCTTGTAACTTGGAAACTGCCTATAGTTTTTAAGCTTTATCCTTATTTATGACAGTTGCAGCCAGCCTGAGAGCTGGTTAAAGTGGAGGCTGTGCAATTAGAAGTCATGACCATCTGATTGATTGTGAATCCATAGTGTGTGTGTATACTGTCAAATTTTGCCTTTTTTACTTATACACATACACACACATATAGTTTTTGGAAGTGGGATATGCTTCTGAAGTTTAAGAAATCAATGGTTTGGATACTAAACATTAGGGCAGTGGTTCTCAGCCTGTGGGTCCTCAGATGTTTTGACCTTCAACTCCCATAAACCCCTAACAGCTGGTAAACTGGCTAGGATTTCCAGGAGTTGTAGGCCAAAACACCTGGTGACCCACAGGTTGAGAACCACTGCTTTAGCAGAAAGCAGGGATACATGGTTGTTCATACATTTGTTTTAGGATGGAAATGTTTAGTTTCCTAGTGTAGGTTAAAACCATTTGCTGAAAGAAGGGTTATTTTTACTGTTAGACTTTAAAGGAGCTGTAAAACAGCTTCTTCCCAAATTTGGTAAAAATAACAGGTCTGTTGGTGAAAAACTTGCTGCTTCATCAGACGATCTGAAATTGTGCCCTGTTTAGTCTGAAGTCGTAGTCATTTCCGATAATGCTAACAACAACATCTTACATTTCCTTTCTTTCCTGTAGATTTGCTTTGAGGTACTTTAAGGATACTTCACCAGTGTTCCAGAGACTCTTTCTTGAGAGCTCAGATACAAACATGGTTCGCTATGGACGCCGAAGAATGAAGTTAAGGGATCTCATGGAGGCAGCCTACAAATTCCTCCAAAAAGAACAGTCTGTGTTCAGAGAGTTGTGGGACTGGAGTGTTTGTGTCCCCTTACTGAGAAGTCATGATACTGTAGTTCGATGGTGAGCTTCATTTTTTCAGTTTATTTTATCATTTTAATGTATAAATGTCAAATGCCTTATAATTGTCTTCTTAATCAGTGGGTAGCTTAGACACTTGTGACAGAATAAATTGATTAAGGTTAAGATAGGGTTTAAAACTGGGAAGATGTTTATCATGGAATCCTTATTCTTTTGTGAAAACTGGGGCTTTGTGGAACATGGTTTGGGAACTGCTGCTCTAGGCCATGACTGAGGAATTAATCTATAGCTCTCCAGCTGTTGTCAGAGTCCAATTCCTATTAGCCTCAGACTGCACGGCCAGTAGTGAAAGATGATGGTAACAACAGGTCAGTAACTTTGAGAGGACTACAAGTTGTCCACCACTGTTGCATGTTACTAGTCTTGTGATAATGGATTATTGTGGGCACATAAAATTGTCCTCATGTAGATGAGTTAAATACAGCCCTTTGGGAAGACCGATGCAGCTCTTGATATCACACTGACCCCCCGCCCACCAAAAAAACCCTCAAGCCCTTTATGCCCCTCCCCAATTATTTTTGGGTGAAATGATTTGTCCAAATACCTTGAAAGCCTAAAATTGTTTCAAGAGCCCACCCAAAAACATTAAACATTTTAAAAGGCAGATCAAAGGGCCCTAATAACATATCCAAAACAGCAGCCAGAATGTTGTAGTGTGACCCTGCACAGGAAGCCAAATGATATTCTGTGACTCATGAGCTCTGGAGCATGGTCACCCCAGACCAGATGGTACGTCTCTTCTATAGAGGTTTGCAAGATCTGAATTGGCTCTCCCCTGAAGGTTAAACAACTTAATGTGTCAATTCTTCTTTATGGTAAATCTTAACTATTTTGCCATAGCTTGTCAAAATGGAGCCTCCGGTTGTGTAGTGGACTAAAGCCTCATGACTTGAAGGTTGGGTTGCTGACCTGAAAGCTGCCAGGTTCGAATCCCACCTGCGGAGGGAGCGGATGAGCTCTCTTTATCAGCTCCAGCTCTATGCAGGGACATGAGAGAAGCCTCCCACAAGGATGGTAAAAACATCAAAACATCTGGGGGTCCCCTGGGCAACGTCCTTGCAGACGGCCAATTCTCTCACTCCAGAAGCAACTCAAGTTGCTCCTGACACAAAAAAACAACAAAAAACCCCATAGCTTTTCAGAAATAGTTCTTTTGCAAGTCAATTTAGAAATTCACTGTGATTCAATATATTTTAAACATCTTTTTTTAAAGTCTGCATATACCGTGTTTCCCTGAAAATAAGACAGTGTCTTATATTAATTTTTGCTCCCAAAGATATGCTAGGTCTTATTTTCAGGGGATGTCTTATTTTTTCACAGTTCCTTTCTTGTACTCCACGCCTCCCTCCTCCTCCGCCGAGGAAGGTGCGTGCGGAGCGAAGGAGCAGGAGGGAAAGGCGCGTGTCTTTCCCTCCTTCTCCTTCGCACATGCTTTCCTCGGCGGTGGTGCCGGCTCCCTCCTAGGTTTTACTTTCAGGGATGTCTTATTTTCGGGAAACACAGTAAAGGACTTAATGAATTTCAGTCTACCTTTGCTTTAAAAACTAAATTTTAATCTGTGCCACTGAATGGGTAGGACTGACAGATGTATACCTTTCAGTAGCTGGAAAAGCTATCCAAACTCTGCTTCCCCAATTTGCTCTTTTTCACCTATTGATGTGAATTCTTTTGCTTATACCAAAAACACATTTAGGAGAAAGTTGGACGCCTCCTTGGATTTACACTTTCAGCTGTCAGACATAAAGCTCAATTCAAAAAGTACAAAAACGAAACTATTTCATTCATTGCATTAGGTGTAAATCCAATATTTTCTTTTACAAAAATAAAGGATTGTGGTTATATTTAATGTTTTCTTGTTCCGAAATAAAGGTTCATGGTTGGATTTAAAATGTTTTCTCTTTATTTCCAAACCTACTACATTATACAAGACACTCAGGCAATGGCAGTAGATGAAAGAAGAAGAACTTTGTGGGTTCACAATGCTTTGGTACAAAATTAGGGTTCTGTGGGGGAACTCATGTACTCTATTAAAAGTTCCTTGGAGGAAAAAGACTTTGAAAGTTTGGGAGGAACAAAGGAACCATGCATGAGATAAGTTATCCCATAGTTCTCCTAAATAAATGTCAGAAAAACAAGATAAATTGTTAATCAAGCCAACTTTTGCTTCCTAGGTATAGTTCCAGTTGTCTTGCCCTTCTCACATGCATGAATGATGAGCATAGATTGTCCTTCCTGAGGAAGATATTCAATCCAGAAGAATTAATACATTTCAGACTTAAGTGAGTAATTGTTTTTGCTTGTGTCTCTTTGCAAGCTTTCGTGAATTTCTTGTATCCTGTTCAAAATACTGTAACATTCGTGTTTGGGATTTTGACAGGCTGCTGGAAGAGTCACGGATGCAGAATGTTGAGCGCGCTCTCATCTTGGCCAATCCTGAGGCAAGTTTTTGGAACAAAGAAGAAGAGCTACGCCACACTCAGGGGGAGCTTCTGTCTGCTGATCTCTCTGCAAAGGTGGTAGCTGTTTGTGGAATTGTGCTGCCTAGACAGCAATTTGGACCTGGAGAAAATGTAAGGAAATGGATGATTGATGATCATCACAATGCTTGATATCATCCTGTCCGCTCTCTTTTTGTTGGAGAGCTGAAACATCTTTTCAAAGTTCTAGCCAGGATTTCTGTGAAAGTTGGGAATCAAAGAGGAGTGGCGGATGTTTGGCAGTTGACCATTTAATTTCTATTTTTTTTAACAAATTAGGATTTCTGGGAGTTGAAGGCCAAAGCATCTGGGGACCCACAGGTTGAGAACCACTGCTCTGGTCATTCACAGAAATCCTGATTAGAAACTGTGAAGACACACGTCATTTTCCTGCTCCTTTTCACAGCTGTTTTGCAAACTGAAATGTTGTTTTTCACAGCCACTTGTCCAGATTTGAACTTGTATGAAGGCAAGCTGCAGAAAAACAGAAACTAGATCATCAGCTGCCAAACATATGAAATCTCTCCCAACTCCACAAATTCCCTCTGCATCTCCCCCATCTTTTACAGAAGTCCCAGCTAGAAGCTGCTACTCTCAAATTAATGGTCAGCTCCCTCCCTCCCCCCAACCTTAACCAGTTTGACAACTGGAACGCCTTTTTACAGCTGATGATTTCTGCATAACCTTGGTTGGAGTCAGAGGAAAGAGTAGCAAAAAGTTGCAGAAAAATAGTGTCCAGGTTGTGTCACCTTGGGAAAGCTGAGCGTTTTTTAAAAGTGGAAGCTGTGCAACTTTGAGCCAGGAAGCAAAATAAATACATTGTGGCAAATGTAAATGTAGTTACTCTCATTTTTATTTGTTTGCTTATTTGTACTTATTTATTCTTACTAGGAGATGAGCTCCTCTGGACCTATCTCCTTTGTGTTTCTATTCGCCTAAAGGTGACAGTGGAGAAAATAACAAAAGGGAGAATAGCAAACCCAAGAAAGACTCTGGGGAAAATTTTAAACCTCTTTTGCTTGTGCTGTTCTGATCCAAATCTTTCACAGTGTCTCATGTCTGCTACAGTGTTTCTTCACTACTTTGCGGGTTCGCTGTTTTGTGGTTTTTCAATAAACTCTAAAATAATATTGTAAATCATAAGGTAGGGAGGAAGGAGGAGCCGAAGGGAGAGAAAAGGAGCCCAAGTGGCAAAGAGAGGAGAAGGAGGCGCTTTATCAACACACAATTGGTTGATAAAGATTTAAACTATGTATAAATATATAGCATCTCTACTTCGTGGATTTTCACTTATTGTGGCTGGTCCTGGAACTTAACCTCCGTGAGGAAGGAGATTAAGTGAGGAAACACTGTATTTTCTATCTCATTTCATTTGTTCCTGGGAAGTCCTATCTTACCACATTCATTTTTTAATGCCTAAGTCCAGATTCTTAGCTGAAAATATTGCCTCCTCTGTCCTGACAGGAAAACATCTTGAACAAATTTGTGCTGGTGAAATCGACCTGCACAAATCTTCATAACCTTGCCATGGCTGTGTCTTCACAAAATGCAGTGTTACTTGAGGGTCCAGTAGGATGTGGCAAAACATCCCTTGTTGAGTTCTTGGGAACAGTTACTGGAAGGACGAAGCCTCCTCATATTCTCAAAGTTCAGTTGGGAGATCAGACTGACAGTAAGGTGAGGGGAAATACATACCTGCCTTTTTATCAAATAAAATAACTAACAATGTCAATAAATGTTAAAATTGAATAATATAGTCATGACTGGTCAAGGCTGTTAGCATTTTGTTTTCCTAGAATGAATAGCTGTTATTATTATTTATTATTATTATATTGTATGATACAGCAAACATGATAGATATGCTGGATTTCGTTTCACAAAATCACAAGTCGAACACTTTCCAAGTGTCTAGGACTGTGTGATGTATTTTCGAATGATGCGCACAGATCCCAGTAGGGTGGCTTTTTGCAGTTGGCAGATCATAATTTTGTCAATGTCTATTGTTTCCAAATGCCGGCTGAGATCTTTTGGCACGGCACCCAATGTTGTTGTTGTTGTTGTTGTTGTTGTTATTGAAAATCATTCAAAATTTATGGATTATAGTCAGTGGAAGTTCTGGAACATTCAAACTGCAAAAATTAAGCACATGTTAGTAATTTAGTCCATATTGTAATAATAGAAGAAAATTTAGGTGCATAGTTGTTGTTAATCCAGTTTCCTGTTGATGTGATGTAAATGAATAATGCAACAAAACCACAAAGTGAGAATATTAATGGAAACTGTACTATCCATATACAAATAAGGTGTCTGTACCTCTTCTTAAATACCAGGTATCCTTTTGTCTTTATCAAGCTAAAACCCATTTAGGAAATATTTATTTCGAGTGCTCAGTCATTGACTTCAGTGCCTGCTTTTATAGTTCATATGTTACAGAGACATTGTGCGAAGTGTGAATACAAATTATTATGATTAGAACCGCAGGTCATAAGAAATAATATTCTAAATAATGTCATAAGGTTTTTTTTGCACAAAAAAGTTCCAAAATATATCTGACCCCTAATTGCAAATTTAGAAGGAAATCAGTTGAAAGAAATTATATTTCAGAAATCCTTGAAGTTTTCATAAATATTTAAAGGAAGGTATAAGGTTGCATACATTTTCTAATTAGAATTTTCCTCCCCTGTTTGATAGACTCTGCTGGGCATATATCGTTGTACAGATGTACCAGGGGAGTTTGTGTGGCAACCAGGGACCTTGACTCAAGCAGTCAGCAAAGGACATTGGATCCTCCTCGAGGATATTGATTATGCGCCTCTTGATGTGGTATGTCCATATGCTTTGTAGAAGTGTATTGTAAATACGTGGGATGAAAGTCAGTGTTAGCTTCTTTGGAGGTATTCCATGATAACACTCTTAGAAGTTGAAAATTCATACTTGCAAGGCAGGTAGCAATCTTTGGGTTATTTATTATCATTTTTTCCTTTCAAAATAATGATCTTGTTATGGTGTTGAGCTCCTTGTCTTTCATATATAATATTACTCTGAAGATATACCAGAACATTTAATGGAATTAACTTCCATAACCTTCTAGATCATTGCTTCTTAAACTATGGGTCCTGACCCTAAACGATCTTCTTAGCTCAGTGCTTGGATCCTGAAAAATTTGTCAACCTTAAAAGTTTTCTGAATGTCATCTAGTGACTGCACGAATCTGTTGTGCAGTGTTTACAGTGGACTCTGCAAAAGATGCTTTAGCTGTACTTCATGAAATAAAAAATCAGCCTGTTTAGCAAGCCTTGCAAAGGCTGATTTGTTATCAATAAAAGTTTGGTTTTATATCTATTGTATATACCTATATACCTGGTGTCCTTTTCAGGCTGAAAGGTGTCCTGAGTGGAAAAGTTTTAAAAGCCCTGTTCCCAATCTCTGGATAGATTTTTCTCCTAATGCTTGTAGATAGTATGTCATGCTTTCAGCCTGATACGTACTGTGTCTACAATGTTTCTCTTGGCGCAGTATTTGGTGTTGTTTACCTGGAAAGCATCTTGCTAAAATATTGATAGGGTTAATCATGTTGGCATTGGGAAAAGAAGTGGCTTCTCGGTTCCTTGTGTCCTTTCCTACACAGCTAATGTGCAGAGCTGAACTCTCCTAACTATTTGTTGGACTAATAGTCCAATACAAAGTTGACAGTGCGGCCTGCATGAAAATTTTGCGCATTAATTTTCAGATATTACCATACATTAAATGTCTTAACCTTTCCAGCACTCCTTGTATGTATGGGACTCAGCCTTCAGTTAGGTTTGTATTTAAAAGGCAGTTTGTTAGTAATAAAGTATTAACATCTCATGACTTTTGGAGGGGAAAGTTATGAGCTTCCATGCACTGTTTGATGTAGCATGTTGCTATCAAATCTCTACTGTTACAGGAATGTTAGTGTCAGATGAGAATAAGCGGTTAATACTCTTTTGTACAAAAAGAGTAGGAGGTATCCATCAGGATTTCGCTGCTTGGTGAGATGTACAGAGGGCTGCTGTTCTTTGATCTGATAGAACAGATTTCATGGCAGAGGAGTGTAGGGAGCTCCCATTATGTCTGCAAAGCCAAGCTTGTGGTCTAGATACTGTCTTTTGGAATAATATCCTTTCTTCTCTTTTTCTGAGATCTCTGTGTTAATTCCTCTTCTGGAAAATGGTGAGTTATTGATTCCTGGAAGAAGTGATTGCATACAAGTGACTCCTGGCTTCCATCTTTTTGCGACAAGAAGGTAGGAAATTATGGAACTTGGATGCTTTTGTGAAGAGATTCGTAAAGATAGCTATAAAGAAGTATTGATATTACATGTGCAGCTAAGTGTGTACACAAATAGTCAGGTTGCTTGCATCAGACTAGATTTAGTATGCAGTTGTGTAAATGGTCAGGCAGGTCGTAAATAATCCTTGTATTGGTTATATGGAGCTATGATTACTTTAGATGTAGCTGCTGCATTTTGGGAACATTGTAGAACTCATTGTTCACGTAAAGCTATTAGGCCTTTTCTGTGTAGTTTAAACTATAATACTTCTAGTGCTTTAATAATATTGACATTGATTTGCAATGTAATTAATTTAGAGTCTTCAGTTGTGGTGGTGGTTGGTACAAACAGCAAAATAGTCATGCTGCTCTTCTGGACAAATATTGGACAAAAATTCAACTACATAACATGCCTAAAGCTGAACTCAAAGAGGTAAGCGGGGAGAGTGAAGAGAAGCAAGGTTTGACAAGATCCTATCAGAAGTTTTTTTCTGCTAGTTTTTATTATTTTTTTTAAATTTTATTAAAAATCTTTTAGTTCTAAATAAAGAGTCTAAAGTGTAAAGAGAAGAAATGTTAAAATAATTCCGAAAGATGCTCAAGTTTAGTATTGGGGGAAATTATCCATGTACTCAACAGGGAATGAATCCCTCTTGATGGGTTTTTGAGTAGAGATAGAAAAAATCTCAATGTTAGTGTGTCATGATCTCAAATCTAGAAATCTTTTTAAAAACATCATCTTAAGATTGCATGTATTTTAAGGGATACTGAAGAGCACTGAATGAATAGTGTGTTTACTATTTAGATTTGGGTATATCCATTTTTTAAAGCAATGCAAGTTTAGGATCAGTTATCTGGAATTTCAAAATCCTCCGAAATCTAGAATTGTCCACATGATGCAGTGCATATAACACTCAAATACACACATCCAGCAGTAACAGGTGGGACAAGGTAATCATATTTTCCCATTACAGGCATTCCCCAAGTTACAAACAAGATAGGTTCTATTGGTTGGTTCTTAAGTTGAATTTGTATGTAAATTGGAACAGGTACATTTTAAAAGGGTAACTCTGGCCATATATATATATATATATATATATATATATATATATATATATATATCTCACGCTTTGGATATCATAGATGTTTTATCTTATTGCTCAACTATTTTAATTATATTGTTGTATTTTAATTTTCATCTGGTTTTGACTTCTGGCCCCCATGTAAGCCGCCCTGAGATGGAAGCAGGTTATAATAATAATAATAATTATTATTATTATTATTGGAAAGGGTTAACACCCCTATGATGTTTGGGGGTGGGGGTTGTTTTGTTTTTTACTGTCTGTGTCCCTGTTCGGAAGATTTCACCTTACTTTCTGTCCCTGTGTGGATTTTGAAAAAGATTCTTGTTGTGGGAACGAGGATTGGTGAGAAAGCTTCAATGAAGACACTTTTCCCCCAGGACAACTCTTTCAGGAGTGAATTTCCCTTCCTGGGAGTAGATTTCTCTCACTTCCTGTTGTCTCACCCCTGTTCTTAATCATGAGCCATTTGTAAGTCAGATGTTTGTAACCCGGGGACTGCTTGCATGTGGAATTGTCTGACCCTTACTTTATAATTAATTAGGATTTTATTTTCCACATTCAAGATAAAATTCTGTATATTATAAAATGTGATAAAGTGCAAAACACTGAAATCATTAGAAAATATTGGCTTTAGCAAACATTCCTTCCTTTTTCAGATTCTGCAGAGGAATTACCCTAAACTTGCTACAGTATTAGATTGTCTATTAGACATCTACATTGAGCTTACTAATGATAAACATATATCCGAAAGCCATATTCCAGGAGATGAAACCATAATGGAAGATGCACCATATTCTACAAAATACAAAATGCCAAGTTTAGAGGGCCGAGAATTATCTCTGAGGTATTTTAATATGTGTTCAAATTGATTGATATTTTATGTTGAAGGTGACTGTAACACTGTAAGGTTTTGTAAATCCTTTAGCCTTAAGATACATTCTTAGTGGGAATGTATTAATTGAATATGGTAATTTTCAGAAAACTACAATAAAAATTAGGCATTTAGTTGAGCATGAGCGGAGTTGTGATGTACTGCTGAGTTGGTGAACATATTTTCTTTTGTTTTAGGGACTTGCTAAATTGGTGCAATAGGATTTCTTTCCATTTTGACAGCTCTCCCCATACTGCTCTGAATATTTTTCATGAGGTATGACTGTTTGCTAAATAATTCTTGAATTTTAGAGTAATTTTTGCATTCTTTTAAAAGTATGAAACCAAGGTGGCTTTAGGAAGTGGAAAGCTGGTCCAGAAGTTTAAATATTTCTTGCCTGTACTCAGTTATGAGATGCAGCATTGCAATAATAGTCATGCAGGGGGTCGTGTGAATTACACTGGGAAGAGAAATAATTTACTAGAGATACTATAATATTCAGAAAACCCTGATTAATAGTGGATTCTATTGAAATGAATGATTTCTGATGAAGTTAAAGCATATAGTTGCCCTAAAGGAACTAAGGGAGTGTCCTCTCTTAAGTATTTGCTACTAGATTCTCCAGTGCAACTTTATGATAACTTCTGGCAGAAACATACCATAGAATGAGTTGGAAGACCTAACCAGAAATGTATTTTTCTCCCTTACAGGCTTTAGACTGTTTCACAGCAATGCTATCCAAACAGGAGAGTAGAATGAAGATGGCAGAAGTCATTGGAAACAAATTGAACATTTCCAGACATAAGGTATCTTACATGTGCAGCTTACCACTTTAGGATAGAGTGCAAAGGGGTTTCCAATGAGTTCTGTCAAAAATCTTCCCCTTTCTGCCAGCTGACAAACCCTGGAAAGACCAGCTGATGTTCCTTCTGACCAGCAGTAGAAGGAGAAGGGAAGTCAGTTCAGCCCATGAAAATCTGGCTGCCCTGAATCCCTGGGTGAAGGTAAAGTTAGGTGCATCCATTTGAAAGTAGACCTCATTTCTACCTTCTCCAGAGTTGAGACTAGCTGCTTCTCTGTGGTCTGAGTTATCTCCTGACTTCAACAGCAGCAGGGATGCCCTCTCAGACTCAGATGTAGAACTGCATGTGCAGGGCTACACACATACATGTAGAATATAGTAGTAGTCATGATAATCATCATCATCATGATCAACAACAACTTTATTTTTAACCCACCTCTCCTCACAGGCACAGCGCAGTTAAAACACATCATCATAAAATACATTCTATATAATGCATCTTTTAAAACACATTTCTGTAAAATACACATATTAAAATGCATTGAACAAAGATTAAAATGCAGTAGTCACAGGGTGTGAGTTTTAAAATTCATAGTTAGGACTGGCTGGGTAGGCCTCCCAGAAGAGTTGGGTCTTTAGTTGTGTCAGGAATTATGATAGCAGATTTAGCTCTTGGAGCTCTTCCAGCAGGAGCTTCCACAGTATTGGGACGGCCAATAAAAAGATCCTCTGGGTGACGGCTAGTTGAAGTAAACGTTTGCCAGATGACCAGTCTGGGGTGGATTGTATCGGAGAAGGCAATCCTGTAGGTAACCTGGACCCGAACCATGTATTATTATTTATTTCATTTATATACCGCTTTTTTCACCCCTGTGGCACTCATTTGTAGGGCTTTGATAGTCAAAACCAATACTTGGCTACCAGTGGAGTGACTTTAGCATGAGTGTGATGTTCTCACTCTTAGATGTTCATGTAACTATTCTGGCTGCCTTGTTTTGAATTAATTGGAGTTTCCAAATTTTGTACAGAGATAGGCCAATGTAAGGTGCATTGCAAAAGTCTGACCTTAAGGCCACCAGCACATGCATCACCATCTTTAGGTTTTCCAAATCTAGGAAGGGGTACAGCTGGTTATTAGCTGAATCTGGTAGTAAGCTGGTATAGGACATTATGTGTGCTCATTTTTTTGTAGGCTGAATACTACTGTCAGCTTTATAAACCACAACTTGTCATCACAGAGCAAGAAGTCAGTGTGGGAAGAGTCAAGCTCTTGCGGAAGCCAACACATGCACTACTTGCTCAAAGGTATTGATCATTTTACACTCTCTTCTAAGTTATGGGTCCAACTGCACCTTATGTTTATTATGTAGTGTGCAGCTCTTTAGGTTTTCTTTAAGGCAAGTGGTTGTAACTCTGGTCTGGATTTGGGGCCACTTCTTGCAAAGAGAGGAAACTTAATCCTCCTTTTCTTTAGCCAGTTTCCTCTTTGGAGTTTTGTAATGTGTCGAGCCTTAGGAATTTAGAGTTTAAAAACAAACCATCAATGTACTAGTTAATGTAATATGTAAATTGACCCCATTCTTTTTAGATGTTTGTCCTAGTATAATGAAATCTTTTGTAACAGCCTTCAACAATACATCTCACAGCCACATTTAAAAAAGATAATAAATTTTTCCTGATTTTAGATATTCTATATTTTTATCATCTATCTATTTAGGGAACCAGTTGGTGAAATATGCATGGCACTGCTTCGTAGAGACATAATATTTAATAATTGAATATTTAATATTCCATGTAGTAAATTGGGTCTTTATTTTCTTTTAAGCATGTACATTTCTTGAAAAACTCTTGTAGCCTTTGCTTGGATTATTTCATTTATCTTGTTTCAATTATTTGTTCATTTTCATTTGGAATTGTTTGTATTTGTTTTATCTCTGTCACTCCAAAATGCCATGATTAAAATATTTTAATTAATAAATGATAATATATTGGTAGGAAAAAGCTGACCTTTGCACCAACACGTCCATCTTCGGTGTTACTCGAGCAACTTGCTGTGTGTGTTGAAAAAGGGGAGCCTGTATTGCTTGTGGGCGAAACAGGGACAGGCAAAACCTCCACTGTTCAGTACCTGGCCCATATTACAGGTAATTCTGAATTAATCTGGGAACTTTCTGCCAAGATTCAGGAAGTAATTCAAGATTGAGAGTGTTTTGTGTTTGTTCTTTTTTTTTTAAAGGACACCGTTTGAGAGTCATCAATATGAACCAGCAGAGTGATACTGCAGATCTTCTAGGCGGGTGAGTGGCTAACAGTTCTAAAAATTGCTTTTGTTGTCTGTGGCAATTGGGAATTGTATCACATTTATAAACTCACATTTTTAGTACAGTAGAGTCTCACTTATCCAAGCCTCGCTTATCCAAGCCTCTGGATAATCCAAGCCATTTTTGTAGTCAATGTTTTCAATATATCATGTTATTTTGGTGCTAAATTCATAAATACAGTAATTACAACATAACATTACTGCGTATTGAACTACTTTTTCTGTCAAATTTGTTGTATAACATGAAGTTTTGGTGCTTAATTTGTAAAATCATATCCTAATTTGATGTTTAATAGGCTTTTCCTTAATCCCTCCTTATTATCCAAGATATTCACTTATCCAAGCTTCTGCCGGCCCGTTCAGCTTGGATAAGTGAGACTCTACTGTATGTCCGGGAGTATCCAATTGTGGAGTTTGTTTCCAGAAACTACCAAATAGAAAGAAATTGCAAAATGAGTTATAAGTGGCAGCACATTGTTGCCTAAGAGTAGAAAATTGTGTACCGATCAAAACTATAAAAATGTATCAAATCGCTTTAGGACAGGGCCTGGAAAACTGCATTTCACTGCAAAAGAATTTTCCATTCCTGTAAAAAAATTCAGATGGGTGTGGTACCTTTTGGGAACAAACTCTACAATAACTGCTTTCGACTGGGAATGTTTTCTGTCAGCAGAACTGGGAAAGGGGTGATTTTTCTCTCCCTTTTGAGCTGACCTGCAATGCCCTAAGTGTCTTCTGAAGTGGATGTCAGAGGTGCAAAGAAACAAAAAAGAAGGAAAAGTTTTGTTTTGTGAGAAGTTAGTTGATATACATTTCCTCTTGCCCCATTTTGTTGTGATGGACTTGGCTTGTATACACATATATCACTGATAGGTGCTTTCAGTGATCATCAAACCTTCCGTTCCAGCTTTAAAACATGGCTCTTTAAGCAAGCCTTTGACCTTACATAGGTTTTTAAGGATTAGTCTGAGGATTTACTGTGGGCATCATGTTGGGACTGGACTATGTGAATTGAAACAATTTATTTTTATCTGCAGATATGACTGCATTTGATGAATTTTAATGTTTTACATTGTAATTATGTGTGGGGTTGTAATTCTGTGGTTTTTATCGTTTCAGATTTATGTATTATCTATACTTTGCTGTATTTTGTTGGCTGCCCCAAGTCCCTTTGGGGAGATGGTGGCAGGGTAGGAATAAAATGTATTATTATTATTATCATCTTAGTGGAAAGATAGCTCCCTGTCGTTTATGTTTGAGGTGTTCTTTTGACAGCAGATCAGCTCAGATCAAAGCAAGATTTTAAATGATTCTGCTGTTACAGTCATGTATAGTTGCAGTTTTAATGCACTGTGTGATGTTTCACTTGGTAATTACTTCTAATTCTGTTATGGTGATCACAATAATTCATAGTGATCTTTGCTCAGTAATTTCCTCATCTGAATTTCTCCGGAAGTGTTTCAAGAGAAAATAGAAAGTATCAAGCTGGTTTTTTGTTTGGAATCACACTTCCCTAACAACTTTTAAGAAGCTGCTTATATATGTGAATTCCTAGAAGTATTGGGGACATCATATTATTAATCTAGCTAGGCTGATTGGGAGGAAGTGGTTCGTTGTTCTACAAAATATCAACAAAAGACCAGCTGTTTGAGTGCCATACAAATTAAGAAAAGATACAAAAAAAGGGCTATAAAGAAAGGGAATGTGCAGCTGTAAGACGGGTAAGGTAGGTGGTGGGACAGTTTGAGGAGGGAAGGTTCATGATGCTGGCCCTTTCTGTGCCTGAGAATTCTAAATTTTCTATGTGCTTTTTGATATCTTGGGGCTTTTTGCCACAAACATTTATAAGCAATTGCAATGCTTGTTTTTCTTTTCATTCTTCGTAGCTACAAGCCAGTGGATAATAAACTTATTTGGTTGCCCCTGCGAGAATCTTTTGAGGAGCTGTTTGCACAGACATTTTCCAGAAAGCAAAACCAGACTTTCTTAGGCCACATCCAGACATGCTACAGACAGAAGCGTTGGCATGACCTTCTCAAACTGATGCAACATGTTTACAAATCTGCTATGAACAAAGAAGCTACAGAAAAGACCTCTGGTAAGACTTTTATTAACTAAGGAATACTTCAAACTTTTGAAATATCATCCCTTTATTTGGATGCAATCCAGATTGGAAAGAGAAACAGTGGAAACTGAATATATTCACAAACCCCATTCCATCGACAGTGGATTGAACAGAGGCTATGGTTTCCTAGCATACTACACATATTTTAATTTAAGGAATGGTGTCAAGACACAGAGGCCTTAAAGAGCCACACACACCATTTAGTCCAACAAAAGATATATTGCAAAACAAAATATGCTCAGAGACACTTAACTACAGTGTCTCTGGCTAAAACTCAAAGAATTTGCCCAAACTGGGCTCCAAAAGGCAAACGGAAATAACCCGGGTAAAACAGAAAGAAAACCCGGATTAAACAGAACACACCCCCCCCCCCCCCCCGGATTAAAACACAGTCAAAGTAACAGCAAGCAAACAGCGCTGTAACGAAAGAGTTAAATGCAAAAAGAGTTGTCAAAGCCAGCTGAAATCCCAGAGTCGCCGTAGAAGATCAAACAAACGTCATTTCCAAAGTGGACAAACAGAGCCGTAGTCAAATCAGTCCAGGAAGGGAGAGAGCCACACTCACGATAAGCCAATCCAAACGTCGTTTCCAAAGTGGACAAACAGAGCCGTACTCCAATCAGTCCAGGAGTCCAGGAAGAGAGAGACACACTCACGATAAGCTAGTCCAAACTGAAGATTCACAGGAACCATGAACACCAGGCTGTAGAACCCGAACCCAAAACCCAACAGGAAAACAGGCAGCGACAAACCAACACGATACTGACACTTTGCCTTCTGCAAAGATTCCCCATTTCAGAGAATTTTTTTAACTTACTCATCTTTATCCGATGATGAGCTGGCCTCCACCCTATCATTATCTCTTACAGCTGTCCTTGTTTTCACACATGAACCTCTGTTTCCATCTCTCCAGTTCCTCCATCTCCTGTCAAGACTTAGGTTTCTCCATGACTCGGATGTATCTCCCATTTGCCAATCCTCATGTCCCAAAAACCCCACAAACGTGTCACTAGAAGTTGGCTCTGCACATCTATCCCTTATCTCTTGTACCTTAGTCCAATCCAATGTGTTCTCCCCTTCCTCATCACTCCCAGACCCATCATCCCCAGAGAAACCCATAAACGACTCCTCATCTGTAGGAGCAGTAAGTGTATCCCAGATCTTCTTCCTCTCCCGTTCTTCATCTGATTCCTGCTCCCGTGTAACCCTCTTTATGCCTCTATTCCCATCCACCACATCTCCTTCCTCACTCATCGACTCCCCACCACTTGAAAACCCTTCAAATGTGTCTTCATCAGTAGGTGCCATAAGTATATCCCGGATCCTTTTCCTTTGCTGTTCTTCATCTGAAACCTGCTTGCAATTAACCCTTTTCCCCCCACTGGTACTCATACTACTGCTTGCAACATTACTCCTTGGCTCAACTACAACAAATGGAGTTTGTGGATGAATTCCAATTCTGGCAGTAGGCTGAATAGAGACAACAGTTTCCTTGCACTGCACATATTATGTCTGTTAAAATATGTTCTAACACCGCAGCCTCATGAAGGCCCACTTGGACAGTTTATCTGATCCCCTTTCTGGTTCCCAACCAGCATCACATTACATTCCAATAACTCCATCCACTGTTCATATTGTAATGTATTTATTTTGGCTCTAAACAAAGTCTTTCCTCCTGCCTGCATCCTTCAACAGCCATTACTAAAACAACTTGTCAGCCCATCATCAAACGCCGAAACTTTGCATTTCTATTGCTCTCAACACATATGTCTTGCTACCAAAAGTCTGTACCTAGCCACTCAATTCACCTGATGAAGTAGACTTAAGTCTATGAAACAACTTTCTCTTAGTTAGTCTCAAAGATTTTACAAGATCTCTTTGCATATTGATCTAAATTAACATGGCTCGATTATTAAGACCTCAATTATTATTTGAGTCATATCATGCTTTAAAGATCATGCTTCATTGTAGAGTTTAATAGGGTAAAAGTGCTAACATGATAGTAATTGCTTCACAAATTAAAACTATGCTTTGATTGCACCCATTCTCTGAAATAGTAAAATTTGAATAATCCATCGATTTCTGTACAACACTGTACTATGCAGTATAACCTGTTTTTGTTTTTGTAGGCTCCCTATTGAAGGAAAAATGGGAAGAGCTTGGTATCCGGCTTAATCATGCCCAACAGCAGATGAAGATGACAGAAAATGCTCTAGTCTTTGCCTTTGTAGAGGTAGTCGTTTTGTATCTTTCATGCTCATTCTTAACCTTGATCCATTTTCTAACCAGCAGGCGATTCTCATGTGCTAACCCTCTGCTTTGGTTTACATTTAGGGCACACTGGCTCAAGCAGTGAAGAAAGGAGAGTGGATTCTTCTCGATGAGATTAACTTAGCGGCAGCAGAAACTTTAGAATGTCTGAGTGGTTTACTTGAAGGGCTGTCTGGTTCATTAGTATTGCTAGACAGAGGAGACACAGGTATTTTGTGTTTGTTTTTCCAGTAGTCACTTCCTTTTTTCTATTTGGTAATTCTGTTTAGGCGGGTGACTATTTTGCTTTTTAAAAAGTACAATTTGATACAGTGAAATTACAGTCAGTCTTCCATAATAAAATAATATGCATCCATGGATGCCACCATTCATGGCTTGAAAATATTTTTTTAATTCCAAAAAGCATTTTATATAAGGGACACCATTTTACTGCACCACTGTATATAATGGAATTGAACTTCCATGGATTTTGTTACACATCAGGGGTACTTGAACCAAATCCCAGCAGATACCAAGGGCCCACTTTATTGGGATTTACCACTGAAGTTGCTCTTTAAAAAAAAACCAAAAAAAAAACCAGGTGCTAGCAGTTTCAACCCCAGACCTAGCATCTTGGGAGTTTGCAACATTTATGCTGTTGTTGGCATCAACCATTTGATCAGAGTTTTCCAAACTGTGTGTTACAACACATTTGTTTGTCAGTTGCACTGTCAATGTGGCACGCGAACGTAATGAAAAGCCTCTGAGTCTGTGAAATAAGCAATGAATCTTAAATTTTAAAAAATATAAATGAAAGGTTTTCATGAGATAGTTTGTGTCCCCATACATTTTATTATTACAGTTTATGTATGTGTATTTATGTATTTATAAAGAGTCGGTTTAACTCCCGGTTTGCTTCTTTCAACTAGCTGTTGGATTTAGGCCATCATAAATACTGCTCTGAAAGGGGAATCATAGGATTACACAGGAGTTAAACCATAGGAAATAATTATGACCAGTGTTAAGCCATCTTTAAATACTTAACAACTTTCTTAGGCTGGATTGTGTTTTTTCTGAAAATAATAGAACTAAAATTGCTTGGTGGTCTTTTTTCCAGAGCCATTGGTACGCCATCCAAATTTTCGTTTGTTTGCCTGTATGAATCCTGCTACCGATATCGGAAAAAGAAACCTACCCCCTGGAATAAGGAACAGGTAGACATTTCTTCAACATTGAGATCAATTTGTATCATTGGGTTTTGTAATATAAATTTGAGTTTATCTGGTTTCCAAAGCATCTTATGAACCTCTCTGATAAGAGGATGCATTATAGCTAAACTTTGATATTGTCTAAGGGATGCTAACACACTAAAGAAGATGGGAGTTACAATTATGCTCAAACATATTTTTGGTTTGGAGGTACCAGGTTTGGAACAGCAAACAGGAATCAAACAATGATCTCGTGGGAAAGTTAAAAGATAAAATACCTACGCTGCTCTGTTGGTTGTCTTCTAAAAGGTCAGCATTATATGAAAGCAAAGTAATACTGAATAAAAGGCTGGCTGGGCATTTGAGTGAATTTTATGGTCACTCTGGTATTTCATAGATGTTTCAGCTCAGTTAGTCAACAACACTTGTGCCTTTGGATTAGGGTCACAGGCAGATCAATGATAGCTTGCTGCCTTCCCTCTGCTTTTATAGTTCTGCCTGATGTTTATTTACCTTTCTCTTATCCAATAAGAGGAATATATTCCCCTCCACTAAAAAGTTGTGATTTGGAGAGGCACATACGACTTTTCTAAAGTGGGTTTTCCCTTTAACTTATTACGAAGTCATTCATTTCTAAATTCTCTGAAACTCCATCTCTGGTTTCAGTTCCGTGAAGAAGTAGCATCATTGTCCTTTTCTATTTGTCAAAAAGAACCACAGACCCTTTATTATTTAATAATAATAATAATAATAATAATAATAATAATAATTTTATTTTTTGTACCCCGCCACCATCTCCCCAGAGGGACTCGGGGCGGCTTACAGATATAAAACCAACATACAATAATATCGAATACAAAAACACACAAATAAATTTAAAAGGCATTAAAAATCACAATCATTATAAAACACTTAAGAAACATAGCAGTAAAAACATAAAATGAGCTTGGCAAAGTGCACTGAGTGGAACTTGTAAACAAGAAGGAAGTTAAGGTGCTACAAGGTCATGGGAAGAGCCTTAGACTGGGGTGAACACTGAGGCTATGTCAGGGAGTTAACCAAGAGGTACAACTGGTCAGAAGAACCCACTAGTACCTGTATACAGTGGGCGGAACTTCTTCAAAGGCCTGTTTGAAGAGCCAGGTTTTCAGGCTCTTCCTGAACACTTCCAAGGTGGCAGCTTGCCTAATTTCCCTGGGGAGCGCGTTCCAGAGCCGGGGGGCCGCCACGGAGAAGGCCCTCTCCCTCGTCCCCACCAACCGCACTTGTGACGGAGGCGGAAGCGAGAGGAGGGCCTCCCCCGATGAACGAAGAGATCGTGCAGATTCGTAGGGGGAGATGCGGTCAGAAAGGTAAGTGGGTCCCAAACCGTTCAGGGCTTTGTAGGTCAACACCTGCACCTTGAATTGGGTCCGGAAGGTGAACGGCAGCCAGTGGAGCTCCTTGAACAGGGGCGTATTATTTCCTTTTCTGTTACACTTTTTAACTCCTTAGGTTTCAAATACAGGGCCATTAGTATTAGAATTATTATTTTTGTTGACCAAAGTCACATTATACCAGAATCTGAGTTTTGTTTGTTGTACTTGCTTGTCTTATCAAATGGTATTCCATTGAAATTGCTTTCTAGTTGAAATTAATGAGTTCAAGGTACTTGTGATAGTATCAAAAATCAAGTTCATTATTCTTGCACTGTGTATCTATAAAGCTATATACTTCAGTAAAAGTAAGCAAATGAGTTATTTACACTGTAATATTATCTTGTAGATTTACTGAACTTTACATAGAGGAACTACAAAATGAATGTGACTTGCAGATACTTATTACAGATTACTTGAAAGGGCTGAATGTGAGCAAAAACGTAATCAGTGGAATCATAAAGTAAGTCAGATATTGTCTATTTAAGTAAATAAATAAATTATAGCAAAGCACTGTATATGGATGCATAACTGTGATTACTTCTGCAGTAAGAACGGACATTTTCTTTAATTTGTTCTAAATCAAAGCATTTAGTAGATTATTGAAATTGTGTGTTAACATGCAGGCCTACCTACTTAATTTTTTTTCTAAATTAGGCTATGCTGCATTTCCTCAGTACAATTATCTTAACTTGCCACACTGTAGTGTTTGATAAGTGGACTTCCTCCTGTCCTTCCAAACCTCAATGATTTAAGAACATTAACTGAAAGTACTTTATCTTTTCATTTTAATCAGTAGCCTAGCTCAGTGGGTATACCTAGATCGAAAATAGCTAAATAACTTAGGGAAGATTTAGAAGACCTGCTTTCTTCTTGCTCTGCCCCCAAATTATTTAACTCTTCTGAGTTAAATAATTAACTCAGACCTGGGATGAAGGGAATTGTAGTCCATTAGTGTGTAGAGATCCTCTCTAGAGGTTGGCCATCCTTGCTGAATTCGCACACACATACTTGGCATAGATGGGCAACAAAATGGGACGTTTACAGTCTTTGAAAACCTTTTGCAACTTCTTTAAGCCTGAAGGGGACAATCTTTGCAGCACATTTACTTATTGTTACCCAGGTGAAACTGGTGTTACTAAAATCATTCATCATTTGCTTTCTTCTATAGTTTCTATTTGTCTGTGAGAAAGGAGTGTGAAACCAAACTGGTGGATGGGACAGGCCACAAGCCTCATTACAGCCTTCGAACTCTGTGCAGAGCTTTAAGATTTGCATCAAACAATCCATGCAACAACATACAGCGCTCACTTTATGAGGTGATTGTTCTTGCTCTTCATTCCTGAAATTTCAAAGCTTCTAGGGAAGAAAATGTCTATAGAGAGTTTCATAAATAAATAAAAATCACATCTTGTTTCCATTTCAACAGGGCTTTTGCTTGGGCTTTCTTACACAGCTTGACAGAATTTCTTACCCAATTGTTCAGAAGCTGATATGCCAACATATCGTGACTGGGAATATGAAAAACCTTCTGAGGCAGGTCGGTGTTTTCTGCATTGCTGTCCTTTGTACTCTTGGAGGTTGGATGTGGTTTAGGTTTGTCACATGTGTATCATCTTGAGTGGCAAGGATGGGTTTTCACATGACTTGTTAAAAGCTCAGTCACACATGGGTGAGGCATAAGGAATGAGCATTTTTTTGTAGTTTTCTCTGTAACAGGTCCTTGATATGTGTTTTTGTGTAGTGATCTGTGGCTAGCATTAATTAGTTTTTTCAAGCAACTAATTTCAGAAGGTGATGTAAAGTATCTTTTTCAGCCCTTGCCAGAACTAAAAGAAGGAAGAATCATCAATATAGAAGGATACTGGATTTCTGTTGGTGATAAAGAACCCACTGTGGATGAAACCTATGTACTCACGTCTTCGGTTAAACTTAACCTCAGAGATGTTGTCAGAGTTGTGTCAGCTGGGTATGTTGCATTTTGTTTAAACCCTTTTCTATTCAGAGCAAGTATCATATGTAAAGTTGTATGCCAAATTAGCATTCTCTAAATATTCCAAAGTTCTGCATTAATAAGAGAAGTTTTTAAAAAAAATCTAATTTGTAACCATAATGCTGATGCCATGTCCCTAGCTTTGATTTTTTTTATGTAATCTATGTCCTTTGCTAAGTTCTTTTCTCATGCCACACAACAGGAAGACCAAATTCCATTTTTGAATATGTTCCTAAATATTATGTGTTTAAAAACATAATGAAATTGCACAAATGTTAAGGACCATCTTACCCCAAGTCTAGGCCAGCCTAAAATTTTATGTCTCACTTTTTTGACTTCTGAATCTTCCAGGAGTTACCCGGTATTGATTCAAGGAGGCACTTCCGTTGGCAAAACCAGTTTAATTCGTTGGTTGGCTACAGCAAGCGGGAACCACTGTGTTCGGATTAACAATCATGAACACACTGACATCCAAGAGTATATTGGCTGTTATACATCAGACGAGTCTGGGAAGTTGATATTTAAGGAAGGTAATGCTATGACCATTAATTATATTAACCTCTTAGACCTTTCCCACCCATAATAACAGAGGATCCCTTTTCTTTGGCGCTGTTTAACACATGGGTTACCACCAACCTTGGGTGGATAATAGCAGTACTACTGCCACTATTTTGAGTTATTTTTCTTTTTGAGGAAACTTCCTTTCCTTTTTTAATTGTAACATTAAGGATGATTTACTGGCAGATTGCTCAACTGCTTTCTGTTGAACTAGAAGGGGGAAGGAAGAGGTTTGTGCACAAAAAGAGAAGAGGAATGTGAGGTTATGGCTGCCTTGAGTCACTAGCTGGCCCAAGTTCTGTAGTTGCCCCATTATCTGCCCACCAACCTCCTCTTGCATGGGTGACACAGGGTGCTTTCAGACTAGTCATGGCTTTCAGCAGGCAGTGAAAGTTGGAGGCGAGCAAGTACAGTAGAATTGGGGAGAGAAGAACTGTGTGAAATTGGCAGTGGCAGATCTGTGCCACTGCCAATCCGTGCACGTCTGCGCAAAATGAGTGAATTTTCTAAGATTTACTTTCAGGTGTATAGGATCTGCAGCCTTAGAAGGAGGGGGATTTGGGGGAGACTTCAGTTGAGTTGATTTGATGCATCTTGTGTTCAGTGATGATTTATTAGTCATAAATCAGAATGGGGAAAATGTGTCCTAATCCAATCACATCCAATCTTCAGGGGCTACTTGTATTCTTTCATCAAAAAATGGAGTTATTTTACATTGGAAAGTGGCATTTACACTCTCAAATGCTGTAATTGTACACAAACTAATTACACTAGAAGCCAGAATTAGCAATGAGTAATGATTTTTGATTGCAGCGTTGCTTCAGCTCTTGGTCATTTTGCTTGTCCTTTTGCTACAACAGCAGTATTGTATGAAAACCATACTCCAGCATTCATTGGTTCTCAATATTTGTCTTTTTAAAACAATATGTATATTTATTAATTTTTTCAACAATACAAGTGAAAGATAATTCTCAAGATTTTTCATCTGCTGAAAGGAACAATGCAAGTGTGGAAGAAATGGCAAGGGAGAATAAGTAGCCCAAAATTTAAAATGTCAACAGTATGGATAATTAATAAGGATAAGGAATCAAATATGAATAGAAATATTCAAATATTGAAGGAAAAAGGAATAGAGAGAGTAGAATAACTATATGACAGAGAGGGAACGGTAAGAGAAAATAAAATTAAACAATGGCTTGGACAAGAAAATTGGTTACAGATAAGAGCAATCTGTGCATATTGCAAAATAAAAGAAAATATAAATATGGTTAAGAGAGAAGATAACGCCTTTGAAAAGATAATAAGAGAAAAGGGGGAAAGAAAGAAGGCACAGGCCAGCAAAATATATACAATGCTGATAGAGGCTGATGGATGTATAATATGGGATCTGAAATTATGTGGGAAACAGAGTTTCAAATCACGGAACAAGAGATGAGAAATGTGGTAGAGACAATAGGGATGAAAAGGAATACCAGAGTACGAGAAATGAGGAGGAAAATATTGCACAAATGGTATTGTACACCTTGCCAATTAGAATACTACTATAAAAAGGGGAGTAGTCAGTGCTGGCATGGATGTCATCAGAAAGGGTGGTTTATGCACATGATGTGAGAATGTGAATATGTACAATATTTTTGGCAGACTATACAAAATGAGTCAAATCAAATACTAGGAAATGAGTGGGTCATAACAAAGGAAATAGCGATATTAGGGAAAAGAGAGGAAATGGGAAATAAAGTGAGCAATAATTGAATGTGCACAAGCAGTAATAGTATTAGGGTGGAAAGATAAATCAAAATGGTCAGTAAATAAATGGTACCAATATATGGTGGAGCAAATGGAATTTGAAATTATGAATGTGAAATTAAATGTTGTAAAAACTAATGAAAATAGAACAAGAGAAATGGAAGAAAGATTGACAAGGGTAAAGAACTATATCACGAATCAATCTGGAGATCAATCCATAATAAATAAGATACAAATGTTATATAGTATATAGGATGAAAATGGACAAAGATAAAGATATAAAGATTGTCTCACAAAGAAATGAATATGTAAAAAAAAAACAATCCTCGTGTTGGTGGTGGGAATTGTAAATGTTTTGTATGTCTATGGTATGTATTTTTTGTGTTTTAAAAAATAAAAATTTGTAAAAAAAGAAAAAAAAGAAAAGATTTTTCATCTGCTTCTTCATTAAAGAATGTAATAGGGGCTGTAAATGGCTGCCCATCCAGCTTTCTTTGGCAGGATCATTTCATTAAGTCCTGTCTTTAGAGAATACTAGCATTTGCATTCTCATTACCTTCAATAGTACCTAAGCAGAAAGAGAATATATGTTTCAGTTAACAAGGTCATACATTTATCCCACAGGTTTGTATATTATCATGCCAAATGAATTTTCTAAAGATATTTTAAGTTTACTTTTATTTCTTATTTAGATTAGATAGCACTGCGAGCTACACAAATCTTTTAGAACATGTCCAGAGTGAGTCATGTCTCTGGTGCTCCATTAATGCTGTGTAGTTTGTATGTTTTGATGGACCATCTGTCAGCTGAATAATGTCTTTATTTTCACTTTAATGTGGTTGGATATGCTTTTTTAATTTGGGGTGTTTTGGTTGTTTCGGTTCTGTTAGCACCTTATGGCATTGAATGTTTGCAGTTACAGTAGAGTCTCACTTATCCAACACTCGCTTATCCAATGTTCTGGATTATCCAACGCATTTTTGTAGTCAATGTTTTCAATATATCATGATATTTTGGTGCTAAATTCATAAATACAGTAATTACTACATAGTATCACTGCGTATTGAACTACTTTTTCTGTCAAATTTGTTGTATAACATGATGTTTTGGTGCTTAATTTGTAAAATCATAACCTAATTTGATGTTTAATAGGCTTTTCCTTAATGCCTCCTTATTATCAAATATATTCGCTTACCAACGTTCTGCCGGCCCGTTTATGTTGGATAAGTGAGACTCTACTGTACTTATTGTAAACTGCCCTGAGTCTCCACGAGAGATAGGGCGGGATATAAATAAAGTATTATTATTATTATTGTTGTTATTATTATTATGCTAAGTATTTTAATGTTATTACTGTTTTAAACATTTGAAAGGTATTCTCATTGATGCAATGAGGAAGGGCTACTGGATAATCCTGGATGAACTGAATCTGGCACCCACTGATGTTTTGGAGGCCCTGAATAGATTGCTAGATGACAATAGAGAGCTATTCATTACGGAGACCCAAGAAACAGTTAAAGCTCACCCAAAATTCATGCTATTTGCTACACAGAATCCTCCAGGACTTTATGGAGGCAGAAAGGTATGAGACCAACAAAAAAACTTATTTGTGTCTCAGTTTTTAGAAGGTTATTTGGGGCGCTGATTCAGAAAATTGCATTGGATAGACTGCATCAGCTCTAGTTTCTTAGATATGATTATAATGATTTTTATAGGCAAGCAAATGAAGACTGGTATATGGCATATGTTCAGTGTCTCAGAAACTAGTGCTGATAGTGGAAAACTGGTGCCAGTTTTGAAATCAGCAGGTCAGATATATCCAGAAACAGGTTTTAATGTTTGAGGTACCAAAACGTGTGTTGGCCAGTGTAATAAATTTAGCTATATCTCTGCCCCCACCCAGTGCCAGAAAATCGGAACCACAAATCAAACCCCCTTTACTAACTTTGGTGGCATATTCACAGACCCTTGGAAGAGATTTACAGGTTTTTCTGCCATTGCCAAATGTTTTGGGTTTGCGGTTTCACCTCTTTCAGCAGAAGAGTACTCCATCAAGTGGTGGCCACATAACTATTTTAGACTGACTCCCTTGCTACCTTTCCCCTCTAACACCAGTAGAGGCTTGGATAGGCCCCATTTCTAGATTGATTCTCCTCCCCCAAGAGAGAATGGTATATTTCAAGTTTACAGTAAAAGTTCATTATTCCCAAGGAGAAAGGTACATCTAATATCACACTCTTGGTGGCAAGATCATTCTTCTATGCTTTTAGTTTTGTTTCTGGGTTTTGCATGGAATTGAACAGAGGAGGTAGCAGCTAGCCAAAATCTCAGCTAAGATGACGTCATATCCAGGAATGGGATTGCCTAGACAGCAGCAGTTAACCAATCCTGGATGTGAACTTTCTCTTTGGTAAGAATGGACCTTGGTAGTAAAATCCCCATGTACCATTGCTGGATCATTTTTTAAATCAGAAAATGACCCCTAAAGCCCCATAACACTACCCCCCCCACCAAGAGTTGTTCGTATATCCTCAAAACTCAGTCCAGTGCTGCAACAAAGTGGCTGGAAATGGTACTCAGAGGTGGCATAATATAACTTTCTGTAGCCAAAACGTAGCCACCTTTCCTCACCCAGTTGCCCATCCTGATTTCGAGTCAACTGGGTGTTCTAGAGTAATCAAGAAAGATATATTCTCCTTTATATAAGTAAGTTACATATCTAATCAGTGTGCTATTTTACTTATAACAGAGAACTATGTCATACCTTAAGGAGGATGGGTTTTATTTAGTGTAGAATTTTTAGACCATTAAGCACTTCATTAGATTTAAATTAAATGGACTGCAGTGCATGGAGGTCTATGCCTAATAAATTGTCTTAGGTTTAAGGGTACTAATGAATACTACAGTATGCTAACATGGCTTGCTCCCCTTCCCCAAATTATTTCAGTGATGTATCTAAACAATTTTTGGTTTAAGGTATTGTCAAGAGCCTTCAGGAACAGATTTGTGGAGCTGCATTTTGATGAATTACCAAGCACAGAATTAGAAACTATTTTGCACGATGGATGTAGGCTTCCCCCTTCATACTGCACTAAACTTGTCAATGTTATGTTAGAACTACAGGTACTGGCATTACTCCTTTTCTCCTTTTTTAAGCTAATGGGATGGGGAATTTTAATAGATTATTAAATTGGATTCAAAGCTTGTGTTTGACTAGGGCATTGATGATATTAACTCTTATTTTATAAAAGCTACCCTTTTAGAGAAGACACACTGCATATCTATTAAAGGAGCTGTGGCGGCCAAACAAATATGTGTCCTCACTTGTTATGTCTTGGGATTTCTGAGCAGCATAGTAATTCCTATGAGACCTGTCGGGATGTTTTAATTTTCTAGAAATCGGTGGCACCTGCTTGAACATAGTTACCTCAACTCCCGTTTATGGTGAACAAGGGGAGACATAAATGAGATAAATCAATAAATGGTGAAAATTGAACCATGTAGTGGTAATATATACATTTGAGGAATCCCATTGAAAAGAGAGTTACAGCTAGCGCAGTGTGAAAGAAAGATTGTTTTTTGGTAGTGTGTGCTTACTTTTATGTCCTCATAATCTAGTCTTATCGCAGAGGTTCCTCAGTGTTTGCTGGCAAGCATGGATTCATTACTCTCCGGGATCTCTTTCGTTGGGGTGAAAGGTACAGATTGGCAAAGCAAACAGAGAAGAACTATGATTGGCTCCAGCATTTAGCAAATGATGGTGAGATGTTATGTTTATTTTTCAGCTTATACAATTGCTATGCCCTTATGGTATTCAAAGTTATGGTTCTCAAATCCGATTCAAGATAAAGCATATGGCAAGTATCTAGATTTGTGTTTCATTTCATCTTTTTTTTCTTAGGATTTATGCTTTTGGCAGGAAGAGTTAGGAAACAAGAAGAGGTGGATGTTATTCAAACTGTTGTTGAAAAACATTTTAAAAGGAAATTGCGTCCCGAGCATCTTTTCTCAGAAGAAAGTGTCAAGAAGCAATTTGGTAACTGTGCACAATGTATTTTAAATGTTTTAATAAAGCTAATTGATTTGCTGAGCTTTTCTGTTCTTTGTATGACTGTGTGCCTGTTTTGACTCCTTTTGAACCAGCCAAAGCATCCACATGGAAGTCTGTAATGAATAAAACGTTCAGCCACATTGTATGGACCCAAGGGATGAGAAGACTTGCGGTTTTGGCAGGCCGAGCAGTAGAGTTTGGTGAACCAATACTTCTGGTTGGAGACACTGGGTAAATTATTCTCTGTGATCCATATCTTTTTCCAGACTGGGCCTTGGGACATAGGGCAAAATGCCCTTAGCTAGAATGTAACTGTATGTGTTTTGATTACACAGGTGTGGCAAAACTACCATTTGCCAGATATTTGCTGCTTTGGCAAACCAGAAACTATTTTCGGTGAACTGCCATTTACACATGGAGACTTCTGATTTCCTGGGAGGACTGCGACCAGTCAGGCAAAGATCAAAGGAAAAGGTCAGTTAACAATAAGGTATCTGGTCTGGTGGAAAGCTTTTTCTTTTGATTCTTTTTGTCTATTTGTTTTTGATCAGGACATTGTATGTTTTGCCTTTTCTTTCATGTAGGAAGAACTGGACAGTTCTAGGCTGTTTGAATGGCATGACGGTGCCCTTGTTTTAGCAATGAAGGAGGATGGCTTTTTTCTTATGGATGAGATTTCATTGGCAGATGATTCTGTTCTGGAAAGACTTAACAGGTATGCTGTTGAAGGCCCATAAGATCTTCTGCAGAGGCCTTTCCCACCATCTTCTCAGCTATATTTGCTAAAAATAATGGAGGGGGCCTTCTCACTGGCTGTGCCCAGACTTTGAGACCCCATAATGAGGCCAGGATAGCTCCATCCTCAATCTCCTCCCACTGGCAAACTCAAATACATACTTTCTGCCATACTTTCTGCCAGTTTTAGAAACTGACCTGGCATAGTTTCTTAATGCTCTGTAGTGTTGTTTTTATGATTTGTTTATAGTTTGTACAATGGTTGTCGATCTTTCTAACTTTATAAATTCTTAAATTATTTTAAAATAACAGATTTAAAATTTTATTGACATTTTTGTATAATTTTTAATCTATATTGTTCGCTATCTTGAATCTCATTTTTGAGAGGAAATCAGAATATAAATGACTAACATGATGATGATGATGATGATAGAAAAAAACAGAGCAGCTGTCCCCATTTTCTTTGATAAGTAGTCAGAAATACAACTACCCTCCCGGCTGTTAGGAATTGTGGGAGTTTGTCTGGAGCAGGGCCGTAGCCAGAAAAAAAATCAGGGGGGGGGGGGTTGAAACTTTTTTTTTTACCAAATCACGAAGAGTAGTTCCATAACATAAAATAATTTAAAAATCAGGCTCCATCTATAAACTTCAGTGGACACTCAATATAAACTTCAGTGGACAGTCATGGGGATTTGGTTAAACAGTTAAAATTCATGAGTAAGACAGGGTTTTGTTTAAACCTGAAAATTTCAGGGAGGGGGTTGTTTCCCCAAACTCCCCCCCTTGGCTACAGCCCTGGTCTAGAGAGCCGAAGTTTGCTCATGTGTACTATATACTACTCATGTATAAGTCTACAAATTTTGGTCACAAAATCAGCCCCCCTAAAAAACTGGATTGACTTGTACAGGAAGCAATGTGAATGTTGTATCTTAGCTTCTCTGAAAAGCAACAGCTTAGTCCATCCCGGGAGAACACAGGCCCGCTATGTTTTCTCCGCTGTAGCACAATGTCTGGCCTATACAATGCCTGGGCAGGGAAATGGCATGGAGGCCGGGGTGGGGTGGGGTGGGGGTGACTGCCATTCCCAGGCAGAATTGGTGCTTTTCCCATCTACTTATCCATGGGTCATATCAAAATCCATAATTTTGGCTCCAAATCCTGCCTTTGACTTACATATGAGGTTGACTTATACATGAGTACATATGGTACTTCCAGGTTCTCATTGTTAGGATTACCTAATCCTTGAGTTGACAGACCTGTTTGTTGTTGGGGTTGTCCTGACTAGTTTCTACTACTTGTATTTATGTTTGGAGCCACACTGAAAGCGTATGTTGGGTTTTATCTTCTTCTAGTGTTCTTGAAACAGAAAAGACACTGGTGCTAGCAGAAAAAGGAAGTGAGGAGAATGAAGTTGAATTGCTAACTGCAGGAAAAAGGTTCCGTATTTTCGCCACAATGAATCCTGGTGGTGACTTTGGAAAGAAAGAGGTAATGCCATTCTGTCAGTTTTTGGTTGCTGGAACTGAATACTGTAATATATGTGACATCGTAGGTTGGGGTGGGAATCATATGTGCCACTAGATGTTGTTAAACTGCAAGTCCCAGTAGGAGATTGGAGCTGATTGAATTTGGAAGTCAGTAACAACTAGAGATTTTCCTGATGACCTAATGTACTGTACAGTAATTGCTCGTCCTTTTGTCAGATCAACTGTGTGTGTATTAATCCAAGAGTGAGCAACATTTGAGGATTAGGAGCCCATTTTGGTTCCCAACATGACAGATTACATTGAGAACACAGCTGTTTAAATGTAGCCATCCTCCCCCCCCCCAATCTGTTTCACTTCAGTGCCTTATTAGTTGTTGTTGGTAGAAACAGTAAGTGACGAAAAGGTTAGTTCACTATGATTTGATTTTTCTAAGGGTTTGAGGGCTGTGATTTGTCATGTTGTAGACCAAAAATGCCTTTAAATCTCCTTTAAATGGCTATGTTGCGTTCTGAGGATAAAGTAAGCTATTTTTATTTGACGGGGTCCTGGAAACTATACTGAGGATTCTGTTGAGGTGAGAGGTGATTTTTCCTGTTGTAGAAGCAGATGTGTTGCCATTGACTTAACATAGTGTCTTTGTTACGGGTTTGTAGAAAAACAAACTGCGTGCAGTCCTGTCCAGACTTATCCAGTCCTTTGTTGTATCCACAATGAGCAAAAGAAAAACAAGCCACGAAAATGGAAGAGAAAATCAAAATTTACTCTTAAGTAGCAGAGTCAAAAATCATAATAAAACTTCCAGCAACAAAAACTCACATAAAGTCTCTTGCATTAAATTCATGCATCTTCATAGTAGGCTCTCAGCAAGTATTCAGTAAGTCCCCCAGTAAGTCCCCAAAAGACATTACAAACATCTCCCAGATATACCCCATTCAGGGAGTGGCTCAAGCCTGTTAGCCCTGATTGTTCCAATTACTCAACCATGAGTTGTAATTAACCAGGTGTTTTTCTCTTAACACACACTTACACAAGTAGTGATCCCACAGAAACTTAGTCACATACATGCATATACAGTAATAGTCTTGACATATTGTCCTTTCCCCCTCCTTTTAAAATCCATTCAGTTTCATGAACAAGAAGGATTTTTAAATGTGCTTGTGTAATGGTATGACAATTGTAGTTCTGTTTCCTTTCCCACAGTTATCACCTGCCCTACGTAATAGGTTTACAGAAATATGGTGTCCGCAGAGTAACAGCAGTGAGGATTTAATACAGATTGTAAGGCATAATCTTCATCCTGGGCTTTCCCTGAGAAAGACAAATGACAAAGGTAAATATCCTGGATATGTGTTTAATTTATTTATTTATCATGTCAGAAGTGAATTGAGGATACAGTTATAAAGTATTTAAAAACACAAAGTTAAAAACTTGGCATTAAACTAGATTTCCTTTGACAAGAAGCTGGCCACTTGAAGTGCCTCTAGTGTCACTGTGAGAAGGTCTTCCATTGTGCATGTGGCAAGGCTCAGGCTACATTGTAGTAAGTGATCTGTGGTTTGCTCTTCTCCACACTCGTGGTCCCAGAGCGCAGTCTGTTCAGCACCTTCTAAGTCGCCCAGTCTTCTGTCTTCTGTGTGCCCTGCCCGGAGGGGAGGGGATTTTCTCATCTGGTATCAGCCATGGATTGAGGTTCTGAGTTTTAGTCTGCTACTTTTGGACTCTTGCTTGCTAAGGTGTTCCTGCGAGTATTTCTGAGGATCTTAGGAAGCTGTTTTTTTATATAAGGCGTTGGTATGCTGGCTGATATCTGAACAGAGGACGGGCCAGAGATGTCAATGCCTTGATCCTTTCATTACAGGCTGCTACTTCCCGGCACATGTCAGGTGGTGCAATACTGGCTAAACAGTATAATTTCTCCAGTGGTGTAGGGCATAGACATCCTGTGATAATGCGGCATGTGTCTCATTAAGGGCCACATCTACTGTTTTAACATGGTGAGATGTATTCCACACTGGGTATGCGTATTCAGCAGCAAAGTAGCAAAGCACAAGGGCAGATGTGTTTAGTAAGTGTGGAATTACTACCTTCTTTTTATAGTTAAGGTAAAGGTAAAGGTTTCCCCTGACATTAAGTCTAGTCGGGTCCGACATTGAGGGTTGGTGCCCATCTCCATTTCTAAGTCAAAGAGCCGGCGTTGTCTATAAACACCTCCAAGGTCATGTGGCTGGCATGACTGCATGGAGCGCCATTACCTGCCGTTACCTTCCCACCAGAGCAGTACCTATTGATCTACTCACATTTGCATGTTTTCAAACTGCTAGGTTGGCAGGAACTGGAGCTAACAGCAGGAGCTCACCCTGCTCCCTGGATTCGAACTGCCGATCTTTTGTTCAGCAAGTTCAGCAGCTCAGTGGTTTAATCCGCTGTACCAATGGGGGCTCCTTTTTTGTTTTCAAAAAAAATCTTCCAATGTTAATCAAAACTATGAGGAACATACTAGGGTTCTCATTCACTCTCTTTCTTGCTAGGGACCATTTATTTATCATTCCTCACTATCAAGGGCAATATTGTGCTAAGGCTACACCAGTATCCATGGCTAGGGAAGACAAGCAGTACAGAAATTCTAGATGCCACCTTACAGTTGAGGTTTTTAATCATAATGTCAAGGGACCCATCTACACTTTAGAATTAATCCAGTTTGACACCATTTTAACTGCTGTGATTCAGTACTATGGCATCCTGGTTGTTGTAGTTTGCTGAGGTGAGGCCTACATTCTTTTACAGAGAAGACTAAAGACTTTGTAAAATTATTTTTTCTTCGTGTACTCTGTGAATGCACACTAATGGAGAGGCTGCGCCTGCGCAGGTTCCAACGGAAACTCTTCCCAAGCTGAAGTTTAAATTTTGGCGGTAGCCACGCCCCTCCGTCCCCGGAGGGCATATAAGGCAGCCCTCGGCGCCTGCTCTCCAGTTCCTTTTTTTCCGCCGCAAGGTTCACTTCGGATTCTCATGTCTACGACTCGCTTCAAACGCTTCACTCAGTGTGCCGCTAAGATTCCTGATTCCGACGGCCACGCCAAGTGCCTCTTCTGCCTCGGGGAGGCACATGTCGTCGGTACCTGCCGTTTCTGCCTAGCCCTGACGGCTCAGGCTAGGAAGAATAGAGCCGCGAGGCTTAGAGCGGCGCTCTACGAAAAATCGCTTGCCCCTGAGTCCGCTCCGTCGACATCGGGCGCGAAGCCGTCGCTCAACCCGAGATCGATGTCGGCTCCGGCAGCTAAAGCTCCCTCGGTCTCGTCCAGGGCGTCCAGGGCCTCTAAAACAGCTAAGCCCGCCAAACCGCCGTGCACACTCACCACGGCCACCATGTCGACACGTTCCAGTCGGGTCGGTCCCTCCTCGACGTCGAGCTCGGTGGCCTCCGTGTCCTCGGTTCGATCTCATCTCGGGTCCCCTCCGTCGACCTCTGCGATGAAGATCGCCTTTAAGAGGGCTCATGAAGAAGCTCGTCGGACCCAATCCGACTCAGCAATGGTCCCTCCGACGCCGGGGAAATCCCTGAGGGTTCCATCTAAACAACCGCTCGCAAAGAAGAGGGCGACCCAACGTTCTTCCTCCTCTGCTTCCTCCAAGATAGACGCCCCTTCTTCGGCGACTTCTTCTAGAAAATCCTCTCCGATCGCTCCCGCTCAGCGGCCTCGTCAACCTTCTCCTCGGCAACTTTCTGATGGCGAGTTGCAGGACTCACCCCACCACTCCACCCAGACAGTGAGGGTGCCATCTCCTCGACCTGCTGCCTCACATCGTCCGTCTCGACAACAGCTTTTTCCCCCGACCTCGACACCGGAGCGGGGTAGACAAACCACCCGCCTGGCTCGAGCGGCCCAGGCCTCGGCCTCCAAAGAAACTCGGCCACAGATTGCTCCTGCTCTTGAGGCTTTGCCACCACCAGAGACTGTGTTGTCATCTCCCCCTCAGTCCCCCCAAGGGGCTGAGGACGATGAGATTGATATCGATCGCCCCGATTCCGCTCTCTCGGCCTCGGTGGTATCTCTAGGCCTTGATCTCTCTCCTCCTCATGATGCATATGAGGTGGACCCTCCCTCGCCTACCGACAACATTCGGGCTTTTTCCGAACAGATGATTAGAATGGCTGATGCCCTGGGACTAGAAATCAAGCAAACTTCCAAGGCGGTGTCTGACCCGGTTTTCAAACGGGTCCAAGCCCAAGCCCCTCCAGCCACGCTGTTACCGTTTTTGCCTTACCTTCTGGATGTTATCCAATCATCCTGGAAGACTCCTTCCTCGATTCCTCCTACCTCAAAGAGAATCGAATCATGGTATCGTACGGATGACGACACCTTAGAATGGCTTAAACACCATCCCGACCCAAATTCCATGGTCGTTAAAGCTTCTCAAACTTCCGGTCGTGAATCCACTACCCCTGCAGATAGGGAGGGCAAGAGATTTGATGCGGTCGGTCGGAAGCTCTATTCCGGGACCCTTCTACTTTGTAGAATGGCGAACTATGGGGCCTGTATGGGTGCATACCAGCAGATCCTTTGGGAAAAAGCACAGCCCTTCTTCTCTAAGTTGTCTGACGAAGACCGGTCGGTTATGTCCACCCTCCAGCAAGAAGCCGACTCGTTAGCACATCATCAAATCCAGATGGCTAAGCATACAGGCGACACGGCCGGCAAGATGATCGCCCACGCCATTGCTATTTGTCGCCACGCCTGGCTGAGGTCGTCCGGTTTGTCTTCCTCCTCCAGACAAGTCATCGAGGACCTCCCCTTCGACGCCGTGGGTCTCTTTAATTCCGGCACTGACGACAAGCTTAAAACCAACCATGATTTTAAAGTTCTGGCCACTAAGTGTGGTGACCAGCCCCAAACACACCGCACCAAGTGGTTTCCTCAGCGTTTTCGGCGTTTCCCGCCTCCTCCTTATCGCCATCAATCCTTCAGGCGTCCCTCGGTATCGAACAACCAGAACCGCCAACAACCTCGCCGCGCTGCTCAGCCGCAAAGACAACGCGGCCGAACCACCCCCACCACTGGTCAGCCTCATCGGCGTACCTGACGCCATCTCTCTCTCCCGGGACTCTTTCTACGGTATCGATGCAGTTCTCACTCCTCTGCACCCCTCTCCTCTACCAAATCAACCTCATGGTCGCTTTTTAGACCGCCTGGCTCCCTTCTTTCACCGGTGGAAATCTATCACTTCAGATGCCTGGGTTCTCAAAATTGTCCAAGAAGGCTATGCCTTAGAGTTCGAGGAGCTCCCGCCCACGGGACAGGTTCTTCTCTCCAACCCTTCTCGGGAAATTCTTGCCGAAATCGACACCCTCCTCGCCAAAGGGGCTATTCGGCCTTCTCCATCGGTACAGGACCCTCAAAGCTTCTTCTCCAGATACTTCACGGTCCCGAAGAGGGGCGGGGGCCTCCGCCCCATTCTGGACTTACGTATGCTCAATACCTTCATACGTCCGACCAAGTTCAGGATGGTGTCCATCGCCTCCATCCTCCCGATGCTTCAACGCGGGGACTACTTCGTGTCTATAGATCTACGAGACGCTTATTTCCACGTAGCGATTCGAGAAACCCACAGGCGCTTCCTCTGTTTCAAAGTTCTCGACCAAACCTACCAGTTCACCGTTTTACCCTTTGGCCTCGTTACGGCCCCAAGGGTCTTTACCAAGGTCGTCGCTGTCGTGGCTGCCCACCTCCGGCTCCAGGGGATCACAGTCTTCCCTTATCTAGACGACTGGCTTCTGGTCGAATCCGACCCTGCCCTCCTCCGACGTCACGTCGACTACACCCTCTCTCTTCTAGAATCTCTTGGTCTCCAGCTAAACCCCGACAAATCTCACCTCACTCCGTCGAACAAAATCCGCTTCATCGGCGCCCTGTTCGACTCAATCTCTCAGACTGTCTCTCCCGCTCGACAGGTTTCTAGCCCTTCGCCAACAAATTACTTTCTGCGAGACCCATCGGAGGGTTCGGGCTCGGTCCATCCAAGTATTACTGGGCCACTTGGCCTCCACAGTCCTCACGACCCCGTTTGCCAGGCTCCATCTCCGGACTCTGCAGAGATGGTTTATAGACGTTTTCAAGCCATTTCGCCACCTCAACTCGAGGTTTCTCTCCGTCCCGCTCCACGTTCGTCGGTCGCTTCATTGGTGGAAGTCCCTCTCCAACGTCTGCAAGGGTCTTCCGTTCCACCCGATTCCTCCCTCGACCACCATAACCACGGACTCATCCAATTTCGGCTGGGGAGCCCACATGAGCGGTCTCACTGTTCAAGGCCTCTGGTCTCCTTCCGAGAAGGCCAATCACATAAACTTTCTGGAACTCCTTGCCATCTTCAAGGCTCTGAAAGCCTTCTCCCGCCTGATCTCCCAAAAGTCTGTCCTCGTCCAATCAGACAACACAGTAGCAGTCTTCTACATCAACAAGCAGGGCGGCACGGGTTCAAGGAAGCTGATGCTTCTCTCCTCCCAGCTGTGGTACTGGTGCATAGCCCGCAACATCCAAGTCTCGGCGATTCACCTTCCCGGGATCCAAAACAATTTAGCAGATGCCCTCAGCAGGATGACGACCTGCTCCCACGAGTGGATGCTCGATCCCGAGACTCTTCTTTCTCTCTTTCACAAATGGGGTTTTCCCACTCTGGACCTCTTCGCTTCTCCCCAGAACGCACAGTTGCCTCGGTACGGGGCAAGACTTCCCCCGTCCTCCTTTCCAGGCTGCCTGGGAGACGCCTTCCTTCTAGACTGGTCATCGGAACCGATCTACCTCTTTCCGCCTTTTTCCTCTCATTCCAAAGGTTCTGCAGAAACTCCGGTCGATACCGACGTCGGCGATCCTGATAGCCCCAGCCTGGCCTCGCCAACCTTGGTTCCCGGCTCTTCTTCATCTCTCCAGAGCGACCTTCTTCACTCTGCCTCTCCTGCCACACCTCTTGTCCAGAGAGAACGGCCAGATCCTGCACCCGGATCTCCCCTCTCTACATCTCACTGCTTGGAGGATTCTCGCCTGACCTCCCTCCCGCAGAACCTGCAGGAGGTCCTCCGCGCAGCTCACAAGCCGGCTACAACCAGATCATACACTTATAAAGTCTCTCGCTTCCGCTCTTTTCTTCGTTCCCGTGGAATTGCTGCCTTCCCAACCTCGATACCGATAGTGCTGGACTTTCTTATGTCTCTTGCAGACCAAAAGCTTTCTCTTGCTTCTATGAAATCTTACTTGGCCGCTCTATCCTGGTGTTTCCAGCAACATGGTAGACCATCTCTATTCTCTGATCACCTTGTCAAAACCTTCTTAAAGGGTTACAATAATATCTGCCCGCCGTCTCAGCCTCCTACGCCAGGATGGAACCTCGAACTCGTGCTTTCCCAGCTCACTGCCTCCCCTTTCGAACCTTTGGCTTCGACCGACCTACGTCTACTTTCGTGGAAAGTTGCCTTCCTGGTGGCCATAACTTCGGCGCGCAGACCTTCCGAACTGGCGGCCCTTAGGGTTGATGAACCTTACCTCCGCTTTCATCATGACCGTGCCGTTCTCCGCCCGGACATCACCTTCCTCCCCAAGGTGGTCTCAGCCTTTCACCTTAACCAGGACATTGTCCTGCCCGCCTTTTTTCCAAACCCCTCGTCTCCCCTCGAACGGAGACTGCACCTCCTCGACGTGCGTAGGGCACTCCTCTTCTATCGGGACCGTACTAAAGACATTCGAAAGACTCCAAAACTTTTTGTGGCCCACGCTCCAGATAAACTGGGCAATCCTGTTTCTTCACAAAGACTGTCTCATTGGATTGCTCAGGCTATTGAACTGGCCTACGAACTGGCCAAGCGTCCACCCCCTCCGTCAGTTCGCCCGCGTTCGACGAGAGGCCTCTCCACGTCGACTGCCTTTCTAAGGGGCATCCCCCTAGACTCTATTTGTAGGGCAGCGATCTGGTCCAACCCCCTTACGTTTGTGTCTCACTACAGGGTAGACCAGAAGACCTTAAAGGACTCCGCCTTTGCTAGGTCAGTCTTATCATCCTGTTTGTCCTGAAAGTCTCTTCTTCATGTACTCCCCCTCTATGGATGTTTTTCATGCGACCACCTTGTTGTCTCCTGCTCAGTTCACGTTTGCACTGTTCTCTTGGACAATTGTGCCTTATTTGCTATTGCCTTCCTCCTTTGGGGAATGATGCACCATACTTGCACATGGTTTCTTAAACTGTTATATCGTGTCTCACCGAGTTGCTCTCGGTGTTATGCGCGTGCTTATGCGATACTTCAATGGGCCCTTCGGGCTATGTTATTGGTGTTTAATAAACATATGTTTGGACATTATCTCGTTGTCAGGGTTTGCTTTGGCCCGCCTCCGAGACCTAAGCGTGCTAGTCTCCATTAGTGTGCATTCACAGAGTACACGAAGAAAAAGGACAGGTTGCTTACCTGTAACCATGTTTCTTCGAGTGTACTCTGTGAATTCACACAAGCCCGCCCTTCCTTCCCCTCTGGCAAACCCTCTTCCTTCCTCGTTGCCTTAGCGGCGTAGGAACTGGAGAGCAGGCGCCGAGGGCTGCCTTATATGCCCTCCGGGGACGGAGGGGCGTGGCTACCGCCAAAATTTAAACTTCAGCTTGGGAAGAGTTTCCGTTGGAACCTGCGCAGGCGCAGCCTCTCCATTAGTGTGAATTCACAGAGTACACTCGAAGAAACATGGTTACAGGTAAGCAACCTGTCCATCTCCCATGATTCCATCTTTGAGGTTTTATACACTGCCATATAGACAGAAAGGGAAGCTGCCTGTTCGAATGACTGCTGTCTGTTCCAAAGCAGATACACTGTCATATAATCCAGTTCGATGCAGTTAATCTGCATTCTGAAACTGGACTTTATGACAGTGTAGGTCCAGCCTGTGACTATCTTCTCCCTACCTGGTTTAGATATCATTTTGCTTTCCTAGCAGCCTACAGACAGAAGATTAAAAAGGATATATATAACTGTTTGATATGCTTTGTTCTTGTTAGTTCATATATAATTTTTGTTTCCATGTAAGACAGAAAGAGGAGAAAATAGCATTACTGAACCAATTTCCCTTTTTATGTCTCTGGAAAGGATGTAGCAGCCGGTTGCTCTTAACAAAACTGCTAAAAAACACTTTCCAAGTCAGTGAAGTGGTTTGTCTCTGAAGTTTTTACAGTATCTGCTTTGGAACAGACAGCAGTCATTCAAACAGGCAGCTTCCCTTTCTGTCTCTCCTGAATCCCAGTAGGGTTTTCTTCTCAAAAAGCTTCTGTTCTTAGAAATCAGTTTCACTCCTAGTCAAAAAACTGAAAATCCAGTAGCAACTGTTAACAGTAGTTTTATAGTAGTTTTAATAATAGCTGTGCCATTTTTTCTTTTGTTTAAGTAGTATGGTATTCTTGTGGGTAAGTCTTGCTAGAGAAGGCACAAGTGAATCTTGCACTTGGTGCACGGTCACAATTAGTAAATGTAGAATGTTGTCCAGGTTTAATGTGATGTGTCATTTAAAGTTTCAGTATAATGTATGTCGATCTGGGAGTATGGCCAACGAATTCCTATGTTCAGTCCATGCATTTTAGGTGCTCCAGATTGCAATTATGAAGTTGAATTATTTTGTATATAAATACAGTGTAAGAGGATATTTTATATCCTAATTTCACATAATTTAAGGTGCAAAAATTAGTTGATTTTTACATTGCTGAATCTTTTGTTAATAGAATAAAAGGAAGACTTCCAGTCTATGCATGTGAAGGGACACTAATTAATACAAATACGGATTAAGTGATGAGGTAATAAGACAGAGGGAATTTATTACATGCACTATAGACATTTCAGTGTCTATAGGCCCTGTATGAATGTTTTGTTGGCAGAAAGGGCGCACATGTTTCCAGGGATTTGCTTAACCATAACAGCCAAGCACTTTGGGTTCACCTATATTGTAGTATTAATGCATTTTGATACCACTTTATCTACTGTGGGTCAATTATGTGGAATCATGGAAGTAGTAGCTTTACATGTTTTTGTCCTTATCTGTCAAAGTGCATTGGTGCCTCACCAAACTACATTCCCCAGGGTCTCATAGCTTTCAACATTACAACAGACATTATATTCATGTTTGTATGTTTTTTCAATAACAAATAAGTATGTTCAGTAACTGAGTACAACACTTAGTTTCCAGTATTGTCCCACATAAATAAAAGTCTTAGAAATGCATGGTCAAAGGAATAAACAACTGATGATTACTTCTGTAAATTGTGGTTCAAACTTCAGATAATTTCATCATTGTCCCATGCAAATAATTGTCTTGAAAATGCGCAAAAGAATTGTAAAACAATGTAGAACAACAAGGATTCCCGGGTATTTTGTAATCCTTGTTTCTGGATCAAAATCCCTTCTTCAGGTAGCTTCTGAGGGTTCTTTCATGAGTTTGTAGTAGACTCTCCTGAAGCTTTTGTAAACTATATTTAAAAAAGACAACATAATAGATTTGCTGTTGCCAGCACCCAGTAACATTACACAATTTCTCATTAGTTTAACATCCATTAAACAAAGAAAAACACTTACTTCCACTAAGGAGTTTGTGGCTCTGCTGTAGCACTTCTACTTTGGATAATGATCCTTCTGCCTTCCATTTGCGAGCAGTTAGCTCATGGAGGTAGCTCCCTTTTTAAGGATTGCTAGCTACTTGGAGAACTCATTAAGGGTAATTACAAAAAAACAAAAGAGATCTAGTTTATTTATGTGGGACAATACTGGAAACTCAGTTACTGAACATACTTATTGAAAAAACATACAAACATGAATATAATGTCTGTTGTAATGTTGTAAACAATTTTCATTTCTGCATTATTCATGCGCCTGTAAGGATTATAATTTGTCTGTTACCAGTGTTCTATCCTGTATATCAGTTAGTAATAGACAACTGTATCTCTATACTTATTATAGATTTCTGTGTACTTTAGTGTCTCATAGCTTTCAGCCATGGCCGTTGAAGTGGTATCAGACTGCTTTAATTCTGTAGTGTAGGTGCAGCCTTGGATCTATTTAAACGGGAAATGTTTGTTCCATTATTTTCTCTCTTCAATATATGGACTGTGCAAGGCTCAGTTGATAGTAGCATAGAGGCCAGGTCTAGACTCTTGGAATCTTAGATGAGTGAAGGATGCCTCTTAGGCTGTTTTTCCCCAGATCAAACTGAATGATTGATTTGCTTATTGGTAAGCTTTGGTGATTGCCTAAACACTAGTAGGAAAAAATATACATAGTGCAGTTGTATTCTAAAAACATGTTTAATTCCCGTTCTTGCACATCTGATATTTTAAAAGTGGAGTCCTTCCTATTTTTTGGGCAGCACTTGAGTATTTAAAGATGTTTGTGACTTTTTATTATATTCCTCTAATAAAGCTCCAGTATATAGACACTTGACTGGAAAAGTCTTTGTTTAAGGACAGTGTCTTTTAAAAAGCACTTACAAACTGACTGCTATTATGCTTTCTCTTTCTCTCTCTTTTTCCTCTCCATCCATTCCGCCTCCCCTGTTAGGAGCAGATATAGCAGAACTCATGATGGATTTCATAGAGTGGCTGATGAATCAGGAATTTGGACGCCATGGTATTCTCAGTATCCGGGACATTTTATCCTGGGTGAACTTCATGAATGCTATGGCAGAAAACAGGCTGCCTGATGCTTCTGAGGAGCTTCTTGACATCTCGCCAGTGATGGTTTTTGTCCATGCTGCATGTCTGGTATACATAGATGGAATAGGCTCAGGTAAAGTCAGGCTTCAGATTTTCCCAGTAATGTGTCACTGGATAATAGAGTAAGAGTAGGACATTTGAATCCTGAAAGAAAAGCAAATAACTAGTTGTGTCATGTTCAGTGAAGTGAGTGGATTATGCCTCAACCTTACAAGACCAGTCCCATCTTATCAATAACTGTACTTACACTTTAGCCATTTGAAGTTCACTATTTTTTCTTGCAACCTAGGCACAATGTCCTGTTCCACTGGCTCAGCTGCTTTGGCTCGTGAAAAATGCCTGGGATATTTGTGTGGAAAACTCTCCAAAATTGTGCACCTCACTGAAGAACAGAGGAATGAACTGAGAATTTATGACCTGGAGAGGGAGAGGGAAATGGTTTGGCTTGAGGACCATGTAGGAATTCATCCATTTTATGTACCTAAAGGCAAGAATTGTTTTTTTCTTCTACGGTTTGAGCAAAGATGATTTAAGAGCAAAATATAAGAGAGATGAAATTATACTAGTCAGCTGAATGGGATAATAAAACTATCTAACATGATTTGTGTTCCTGAGTTACAAATGTCATTTCCTAATTGGTTCTATCATAAAAACAGGGGAAATGTTTATTATACTGCACACACTTTGTTTTTGCGGGACATCCAGCAGCACACACTTTGTTTTTGCTGCTGGATGTGCTATAGTTTTTCAGTGAATAACTTATAGGGTCTCAACCAATTCAACATAGTTTATGGTAGCCACAAAAACAAAGTTTCTGACGTATAACAACTACTTTCAAAATAAGTACCACACAATGAAACAGGAAATAATACTTTCAAACCAGGAACAGATTTTTTTCAAATTTTATTACAGCACATAGTGTAATGTCATATAGCCCTGCTACTCTTTTCATGCAGAGATACTGACAACAAATTAAGGAATTACAAGTTAAATTTTGCTATCCCATGTAAAAATAACTTTTCCCACAAATAGAAAGGCAACATGTCAAGGAGAAGCCATTGAGCCTAACTGGGTCTCTGATATGCAGTCTAAAGTACTTGTTCGGTGCATTACATCTCTTTTTGATGTTTAAGCACAAGATAAGGGTTTCTGAAAGTTTGGAAGAACCTCAAAACATCTTTATGGGGAGAGCCTGGTCAAGATAGGAAAACTCCCCAAAATGAACCCACTATCCTGAATGTATTCATTGAGCATGGTATGGTTATTGATAGTTGAAACCATAATCCAAGTGGAAGTGTTTATGGAATGAGGCCTTCTGGGGCCTAGTTGACTGGATAGAAATAGGAGTACCCCACAATGCACCGTTATGTTGCAGGTCCCATGAGTCTTTCTTTTTTTTGATGTAAAAGAATTGTAGCTGTGGTCTTAGTCTGGAAACTAATTCCATCCAATGTCTTTCTCCATGTTGCAGGCCCACTTTACCAGAAGAACTGTGTTTCTGACTATGCTCTAAACGCAGGAACTACAGCCATGAATGCACAGCGGTTGCTGCGGGCCTTGCAGCTTAATAAGCCCATTCTCCTGGAAGGCTCTCCTGGGGTTGGGAAGACGAGTTTGGTTGCAGCCTTGGCAAAAGCGTCAGGAAATTGCCTTGTTCGAATCAATCTCTCTGAACAAACGGTAGGTAGGCTGCTGTAGTCCTATTAGCATTTCTTTCTTTTTGAATATGAGAAGTTTTGCTTCATGTGTCAAGCATTCCTCGTGAGGTTAGGAAAGGGAGAAATATAAATTGTTCAGTTAATCAGATATTTGTTGTTGACTAATAGAAAGCATGTGTCCATTTTTCTCTTCTTGTGTGGCGGGACATCTGGACTCACATTGCTTCTCCTCTTAAGCTATAGGAGAATATCTATTAGAATTTAACATATGGGAAAGCAGGCAATTTGAAATATAAAGAGGAGAATATTGGTTGTACTGTGGATTTGTTATTAAAAATAATGCTTCTTTTTCACTTTTGGGTCTGGAATACATTAATTGACTAAGGCAGAAACTACTTGTAGTTCCTATTGCTCTAAAATAAATTGGATTATTTTCCCTCTGAAGTGTTTCTGTCTTACATGGATTGAAAACATTGGCTTTTCTTTCTTCTTACAAGGATGTCACAGATTTATTTGGCACAGACCTGCCTGTCGAAGGAGGCAAAGGGGGGGAATTCGCTTGGCGTGATGGACCTTTGCTTGCAGCATTGAAAGCTGGACACTGGATTGTGTTCGATGAAGTGAGTTTAGCTTTTTATGATGCAACATCTGAAGACTTTGTTTCTCATTCAGCACAAACAAATGTTCAGAAGCAGCCTAGCAATCTCAGTTGTTCTATTGGTGAGGCTGTTCTTATTTGTGCTTGTCTTTTCTGTTGGAAAATATTGCTGTTTAAAGCAATTGAAATGAGTAGAGAATTAGTAAACATAAATCATGATTCTATTCTAAACTGGGATTTTCAAAGGTTTACGTTCAGGGGGTCTGTTTTGAGAGGTGAAACCTGGCGGTCACAAAATGGTAGCAGGCAGAGGTAAATTTTGGTATTACCAGCTGACCACCAAATCCCGCTTTAGAAATTGCTCAATTCTATGCCTCAGTGATTTTGCTTGCAGCAGAATGGTCCATGGCAATCATTTCTTCAGATAAAGTGTAGGCATTTTCTCTGAAAGGGTCAGAATCATCCATAATTCTGAAATTCTGGTTTAGAATTTCTGGTACTTATGGATCTTTCCCAAGAACACAAATAGATGTATTTATTTTATTGATAACTGGATTATTTAGGGCAAAAGAAGAAAAGTGGGCAATCCACTGCAACAGGAATAACATAAATGATAGAAATTGTTTAGTTGTGTTATTTTAAAGATATTTTTCTTCCTCTGAGAATAGGTTTTAGACTTCTGTAATTTTCTGTTTACAAGGAAGAGTGAAAATGGGCTACTTTCTCTGGAGTTCATCATTACTTGTTAATTTTTATATTTGCAATAATTTATTTTAAATATTGAAAAAAATATTTATTTTAAATATTGAAAAAAACAGAGAAGGGTGCAATAAATAACATGCTAACCGCAGCAAGGTTGTTGATAGCAAGGAACTGGAAAGGTAAAATAAATATACAAATAGAAGAATGGTACAAAGAACTATGGAAATTAGCAATAAACGATAAGTTGAGTTGTAGGTTAAGAGTTAAGAAAGGGGTATGGAAGAAAAATGACTTTGATGAGGTTTGGGGAAAATTTATTGAGAATGGTTTAAAAGAAGTAGATGGGAAATTACCTCCACAAGAAGAAATGGTATTTTGGAAAGAGAATGCAAATTGAAATGGCTCGGAGGGGGATGGGCACAGAGGTGAATAAAACAACATACAAGATACTGGTACATATATTGTTGATGCAATGAATTATGTATGGAATAGAAGAATATGTAATGTTCTGAGGTAGTGATGTATTTTAAGAAAATTAATAAAATTTTATAAAAAAAATAAATAATTTATTTTAAATAAATAATTTCTAAACATTCTGACTTAATTTTTCATTGCATAACAGCTCGTGTTGGCTAAATTCACCCTTGTTACTGTGAGATGAACCAGGAAACTAAGCAATTTTATCAGTCTTTTGTGTAATGCTGTGTATGAGACAACCAGGTAACTAAATCATTTTCTGATGGTTTTTCTCAACTAGTTGAACTTGGCTTCCCAGTCAGTTCTAGAAGGCCTGAATGCCTGTCTGGACCATCGGGCAGAGATTTATATCCCTGAGTTGGGGATGACCTTTCATGTGCAGCACAAAATGACTAAGATCTTCGGATGCCAGAATCCCTACAGACAAGGAGGTGGCAGGAAGGGGCTGCCTAAGTCCTTTTTGAACAGATTCACACAGGCAAGTCCAGGAAATTTTACATAATAATACAATTTACATTGGCCCTTTTGAATTTTCTTTCTAATTATGTTTTTGTAAAGCTACAAGTAACTTTCTCCACAAAGCATTAGCTTGTGGCATTCAAGTGCAAACAGAAGGACTTCCATATTTCAACATTACGGCCCTTAATCAGGGGGTGCAATTATACTCTCTGAGTCAAGTGTATTGACAGCCAGTGTGTGTTGTAGTAGTTTGTGCATTGGGCAACAACTCGGGAGACTAGGTTATGAATCCTCGCTCAGCCATGAAAACCTACTAGGTGATCTTGGGCAAGTCACAGTCTCTCAGTCTCAGAGGAAGAAAGACAACAACAATAATAATAATAACAACAACAACAACAACAACTTTATTTATACCCCACCACCATCTCCCCGCGGGGACTCGGGCGGCTTACATGGGGCAGAGGCCCAAACAACATAGGACAAATATAGGCAACATAATACAAATCATACTATAAAAAGATAAAACAGTAATACAATGTATCAATTAAAACAAAAATACGGGATAAAGAATTGCATTCAAAACACATAAATGGTAAAATCGTAATAAATACAGGATAGATTATTAAAAACCCTCTGGGGCTGATTAATTAATGACTTTAACTCTAAAGGCCTGCCGAAACATCCAAGTCTTCAGTTGTTTCCTAAAGGAAGGTAGAGAGGGAGCCAACCTAATCTCCCTGGGGAGGGAGTTCCAGAGTCGGGGAGCCACGGCCGAGAAGGCCCTCTCTCTCGTCCCCACCAAACGCAGTTGTGAGGAGGGCGGAAGCGAGAGGAGGGCCTCCCCGGAAGATCTCAGCGACCGGGTGGGTTCATAGGGGACGACGCGGTCACGAAGATAGGCAGGTCCCGAACCATTTAGAGCTTTATAGGTAATAACCTGCAAACCCTCTTTGAACAAATACTGCCAAGAAAATCTCATGATAGGTTTACCTTAGGATTGTTATAAGTCAGAAATGACTTGAAGGCACACATCAACCTATTTTTTATCAGAAGAGAGAGTTAGTAGGGAAAAGTAATACAACTCACATGTTCCCAGGAAGGGTAGTGTGGCAAATGCACATTAAGACTGCTGTTTGTTTATTGTTTTTGTTGCTTTCATAATGGTAATAAAGATTAGATAATGTTTTGCCTTCCACTGGATCTTTCTGGGAGAGGAAGAAACTAAAAACCCAAATAGAATGGTATGTTTGCATTTGCATGTGCTTGATTATGTACACAGTACCTTTTTTCTATAGCCAAGTTTCTCAAGGCTGCTTACGAAAGGAAATAAATGGTAAATAAAAACACACATGTAGATAAGAAGATACCGTAACTTACTTTTAAAATTGCATTAAGCTCTATATAGATTTTAACATAGCCATTAAAAAGCAAAAAATAAAAAGGATGCAGTACACAAATAGAGCTGTTTTGTGTGTTTTAATCAGTTCCCAAAGACTATTGAGATAAAACAGGCATGAGCAAACTTCGGCCCTACATGTGTTTTGGACTTCAACTGCCGGTAGGAATTGTGGGAGTTGAAATCCAAAATACCTGGAGGGTTGAAGTTTGCCCATACCTGAGATAGAAAGATCTGCTGAAGGCACAGCAAGGTGAGAGCCAATTCAGCCTCTCTAGGAAGCCGAAGAGGAGACATTGTTAGATCTTTGTTGTGTTCCCACTAACCATCTGTGAGAGGGTGGCAGGACCTAAAGAAATAATTGGGAGGTGAGGCAAGTCTGTATGGACAGGTACAGTCCTGACTGCTTCTATCATTGTCCAGAAATAGGACACATTTCACTGGAGTGTTCAAAATGTTTACAAGGAAGGGAATTGTGGCTGTTTCGTACCATATAATCATTTATATTTTTCACTTTACAATGCAAATATATAGCTTCTGATAATATTTAAGTGTATTTTTCACAAAATCATTCTGTCTGAGATGTAATAAGTGTTACATTTGACTCTGCTGAAGCAACCTTTTCTTGAGAAAAAATTGTGTTGCTGCATGCACACTATATATTTTCTGTATCAACACTTTCATAAACAGCTGTGTGTTTTCTTTTTACTAATGCCATAGGTTTATGTGGACCCACTGTCAGCAGCTGATATGGAGTACATTGGGATTACTCTGTTTCCCGCCATTGGTAAAGAAAATATTGCAAAAATGGTTGAATTCAACAACAAGGTAGATATGGTGCTTCACTTCATTCATCTGTATAGTCTTTTGTGTAGAACAGGGGAATCCGATAGTTGAGATACCTGCATGTGCTACAGAGCCTCTAAAGGGACACCAGCTATGATAACTGCAAGTGGAAAGTTAGTCATCTAGTGCCTGACTATCATTTCAGGCATAGAGAAGTTGCAGAAATGCCTGGAAATACATCTTTGTTAACTGATTTATGCCTGTGTTTGTAAGTCATATGTGAAACAAAATAGGACAGGAACAGGACATTTGAGAGGTAGGCACTCTAGTGTGTCTGAAGTATTGATCATTTTAAACATTTGTTTTGTTGACAGATCACTTTTAACAACTTTGACTTTCCTAATTCACATGGACACTTCTATATTTTAAGTCTAATCAAGTCTGAGCACACACAGATTCTCAGGATTTATTCCCAAGCACAGGCATATGATTATGTTCTTAATATGCTTAAGATCTTTAAGTGCTAAAATTATAAAAGTGTTGTAAAGTTAAAAAGATGTGTGTTTTATGTATATATTTTATTTTAATCTGGCAAAATGCAAAAATTCAATTTTTTCTGAAAAATTAGGATTTGTGAGATACCATTTTGCAGTTTTGATATAATAATAGATTTCTGTTTATTTGAGTTCTTCAAATGTGTTGTCGAAGGCTTTCATGGCTGGGATCACAGGGTTGTTGTATGTCTTTCGGGCTGTGTGGCCATGTTCCAGAAGTATTCTCTCCTGACGTTTCGCCCACATCTATGGTAGGCATCCTCAGAGGCTGTGTGGCATGGATAAACTAGGCACTGCAGACTAATTCAACCAGAGAAATCAGCCATAGCAAAGCACTTGATGAACCAACCTGGACACAGTATATTATTTGAGAACACAGAAAGTGCTGGACCACTCCAACAACTATCATGTCAGACTACACAGAGAAGCCATTGAAATCCACAAGCATGTGGACAACTTCAACAGAAAGGAGGAAACCATGAAACTGAACAAAATCTGGCTACCAGTATTAAAAAAAACTCTAAAATCAAAACAGTAGATAGGAACCAACACTCTGAAGGCAGAGGAGACCCAAGGATGCTAATGACTGAACAAAGGATGCCCCCCAAGCAAGAGACAAAACCTTTCCAATGCTAATTAGGGTGATTAACTGAAACATTAATGCTGGCTTCCCAGTGACAAAGGACTCCTGCCACACCCTGGACTCTCCACAGATATATATTTTTTCCTTTCCTTGCTTAGTTTATCCATGCCACACAGCCTCTGAGGATGCCTGCCATAGATGTGGGTGAAACGTCAGGAGAGAATACTTCTGGAACATGGCCACACAGCCCGAAAGACATACAACAACCCAGTTCTTCAAATGTTTTTAAACAGATCAGCAGAGCTGAATATAGTAATTATAAGTGTTGATTATCCTATATATTGATTAATATAGTTCTAAGTAATTTTATTAATTGGAGGAGAGGGCTGCTGAGAGGAGAGAGAACAATGTTGCTTTGTGGTGGTGCCATTTCAGTAGAGAGCAGATAAATGTGAAACTTACAGCAGTTTTCTGTCCTCCTGTGTCCTGAGATAGAAAAGGTATTGTATGCGGAAGACCAAAATGCCCAAACAAGTATATTTATTAGTTGTGGTTATATTTATATTTCATAATAACTGGCAGGGTCCACAGATGAGTAATTATGAAAGAGGTAAGGTAGTGAGGCAACTATTGCTCCACTTTCTTGTCTCCATTAAAGGTATACTTGATTGATTTCAAGCTTTGATATTAAATGCATACTTTAAACTATAATGACTGATCAGAACAGTTTGGGCACAGTATGTTTCTTCAAATTTTGTAAAAAAAAAAACCTGTTCTACTATATATTTCAAACACTACATGGAAATGTTCCATGTTTAGAATATTTTGTTGAAATGTTTCGTTATGTGTGGTTTTATTTTGTGGGATTTTTCATGTGATGAGTGCGTTTTTTGTGTGGTGAATGTAATCATGTAGAATGGCCTTTGAAACAATAAAAAAAATAGAACAGCTTTTTATTTATTTATTTTAGGGATAGACAATTTGTTATCCTCCAAATGTTTGGGAACAGTTCTATGAGAACCAATTGCATGATTTCATACTCATCTGAATTGCAGTCTAACAAATCTGGAAAGCACCTGTTGCCTTTTGTTAGTCTGTTTACATGGCATAATTTTTTGAATTGTTAACTTTATTCAGATTGATCAAGAGGTCATGATCGAGAAGAAATGGGGCCACAAAGGTGCACCTTGGGAGTTTAACCTGCGAGATCTTTTTCGATGGTGCCAGCTGATGCTTGTTGACCAGTCGCCTGGCAGCTATGACCCAGGCCAACATATGTTTCTGATATATGGGGAGAGAATGCGAATGAAAGCAGACAAAGAAAAAGTAAGGAGTATGAAGAAAGTGCTTGGCCCTGTTAAAATTCTTTCTTTTGCAGTTCTGAAGGTATTCGGTGGTCTAGGGAGCTACCCTTGGTGAGAATAATAATAGTTGCCCCCAAATGTCCTTGTCTGATTTGGACGTCTAAATATATTTCACTTCCTGTTAGAAAGAAACATCTTCCCTGGACCCTAAAAACCCAGTCAGGCCCAAAAACATGGTGAAATTGCCTGTATGCCTATAGTGAAGAGTTATGGACCATTTTTTTCCCCAAAAGACCATTATTGTTCAAAAAATTAGACACCGGGGACCACAGTGCCCTAGGGTCTCATGTGACACACAGGCTTTTTTCTTTATCCCCAGTCTAAAGTATGTTAGGTTCTTAGTCCAAAACTTTATACATTCTGAATTACGTTCTAGTTTCTTTTCTATGTTATTGGCACATGTGAAATTACTTCTGTATCTGAGATGAACCCTGTGATGGCTCATAGACCAAGGTGGGGTGGTAAAGAGTGATCTCCCTTTTCCCAAGAATCTTGGATAAGACTTCTCTTATCCATATCATTTCATTTTAATGAGTGTGGCATATGTGGAATCTCATGCAAAAGTGTTTGAAACTCATCATGTGTTCAGGGTGTGTTTGAGAGAACATACGTTCCTGATATGACCACTAAATGTCCTATCCATGATTTCGAAATACAGTCACATAGATTAGGAGAGGACTTATCTTGTGTGTGTCTCTAGTTATCCATCTAGGAAGCCTGCACGTTCACTTGAATCACTAGGATTTCCAGAGCTTGAACGACAACATCACTCCCTTAATTTTGCAGCTGTGTTCTCCAGTAATTCTCAGTCTGCATAGCTAATCAGAGTTTAACAATCATTTTTTTTAATTTTTAAAGAGCTAATTTCGTTCAGGATTTTATGCAAGATTATTATGCAAGAACTCGATAAAAATATCAGTAAATGATACTTGAATAACATACTTTATACTGGGGAAAGTTACTGACTTCACATGAATAACTTGATTTTATGTAGTGAGTGCAGAACATTTCATGATGGATACGTTTTTTCTGAAGTAAACATCTAACAAATGTCAGAAACATTTCTCCCTATAACCTATTCAGAGACAGTAGGTTTTGTGTAAAACAATTTCAGAATATTGCATGGTGAAGACTGTGGTAGAGGTGGTGCATGAGCTTTTTGATGTGAGCATAATCTGTCTGCCTTTTGGGGGTGGGCCTGTTTTAGGTAGTGGCTCTGTTCAAGGACATTTTTGGCCAGGATGCTAATCTATACATAGGAACCAGGCAATTCCACATCACTCCCTACAATGTTCAGGTGAGAAACTTAACAAAATTGTTGCTTCTGTGTATTCCTTTTGAATTTCTACCCAATAACCCTGTGCACCTGCTAATGTAGTTGCATTTTTATTTCTGAATCTACTGAAGGTTGGCTTCTCAGTACTCCCCCGTAGCAACTATGTCCCTCCTCCTGGCAGAAAGCTGTCTCTTCTCCACCATTCCCTCCAGCCCTTAGAGGCCCTCATGAAGTGTGTGCATATGAGCTGGATGGTCATATTGGTGGGCCCTGCAGCTGCCGGGAAGACCAGCCTTGTTCAACTATTGGCATACCTCACCGGTCATCAGTTAAAGGTTATGGCAATGAACAGTTCCATGGATACAACAGAGCTGTTGGGTGGATTTGAGCAAGTAAGTACATTTGTACTCATTAGAACAAGTTGATGCAAACAGGAAGTCCACTTATGTGTAGTTTTTTTTTGTATTGTCTGCATTTTTGAAAGGTCATCTTCTTCAGAACACATGCTCATAGACTGTCTGGTCTGTAGAGTGCACTGTTTTATGCTTCTATTATTGTTCTCCTCTATATTTGCCACATTACCAGAATATTGTCTTGTACCAAATTTTAAAAAGCAGATGCATATGATAAATTGTGTATATTTAAAATTAGTGACAGCAAATTAGAAACACATATGCTTCTGCGGCATGATAGAGATAATGTTGTAGATAAAATGGGAATGCATACTGCTTAAAAGGGCATCTAGCTTAAGTTGTGATCCCTAATATTATTGTTTAACCTCACATGTGATGTTTAATGAAGGCAATCTGTTTCCTTAATCAAGATTAGTTATGCTCAGACAATGGAGTCTTATCTGTTCTGATTAATCTCCTAATTGACTGCTGTTTATTTTCAATGCTTGAGTGCCACTGAGATTGATGTAATAAAATGTACTATAGATCGACATCATTAGGCCTTGGAAGAGCTTACTGGAGAAAGTGGAGAACGTTGTGAGCACTCTTCTGAGAGATAGTCTTCTGCTCACTACTATCTGTCCGGATGATGCTGAGGTTGTGCTGCGTGCCTGGAGTACCTTTGTTCTTAATTTCAAACCCAAGTCTCTGGGGGAAAGAGATCAAACTATAACCATGGAACTAGTAAACAAACTGGAGGGGGTGCTTGTACTTCTCCAGCGGCTGAATTTAAAGATCAGCTCTTACTCAAAGCCAGGTATGTGTGGAAACTACAGAAAACAATTGTGTTTTACTTATTTCTTGTATCAGTAAAGAATATAAATTAATATTAATTGCAAATTTATGATTTTTCATGTTTATGAAATAATATTAGAATTACCAAAAAGTGTTTTCTCTTACTTCAGAATTTTCAAGATTGGTGGAAGAGTTTCGACACTTTAAACTGCAAGTTCAGTCTCTGGATAGCAGCAGTCATGGCACTTTTGAATGGGTCGATGGGATGTTGGTTCAGGCTTTGCAGTCTGGAGACTGGCTTCTGATGGACAATGTTAACTTCTGCAGGTAAAATAGAGCTATATTTTAGCTTTAAAAAAAGATATTTCTTTAAAGGAACCTAGAAGTCATCCATTCAGATATGATCATTACAAATCCAGTTCTGAATCAGATAGAAATATGCACTAGGGTATATCTTGTTGTTCACATTATTACTCCATAATCTAGTAATATCTATTTTACAATAAGAATTTTACTTCACTAATGTGATAGATAAATTGGATGAATGTGACAGATAAATGGGGCCTGTCACAAAATATTGCTGTGGTTTTTTCTGACAGTATGGCCAGATATGTATATTTAGAGGTGGCTGAAGTCTTACTTACAAGGCGGAGAACCAGGGTAATGTCACATAAAGAACACAGATATGAAATTACTGCAGTGTGTTGTTTTCTTCCATTTCCCTGAACTCTTTGACAGTGGAATAGACAGTGCAGGGAAGTGTGGAATAGACTCCTCCCTTTGAAGGTCTTCAAACTGCAACAGTGCCGTAGTTGTGTTTTCCTGCATGGCAGGTGTTGCTAAGTGTCCCTTGTGGACCCTTCTGATTTATGATTCTTTGATTTCTGGTAATCTTTGTGATGCTTATAGAATATTCTTCCAGTGAGGTTTTCATATTATGTTCTTTCAAGTCTAAACCTGCTTATGGTCACTCTATCCCAAATTTATTCAAATGAGGTTTGCCATTGCATTTTTTTCAGGCTGAGAGGTTGACTTGCCTAAGGTCATTCCAGGGGTTTTCAGGCTTGTGTGGAGATTTGAACTCTGCCTGTTTGGAGTCTTCAAATCCCTGCATGGTATTTTAAAAATCTAGATTTTATAGTGGTTATAGAAGAAGGGGAAACTCTGTTTTCTCTCTTACAACAGGGTTTGTCTTGTACATGCTCCCAACACGTAAAGGCTGAAAGACAGGTTGACTGTGATTTTGTTCTTCGTAGCACCGTTTCAGATGTATATGAATGGGTTAGAGAGGAAATGAAATCCTACCTGTGAACAGGTCACAAAGGATTGTTGTCACTGAATAATAGTAATGGAAAAGTGATTTTAAACCAGCATTTTAAAAAAAGAATATTTGACACTCTTAAATATGTTTCATGTGCATTTTGTTTGAGTCAATTTTATAACAGTTTACTCTTCTTAAATATAGCCCTTCAGTCCTGGACCGTTTGAATGCTCTGCTTGAACCTGGAGGAGTCCTTACCATGAGTGAAAGAGGGGTGATAGATGGCGTAATCCCCACAGTAACTCCCCATCCCAATTTCAGGTGCTTGCTGAATTTCTATACACTTTTTTAAATGACTGTTCGTATTTGTGGATTATGTTTTGTGAACTATATTGCAGATGAAGTGTTTAAGATATTGTTGCAATACTTGGAAAACAGGTGTTCTGTTGGAATACATAGCAAACTGTTCTCATTTGTTCTGTCTCATTGCCCCTTCCTAGCAAAACACTAAATTAGCACTTCCAATCTTTTCAACCAAGCAATGCAACTACAGTCATGCCAAAAGTCATAGCTGTAGGAGAACACAGTAGTGAAAGAATCCCATGGAACTGGAATAATCAGTTGTAGAGACAATGTGACTCCTTTGGCCACACCAATTGGATGCAGCCTGCAAAATGATATCAGGCTTTGAGACTTTTTGCCAGCCTCAGGTCTGGATTACTAACAGAGCTAAAACATCAGCATTATTTCAATTTTACCTCATACAAGCCAATTTAGAAGTGTTAATTGTTACAATTTCTTATCTCTAGTCATTAGGTACCTGCAAGGCTGTGATGTTGACTTTTCTCCCTAACTTTGCTGTTTCCAAGGCATAGCAGAAGACAAAAGAGTTATCAGATACTCAGAACATACCCTTGTTAAACTAAGTAAATTCTGGTCTTGTGAAAGTCAGTAAACTAGTCTTTTTAAAAATATGCTAAATTCTAATTTTGTGGTGTGTTTTGAAATTTATTAGGCTTTTCTTGTGCATGGATCCTTCCCATGGGGAAATATCCCGAGCCATGCGAAATCGTGGAATTGAGATCTACATTCCTGGTGACAATAATGAGAATTCCCTGGGTCCTCATGACATCAAGCTGATACTGCATGGACTGGGATTGTTAGGAAACAGCGTCTGTGAGGCATTAATGGCTCTGCATACAGAGGCTAAGGGAAGCATAGCAGGTAAGACAAGGTCATAGTAACAAGGCAGGTGTTTCATAACTTGTCTCTTTAAACAGCTTGCTGAAATAAAAAATGTTTTCAGGGTGTTATGAGGTTTCTGAGCTGTATGTCCATGCTCTAGCAGCATTTTCTCCTTAAGCCTTTGACAGTACACTTGCTGGCAAAGGGTAAACAGAGATGGAGCCAATTTAGCCTCCTGTGGGGAAAGGAGTCCCAGAGTGACAGAAGTAGCCACTAAGAAGGATCTCTCTCATGTCCTTGCCAAATGATACTGTGATGAAGGGGAGGGGTGGAGGCAGTTTTCTCATGTAGATCTCAAGATTCTAGCAGATTGGTAAAGGGACATATGTCTAAACCATATAGTGCTTTAAAGGACATGACTAGCCCTTTTGATCAATCTGAAACATTCATAGGGACTCTACAGATGTGATTATTGGATGGAAATGTCTGTCTTTTCAGGTTCCACATTCACCCTGTCATCTTTGATTCATGCTGCAACACTAATAGTGCAGCAGTTACACCGAGGACTTGGCTTGTCAAAGAGCTTTTATAAAGCGTGTTTGGAGATCTATGTTTGTACACAGCATTCGCAAAACAATCAAAAGGTGAGCCTGTTTTTTAGATGCACCTGTTCTGCTTTGTCGGCAGGTTCACATATGTATCTTCCTTGCTTGTTAACTGTAGCACCAAGCGAGGTCTGCGAGCCATGATATCTATCACAGCATGCAGCTTCACAGTTCGTGTCTTAAATCACTTCTTAAACTATGGGTCCTGACTCAAGTGGGTTTCCCTTCACTCAATTTTTGGGTCCCAAAAATTTGGCAACAGCAGAAGGTTTCTGAGTGTCACCTAGTGGCTGCTTTAGATATTTACACAAATCTGTTGTGCAGTGGACTCCAAAGAAGGTGCTTTATCTGTAGTCCACAAAAAGGAATATTAGCATGTTTGGCAAGCCTTGCAAATGCTGATTTGTTACAAATAAATGTTGATTTTTATATTTATTTGTGTGTGTGTGTGTTTGTGTGTGTGTGTGTGTGTGTGTGTGTGTGTGTGTGTGTGTGTGTGTATATATATATATATATATATATATATATATATATATAGCCATGAAACATTTATCGGGCCAAAAGGGGTCACGAGTGGAAATTTTTAAGAGGCCCTGTCTTAAATAACTGGGGAACATGTATAGTATGGCCCTCATATCCACAGGAGAGTACAAACTGCATCACCTACCCTCCAAAAATATGTCCTCTCTAGGAGTTTTCTAGATTTTCCAGGTGATTCTATAGTATGCTACTGTAGTAAATTACTGGAGAAATGCATTAGAGGACCTAGCAAAATCCTACAGATGATACCTCCAAGGCAACATGATGGTAACTCCTGGTGGAAGTAATTCATTTCTGCAAAGTTCACTACTATCCACAATTTCCTATTCCCATGCTGAGTTCAGAAATATATCCCCATGGATATGGAAATCATACCGTATAAGCAGAGGTTAATTGTTGTGCTGCATAGATGATCACAAATGTTCCCCAAACAGTTTTCATTCTTTTTTCCCCTCAGTGAGGGCACTTTAATGGCATCCGTTTATGTCTCCTTATATATTAGCTTGTGCTGGACTTGATAATGAAACATGTTTCAACTTTGGATTCTGAAGAAACAAAGGGTACTTCCCTCATTGCTTTGGGATTATGGCCAGATTCAGCATCCAGTGCTTTGTTTGCAGCTGAAGATTCTCTCCTTTCTACTGTTCATAATGATGGCCAGGTCCTGGCATATTGCCTGAACAGGCAGAATATTAAAAACAGCAGGTAGGCTAAGTGATACTGTTATTAAAGCTAAAAAAAATATTTCAGCTCAGTTACTCGATAACAGTATTGGTGTTGTCTGTGAAATGCGTACATATGGGTTTCCCAGTGTGCCTGCACAGCTTTCAGAACCTTCTAGAAGCTCTTAAATGCAACATTTTGGCAGAAGCCCCGCCCACTCTCCCCATGTAGTATATATATATATATGCCCATGGGCGGGGCTACGCCTCAGTTCTTCTTTCCGCGCAACAGCAGTTTGTAGAAACTTTCTAGCTCTCTCTTTACACTTTTAACAGCTATTTGACCACTGACTGTTTGACCATTGCTGCCTCTCTCCTGCCCGATACTTACCTATGAACTGGACTCTCCTACTATCCTTAACTCTCCAATCCTGGCCCGGCTATTCAACGACCAAGGCCAGATATGTCTACTTTAAAAAGTGCGGGGCAAGTGGGGTTAAATTGTCCGATTCGGATGGACACAATATGTGTCTTTTATGCTTGGGAGAGGGCCATGTCCCTCAGACTTGCCCCATTTGTAAAGCTTTTACCCCCCAAGCGCACTGTAATAGGGAGGCCCACCTCAAAGCTGTCCTCTACGAGCAGGCCCTAGCGCCAGAAGCGGCATGTGGCTCGAAACGGCCCCTTTCCGAGTCTCCCTCCCTTTCCTCCTCTGCGGAGGTGCAAGAGTCGGGGAGGAGCTTGGAGGCAATGATGACTTGTAGAAGCGCCGAGGAAAAAGCCCAAGCCTCACAAGGAGGCTAAATCAAAGGAAGGGCATAGAAAGCCCAAAAAAGGGAGGCTACTCACTGGTGGGAAGCCCTTGAGTCCCCCATTTCGAGATATTGCTGGCGAGGAGGGTCTTCGGGACCGAGGCTCCCTGGCTCCGCCACCGCACCAGGAGGCTCTGCCCCAGCTTTCCCCTACTGAGCCCGTGCAGGCTCCAGAGGAAGTGAGCGGTGTTGCCGCGCCTGAGGATCCTGCCCAGGATGCGGGATCCTCCTGCAGACTCTGCTGTACCCTCTGCCTCGCTCAACACCAGAGGCTTAAGACCTTGGGAGGGAGCGGCAGTGCCGCAGCGGCGAATGACAGCCTCGTAGAAGGGCAAGAGCCCCACAGTACCGTGAGCGCTCCCCATCCCTCAGATCCTGGGATTCCCACTCGAGGAGCCCTTCTAGGGCCTCCCTCTATTCGTGGACCCATTCTCCTGGCCGCAGCTCCCTCTATCGGTATCCTGATTTTCTTTACTCTGCTTATCCCCCTCCACCTCCATTCCCTGGCTATGGAGTCCCCTATCATTATTTTGACTATTATCAGAACTGAGAGGAAATGCCCTTGCCGGTACTGAGGTGGCTCCCTTAGGCCCTTCCTCCTCCACCTGCCCAGCCTGCAGTCTTAAGCCGAGCCCCCAACCACCCCAGAACTGACCACCTCCCTGCAAGCGCCAAAAGCACAGATAGCCCACCAGGAAGGGGAACAGGCCCAAAGCCATGTAGCACCCACTCAAGCGTTGGGAAGTGAAGGAGACCTAGACCCTTGTATGGGGGAGAGTGCATCTCTGGTTTTGCCACAAGGAGAGGCTGAACAGAATCCTCAGCATATTGAGGAATTTTGAAACTTCTCAGCTCTCCTCATCAGGCTTTCGAGGGCCCTCAATCTGCAAACACCAGAACCCACTAATGTGGTGGAAGACCCATGGTTTTCTTCCTCAGAACAACAAACACCAATGCCTGCGGTGCTCCCAACCATGCCATACCTGTTGCAGGTCATTAAAGCTGTCGGCATGGTGCCATCTCTGGTTCCGGCTACCCCTAAAAGGGCTGAAACACTTTACAAAGTTGATCTATCTACGGCTTCCTAGCTTGCTAAGATGCCTAAAGCTAACTCAGTTGTGACAGATGCTCAGCTAAAACCAACCCAGAAAGCTCAGCTTACTACCTCTGACAGGGAAGGGATGCTATGGATGCTTGATGCTATGGCAAAAAGTTTTGTTCCTCCGCCTGTCTTTTTGCTTGGACGGCCCACTATGGTGTCTATATGAGCGTCTACCAGAACTTTGTTTGAAACAAAACTGGACCTTTTCTTGACTCCCTTCCCTCTAACGAACAGACTCTGGCCAAGGCGTTTAAACAAGAAACACATTTACTCGCGAGCCTCCAAAGGACCTGGCAAAAAACACCGCTGATGCTTCTGGAAAGCTCCTGGCGGGAGCTATTGCTTTACGTAGGCACGCTTGGCTGAGGGCCGCAACGCTCTCCCCGTCAGCCCGCTCCCTTATCGAAGATCTGCCAATGGATGAAGCAAGTTTGTTTAACCCAGAGACAGACTCACAACTCGAGCACTCTCACAAAATGAAGCAAAGAATTAACAAATACGGTCAACAGCCCTATCAGCCCTACTCATACCAAGACCGTCAACATTGGGGCTACCAGTCACAGTATTACTGAAGGCGTTATAGCCCGTCATTCTCTCAGGAAAGGCAATGCCAACAGCACATCTTCCCGGGGAATTGCAAGCCACCCCTTCCCGTTAAGGGTCAGTACCTAAACCTACAGACAGTAAGAATTGGTGTTTTTAACCTAGTCTCTTCATCCACCAGTTCCATTTCCCCAGTTCACTTTGTGGCCCAGTTGGCCCCTAGTTTGGTGTCTGTGCCATGTTTCTTCCTCCTGAATGATCACCCGTTGTACCTTGATAGGCTCTCACCATACCTTAAGAGGTGGCAACAAATTACATTGGATACATGAGTTTTGAGCATTGTGGAGAAAGGATATTCCATAGAATTCCTTTCTTCCCCACCCGTAGGACGCGTTTGTCCCCGCTCCTTCGGAAGAGCTCCTCGAGGAGGTATCTTCCTTGATTGACAAAGGGCCAATTTCCCCTATCCCGCCTCATCAGGTTCACCTTGCCTATTTTTCCCGTTACCAAATGAGGTGGGGGCCTCCACCCTATCCTGGACTTGCATGGTGTTAACCAGTTCATTAAGCCATGTAAGTTTCAGATGGTAACACTTTCAATGATCCTTCCCCTTATTAAGAAAGGGGCTTGGTTAGCATCTGTGGATTTAACAGATGCATATTTCCATGTTTCTATTAGAAAAGACCACCGTAGATTCCTTAGCTTTGCTGTAGGCGGCCACTTCTACTCTTACAATGTTGTAGTTGGGTGATACCTAAAAGAACAATGGGTTCCCCTAAAACTGTGGAGACCAAAATCCACTGCTTGTGGTAATATGAAAATAACCAAATAAACTCAATGTATATATTACAATAACATATATCCAAAAAACAGAACTGTTCCAATCGCATAGAAGTAGAAACCAGCGGTTCTTCTCTTGAAGTATAAGGCCAAGTTTTTCATATGAGTAAATGTCCTGTTCTTTATTACATATGAGTAGACTCCAGTTCTCATATAACTTGACTCAAACCTGCAACCGGTTTCGACTCACAGAAGTCTTCGTCAGGCGGTTGGGTCTACAAATAATACATATCATAAATATATACATGCAATTAAATAATTTGTACAGAAAGTTTACGAAAAAGTTTACAAAAAAGTATATTCAGGCACTCGACTTACTTCAATGATCAACAAAGGTTCAACTTTTGAGACAAAACATTTTAATAAACGTTTGTTATCTTTACTCATTGTGTGTGGCCCTTTAAGAGGAGTCTGTGTCCTGACATACAATGTTCTCCCCTTCGGTCTATCTATGGCCCCAAGGGTCTTCACTAAATGCATGTCGGTGGTGGCAGCCTATTTACGCTAGCACCATATCACAATCTTTCCCTATCTGTATGATTTCCCTATCTGTATGATTCGCAGATTTCTGCGACCAGCTAAAGTCTGACATTCGTTTCACTTTATCTTTCCTGCAGACCCTAGGTCTCATTGTCAACCCACCCAATTCATCAATTTTATCGGTGCTATCATAGACTCAAATGCTCAAAAGGCCTTTTTGCCAGAGGAAAGATTTAGAAACCTGAGGTCTCTGATCAATGAGCTGTACCATTAGGGCCGGGCCTCTGCATGGTCAATCCAACCTGTCTTAGGCCATATGGTGTCTACCATGACCGTCACCGCATTTGCCCGACTTCGCCTGAGACCTCATCAAAACTGGTTCGTCCGGGAATTCAATCCGCTCTGCGACTGTCAGAGCCACATTCTGTTTCCTCCTCAAACAGTCTTGAAATCTCTCTTATGGTGGACAAGGAGGTGCAGTGTTCGTTCGGGCCTCCCATTCACTTCTCCCATCCATCTCTCTCCTGACAGCCCACGGCCGTTGGTCACCATCAGAACTGGAATACCACATCAATGTGCTAGAGCTCTCAGCTATGGAGAAGGCCCTCAAGTCCTTTGCCCACCTGGTCAAGAACCAGGTTGTCCAATTGGTCACGGACAATACAACAGTAAAATTCTACATGAACAAAAAGGGAGGAACCCGTTCATTGACACTACTCTCCATTGTGACCCGAATTTGGGAGTGGTGCATTCAAAGGAACATTTCCCTAATGGCAATTCATCTGCTGGGGGTGGACAATGTGTTAGCAGACTCTCTGAGCAGAACAACGCTGAGCAATCACGAGTGGCATCTCCACCACAGAGTTCAGGTTCATCACCTGATGGCGGGGAACCCCCCAGGTGGACCTCTTTGCCTCACCCTCAAACGCACAATGCCCATGGTTCTGTGCGCGGATGTGCCCTCACGCATCACCAGGCTGTCTAGGAGATGCATTCCTCTTTTCATAGGTGCCAGAGCTTCTGTATGCATTTCCACCACTTCCAGTCTTGACCAGAGTTGTGGCCAAGATTATTTCGGACAATGTGGACTGCATCCTGATAGCTCAATGGTGGCCTCGGCAGCCCTGGTTCGTGACCCTCCTGAAAGCGTCGGAGAACGATTACATCCGGCTGCGAAGCAGTTCAGACCCCCTCACAGTCCAGGACAACCTCGTCAGGTACCCAGATGTGGCGTCTCTATGACTGACGGCATGGAGGATCAGGCCACAGCCACCTCTCCGATGCCATCCGACAGATAGTGCTCGCAGCCCGACTAAGGGAGCGTATACTTACAAGTGGTCTCGTTTTAAGAACTTTGTCTCCGCTTCTGGAGCTGACCCTTTCACAGTCCCTGTTTCGGTGATGCTTGACTTCTTGGTCCATCTCTCCTCGTAGCACATGTCGCTCTCATCGATCAAAAGCTACATGGCTGCTTTGTCCTGGTTCAGGAGGAAGGCAGGGCAGCCTTCTCTTTTTCAGGACCCTCTACTTTGTTTATTTTTGAAGGGATACAAGAATACTCACCCACTTAGCTCCTTGCCTCCCCCATCGTGGAGCCTAGAGCTGGTCCTGTCACAACTATCGAAGCCTCCTTTTGAGGCGATGGCGTCCAGTGACCTCACTCACCTTTTTCGGAAGACCGCGTTCTTGGTTGCAATCACTTCTGCCAGGCGAGCGAGTGAAATTGCCGCCCTACAAGTGGACGCCCCTTACATCCGATTTTCGGATGACAAGGTGACCCTTCAGACAGACATGTCATTCCTACCCAAAGTGGTGTCTCATTTTCACATGTGTCAAGACATTGTACTGCTCGCCTTTTTCCCTAATCCATCCTCCCCCCGGAGGCGTTCCTCCATTCCCTGGATGTCAAAAGGGTGCTATTGTTTTACATCAGCAGGACTGCCCCTCACAGAAAATCACAGAAAACACCTCCCAAGAAAGGATTATTCCACAAAACCAGTTGAGAAGGGAGTGAAGCAGTCTATATTACCAAAGTCATTGTTATTACTATAATTACTATTATTATTATTCGTATTATTATTATTATTGGATTACCGTGAACTGTGAAAACAAATATAATCTACCTCCAACTATTCAAAAACACTAAAATCAAAATATATAAAAATTACTGTCATATAATAAAACAGAACAATACAATCTCTAAAATCAGAACACTAAATAAACAACAACACTCTGAAAACAGGAGAATTCCACACAGGGAACAATCAGGGCCACCTAACAACTCCCAACAAAGTATTCCTATCACCAAAGCCTGACAAATCCTCTGTTTTTTTTTTTACATGCTAATCATTTTCCCTAATTCCATCATTCATACTTATTTCTTTATTTTATTTATTACAATATTTATATCCCACACTTCTCACCCAATACGGGACTCAGGGCGGCTTACAATAAAACACATATATAAAATTGTACAATACATTCTGAATCAATTAAAAAGTTATTATATTACATGTACTTCCCTCCAACAACACTGAGCTTCTGAACTTCTCCACCGAAAGCTTGCACGTTTGAATTGGGGAAGCGGACAGACCCCCACTATTAGCCCCAGCTTCTCCCAACCCTAAAGTTCAAAAACATGCAAACGACAGTACATAAATACGTACTCCGGCGAGAAGGTAACGGCGCTCCATGCACTCATTCCACATGACCATCCAGGAGTCTACGGACAACGCCAGCTCTTCAACTTAAAAATACACATGAGCGCCAACCCAGACACGACAGGACTTAATGTCACAGAAAAACCTTTACCGTTTACCTTAACTACCAACAACTCCTCAATACTTTATTTCCCATACCACCATACTTCGCCACAGCAACGCATGGCCGGGCACAGCTAGTGATTTGTAATAACCATGGGTTAGTAGTACACATGTACTTAATAAACCATTATTAAGCTAGTTTTCATGCCTCTCGAGTCCCTGCTGTCATTCTACTCAGCTGTACATAACGTGTGGTGGGAAGGCTTAATTTGGTAGGATATGCAGTTTGACCTAGAGTTAAGACAGCTAGCCATCACTAGTTTACAAGACTGTTGCTTCGCAGGCATTTTTGTAATGATAAAGAGACATTCTTGGATTTTTTTTCTCTATGTGTCTTGGAATAACCTTTCTTCATAACTTACATTTTTTCAGGACACTTCCTCTTACTATTTGTGACTTTGAGAAAATTTTGCAGTCATCTAAGCCAGATTGTCTAAAATTTGACGCAGTTGAGATCAGTGCTTCTTGGGCAGATGACATGGAGGTCCTTTCTGCAGCAGTCAAACTGTTCATAGAGAAAGCAACTAATCAGGACTGGACGCTGAGAGTTGGGTGGCTAAATCAGCTAAAAAAGAGCCTACCTCAAGTGCCTGGTGAGGAAAAAAACCCCTTTCTTTTGTCTTCAGCAAAACTGACCTTTATTTTTGTAGTAGAGGGAGAGAAACATAATGATGGAAAGCATGAGGACCATGCATGGTATTTATTTGAGTTTTGATTAAGCTGTTTCTGTATCAGCTCCATATCTCTGCCATCAGGCATTTGGAGAATAATAATATAGACTGCTGGGGATGTTGTTCTATTTTTGTTCTATTTTAATTGTACAGTATTTTAACTTTTGAATCCGTGACACAAATATTTAACTGTTTTTTAAAAAATGTATTCATATGTATATGTATTTGCCTTGATTTTAAATTCTATTGTATTGTGTCATGTCATTGTTGAGTCCCTATGGGGAGAAAGGCGGGATATAGAAATAAAAGTAAATCAATAAAATAAATAAGCTTCAAGCCCTCAAGGGCTCCTGAGTCAATTAACAAATGATGGTGCTTCACATATTCTCTTTAAGCATGTAGTATTGAACATCTGGATCACTGCCTGAATTTTGGTATTGTCATACTGTGTAATTCTGTGCATTCTTACCTGGGAATACTGTGTATACCCGTTTCTAAGTCAACCTCATATATAAGTCGAGGGCAGATTTGGGGATCAAAACTATAGATGTTGATATGACCCATGCTGCTAAAAAGAAAATAACTCCACCCATTCTAATAATATTAATAATAGCTATTATTATTATTATTATTATTATTATTATTATTATTATTATTATTATTATTGTATTACCCATGTCTCCTTGCGACTTGAGATGGGCTATAGCATATAGTCATAGAAGGTTTTTGTACCCAAATTGAATGCTTTGAAGATTGAAATCCAGCTGCTGTTTACAGTCTTACTTTGTTCTACAGATTCGGTGTATATCTTTCTGGAATCTGGTGCTGCATCACTGAATAATTTCTACTTTAGCCCCCTCTCAAGTGGAATCAGTAATGTAATAAAAATGCTGCAACCAAATATTACAGGTAAAATGCCCTCCATCTGCTTTGGTTTGTGTATGCATGTTCACATAGACAGATACCCACTTCATCCTGTGTTTTTGAAGTTAGGAAGGTTAATGATAGAAACTGACATACCCTTTGGGAGTTTCTTTTTTGGCACATTCCAAGGAATGACTCCTCACATACTCTCTGTTTTAATGACTGAGTAAAAAAGGGATTCTTTCTTAACATTTATGACTATTTTTCCTATTTGACTGTCTTTTAAGATGAGCATGTGATTCCTATGGATCCCAGGTGGAACATGCAATGCTTGGATATGATGAGCAATTCAGTGGATTTTGATGCAGAAGTGGAACATTCAGACCAGCTGCTAATTCTTCTGAAGTCACTTTCAAATCGGTAGGTTTAATCATATATATCTTATGTTGACTAGAGCAATTAAAGCTGGCCATTCACATTATTTGGAATTTTAGAGCTTTCATTACGCAGGAAAATGAGATTGGTAGTGGGAAAAGGAAGAAATCCAGATATACCCATGAAAACTAGATTTGGTGGAGCTGCCTTGTTTAAATGGAAAACCCTTTTATTTCATGCACAACACTTCTGTTTCCAAGCCATGGTTCTTCTTCGTGGTGTCTGTGAAATTCGCACATATGCGTTTACTTTGCGTGTGCGCAATGCAGTTTGGAACCTTCTAGATCTTTTCTATTGAAACATTTTGATGGTAGCCCTGCCTACTCCCCCAGAGAGTATATGCCCAAAAGCGGGGCTACAGCCTCAGTTCTGACTGCAGATAGGAACCTTTGGTTTGTGCCTTTTTTACTTTTTCTCTAACAGCTTCTGACTGCACTGGACTTTGTTTTGCTGTCTTTTTCTATTCTTGACTCTATGCACTGTTTTATTATGCCTGGGGGAGGGCGATGTTGCCCGGGCCTGTGCCATCTGCCAGACCTTTACTCCCAGGCAAGGCGCACGGAGAATCCATTTTAAAGGTGTTCTTCTATGAACAGTCTTTGGTGCCATTGACAGCGCGCCTGGCGGAGTGCCTGGCTCCAGATTGTTCTGCTCTGAAGGACATCCCCCTCTTAGGATTGGGCCCTCCACTCTCCCATGGGTCGGAAGGCCTGGGGCAAGAAGCTTTGGCTCCAATGGCAGTGCGCCTGGCTGAGTGCCCAGCGCCAGACCGTTCTGCCCTGGAGGGCATGCCCCTGCAAGGATTGGGCACTCTCCACCCTCCCATGGGTCAGAAGGCCTGGGGCAAGAAGCTTTGGTGCCAAGGGCAGCACACCCGGCCGAGTGCCCAGCGCCAGACCGTTCTGCCCTGGAGGGCATTCCCTTGCGAGGATTGAGCCCTCTCCACCCTCCCATAGGTCGGAAGGATTGGGGCAGTGGGAAGGAAGCCCTGTGCGGAAGCGGGGACGCCTGCAAGAGCCAGCTGCATAAGCGGCAAAACTAGTTCCTTTAACAACATGGCTTTTTTAGACTGTCATTGAGCATAGGTGTAGTAGTAGTAGTTGTTGCGTGTCTTCGAGTCATTTTTGATACGAGATATGGCAATCCCAAGACGAACCCATTACAGGATGTTCTTGACAGAACAGATTTAAAAGGGGGTTGTATTTGTCTTCCACTGAGGCTGAGAGGCTGTGACTTGTCCATGGTCAACCACAATATGCAGCACAGAAAATATGGTTTTTCTGGGCAGGGCCCATTTCCCACTATTATTTCATACTTCATCTCGTTTTTTCCTTTGTATATAAACTAGTCAAGATAAAATTTAGTTTAAGTCTTGCAAGTTTCCTTTTAATTGGTTGTGATTAACTTCCCCTCTTTTAATAATATAATAATTTCCATATATTTTTAATGTTGTTGCAGGGCAATTCTATTTCTAGACCTGGAGAAAAAGAGTTATATTGAAAGGAGCTTGATTAATACGAAAAAGCCAAGAACTAGTGCTTTGAGGGTATCTCTAGATTTCCATAAAGGTACTTATTGCATTTCTACTTCTTAACAATTGTTTTATATCAAAACCAAATCAGAATCCTGATATTTTGTGGCCCTTAAATAATCTACAGGTATAGGAACCAGTAATACATCAAGTTGCATACATATTTACACTAGAATTTCCATGTGAGTCTGTATAGTCATTTACAATCTGCAGGTTTGTCCTTGTCCCATGTATCTATTCCACTTTGCTTGAAGAGATCCAGAGTACTCAGTTCATCCATACTGTAGTTCTTTATAAACCTACCTGGGAAAAGGTCTCATTGAATGCAGTGTACCATATCTCTGAGTAGACACATATAGGGTTGCACCACCAAGATGAAAAACTCATTGCTTTCAATGGACTATGAGAGCTAAGTTTTGAATAACTTTCCTTCTGTTTGGGGTTCATTCCTTTTTTAAGAACCAACCTGAGAAGGCTAAAAAGAGTATTAACCAATCTGGCGGTGATAATAATAATAACTTTCTTATACCCTGCCACCATCTCCCCGAAGGGACTTGGGGTGGCTTACATATGGGACAAAATGCCCATAGACACAAATACAAAACAATCCAGCAAAGCAAAAACACAATTAAAACATAGTTAAATATAACAATCAAGATAAAAAAACAATTCAATAAAACATAAGAATATAAAACAGCAGTGTTAAAACCCAATCAAAACAATACTCAACAAAACCAATGAGAATTAGGATGATTTTAATAAAACCCACCGATTTTAATAAAATCATCCTGATTCTCACTGTATTTTTGAATTGTGAGTTGGATCCAGTGCTTCCATCCATGAATTGAGAATTTCCTTCTGTTAGTGAGCTTAGTCAAGATGATTTACAAATGAAAATGAATAAGAAGCTTCAAAGCATACAAGAAAAACAAGATCAGTGTTTTAAAAATGTTGTACAGTGTTCCCTCACTACTTCGTGGTTTGCTTTTGTGGATTCGCTGTTTTGTGGTTTTTCAATAAACTCTAAAAGAATATTGTAAATTATAAAAAAAATTACAATTTACAGCCTAAGGAAGGGAGGAAGGAGAAGCCGAAGGGAGAGAAAAGGAGCCCAAGCGGCAACATGAGGAGGTGATTTATCAACACGATTGGTTGATAAAGACTTAAAATAGTGTATAACTACTAAAATAATATTACAATTTACAGCCTAAGGAAGGGAGGAAGGAGAAGCCGAAGGGAGAGAAAAGGAGCCCAAGCGGCAACATGAGGAGGTGATTTATCAACACGATTGGTTGATAAAGACTTAAAATAGTGTATAACTACTAAAATAATATTACAATTTACAGCCTAAGGAAGGGAGGAAGGAGAAGCCGAAGGGAGAGAAAAGGAGCCCAAGCGGCAACATGAGGAGGTGATTTATCAACACATGATTGGTTGATAAAGACTTAAAATCGTGTATAACTACTAAAATAATGTATAAATGTATAGTGTCCTTATTTTGTGGATTTTCACTTATTGCGGGTGGTCCTAGAATCTAACCCCCGCAATAAGTGAGGGAAAACTATACTATTACATTGTGATAAGTAATATCACACAGTGGTGAATGAGAAAGAGAAACTTAGATGCTGTTTCAGTGTTTTTAGGAAAAGAAGCAGGGCTATACTAACTACGGTATTACTATGTATAACTTTGAAAGTGGCTCTCCAAATTTTTGGGCCGCAGTCTCTATCAAGTGCTACCTAATATATTTTAAGAAAATCTGTCAGGAATTGAACCTGAGAATTTATGCATATAAAACATATGCTATACCCTGGACTTATGACTCTTTTTGAGTTGATTGACTCTCCTATTTTTAAAAAAAAACAAAAACAAACTGTGCACTCTGTACAGATGGACATGGTATTGAGAGATGATATGAAAGTATATTTCCAGTACTTTTTCAGGGTCATGTTGAACTGTCAAAGGAAAGGACTTTACTGCAGAGTAGTACATTGATTTATAAACTGAACTCATTTTATACAAGGGTTCTTCAGTGATGAAGGCTGAAGGTCAACTTGGGAATTTAAATTATTTAATTAAATTAAATTATATACATTCTATTAGTTGTTTGTTTTCCAGGCTGTATGGCCATGTTCCAGAAGAATTCATTCCTCACGTTTCGCCCACATCTATGACATATATATACTTCACAATCTCTGAGGATGCCTGCCATAGATGTGGGTGAAATGTTAGGAGAGAATGCTTCTGGGACATGGCCATACAGCCCGGAAAACACACAACAACCCTGTGATTCCCACCATGAAAGCCTTCAACAACACATTCTATTAGTTGATTGTGTTGCGTGTACCAGATAAAGTTACTTTTTTTTCCTTTTGGTTTAATTTTAACCTTGAAAATGAAGATCCTGGAAGTCACACCTCACTTCCACATGCAATTGTGGCCAATCTTGCTTCCTTTTTTGAACTCTGGGATGCCTTCCTGTTGCATTGGGTGAAATCTACTCAAGTTGCTGTTACTGATGAAAAATTGTATGACGTAAGTAGGCAGTGCAAGTATCTTTTATTCTGGTTTCTTGGGATTTAGGAGCTGTATGGTTCCTTCATGGGTTTCCTATTCCTGTTGTTGTTGTTATCATCGTTGTCCCTCATTTTCCCCAATTTGGACTGCTCTGGTCTTTCACAGCTGCTGATTTTCTAAACATTTGCACATGTTAGTAATAAGCCAGGAATCTATGGTCAAAATTGAGAGCAGGTCCTTTTTCCTATTGCTTCCTGAGGGTTGATGAACTCACTGGAAAATTATGGGATGTGCGAGCTATAAGAAATTGGGGTATCATTGGCAGTACCTATTCAGTTTTCACAGCCTTTTTGTTTCTAAGAGTTTGTGATTTCCTGATATAAACATGTTATTTCCCTTCTTGAAGCATATTGCTGTATACAGTCATAGGCTGGAAAAATCAATCCTCTCCATTTTCCTCTAGATACTACAGTGCTTATTGTGGCGTGACAGGTTTTGGAAAATATCTGATGTCGTAGCAGTGGATTCATCTGGTTTGACTCTCCTGTCTCTTCATTGGCACTGGGTCATGAAGCATTTAATCAGCAGAATACCTCACTTGTTGAGTGGATATGAGCAGCAAAAGTATGTGGGCTCTAGGTCTTTTGGAAACCTGTTGAGTGATCCAAAGTCATTGTCTGCGGTGCTACAGACAGAGCTGTTTTAACAATAATTCATCAATGCTCTAGTTACAGACATGTTTTAACACTATCCATACTGATAACAATAATAGTAATGCCAATTTCTTTGTGTTTAGTTGTGTACATTTGGGAACATGATGCTGGCGAGAAATGAAATGATATTTCCTGAAGTCAGAGTATTGGAGTATTTTTTCAGCTTTGTTTAGCTACTCTGGAGAACCCACATTATCTCTTGCAAGATCAAATTGGCTAAATTGTAAAAATGAATAGGCATGTTGGCTGAAGTTGTAGGGGCAGGTATAATATTTCCACACAGAGATACTTGTTCATATGCTTGGTATTCTCCTGAAAATGGTTATGGCTTGGCATGTAATTTTATGATATCCACCTATTTACCAAATGTTAAGATTAATTGGTTTATCAAGATTCTACATGCATTGTGAAGTCTTTTTCTCTTGAATATCTGTATCAACATCTGATTCCTTCTCTCCATGTCAAGGCTTTCCAAGGATATTCAGTCCGTATCCCAGCAAATCCAGTCCTGTCTAGCCAGTTCTGCTGGTATGAATGTCTGTATTAAGAAGTTGCAAAAATCGTCCAGAAAGCCTTTTCCTTTCAAGGTATGATATATTGCTGAATTCTACTGAGTTTTTAAAAAGAATGTTAGAAGGATGTTACACTGCTACTCTTCAACAATACTTTAGAGAAAGTTGTGCCAGTGTAACAAACATTCATAATTGGATACCAAAGTATTTAAAAGTTTCTTCAGCTGTTTACTCCTCATGGTGTCTGTGGAATGCACACATATTGGTAATTCCCTGCACGTGTGCAGCCTGATCGGAACTTCAAACAGCTGAGTCTAGTTTGGCTATAGCCCCACCCACCTTCCCCCAAAGGTATATAGCCTCAGGTGGGGATATAGCCCCCGTTCCTTTTTTTGCCGCCGCAGCAGCGTTGAGGAACTTTGTTTAGTTTGGCTTCTCGGTTAGACAATTGTGGCTCAGGCCCAGTTAGCCGCTATGGCTCTTAAATTTAAGAAATGCTTGGGGTGCGGAGGGAATCTCCCGGACTCGGATGGCCATGAGAAGTGCCTTCTTTGTCTGGGAGAGTCGCACTCCACGAAGACCTGCCGAGTATGCTGGGCGTTTACGCCCCAGGCCTGGAAAAACAGGGAGGCTCGGTTGAAGGCGCTCTTATATGAGTGCGCGCTGTTCCCGGTGCAGCCGGGGAAGCGGCAATTGCCTTCAGCCTCTCAAGCCGCCCCCCCAGCTAAGCCGACCGCTTACCTCTCCACGGGCTCCCTCCTCCAGGCGGCCGCGCTCCCCATCTCCGCAGCAGCCGCATTCCCCCCAGCCCTCGGGGGAGGAACGCAGCCGCAAGAAGAAGAAGAGACGCAGGGACGCTGAGGGTTCAGCGCCTGCAACCATGCGGCCGGCGCCGGAAGGAGGAGCATCCGGGTCTTCACAGGCCCCGCCCACCGCAGCGCAGAAGCCGCATGAGGCCGACCGGGCCACGCCAGGGACGTCTGGCCTTCAGGCGGGTGCGGCCCCCCTCCCCGAAGCGGAGGCGGGCCCCCGCGACGAAGCTCATGCCAGGGAACCGGAGCCCTGGGTTCAGCGGCAGTCGGCCGCCGCCGCGGGATCGCGGGTCTGGGGTGAGCAGCAGCTATCCCCCCTTCGCCAAGGCCCGAGCGCGGCCCACTCGGCGTGTAGGCCATCGCCTCCGCCTTCCTTGTTCCAGTCAAGGAGCCCGTCCCAGGCCGGGCTCCCGCAGTCTTGCTTCCCCTCTGGGGTGGGAGACAGAGTCTGGCAGCCTGGTGACATGGCACGGCGACTCCCTGTACCGGGGCTACCAGGGCCGTGAGGATTTTGTTCACCGCTCGCCTGGAGGCCGTGCCTACGTCTTTGGGCCTGTCCTCATTCCGGAGAACCAGACTGCCCAGCCGCCGGTCCTCTCCCTTCAGGGTGGCCCGGCACCGCTGCAAGCCCCCTCTGCCGAGGCGGGCGTGGGCGCCCCAGGCTTAGACTGTATGTCTGTCTCTGGATCTCAAACTCCCTATTCTCTAAGGGAACAGGATGAGGAGGCACACGTGGGAACGCCTGTAGCGGCGGATGCTGCTTCTCTTGCAGCCTTACTGTCACGTCTTACAAAAGCTCTTAAGGTCCCGGTCGCCCCTCCCCAAACACCGGTGGAAGACTTCTTGTTCCCTTCTGACCAACAGCAACAGGCCCCGCTCCCACCCACAGTGCTGCCGGCCATTCCTTACATTCTACAACTTACCAAAACTCTGGATGTGGCACCCCCATCTGTAGCCCCAGTATCCAGAAGGAATGAGCTGCTTTACAAGGTTGATTTGGCGTCAGCTCCCTGGGTTGCTAAACCGCCACAGCCCAACACCATTGTAGCGGATATGACTCGGAGAAGGGGGTCTCGGTCTCAAACTTCACCTGCGGATAAGGAGGGAAAGAAGCTGGAGGGCCTTGGTAGGAAGGTTCACACTGGCGCAGCCTTCGTTACGCGCCTAGCTCATTACGGCGCTTATATGTCGTCATACCAAGAATACCTCTGGAAAGGTATGGGTACCTATGTGGCTTCTCTCCCTCAGGAGCATCAGGCCTATGCTTCAGCACTACATCAGGAAGCCCTGCTACTGTCTAGAGCGCAAAAGGACATGGCTAAACATACGGCAGACACCGCCGGCTGAATGTTTGCCACCTCGACTGCAATCCGGCGCCACGCTTGGCTGCGGGCGTCAACCTTGTCGGAGGAGGGCGACCTTGTCGGAGGAGGAGAATCTTCCTGCACACAACACTGGCCTTTTCAATCCAGAGACGGATGAGAAGTTGAAGCATAAACAGGAGGTTAGGCAGGCAGCCAACAAATATGGCTATACCACCCAGAGATACCAAGGCCGCAGCAGATGGCCGCCCTCGAGTACCTACACTCGTAGGCCCTACAATGTGAGCACCAGGCCTTTTCTGCAGGCATCGTCATCTCAAGCAAATCGCCAACCTCTGCAGTCCCGGCCCCGGCAGCAGGGTAGGGGACGCTTCCAATCCCAATCTAGGCGGCGTGTTTAACGCCACCCGGTCACCCTTTGAGGCGCCCGCCACACACTTGGTGACGGTTTCTCCCCCGCACGGTGGTGATTTTTCCTTTTCTTTTTCCCTTAGCAACCTTACGACGCTAGAGGAGCGTCAGGCCCTGCCAGGGGTGCATTTTAAGTTTGGGTCACGCCTGCAGGAGTTTTTTTTCGGCGTGGGCCGCCATTACCATGGATAGGTGGGTTTTGGATGTAGTCCGGAATGGCTACACAATTGATTTCCATACTCGGCCGGTTACAGGCCATGTTAGGGCCACCCTGCCATCGGAAGTTTTATGGCAAGAGGTGCGCACTTTGTTAGATAAAGGGGCAGTGGTCCCCTTGCACCCCAGTTCTTTTTCTAGGGCGTTCTTTTCTAAGTACTTTTCAGTTTCAAAGAAGGGCGGAGGTCAGCGCCCTATTTTGGATTTGAGAGCTCTCAACACTTATATCTGGGCACCCACCTTTCGGATGGTAACTCTTGCGACCATTCTCCCTCTCCTCCCGGAGGGGGCGTGGTTCGCGACGATTGACCTCCGGGATGCTTATTTCCATATCGCGATAGCTTCGCGACATCATCGTTTTTTATCTTTTATGATCGGCGGTAGCGCATTTTCTTTCCGCATCCTCCTCTTCGGGATCTCCACGGCTCCCCGGGTATTCACGAAGGTGATGGCGGCGGTGGCGGCACACCTGAGGACCCAGGCGGTCACGGTGTTCCCATACATCGATGACTGGCTGCTGGTCGCGGGGTCCCGCCACCGCCTCCTACGCGATATTAGCTTCACTCTTTCGCTTCTCCAGAGACTGGGGCTAGTGGTGAATCACACAAAATCCAACCTCCAGCCGTTGCTCTTCTCGACTCGACCTCCCGGAGAGCATACTTACCAGAGGAGCGCTTTCTCGCACTTCACTCATCACTGTTGCAGATAAGACACCAGCCCTTGGTGCGGGCAGACCACATCCAGTCTGCGCTGGGCTATATGGCATCAACAACGTCAGTCACCCCCGTTGGCCCGCCTTCGGATGCGGCCCCTTCAGTCTTGGTTTCTCCGGAGCTTCAGGCCGCTGCGAGACGAACCCTCCACTCTGCTCGCTCTGCCTCCGCACGTCCGCCACTCCCTGCTCTGGTGGATGTCCAGGACAAACGCTTGCAAGGGCATGCCCTTCCGTGTTCGGGACCCATCCCGTACCATCACGACAGACGGCTCTCCCTTCGGGTGGGGCGCCCATACCGGACGCCTCGCCGTGCGCGGCCAGTGGACACCGGCCGAGCACAGGCGACATATCAACCTGCTGGAGCTCCTTGCCCTGTACAAGGCCCTGCAGAACTTTCAAGACATCCTGAGGGGGCATGCAGTACAAGTTTGTACAGACAATACCACGGTGGTCTGGTATGTGAACAAGCAAGGGGGCACGAGGTCCCGCGCCCTACTGGCTCTCACGGTGATGATCTGGAACTGGTGTGTGGAGAACGCCATCCTGCTGTCTGCAGTACACCTGCCAGGACACTCCAACATCTTGGCCGACCACCTCAGCAGGACTCCGGGCACTGGCCACGAGTGGTCCCTTCACGACGACGAAGTGGCAGCAATATTTCATTGCTGGGGCCGTCCAGCCATAGACTTGTTCGCATCCCAGGACAATGCCAAGTGCGATCTCTTCTATGCCTGGGGGACGAAGCCGGCCGGGACGCGTTGCCTCGGGGACGCGTTCCTCTTTCGCTGGACAGGCCCTCTTCTGTACGCGTTTCCGCCCACTCCACTCCTATCCAGGGTAGTGTCCAAGCTGTATCACGACAAGGCGGACGCCATCGTGATAGCACCCTGGTGGCCTCGCCAGCCCTGGTTCCCCCTCTTGGCAGCCATGGCAGACGGACCCGCTAGCTGCGCCAACACCCCTCTTGTTGGACTTCCTCGCCTCCCTGGCGCACAGAGGCATGGCACTCTCCTCTGTCAAATGTTACCTAGCGGCGATTTCTGCCTATCGAAAGCGACGTGGCCTCACGTCTTGCTTCCATGGTCCAGCTTTTCCTGCAAGGCTATAAAAACACCTATCCACCTCCCGCCGCCCGCTTGGCAGCTCCGTCTTGTTCTCTCGGCGCTCACAAAGGCCCCATTTGAGCCTCTTGCCACAATCGACCTTGCCCACCTGTCGTGTAAAACAGCCTTCTTAGTGGCGATTACGACGGTGAGACGCGCCAGTGAACTCTGCGCTCTGCGCGTCGACGATCCTTACATGAGGTTCTATAAGGACAAAGTGGTGATGAGGACTGACATCGCCTTCCTTCCCAAGGTCGTTACCTTATTCCATTCGGCACAAGACATCGTGCTCCCGGCCTTTTTCCAACAGCCTGCTACTCCATTAGAACAGGCCCTTCGCCTGTTAGACGTCCGCAGGGCATTAGCATTCTACGTTGACCAAACAAGGGAGTACAGGAAGTCTCCTCGCCTCTTCTTGAAGTATAGGGCGGACGCGAAGGGGACCCCTGTGTCTCCACAGCGGCTATCGGCGTGGGTGGTCGCCACGATTAAACTCGCATACCAGATGGCAGGACAAGAGCTCCTCAGGGCTCAGGGGCCACTTCACGCGGGCCGTTGCGGCCTCCACAGCCTTTGGCCGCGGTGTACCATTGGAGGAAGTCTGCATGGCAGCGACCTGGTCTACACCACTTACCTTCGTGTCACACTACAAGGTGGATCTGCTGTCCAAACGCTAGGCGTCCTTCGGGAAAGCGGTGCTGTTCTCAGCAGTGGCATGATGCCCTCTGTCCTCGGTAAGTGGCTTGCTAATCTACCAATATGTGTGCATTCCACAGACACCATGAGGAGTAAAGTATGGTTGCTTACCTGTAACCGTGTTTCTCCGAATGGTGATCTGTGGAATCCACACATCCCCACCCATCCTCCCCGCTAACATCATGCCTCTCTCAACTGCCGCTACGGCGGTAGGGAACGGGGGCTATATCCCCACCTGAGGCTATATAGCTTCGGGGGAAGGTGGGTGGGGCTATAGCCAAACTAGACTCAGCTGTTTGAAGTTCCGATCAGGCTGCACACGTGCAGGGAATTACCAATATGTGTGGATTCCACAGATCACCATTCGGAGAAACACGGTTACAGGTAAGCAACCATACTTTACCATGAGTGGCTATGATTCAGTGAGAGGGCATATGTTGTCTCCTGGAGGTCACTTATTGAATCCTTGGCATTTTTGATATTGCTTGAAATGTCTAAAAGATTGAGCAGTAAACCTGTTCATTGTAAACACTTATACCTGACTGTATCCCCAATGAGTTGCCATACATATTAGTAAATAGTAGACATGTGTGCAAAATTCGTATTACTGTTTCTTACAGTTTCTTTCGTGTCTTACGTTTATTCGGAAGCATGAAGTGGGAAGCCCCCTCTCCATATGAAACTTAGCTCAACACAAAAGCCTGCTTTCATGTGGAACCGAAATTCCATGTATGCACTCTTCTTCTCTTTCTCCTCCTCCTCTCTCCCTTGTGCACACAATACCCCGCAGTCACTCACGGAAGTCGCAGCTGGGCAGCCCCACATCTGGACTTCGACATCAGGGCGGAAGGATCCACTGCCCCCTCTCCTTTCTGGGCATGTGTGTATGGTAGGGTGTGTGAGCTGGGACACGGCTGCAGGCAGGCACTGACAGGCATGCACGCATTTTCCAGGCCTGCCTGCGCCTTGCGACACACACACTCTTTTTCCGGGGAGAGTGTGTGTGGTGTGGGGGTGTACAGGTACTGACAGGTACACATGCGCTTCCTAGGCCTGCCTGCACCCTGTGACACACACACACTTTTTTTCAGGGAGAGTATGTGGGACTTGCAAGCAGGCCTGGAAAGCCTGTTCATGCCTGTCAGTGCCTGCCTGCAGCTCAGCGCCTGCACAGTGCACAGTCATACACACCATCACACACACATGCCCCGCTGCTCAGCACACTCTCCGAGTGGAAAAGAGAGAGGGCCAGTGGTTCCTTCTGCCCTGATAAAGCATGCTTGCTGATGTCCGGATGTGGGGCTGCCTGGACATGACTCCTGTGAATGAATGCAGGGCATTGCAGGCATGAGGCAGGGATGGAGGAGGAGGAAGAGAAGAAGTGCAGTGCCCACACACGAACGCGTCTGCCAGGCAGCCAAGCGCCTCAGGTATGGCAAGCACCCCCCCCCCCCCCCCGTCATAATTTTTGGGCCCCAAATGAAAGAACCAAAAACAACCCTCCCAATTTTGGGAGGCTTTCCAAAAATGGATCGGGATCCACAACGAAAGCCCAGAAACAAAACAGGACAAGCATTTACCCGAATGCACACCACTAGTAAATAGAGCAGTTAAGAACAATATTGTAATACCTCAGTCTCTCAAGAACCTTCTTGGTCAGTATCATAACCCTTGTCTTGTTCCCTTCAAACTTGGTTCTGTATTCCCAGAATTCCCTCCACTATTCCTATTATTGCCTATTCATCTTAGCTAACAACATCTTTAGTCCTGTCTTTGTCCCGAACAACATCATTGAACCTTTCACCTAATCACCTTACCCCAAATTTTGCATTTCTACGGTCCGTCCATAGGCACATCAAACTGTACATCTAATGAAGTACCAACTTTGTTCTCTCGGTTAGTCTCTATGATGCTACAAGATCTCTTTAAATGTTTTAAAGATGCGACAGAAGTCTTAAATAGTCCAAGGGAGCTTCCTGTGTTCTTGTTATCAACATTTCTAATTAATCAGGCATTCACATATTCTCAGAGAGCAGGTGGGGGGGTATGTTAGATGAGTAGGCATACATCCAGCTACACAAATAGTATTGGACATGCCCTCATTCTCCAACAAGAAAAAGGTTTGGGCTGCTTACACTATAAGTTTGAAGGGACAAATTTTCGTCGTTGCTTGCCTGCAGCACAGTTCCTAGCTATGCCATGACTATTAAGAAATGAATTACGATGGGCTATTATGATTGTTACTATTACTCTTATCTTGTTGTTCAAAATTTGAACAGTTTAGAGAACAGTCCAGTTAAAAAAAATACAAAAATCAACATTAAAATAGGTTTAAACAATGACAATAGTAGAATGCTTTGAAATATTTTAAAAGTTAAAATACCATTAAATAGAAAATAGTTAAAATCCAATACCCATCATTTTAATTCATTTAGAGGATGTCTCTTACTCTGTCTTGTTTCTCCCCACACATCAACCATTATGCAAAAATTCAGAATCAGTTCTGCTGTAGGCATTCTATGCAAATATTCTAGCAAAATAAGATAACAGTTCAGACTATTTATTATCACTGGCTTTCCCCCCTTACTATTCCTCAATATTTACAGGACAAGGAGGTAATAGAAACTGCCGCCCAACTGAGGAAACTTTCCAAAGCACTTAATGTCCTGGATTTGAGGCCTGTTGTTGTGGATGATCAATGTCAGAAGGAGATCCTTATTTTGAAAACAGTTACCACAGAGTGGAAGATGAAATCTTTGCTACTTCAAGCTCAAGGCCTGGTTCTCAGAGCCAATCATCTAAAGGACATTTGTTCAGGTAAAACACATAGAATCATAGAATCATAGAATAGTAGAGTTGGAAAGAGACCTCATGGGCCATCCAGTCCAACCCCCTGCCAAGAAGCAGGAAATCGCATTCAAAGCACCCCCGACAGATGGCCATCCAGCCTCTGCTTAAAAGCCTCCAAAGAAGGAGCCTCCACCACAGTCCGGGGGAGAGAGTTCCACACTTCTTGTATTTGACAGTCTGTACTAAAAGGAATGTTGTAAAAGCATCAATACTACTAAATGTTTTAAAAAACAACAAATAGGGAATAGTATATTTTCTATCAACTTTTGCTGTAGTGTTTCTTTCCCCAAATACTTGTCAATCATTTTGAATTTATTTGATGATAAAATTCTAGTTGAAGTCCTTTATTTATTACAGGTGAATTGCAGGCTTTGGTGAATCACCAGCATTCAAAACTGAAGGAAGTAGGAATCTTGGTTGAGCCTTCAGGAGGAAACCCTGCTGTGGGCAAAGAGGTGGATCCTGCACTGCTAACTCAACTCTCCAACCGGGTGCAGCTCTGGCCTGCCATGGAGTATCTAGCTGTTTTATGGCAGTACAAGCTGACCTCTAAGTGTATGGATCAGGTATACTTACAAAGGTAAGGGAATTTTTTCTGAGGACACATAAACCTTCCTTAGTTCTATAAAAATATATGTATATCTTGAATCTTTGCCGTATATATGTTGTGCTCTGCCCTGAGTCCCCTTTGGGGTGAGAAGGGTGGAATATAAATGCTTTAAATAAACAAACAAACAAATAAATAAATGGTCAGCCCTCCACATTCACTGTGGTTAGGGGCTCAGGACCCCACACAAAAGTGAAAAACTGCAAATAATAAAATTGCTATATTTTTACTTGGGAAAACTCTCTCTAGGAATCCCTAGTTTTCCAGCATGATTCTATGGTCATGTTCTGCTAGATTGTCCTGAAGAACCTACAAATTTCGAGCAAGCTGTTCTCTTTGGAGTCTCTAGGTTCTCTAGCATGACTCTGATCAATTTTCAGCAGAAGTTGTCGAGAAGCAGAATCAGAAGGGAATCACACTGGAGGGCTATACCTCACAGTTGCTCCTTGTATTAAAGATATCTTCTACCCTCCTCTGTTGTACCGAAATATAATATTAATAACAACAACAATGATTTACCAATAATAATAACAACAGTTTTATTTCTTACCCACCTTGAGGCGTAAGGAAGATCAGGATCTACTGTTAAATTGTTAGGTGGTTTTCAATGGAGGGTTTCTGACAGTTGTTTAGCTGTGTGGCTAAATATAGAAAATATGAGAGTGGACTTTGTTTTTTAAGGATTATGGGCTTAGGTGAGTTCTCTGGAGTAAATTCTCAGATGTTAGAAAGTGTATAAACGTCATCCTACCTGGCAAAGCTGTTTCCTGTGTATATATTCTCCACGTGAGCCATGATCCCTAGCTCGCTCTATACTCTCCTTGATTCATTTCCAAGAACAGAGTGCCCTCACTGAGATATCCATGCTCAGCAGCTTCTGTTCACTAACAACATCGGCAAACTCGTAAAGTTGGAAAAGACCACAAGAGCCATCCAGTCCAACTCCCTGCCATGTAGGAACACACAATCAAAGCATCCTTGACAGATGACCATCCAGCCTCTGCTTAAAAGAGTGAAGGAGACTCCACCACGCTCTGAAGCAGCATATTCCACTGTTGAATAGCTCTTGCTGTCAGGAAGTTCTTCCTAATGTTTAGGTGGATTTTTTTCCTGCGATTTGAATCTGTTGCTCGATATCCTGGTTTCCAAAGCAGCAGAAAACAATCTTGCCTCCTTGTCAATGTGACATCCTTCCAAATATTTAAACAAAGCTATCATGTCTCCTCTCAGCCTTCTTTTCTCCAGGCTAAACATACCAGTTCCCTAATGTACTCCTCATGGGACATGGTTTCCAGACCTTTGATCATTTTGGTCACCCTCCTCTGGACACATTCCAAGTTGTCAGTATTGTTCTTGAATTATGGTGCCCAGAACTGGACCCAGGGTTATTCCAGGTGAGGTCTGACCAAAGCAAAGTAGAGTGGGGCTATACTACTATTGATGCAGCCTAGAATCTTACTGGCTTTTCTAGCTGCCACATTACATGTTGACTCATGTTCAGCTTGTGGTCTACTAAGGCTCCTAGATCCCTTTCCCATGCAAAATCTTCAAGCCAAACTTTCAATAACTCCTTTCACTCAGACACATTTTCAGACACTCACTTCAGCCCGCTTTTCCCTTCTCTTGTTTTTCTGCCTCGGTGCAGGTAGCAAAAATAGCTCTTTCAAAACTGCCAAAAGCCCTAGTTGGCAGGAAGGCAGTGTCTTCTCTGTGCTAAATGGACTGCAAACAGTATTTTGACAACTGCATTTTTGCCTGATTGAGAATGATGTCAAAACGGGATTATGAGGACCTCCTTGAATTTGGACGTGAAACTTGTGGTTTTGCTTTTATTACTGTTATAACTTGGTCTGTCCTTACTGCCTATGGACTATCAGTCAATGCTCAGTTTCAGCTTGCTCTTTTTTTTTCAGGAAAGGCAACAACCAACAGTTAAGCATACATTCCGAAATAAAGCAATTTCTTGCTTTTTGCCTTAAATTGACACCAGCTACCTCTCAACATCTTCACGGACTATATTACGTGTTGGATCTGTGTCAGGTAAAAATAATGGTTTGTTTTCATTTTAGTAGAATTTCAACTGCTTATTTTCTTTAGCAAGCAGCAATATTCACTTCCTCGTGTTCTTACATAAAAAATTGTTATTTAAGCTTCCCTTTTTGTGATGGAGAAGCTATTTGTTTAACTAGAATCTAAGACGACTCTAAAAAAACATTCATAGCAAATGAAGGAATGGCTCTTCCATTTTTTTCTTTTTTTGAGTAGGCATCCTCGCATATGGCTTTCTTACTCCCAGTAGATTGTTGTTTGGAGATTATGTCTGTTCTTATCTGTTAAGAAGCATGTGGAAGTGTTTGTAAATTTTTAACAACTACGAAAAGTTTCATTTTCAAGTTGTGTAGGTTGCTGTTGGCTCTCATGCCCTCCTTTCCTTCCCTTCTCTCTGTGACCCCATCCCCCATCTAGGTAAAGAGTGGGTAACTGTGATTCTCTAGTTTTTCAGCTTTGTTTCCCATAAATCATCCTCATTTGTTATGCTGCTTAAGAGTGATACAAATCATAAGCCAAAAGCTGGGGGCTCACAGTTCCCCATTGGGTAGCTTCAATACATTGCATATACTGAATAATTTGTAAGCCAACTTCAGTCCCAGTATTGGGATAAAGACAGAAGGTAAATGAATTAATAATAAAAACAAGAAGAATTCCGAGTATACCTTAAATGTGCTAAAGTTATTTCTGTCACACCTGACTCTTCTCTCCCATTTATTCCTTGTCCAAATAATTTGCAGTAACTCACCATGAAATACATTAAAGAGCACCTTTCCTTTTCTTTCCTGTCCATATTTGCTGCATGGGACTGAGAGATTTCTTTTGATTTTTGAGTTAACCTTTGATAATAACCTAATAACCAATATAGCAACCCTTAAGAAACAAAGTAAACATTTTATTATAACAAGTTTTTAATGAAGAATTCTAATAACTCTTATGTTTTCCATACTATAGGTCTCTACAGAGGAAATTTCTCTCTTGTGGTCAGAACTGGTGAGCGGGGCTTTAGTAGCATTCTGGAACAGTACTGTAACATCAAATCCAGAACGTTGGCTTTCTTGGCAGCCACTATCGAAGGCAGAAGAGAAGAGGCCCAAATCTCTCATGGACAAGTCTCTTACGGTTTGTGTAGAAAATGTAGCATTTTAAAACTTTGGTCTAGGCCTGTAGTTTATATAGTGTTTTGATAGGTAGATAGATAGATAGATAGATAGATAGATAGATAGATAGATAGATAGACAGATCTGTCAAACATGGGCAAACTTTTTGACCAACATAAACTTAACAGTATTTCAGTGGAAGACTCCAGGGGCCAACCAGTTCAGCCCCCTTCTGCCATGCAGGAAAAGCACAATCAATGCACCCACTGAGCGGTGGGAGATAAATGGTGTTTTGGAAGCAAGGAAGGCGGTAGGGGGAGGATTTGGGTGGCAAGGAAAGTAAGGAAAAGGGGTTTTGGTGGCAAGGGAAGCGAGGGGAAAAGGCTTCTAAGAGTGAGGGAGGAAAGGAAAAAAGGCTTTTAGGGTGAGGGAAGCTGGGGGAAAAGTCTTTTGAGGTGAGCGAAACAAGAAAAAAAGGGTTTTGGAAGCAAGGAGGGAGGAGCAGGAAAGAGGAGAAATGGCCCTCAACTCCTCTAATTGCCGACTCCTGGCTTATAGGATCTACACGGCACTGATACCTGCCCAAACACTAACATATGACAGAGATGCACTTCTCTGTGTTCCACTTTAAGGAGCCCCAAAGCACAGAAAAACAGGGTCTGTGGGCTTTGAAGGCTGCAAAAGAGAGGCTTCCAGACCGTATAGTACCCTGTTTAGACTTCAGTGTTCTTCAGGTGGTTCTGAGTTCTTTTGAATAACATGTTTTCTGAAATGTCCCAGCTTCTTAAGATCATTGGCATACTATTTTTAAAAAATTAAAGTGTGGAGGATGCTTTCCTATACTTTAAATGTACATTTTTATCTTTGTTAATTTAGGGTGTGGGTATTTTGAGTCGAGCAGTCTTCTCCAAGTGCCTCTCTGAAATTCTAACTAGCAGCAGCAAGTGGAACCAGTGGGATGTGAGCGGCCTCCCTGTTCTTTCTGCCTCCAATGTAACGCTAGGCGAGTGGCTGGAGAGAGCACATCAGCTGCAGGAAGTCAGCACAGTTCTCTGGACAAACCTGGCCTTTTCTTCCCAGGCTGATTATAGGTATGAAACAAGGTCTGCTTTCATACACCTGCCTGCTAAAGCCATTTTAAAAAAGATTCTTCATAACCAAACTTAATGGCTAAATTTAAAATAGTATGTTTGAAAATGGGATTCCTAATGCTCAGGTTCTCCAAGGTAGGGTTGGCCTCTTGGTGTGGCCATGACGTAATCTACACATGCTGCGTGATAATCCTAGGACGGATCCCTTGAGATTGAAATGTCCCTTGCTTTTTCTCCTTTCAGGTCAATAGAGTCCAAACTCCAATGTGCAATATTACATAGACTGCTTTTGGCTCTTAAAGACCGACTTTCAACAGAACTGCAAGAGGAATATTTCCAAAATTGTGTCAGGCTTTCTAGCAAAGATCCAGTGGCGTTTCAGTATGTTTGCAAAGTACTCAGGGATGTAGCTACTCGGGACATTCTGCCTGAACAGCTTCTCTGTCTTTGGCTGACTTGTTTACAGCAGGTCTTTGGGAGGGAAGGAGGAGCCCAGAACTTGCCTGAAACCGTTCAGGGAGGCTGTATTTGGGTAAACTTGGGCCTTCTGCAGATCCACCTGTGGGTTCCACAAACTCACTTTGATCCTGCAGCAAAAAGAGAATACAAACTCAAGTATGCCGAAGAAGAGGTGAGTGCATTGCATTTTTCTTATTTTCTTGTCCACGACAATAGGATTTATACATGCTGCTAATGTTTCAAAGTGTCAGAAGTTGATAAACTGCAGCCACAGTTGAATTCAATAAATACATGATAAGGTGTCATTAGAAGTATTCCATATAGAAAGAAATAAACAATATTTCATATACAAAATGAACTGACTCATGTAATATGGTTTTGTGTTTTTGGCAATTAACGTGGTATCCTTTTGTCTGTATAAAGATATAAACAAATATTAAAATAAGACAAAGTTTTGGAAGCAGGATAGAGCCCTAGCTAAGATTTACCTTTTTTTTTTTTGCAAGAGGGATTGGTTTGGGAGGCCGGAACGTAAGGCATAATGGCTTCAGTTTTCTTTTGTTCTTTGCCCTCATCATCTGACAGTCAGTGATATATTAACTCTCCGCAGATTTTGGGAAAGATGCTCTTAGGATTACAGCTGTCAAGGCCAATTGGTATATTGTCTGGCGTAATCTGAGACATATAGTAAAATATATATATTTTCTGAGGTCTTTATCTATCATTAGAGATCCCCTCCCCTATCATGAGTATATAGCCTTACTAATGTGATGAAAACTTGTCAGAACAGGAATAACTTACAGAACGTGAGTACACCAAAATAATTCTTTTCTCCATTGGGATAATGGCAGATCTTTTAAGTTGACTCGACCCCTATCTATTTTGTCTCATGCCTTTAGTTACACCATCTAGAATGTGAATGGAAGACACACAGTCTGTCAACACAATTGAACACAGGGAAGGATCTTGAAGATGAAACTATCAGCAATCACTATCACCCACACATTAGGTAACTTTGTAATGTTTTCCTTCTTAATTTCATATATGAAGGAGTGGGACCAGTGTAGCCTGTTGGATCATGAGCTCAAATCCTGTCCTTGGATATTTACACTTGGTAGCCAGATTCTTGTTCTGTTCTCATTCTCAATATGCCATCTGAATGATAACAGAATGGAGGAATGTTTCTGTGATAACGTGGCTCTTTTGGTTCTGGTCCAGTTTGCAGAGGGTTTGAAAATATGCTTTTAAATAGTTTCATACCTATCCTTGTCTTCAAAAAATTAGGGAGGTGCTGTCTAGTTTTCATTAATGGATCATAAGTTTGCATTAAAGGTGTTTTCAGCACCTTTTAAGTCACTATTGACAGCCTAACCTATGACATGTACATCTTAGGTTGTTATGCCAAAGAATCCAGACGCTAAAGGATGAAATCGCCAGCCTTCACCGAAAGCAAGCCTTCAGACCACAAGTTCCTTCGTATGAGCTTTTGTATCAGGAAGTTCATCAGTATGCCAGCAGCATTGCTGAGATTTCAAAAGTCCAGGATCTCACAACACGCCTTTTGCAATTCCTCCACACAGATAAGTCCCAGTCTGTCCTACAAAATGTGCTGAATGAGGAGGCAGCTTGGCAGCAGTCGCACCATCAATTTAGGAAACATTTGGCAGAGGCGTACGCTGCTTTTCCTGATGTGGTTATTCCTCTACAAGCTGCCATTTTGCAGATGCAACATGGTATTAGGCTTCTGGCATCAGAAGTCCACAGGACAACTTTTACAAGTTTTGTCAGCCCAACGAAGCTCAGCACTCTTGTTGCTTCACTACTCTCCTTCCCCTCTGTTGGGAGCACCTTCCCTACTTATCTTTCCCAGGCAGAAGCTTTGTGCTCTCTGAACTCTCTGGACGTCCTTAAAGGCCTTAAGTCATTATCTCTTAAATACTCCAAAGAAGGATCTGACAGAGAGCAGATGGTGCATCTTACTCAGGATCAGCTGCTGGTGAATGCTTTGCTGTATCTCCATTGTCATGTTCTGTGCAAGGGAGAACTGGACCGTCAATCTCTGCAACTTTTCAGACATTTGTGTCAGGTACAGTTTCCTAACGCTAAAAATGTATTAATTTATTATCCCATATTTCTCCTTACACAGGACCTAAGGCACTTACAACATTAAAAAAAACCAGATGTAGTTTAAATACTAGTTTGAGTACCCGGCGATGCCCGTGTTATTTGAAAATGGACTTGTTAGTTTTTGGATGTTAGGTAATATCAGTTTGGTCATATGTATACGCTATTTCTTAGAGAAAAAAATGCAGTCTTTGCTTTTGTTTTTTATAAATGCTCCCATTAGTAAATGCCTAAGGATGTGAGTGAACTATAATTCCCCCAAAGTCTTGGGTCAACCTTCCCAAAACTGCCCCAGTATTCACAGTTGACCATGTTGGGTCTGTGTGCCAAGTTTGGTCCAGATCCGTCATAGGTGAGGTTCAGAGGGCTTACAGAATACAGGTGAACTATAGTTTCCAGAGTTAAAGGTCAATCACCCCCAAAGTCCACCAGTATTCCCAGTTGGCCATGTTTAATTTGCGTGTCGAGTTTGGTCCAGATCCATCATCAGATGGGTTCAGAGTTCTCTGAATACAAGTGAACTATAATTCCCTGTCGACCTTTCCACCCCCAGATTGAGATAGATGTCCTAATTATAGGGTTTTTGGACTGCAGCCCCCAGAATCCCCTAGATAGTTTGGTTCTGACTGTCATTGAAATAAGACTCTAGAACAGTCTATATCAGTGGTTCTCAACCTGTGGGTCCTCAGGTGTTTTGGCCTACAACTCCCAGAATTCCCAGCCACTTTACCAGCTGTTAGGATTTCAGCGAGTTGAAGGCCAAAACATCTGGGGACTCACAGGTTAAGAACCACATATCATCATCATCATCATTTAATTACTTATTAATCGCCCTCCATCCACGATGCTCTAGGCGATTTACAAGATAAAATTGTAAACGATAAAAATACATACATAAAAATATTAATAAAATTAACATAGATTAAAAGCTCTAGTAAAGAGCCAGGTCTTGAGTGCTAGGGTAAAAGGCCCTAACTCACGCATGGCTCTCATATGGGGCGGCAAGGCATTCCATAAGGCAGGGGCAGAAATAGAAAAAGCTCTGCGTCTGGTCCTTTCCAAGTGCACTTCTCTAGGACCCGGTACATAAAGTAAGTCTCGTTGGGATGGTCGTTGCGACCTCCGATGATGGGAGAAGGAGAGACAGTCCCTAAGGTACGATGGGCCCTGGCCATAAAGAGTTTTAAAGGTCAGAACTAGCATCTTATATAGACCAGGGTAATCAGTTGGAAGCCAATGCAGATGCTGCAGCACTGGTGTTATGTGGCATTTCATGGGTGTTCATGTATACATTTCATGTATGAATACAATTTATAGTACTTAGCTGTTATTTTCATATAGGAGGAATCGCAGACAACAACTTGTTGCAAAATAGGAATGAACTGTGACCTAGGTGGGATTTGTATGAATGAACCTGTTGGACCTTCTCAGTTCATGTAGCAGCTTTTATTTCTTAGGTAATTGTAAATGAATGGGATGAACAAGAGCGTCTGGCACAGGAGAAGGAGGAGGAAAAGAACAGCCTTTATAGGTACAGGAATAAAAGCCATGGAAGTGGACTCACTGAAGAGGAGGAGGAAGAGAGAGAGTTCAGGAGGAAATTCCCTCTTCATGAGAAGGTAGGCAGCTATTACTTTAAATTTAAGCTGTGCAGAGTAATGCTTTGGCAGGACTGCGTGCAGGAAACACATGGGTCCAAAGAAAATATAAACTCAGGGCAGTTTCCAACACATATAGCAAACATTCAGTGCCATCAAAACACATATAACAGATTAAATCAAAACATGACACATCACAGAAAATAAAACATTGCTATTACCAAATAGAAATTAACCAAAATAAAACTAGATAATCCTAATAGAAATAATCATGTATTATGAATGTAAACGGAATAAAAAAACAACTAAAAACTTATTAAGAAACAACTAACAGGCTGAGATCAATGTAGCTCATGTGTCTTGTCTAGTCTTTGATGTTATGAGAATTAATCTGTTTGCTATTAATCACAGTGTAAGGAAGATTCCTAAAAAGAAGTTAAGTACATTAGTATGGTATTGTAAATATAATGACCCAACGCTGCAAACAACTTCCTCTCCATGTAGCTACAGATGCGGCCCAGCAATTGAACAGGTGTCATTGGCAGATCTCATTTTATGTACAGATGAGCCTTAAAAAGCACAAGATTTGTTTTTGATCTTCAAGCACAACACCGCAAGGTGACATTTAACAATTATTTATATGTATATATGTGATTCAGGACTTTGAAGATATTACATCTGAGGCAAGCCTTGAGAGAAAAATGGAAATCGAAGATGGTTTGGAAAATGAAGAATCTCCTGGAAAACCACTCCTTTCCCATCACTCAATGAAAACAGTCATGACAATTCACCAGCAACTTTGCCTTCTCTTTGCACGATCTCTGTGGTATAGACAAAACCTGCCCACCCATCAGACTAAGCATAATTTGAATGCATTTCTTTCTTGTTACCAGACTGGTGCATCACTTTTGGCTCACTACTATCCTTTGATTGGTAAGACTTCCTTGTGTTTTCAAGTACACTGTGGTTCAGTACCTTCTTCCTTCGGGGAACAAGTTGACTTGTCTACCATAGGGCCATCTTAATCTACATTGAATTGCTGAATATTTTACACACCTGTTTCTTTTGGGCCTTCTGCTATTATGTGTTAAAACTGAGAGTGCGGCCCAGATGCTCTTATTCATCCACAGACCATTGCTGGTTTGCAAACCATTTGTTGTTGTTGCTCTGTGTTGAGTGTCCTGGAAGCTTTGTAAACACAATAATACTGTGACACAAATGAGGTTCTGGTCCTTGGTACACTGGGAGAAGACTTACATTGCATCATATAGCTTGAGACACACTGCAGATGGATACGTTCTAAGGGATGATGTTTCCCCCCTACAGTTCTGTTTGCTCTTTACCTACTGTCCCTTTTTGGTTTGCCTTTCTGCCTCACCCTGAATTTAGGTTCTGAAATGAATGACAACCTGCATGGCAGCCAGCTTCTAACTAGCACAATACTCCAAAATACACTTTTTGAAGAAGGTGCTTCAGAACTGGTTCTACAAACAGAAGGGCCATATGATTTCTATCATCATCCTAATGTTCAGCAAGTACGGCAGTGCCAACCTGTGCTTGAAAACTTCACAAAAGAAGTAAAAGGACTATTAAAAGAATGGCCTGAACACCCTGCTCTTGTCCAGGTAAGGCGCAGCCATAATCTTACCTCTTTGTTTCGAACATGCATGTTCAAAATTAGTTAAATCTATATATATAAATGAGTGATGGCATCACGGCGACCAACAAAACAACAAAACTACAGGTCCCCCAACCTCGAAATTTGACAACACAAGCCATCATCCACGCCTCTAAATTGATACAACAAAAAGAAAAGAAAAATAAAGTCCTAATTAGAGGAAAAGGAATAATTGTTTTTATCCAATTGCTGCCAGTTAGAGGACTTATCTCTGCCCACTTGGTCTCCTAGCAACCAACTCAGCCCAGGGGACAGGCAGATTTAGGCCTCAGGCCTCTTCCACAGATTATTACTATTATTATTATTATTATTATTATTATTATTATTATTATTATTATTATTGTGTTGCGGTCAACCATGAAAATAAATACAATCTGTCTCCCAAGTATTCAAAAACACTAAAATCTGAATATATAAAAATTAATGTGGTATAATAAAACAGAACAATACAATCTCTAAAATCAGAACACTAAATAAAGAACTACACTCTGAAAACGGGAATTCCACACAGGAAACAATCAGGGCCAGCTAACACCTCCCAACAAAGTATTCCCATCATCAAAGTCTGGCAAATCCTCGGTTTTCTCAGGGCCACAGACAGTAGAAGCACATAAAATATCGCAAAGAACACCACTCTGAAAACAAGGGAATTCCAGACAGGAAAGAATCAGGGCCAGCTAACACCTCCCACAAATGGAGATGAGCACCAACCCCCAGAGTCAGACATGACTGGACTTAATGTCAGGGGAAAACGTTTACCCTTTACCTTAACTACCACCTCAATACTTTATTTCCCATACCACCATACTTTGCCACAGCAACGCGTGGCTGGGCACAGCTAGTAACCATTATTCAATTTACATTTGCTTTCATAAATAGCCCCAGTATTACATGGGCAGTACTTTCCATAAATCCAGGAGTATTCTTGAGTTGCTTACATTTGATAGTTGAGTAATTTATTCTTGATAGATGGAAAAATTAGTTGTGCATGTATATGTAGATTATATTTTAAATTGTATTACTAATCTGGAGTTATTACTCCGTATTTACTCGAATCTAGTGTGCCATCGAATGTGATGCACACCTTAATTTTCAAAACCCTGAAACCAAAAACATATTTACTGGCAAATGAAATGTGCAGCTGCAAAAAGTGCACTCTTTGAAATTTGAATGTTTAACCACTATAATTGCCACTCAGTGACTCTTGACCCAGACCCACCCATCCCCATGTACCAGGCAGCATCTTCTGTGATTGACGGGGTTTGTTCCCCTGTCACTCGGAAAGCAGCTCCTTGAGCAGAATTGTCATAATTCCCTCTCACTCCAGAGGCCATTCATGTGGGAAGGGTTGGAAACATCAGTCTTTGGTTTGCTGATTAACAAGGGAGCAGATCCTTATTGTTTGCAGCTGCCACTACCTGGTAAGTGGGGAATGCAGACTTTCATGCTCCCTATATTGCCCCTAAATTAGAGAATGTGTGTGCATCATGAATATAAAATAATTACATAAAAGCACAACATTAGGTTGTGCCTTTGCAACTGCTCAGGTATATTCCGCCTGTGTGTTATTGAGGATTTTTAAAAAAAAACAATCAAAAAAACACCTCTTGGGAATAGTTCTTTGGAAAGCAACAGCCAGATATATTGTGATCTTCTGTTTTCATTTCACAGATCCTGGTTGTGATAGATAGAATCTGTAGTTTTCCACTCTCCAGCCCTCTCTCAAAGTTCCTCAATGGCCTTGAGATTTTGTTGGCTAAGTCTCAGGTCAGTAGCGCATTTACTTCTGTGTGTATGCATACATATGTGCATGCATTTCTTGCAAACTCCATAAATATTGATGGTTCACCTGTATTTTAATAAATAGATTTACTGATAATAATTCTGCTACTATGTATATACAACAAAAGCAATAACATTGGCAATTTGAAGCATAGATAACTGCCATGAAAAGTTTTTTCATCATCCTGCCTTGTTGCTCTGCAATGTATCCTCTTGTGTAAAAGGTATCCCTCTCCCTTCTAGGACTGGGAGGAGAATGCTAGTCGTTCAGTGTCTCTGAGGAAACACCTTGATTTGGTCACTCAGCTGATCTTCCAGTGGCGTAAACTAGAACTGAGGTTTGCATCATCAGCTCCATTTGGGCTGAGTATTGGGGGACTTATTGGGAGAATGAACCAAAGCATTGAGACAAAAGTGATTCATTCATTTCTCCTTATTCTCTCAATTGCCAGCTGTTGGTCTGCTAGCCTGGACAACACAATGAAACATCATTCAGAAAAATCAATGAAACACTGGTTTTCAGTCTATCAGATGATTGAGAAATATAGACAGGAACAAACAGAGAAGAAAACTGAAGGTAACCTGAATGGTGTTGTATAAGGAGGAGGAATAAGTCTCCCTTGAAGTAAAAGTGCACACAACTAAGGAAATGTTTTCTTTATGACTTGACCAAGTTTCCCAACATACCATATGTGCTCCATAATATAGATTCTTTTAGGATCTTTTGTTAAGTTTGAAAATGTTATAGTATACGCCCAAGTAGAGTCAAGCATAATGCTCATCTCCCTATGTTAACATTTTGAGATCTTTGTATTGACACCAGCATATTCTTTTGTTTGCTGTTAGTTTCACACCAAAGGTGGTACATCTACTTTGTCTGCTATATGTTCAAGTAGCTATGAATATTTTTGTTTGCCCGGGTCAAACCTAATACAGACAACTTTGATGTAACACAGTTTATGAACTCCTTTCTTCCCTCACTTGCTTGTGTCAATACAGATCCTTGCTTGTTCTACGGTTTTAGGTCAGAGTTCCAAGTTGCACCAAAAGCAGAGAATTTTTATATGAAATAAGATAGCAAAGGATGTATTGTGCAAGCTACACAGCCACTCCCAGTTTCATATACCACAGCCTATTTAGCCCTTCTTGACTCAGGCCACTTTCAACTATATGTTGGAGTGTGTGTATGATTCCTGCACTGTTTGATCCCTCCTATAGTAGAAGAATAGCGAAGTTGTGGCCTTCCAGATTTTGGCAATTGTTGTCAGGAGCTGATGTAAAGAGTGTAGTAACATCTGGAAGGCCACAGTTTCTGATTCTGTTTTGGAAAATGAAGCATGAAGTTATGGATTTAGATCAAGCATGGGCAAACATTGGCCCTCAGGTTTTAATTTTTATTTCGTGTCAAAAGCATTTCACGACAAATTTCAAAATGATGGGGGGAAAAAAGAAAATCACAAGCAACTAAATAGTTTTGGACCAAAAGCGGGCAACAGCAACCGCATTGTCCGTAGCTTTAAACAACTCCTCCTCCGTACATGAGGCAGGGCATTGTGGGCAAGCATACATATGCGGAGTTGTTTGTTCTGCTCCACAGTCACACAAGGTGGAGGATTCCTCCAGGTAGTGCCACCTTGCCAAGTTGTCTTTAGATCTGCCCACTCCGCTTCTCAGTCTGTTTAGGGACTTCCATGTTGCCCATTCTTGGTTTGCCCCGGGAGGAAGACCCTCATGGGGGGCCATCCAGTTGGGATTGCCAGGTTTAGCTGCCCAGAGAGACACCCTTGCTGCTGCTGGAGGAACATCAAGAGGACACGGAAAGAGCCTCCCCGAAGATTGAGTAAATTCAGTCGGGCGTCCCCTGGGCAACGTTTCTTGTAAGCGGCCGATCTTTCCAAACCCAAAAGCATTGGATGAATGGCCCTCAGGTGTTTGTGGATTTCAACTCCCATAATTCCTAATAGCCTAATGGGAGGGCCAAGGTTTTCCTATGCCTGATTTAGATGAACAATACTATTGCCTTTTTCCTCTTTTTTATTGAACCAAAGTTCTTGGAGCCCGCTGCGGTGCAGCGGATTAAACCACTGAGCTGCTGAACTTGCTGACCGAAAGGTTGGTGGTTCAAATCCAGGGAGTGGAGTGAGCTCCCACTATTAGCTCCAGCCAACCTAACAGTTTGAAAACATGTAAATGTGAGTAGATCAATAGGTACCGCTTTGGCAGGAAGGTAACGGCACACCATGCAGTCATGGTGGCCACATGACCTAGGGGGTGTCTGCAAACAACACCGGCTCTTTGGCTTAGAAATGGAGATGAGCACCAATTCCCAGCACCAATCTCTAGATTACAAGAAGTCTGCATTTTATATCTGCATCATATAATAATTTAGGGGGAGAGAGATGGTAGATTTGGTTGCAACCACACTTTAAAAATAGTAAGTCAAAGCAAGTCAGTTTGAATGGCATCTGGTTTTATGTCTCTCCCCTCTCCCTTTCTTTCTTATAATTCCATTTCCATCAAACTGACAGACATGAGTTTAGATGCAGTGGTCACAACGCTACAGGCTTTCATAGAAGGATCCTCACTGGGGCAATTTCATGTTCGGCTTCAGATGCTCTTGGAATTCCATTGTCAAGTCTTGTTGATGCCACAAGTGGAAGGAAATGGTAGGTGGTTATTTAATATTTATATCTTGTCCTTTCTCATTGGATCTCAGGGTAGCATAAAGGTAAAAAAATTAAATAATGTTATGAGAAGGCAAAAACATTTTATTTTTTAAAAAGCCCAAAGCAAATCAAAGTTTTGACCATCACGTAGTAGCACATGGAGTCTAGTTTCATTGTATTATTTCACCTTGATGATATGTTTTCCACTTCTTTGTTTTGATCCTTGCATACAGTGAAGCAGCAGACACTATTTCTAGCAATTCCAAATTTGAAACAGTAAAATACTTTAAATAGGTTAAAACATATAAAGCAAGTTACTATGTAACACAAAACAGCTTAAAACATTAAATAGTTATTTTTTATGTAAATTTGAAAATTCAGTTAGGTCCCAAAGCCTTAGTTTAAAAGCAGTGTTTTATCTTGGCATAAAAAATAAATGAGTCAATGCCCGTCAGTCTAGTACAGACAGAGTATTCCATAAATTTAAAATGGGTTAAAATTCTTCCTGTTTTGGTGGTCAATACATTGCTTTTGGGAAATTTAATACACACTAGTTGCATGTAGATCAGTAGGGTCACTCTTTTTTTCTTCTTCATGCAAAATTCATCACTGTTTCTGTGCTCCCTAGGATTTCCTAGTAGACAAGCCCTACCCCCCTTCCATGAGTTAAGACATTATGTACTTCAAGAAAAACTTCAGCTGCCTATTTCACAAATGGAATTATATGCTGTGCTTATTGGGCAGGATTGGCTGCCAGTCTTTAGAAAAACAGGCTTTAGTTCTCCTAACCACTTTAGTTCCTCCCTGTATCAGTATCCTGACCCAGGGAAGCTTTTCCTCCATCTCGTAAATATCTTGGTTTTTACTCCCATCAGCCTCACATCTCACAGCCAAATGCCAGAGATAGAAGGAGTTGTAGAAAGAAATAGAATCCAGGGAGACTTATATTAAAGAGATCTCCTAGTGGAGATTGTTCTTTTTTTTTTTTTTAAATAGAAGATTGGTTTAGTTTATTTTCCTGTGTTAGGTTACCAGCCTCTTGAAAAATTACCCAAAGGGGTTCAGCTTTTAGCAAACTAATGATGAACTGGTTTGTAAAGAAGAGATTGTCACTACAACTCAAGATTACTTCTGAATGATCTCTAAGGGATTTGCATGCCTGAAACACTAATTTAAATGAAGTTTGTTTTTCATTTTTTCAGACTTGCTGTGCAATATATTGTGGAATCTGTACAATTACTATAACCAGTTTTCAGAGAGTGTCCAAGCCAGGCTGGCTGAAGTTCGGCGCCCTATAGAAAAAGAACTGAAAGTAAGAATAAGACTTTTTAATGTAACGGCCCTCTCCTACTTTCTGTTTGCAATAAACTTGTTTCAAGCCTAAACCTAGCTGCTTAATGTGCTTTTATTTAAACTAGAAACATGTAACCTCTCATTTGTTAATACCATTCAGATAAATATTGAAGTTCACAGTATCTGTTTGTTTATTTTACAGGGGTTTGTTAAAATCTGTAAGTGGAACGATGTCAGTTTTTGGGCCGTAAAACAGTCTGTGGAGAAAACACACAGGTTAGTTAATGAATCAGTGGCCATCTTAAAAATTTGGGGTTAGGTAGGGAACAGAAGGCAAAACGTGAAACTGTTATTTTGAACAACAAAGAGTCTGTGGTCCCCTCAAGACTATCTGGTTGATTGTAAAATGAGCTGCTATGGATCCCAATCCATCCTCTAAGATACACATTTTTCTGAAGACTGGTCTACACTTTCCTCTTGTTACTTTCTTCCATAAAGCCCACTGTGGAAATTGTCAAAAAAAGACAAATCCATCAGTAGTGAGGGAGTAAATAGTACACCTGGGTGATTTTACATGATTTTGCCTGGAATCCTGTTCGGGCATTTTGTTGGTGTAACTCCTGGGTACTTCACTGGTTATATTCTTAAGTAGGTACACAAGCTGGTCCCCATTTGCTTGCAATGTGGGGAGCCATCTTAAAGGTTTGGGTGTTTGTGCAAGGAGGCAGTCATGCCCCATGACTGAAATGGCTATTGATAAGCTGCATTGGATGATACAGTCAACAACATCTGCACTATGGCTGCTAAGCTTATCAGCCATAGAAATACAGTGTCAAAGGGTTATTCTCTGCCAATTTTGAACAGTATCTCAGCCCGTTTTAATTTTAGATAAGATTAATTTGCCAATATATGACCTTATAAAGATTATTTTAGTACCTATTTTATTATGTGCCTACTGTGCACACATAACATCCATCTTTTGTCTCCCCATACAATGTTCTCACAGCCTACTGGTAAACTGTATCTCACTATTTGGGAATTACTCTATTGCAGGGGCTCTGGGACACTAGGGGACTGCATCAGCTCCTTAGAGTGCACAGCCCTTACCACAAAAGAAACAAACAAAAACAAAAAAAGATTTTGTCCCCAAATTCTCTCTAGAGGCTTTGAGGCATTTCTTCCATGTTTTTAGAACCCATGGTCTATTTTAGGCCTAGGAGAAGTATTTTTTAAATCATGAAATGACTAGAAGTCATTTCAGGTTTGCTTCGTTTGAAAAAGACCTTTTCTGGCCTGTACTCTGTGTGGTAAAAAGGTCCCCACACGCACTAAAGAACATTTGGGGGCAAAGAAAATGGAAGAGTACTGTGACTTTTATTTTTCACCCCAGAAATCCCTGCAGGAAACTGAATACCTCTGGCGTTTTCACGTGGCCTGTAGACCACACTTTGCCCACTTTCACTCTACTGGATGTCACAGAATTTACTATCAATATGTTTTAATATGTATACACTTAAATTGGGTTGTGCACAATGTTTGAACTATTTCAGTCAACTGTTTTCTCTATTTTCACTGAGCTTATCATATTGTTATGGAGCTTGTGCTCCATGTGTTCTTTCTGGCATGAGATAAATGTGCAATATATCCATATCCACATACTCATAGTTTTTTGTTGTTGTTGTTCCCTACTTTCGTGGGGACTAGGACACTTTTTAAATTCATGAAGAAGTTTGAAGCTGCTCTCAGTGAACCCTGTCGATCTGCCTTGGTAGAAACAGCCAAAGAAGAGCAACTTGTTTCCTTGCTGAAACAAGAGACAACAGACAACCAAGAAACTAAAATCCAGATTCTAAGCAACATATTAAGAAAAAGCCTAATGGCTAGAACAGATGCCATTCAGGTACTGCGATTTTTCATGGGTTTTTTTGAGATGGAATGCTAGATATTTACAAACTTATTTTGTTTACATACTTATTTAAAAACTTAGTTTGTTTTTGTTGCCTATCTCAGGGTTTTCTTCTTGTAGTGTAGGATTGTTTGAACTCATACACATGAGTTTGAATAGCCTGATCTAAATATTTGCATATCTCAGATGATAGAGAGGGACAGTATTATTATTATTAGCAGTAGTAGTTTTATGTTTATTTATACCCACTTATACCCACAAGGAGACTCAGGGAGACTTATACTATAAACATTTTGATACTATTTGAAATCCACAAATATACTTACTGTTCTAGAGAGTCCTGTTCTAGACCACTAGAGGAACTTGATGCTACAAGTGTGCCTTAGTGTAAAAAAAAATCAAGAATTGATATCAAGATCCTCAAGAAGAAAGTGGCTTTGGTAGCTTATTGTGTATAAGAATGTTATGTTGTGGAGAAGAAATCAAGCATAAGGTCACCCAACCTTAGTTTGAAATGCTTTATTTCAGGAACTCAGTACATCTGTTCTAGTTTGAATCATCAAGCTTTTAGGAATAGAAAGGTTAACTTACTCAGTTATATGTACAATCTATGAGCACACACCACAATGTACAAGCTTGGCTTGTCATGAATCCAGTTGTTGAGTGGAGTCCAGTCTTGTCGCTTTAGTATTTGAGCTTTAGTTTTTGTGGCATGTCTGTTTTTGACATTTTATCAGGCTGTCCTTTTGGAAGAATTTGAAGGAGAGGTGTTTCAACCAGAATCCCTTCAGGGCCGCTTGCCCAAGCTCACAAAGCGGTTGCAGAAAATATACACAGGTCTGGTGAAGAACAATTCGTTTTTGGATCTTGTGGAGGACCTTGACAATTTCACTGGTAAGCACTGTAGAAATTCAAACATACAATTTTATATATTTAGATCTTCACCTTTCCAAATACTTTGTCTTTAAAGCTGTGGAATAAGAATGAAAGTGTGAATTTTGCTGCATGGATTATTTTGATTCCTCTCTCTTTTGTAGGTGATATAATTTCCTCTGCCCGTGAATTACAGGATCTAGCTGTAAATCCAGCTGCAGAAAAGGAAAAACAGAAATCTGAGGCCAAACATTTCCTTGTGCAGAAACAGAGGGCCTTAACAGAGCTCTTTAAACATCTTGCAACTACAGGTAAAGGGAAATGAAGCCATTTTTTAAAAATTTGAATAATAAACAGTAATATTCTGTTCTTAGTGCCCCCCCAATACTATTTAGTTTTTGTGTGTGTACTTCTTTATACAGTAAAACCCCTGTATCCAGAGGAGATACATTCCTGGTCATGTGTCTCATTAAGGGCCACATCCACTGTTTTAACATGATGAGATGTATTCCACAATGGGTATGCGTATTCAGCAGCAGAGTAGCAAAGCGCAAGGGCAGATGTGTTTAGTAAGTGTGGAATTACTATCTTCTTTTTTATAGTAAAGGTAAAGGTTTCTCCCTGACATAAAGTCTAGTCATGTCCGACTCTGGGTGTTGGTGCTCATCTCCATTTCTAAGCCGAAGAGCCAGCGTTGTCTGTAGACACCTCCAAGGTCATGTGGCCAAGCATGACTGCATGGAGCGCCATTACCTTCCCGCCGGAGCAATACCTATTAATCCACTCAAACTTGCATCTTTTTGAACTGCTAGGTTGGCAGAAGCTGGTGCTAACAGCGGGAGCTCACTCCACTTTCCCGATCCGAACCGCCAACCTTTTGGTCAGCAAGTTCAGCAGCTCAGCGGTTTAACTCGCTGTGCTACCAGGCGCTCCCTCACGTGATATAGTAATATAATAATAGTTCATTTTATTGTTTACCTGCCTCTCCTAATGACTTTAGGCGGGGTACAACAGAGTCGCAACATACAAACATAAATAAAATGCATATAATAACATACATAGATAAAAACCCATAATTATAAAAACATACATCGAACACGGTACAAAAGCAACATGCAGCAATAATAGAATACAAATTCAAAACTCATGATTCAGAGTTGACTGGATAGGCCCACAAGAAACTGTCTTTTATTATATTAGGTTACTTATCCATATATATAATTCAGTATTGGCTACACTGGTTGTAAGCGGCTCTCCATTATCCCAGGTGAAATTCTTTCTTATCATTTGTTACCTCATACTTTTATTTAGAGGTGCCAGAAGCTGAACATAGGATCTTCTAAGCTTTTGTTCATTTAATGATCTATAGATCCTCCCTGTAACATCAGAGTTCCCTAGACTCATGCTTCTTTTTCCGGGTTTGAACATGGCTTCTCTTTCTCATTTGTAAGCCCACCCAGGCTGTAATTTTCTGCAAGCAAAAAGAGAGCATAGGAGCCTGATATTCACATTGTTCTTCCAAACATTGGTTTGTTCCTGCATAGGAGTAAAATTTAAACATTCATTAAATGTATCCAATGATAGTCATCTGAAAGCAGCTGTTGTCATAAGGTGGAGCAAGTATTCGTTAGAAATACTAAATGATTTAGCTCTGTTGCAGTAGTAGTTTGTAAGAGTGATTAATTTTGTAGCTATTTAAATTCTCACTAGACAAACTTGGTTGAGGACAATTCTCTATATATCTTAGTGCGTTTCTAAGCTAGCTGAAACGAATTGGGGGGGGGGGAAACCATGTGACTTTTCTTTCAAATAACAAGAAGATGCTAAAAGGTACACATTTGTTTCAACTGTCTTCCTAGGATTGTCATATCGCAAAGGTCTTGCTTGGTCCCGTTCTAAAACTTCCCAGGACCTGCTTTTCCTTCAGCCATTGGATTTGCGTAGTGCATTGTCCTTGATCAGCAGCACACAGAAATTGGATGCAAGGTATGTATCTCCTCTTTTTCAGGCTAAAACAGAAATGGGTTGTTTGACTTTCTAAAACTGAAAAGTTACCATTTGATTAGGATATTCTAAAGCAATAGCTGGGAGAAAGTTTAAGCCTTTCCCTGCACCATCAGCCTCCCATCCCCTTCCCCTGCAATTGCACTCTAGAACTAACACAGCAGAAATAGTAATTGGTCCTTAAATTAAAACCAGCATTTCTAACATGTCTACATCCATTATTAGGATCATAACTTACTAATGTACTGTAAAATTGGTTTGGACTGCTACAAACATAAATTAACTGAACTTCTAAGACTTTACGTCTGTGTCGTCTATCTTGAAACTTTTGAAGCAGATTACTCTTTTTGTTCTAGGGAATAAAAATAAGTCTTGTACTTTCCAGGTTACTCTCTGAGATATCTTCCTCCTGGGATGGATGCCAGAAATATTTCTATCAGGCTCTTGCACGCCACTGTAGGCTTCAGACAGTATTATTATCACCTTCAAAGGTAAAAGAGTGACTTCAAATAATGTTAAAGATTTTGTTTAACTTTATGCTTTTAACAGTTTTGAGCAAACAAGACAGGATCAGTCACTGAGAAGTCTGATAAGTTTATTTAAAATAAGCATAGCTGTTCTCAGGCCATGTTGTAGATATAAAACAAATGTATGGAGGTAATCATATAACAGGTCTACTAGTTTGTCTCTAATGAAAGTTATTACCAAATATTTCTGCATATTAAATTTACTGGTTTAAATCTATTTGTAAGTCTCAACTAGAGTAGACTAGCTACTAGCCAATGCAGTTTGCATAACTGCTTATTGCCCAGTTTACTACCAAAGGCTATTGTAAAACCTATATAAATTAAATACATACATACGGTAAAGGTAAAGGTTTCCCCTGATGTTAAGTTCAGTCATGTCTGACTCTGGGGGTTGGTGCTCATCTCCATTTCTAAGCCGAAGACCCAGCGTTGTCCGTAGACACCTCCAAGGTCATGTGGCCGTCATGACTGCATGGAGTGCTGTTACCTTCCCGCCGGAGTGATACCTATTGATCTACTCACATTGGCATGTTTTCAAACTGCTAGGTTGGCAGAATCTGGAGCTAACAGCGGTCGCTCACGCCACTCTCGAGGTTTGAACCTGGGACCTTTCGGTCTGCAAGTTCAGCAGCTCAGTGCTTTAACACACTTCGCCACCGGGGTTCCTTACATACATACATAAGAATACTTATTGCTTCCAGTGTCTTTTTACATTTATCGTGATATTATTAGGTAAAGATCCATGTATTCCAATAATACAAATAGGAGGACAATTTATGGCAAACCCATGAATAAAGGCCCCTTTCTTGTTGCAACAGGAAATTGGACTGGGCACTGTGGAGAGGTGTAAGGGATTTACTGCACACCTCATGAAGATACTTATCAAGCAGAGGGCCTCCCTGACTGCCTTGACGGAGCACTGGATTTTCCTTAGGTACCTGACTTTTTCTTTCCTGCTCATTTTTCTGTTTTATAGACAAAGGAAGGCATTCAGATTAATAAGATATGTGGTGTGCAAACTGCTTAAACATGGCAAGCCGCTTGTTGAAAAGCTGCAAAAACTGACTTGTGTACGTAAAAACAATGATTTTCTTGGTCTAGACATTTTTGTTAGTAAGATGTAAAATCAAAGCTATCCCTGTTCTCTCTTTTTGTTTTATACTCTCAGAGCATTGGCAAAGTAATGGCATTCATTTTCTGTAGTCACTATTCCAAAATCCTATAAAGCAGACAATGACAATGCCTGCAGATTATTGAGAGAAGGATTTTTTTTCTGACTTAAACAAAAATTTTGAATCATAGAACTTTACTCTTGAGTCTCCAAAGAGATTTTGAAACCGTTCCCTGTGCTTCTTATCTATTTTTTTAAAAAAACACACAACACCTTTGAACTAGACATGCTATCTTATCAGGCATAGTCAGTTGCTTCTCTGTCCCCCACAGAATGACCATCCAGGGGACTCTCAAAATAAAACTGCGAGTCTTGGGAGGGTTTTGGTCACTGCAGGGAGAAAGAGAATAGCACCTAAAAGAACATATACAAGTGTAAGGTGAGCTTAGACTTGCATATGTCACCAACTAGGTGCCAGCCATCTTCTGCAATCAATCAATTTTCAGTATTTTAACTGAGCTTTATTTCTACTTCACCTATAACATTTGCATTCTAAACATGACAACACCTCTTGTGACATCTTAAAAGACCTACAAGTTGTAATTTGAACAAATCTTCATGGACTCCAGCCCACTTCATCAGTCCATGAATATTTTTGTCACATCCAGTTTGTTGATTCTTACCATATCACAATATTCTTTGTTGGTTTTGCTGCATAATCTAAAGATAGTTGCCCTTTCAGTTGTATTCTAATTATTGTTATCCTGTTTGAATTCCCCAAACAGGAATCTTCTGAGCTGTGTAGAGGAGATTCATGCCAGGTTGAATGTTACAAATGAGTATGAAGTCGCTTTTCCTCCTCAAGATGGCATCCAACAGTGGACGGACCAGTTGCAGTACCTGGCCATGCAGTGCATAGTGGTCTTGGAGCAACTCTCCTGGTTTATAGAGTGCTGTCCAAAAGGCCACCTCTTGAATGCTTCTGGAACAGAAAGGCAATCTGAAGGAACTGAACTGAATTCATCCAGTGCTCAAAAATTACAGCCTGAACTTAACGTATCAGAGCTACAGTTCCTCACGCCAGTAGCTACAGATCAGCTGCCTGTTGGATGCAAGATGCGGAAGTGTGATCCATTGTATCAACAGTTGTCCTCCCAAGTGAAAGAGATGCTGGTTGAAGTTAAGGCAGTAAAATCAGACGTGGAAAAAATAAGACAACTTTCTTGTGAGACTCTCTTCCATTCCTGGTATGTTTCATGTTATGGACCAAGATAAACATACTGCATATTTGCAGCCTTAACACTACCCAATTTATAGATTGTGTGCTTTCTAAAAAAAATGTTTTCTGTGGTCGGTTTTGTGCAGCAAAAGGATTAAATAGATCTTGCAGTTAGCACCCATCTAGTACATGTTTGGTGCTTAGGAAGCTTCTGATCCCACAAGAGAGCCACACTAAACAGCCTTTTGCAGCGCCAGAATACCAAGTCACCCATCTCAGTTGTAGAAATTTATTGGGGACAGAGTTGTGGTCATCTGCATGTGGAAGGAGGTATGTAGAAGCAGCCTGACAACATCTGCTGCATTCCAAAGGATATCACAGGCATGGCAAACTTCAGTCCTCCATATGTTTTGTACTTCAACTCACATAATTTCTAACAACTGTAAGATGGCTGAGATTTCTGGGAGTTGAAGTCCAAAACACCTGGAGGGCCGAAGTTTGCTCATGTCTGGGATCTGTTCATCTCCATCATTGCCAAGAATGCAGGCATACTTCTAAAAAGGTGACACTAAAGGAGTGGTGTTCATAAAATATGAAGAAACGCAAATAGTATCTGGCCCAAAAAGGATTATTTGATCTGCTTTTGGCATGCTGTTTGGCATACATTAAGGAAGCAAAATTCTCAGCTATGTCAGCAAAATATTTGAACCAGACTTAAGGTATATGCAGGTACCATTATTTACAGAATGCCATGTGAAGGCCTAGTTCCGAATTCCAGCACGTTTGCATGTTTTCTTTCTTTTATTGATATGGTGCTAGTTCGACAGACAAAAACTGATAACTTATTGACAAAACACAACATAGCAACTACTCAACACACACACACACAGAGTAATATTTAACATTTAAACAATTAAACATAAAACATGGATTTTGATTTCCCGCTTTCTCATCATTGGCATTATCCTAATACAAGAATTTTATCCCACCTAACAGTCCAGAATTTCTATATATATTTTAATTTGGAAAAAAGTCAATTAGTTCTCAAAACCTACAAATATCCTTATTACTACTATTATTATTACTACTATCTCCTGCATATATTGCAGGAGAAGATCCCATGATTTTGTTTTCTCCAAATTACAAGTCAAATCCATAGTTTGTTGCTGGTTCCTGAACTTGTATCAATTCTGGATCCATAATAGAGATGAGAAAGGGGATGGGAGAGAACCGGATCAGAAAAGAGTACAACAAAACTAGTTTTTTGGTCATTTGTGGAAAAATAAATAACAATGCATGGTTTAGTACACTGCACAATTTTGGCCTTGTGTGTTGAATTTACGTTTTTTAAAGTAAATCTTCAGATTAAAATTTGACTTTTTAAAGTAACTGCAGATTCTGTTGTTTTGCAGGAAAAGCTTTGAAGTGTGTTCCTCAGGGATGGACTGTTTGTTGAAGGTTTCAACCCAACTGCAAGACATTGAGTCCATGTTTGTTTTACCCGAAGATAGTCAAGCTATCTCACAGATGGCAATCATCAGAAGTCTCATATACATTCAAGGGGAAATTAATAAAAGTGTGGATGATTTTGCTATCTGGAGGACACAACTATTCAGTTCAATTTCACACTGTGAGGGTAAAGACAGTCTTTTCTTTCTTCTGATTGATAATCTGGTAGTTTGTTTAGGTATTCTCCCATCACCATTGAGTAATTATAAGCATGCAGTAGAATTAGATAATGATTTTATTGATGATTTTAGACATTTTTCTCTAGCTTGCACTACCCATTGGTCCCGGCACTGGTGTGGTCTCCCATTTGCTCAGGATGTTTAATTCAAGATAACTCATTTGACATGCCTGATTCAGACCCACTTCTTACCTCTCCTGTTAGGCCAGTTAATAATATGAGGCAAGGTATTGTGTTTGCTTTGGTTTTGTAGAGGAACATGCATTTCTTTTTCTTGTTGTCCTCTGGCCTGGCTGTCTCATTCGACTTTAACTTTCGCTCACAGGGGAACTCTGGTTTAGCCAGTTCAAAACAACATGCTCAAGTCCTAGCTTTTTTCTAAGTTCAGATCTTTCAGCCGTGTAGTTTGCTGTGATGCCAACAACAGTCTCAACCTGCCTTCTAACCTTAGAGGTGCTATCCGCCTTAAGTTGGTGCTTCTGTAGTTGCATTTGCTGTTTAGCTGCCATGGAAACTACTCTGTGATAGCATATTTGGGCGATATAGAGATCAAGTGTGTTTCCAATTAATATTTCTGTTTTTCCAAAGGGGAAGAAAAATCAGACGATAGCTTTGTAGACCTCTTCTCCAAACAAGTGGAACTTGCAATCCAGGTTGTCCTGAGTGCGATACAACATTTGGTGGAGAGGAGAAAAGAAAAAGAGGATGGCAGTTCAGTGACTGAGGGTGGTTAGTTGAGCTTTCTTCTTTCGCATTCAATTGTATTTTTTCTGTGGGATTGAGCACAAACTTGTATTCTGTGATACTCTTAGTGGGTCAATTAGTAGATTTTCACTCTAAATTATTACTATTTTTATTATTACATTGATATCCTACTCTTTTTTCCAGCCCATAATTCAAGATAGCTTTAAAATGATGTCATGTAAAATTAAAAATATAATTAAGCCATAATTCAAATTCAGTGGAATGGGCACTACTAGAGTAACCAATTTTAAAACCTCTTTGGTAATCCTTTCTTTAACTTTTGTTTGGTAAATCTTTTTCTTCAGAGGAAGAGACCTCAGTTAACCCTCTCAAGACTGGGCATTTAACCAAGCTCCTGGATGAAGACATATGTGCAGATGTGAATTCTTTGCACATACAGAAAATAATTTCAGTCATTTCAGAACTCTTGGAGCAACTAAAATCCTATGGCGAGGATTATACTGTGTACAACTGCAAGGTAAAAAAAACCCAATAAAATCAGCTGGAACATAATGGGTTGGATTCTGATTTGGGTTTCTGCAACTGGGTTGATGGAAGCAAAGTGAAAATGAGGGATAATTTCTCTTGGAATTATTTTTCTGATGACTTGTTAAAAAGCTGTACCTCAAATAGAGACGTTGTGGGTGTTTACAACTGGATGTGCCTTCACAAAAAAAACCTACACTTGTAAAACTGATTTCTTCTGTCTACAGCTCTTCAATCAGTCTTGCCATTTAATGGTGCGTCTAATGCCAATACTTTACAAGTATTCCAGCACCATCCTTTTCTACCTCACAATTTCCTTGGCCACACACAGGAGTACTGGGAAGTTGCTTTCTGTTCTAACTAGTATATTTACTGAACTGGCCCAGAAGGTAAGAAATATTAGCTTATCTTCTCATTATATGCGCTAAAAGTATTTCACATTTTGAAGTATGAAAAAAATGCAACCAGAATAGATACCAATGTAAGATTATTGTTGTTGTGATCTGTAATGATTAGATAAGAGCTTTAATCTTTGGTCCTAAAGATTTGTATTTTTTTATATTTACCTCTTTTTAATGTTAATATTAGGGCTTAGTAGAGATGTCATTTTTGCTGTGATTGCATTAGAATATAGTCTTCTATATATTCTGGATCTTCAGAATGTTGTCATTCTGCTTTTGAGTTTTTTTCCTCTTCAAATTGTACATGTCCCATTTTTACCAACTTTGATATCCAGATAATAATTTTAAAAGTTTTAATCTACTTGTACATGGCACCTGTAGTGCAATGTATATAGGACTGCTTCTCTGCAAAATAAATGGAGAATCTGTGAGCCTAAAGAAACTGTGCTGCCTATAGGAACAACTTTGATCCTTACATGCCTTTTGCAAGTTATGCTTTCCTTGGGGAAAATTCACAAAACCGCTCTCCAGTTACATGACCTCATTTGTCAATCAGTATATAGAGATAATCCCATAGATAATCCCAGAATGATAATCCCATCATTCTGTTCATTGTGCGAAAGTATACAAGAAAGTAAATTAGCACATTCTCTGCTCCACTTGGGAGAAGCATTCAAAAAGTATCATGAAGCATAGTTTTAACATCTCTTCACATTAATGTGCTTTTTAGGGGTTTTGCTTACCAAAAGAGCTGACAGAGGATGCTGCAGGAGAAGGAGGAACAGAGTTCCATGATTACAAAGGAGGAGGCCTTGGAGAAGGGGAAGGCAAAAAGGATGTGAGTGACAAGATAGAACATGAAGATCAGGTATGTGGAAATGGAATGTATGGTTGTATTCTCAGAATTCAGACCTTGTTTACGTGCTCTTAATTCATATATTGTAGCAGCATCCTGGAAGGGATGAAAACAGTATGCATGAAAGTTAATGGAAGTTGTTGGTTTATTTTCTTTGGTTCAGTAGTTTTCAGGGTAACTTTCCTTTTGTCAACAACCAGTTTGTTACTAAACAAAAAAAAATCACACTGGATACCAAAGTGGGTTTTTTTTTCCGTGTCAGGAGCAACTTGAAAAACTGCAAGTCGCTTCTGGTGTGATAAAATTGACCATTTTCAGGGACGTTGCTCAGGGAATGTCCAGATGTTGTTTGATGTTTTACCATCCTTGTGGGAGGCTTCTCTCATATCTTGATACCAAAGATGAAGTCCAGTTATGCCTTTCTGATTAGGAAAATACCTGTTGTAATAGAGGATATATCCTGATTTAGTGTTAATATATTTTATTTAAGGTTGACAAGCGGAAAAAAACACTTCTTGAAAAATACCGTATATAAATTGAGGGTGGTTTTTGGGGACTGAATTGGGGATTAAGAAGTCAGGCTTGGCCATGTTAGTCCACGCTTTTGTTGCATCTCGAATAGATTACTGCAACACGCTCTACGTGGGGTTGCCTTTGAAGATTGTTCGGAAGCTTTAAGTTGTCCAACGAGCGGTAGCCAGGTTCCTTACTGGAATGGCATACAGGGAGCATACAGTTCCCCTGTTACGTCAGCTCAGCTGGCTGCCAGTTTGCTACCAAGCACAATTTAAAGTGCTGGCTTTAGCCTATAAACGGTTCTGGCCCAGCTTACCTGTCTGAACGTATCTTCCTTTATGAACCATCACAGAGATTAAGATATTCTGGGGAGGTCCTGTTCTCAGTCTCACCTGCTTCGCAGGCACAGTTGATGGGGATGAGAGACAGGTCTTTAGTGGTGGCTCCTCGGCTGTGGAACTCCCTCCCCAATGCTATTTGATCAGCTCTTTCCCTTCTAGCCTTCAGCGAGAAAGTTAAAACATGGTCATAGGACCAAGCTTTTGGAGAATAACTGCAGTGCAGTAATTGAACGTAGAATTTGTTCAATGACAATTGGAATGGCCCTGGATCGCGACTTTGTATTATGTGATTTTAATAATTGATGTAATCGTTTTTAGATGTTTTAATTCTCTGGATTTAATGTAAATGTTTACTAATTGTATGTTATTTTAAGGAATTGAATTGTGGCCAATATGTGAGGCCGCTCTGGGTCCCCCTTGGGGTTGAAAGGGTTGTACAATTTCCCCACCTAAGCATTCATACTCAGAGAGGGGAATGGTTCCTGTTTTGATAACAGGTACATTGTTAATGCACACACACACTTTTTAAAAAGCCCTACTCTCTCTCTCTCTCTCTCTTGCTGCTTCTGGTTGCTTTTGAATTTCTGGGCAGGAAAATGGCAACAAAAGCTCTTTGGTGTTTCCTCACAAAGGAACACAGATAGAGCAGAGGAGATTGTTACTTCTTTTAGGTAGAATTTCAGGTCAATTTTTAGGTTGACCTAGGTTTTTGGTTTTGTTTTGTTTTTTTACTAAAATTTCTATACAGTAATAAAATATTACTAATATTTAATTAGTAACTAAATATTCTAGGTGGAAGATACGTACCAAAAAGACCAAGAAAAGCCAGATGAAGACCCAGAATCTAAACCAGATCTTGAAGGAGAAGACAATGCAGTAGAGATGTCGGAGGACTTTGAAGGAAAAACATACGATGGGGAAAAAGAAAGTCCAGGTTTGTAGGTTTCATGTTTCTTTCTTGATAAAAATCAACATGCACATCCAAATGTAATACACATAACTGCTCTGCTTTGATGGATTAGGAGCCCTAAATTCAGTTTAATCGCCCTTTGAAGTGAAATCTTTCCTGTTGTGATACTAACCTCATCAAAATAATATAGAATAAACTTGTGCATATATGCATTGATATGTGCACAAAATTCATATGAAGCAATCTGGTAAAATTAAGTTCCAAATTAGGTGATTTTGTTCTCTTGCAATGTTTTATAGGCGAGAGATTTCTGAGGTTAGCAGCTATTGCTGCTTGAAAACTACTGTATTTTAGGTAATATTTGAATTGTAATTGATATGAAAAAATAGATGTATTAATAATAACTTCATCCACTCATAATTGTCCCTTCTCCCTCAATTCAACTTCCTCCCTTTTTGCGACATGCTTGATAATTTGTAACAATTTAACTCACTAACAATAACTTCCCCCGCCTCCCTTTTTTGTAATTTAATTAACTTTTTTCTCTTTCCTTTTTTCCTTCTCTCCCTTCTTGTGTTGTAAAAATTGGAAATGCTCAATAAAAACATACAAAAAAGAAAGAAAAATCTGACAACAATTTTTCCCTCTAGAATTCTGTATTTTTGAAAATAATTGCAGAATATTAAACTTGGCAACAAATGTCTAAGTATTTGATGACTATATAATAGTCAGTCTTATACTTCAGTATTTCCGTACAGCAAATATAGGGCATTTCATATGCCACCACTATATATATTTTGTATATAGCTGTAAAGAATTTGTTGGTATTGCCTTTTTAACAAATGATTTATTTATATATATATATATAGAGAGAGAGAGAGAGAGAGAGAGAGAGAGAGAGAGAGAGAGAGAGAGAGAGAGATACTCCTATTGATCTCCAGTCCCTCTTCATGTCATATCAATGATTTGTGGAGTTCTATGGGTGAATCCGAGTGCTTTTGAAGGCTTACATTAGACACTGTTCTCTTACACAGAAGATGATGAAAACTCTGATGATGAAGAAGACTTAGATAAGCAAATGGGAAATCTTGGGGATGCTGAAGCTGACAAATTGGATGAGAGGCTTTGGGGAGATGATGACGATGACAATGATGGAAGTGATAATAATGACAACATATCAGAAACTGGACCTGGAATGGATGAGGTAAAAAATAATACTGGATGTATGTTCTGGAAGGAAATGTTACTGTCCTTGTCTGTGGAGTGAGACAATTGTATTTACGTTCTTCCCAATATAAATGGAAAGTTAGCATTGTTTCAGTAAATGCTTAAAGCCAGGGACATCCAATTTCAGTGACAACAACACACAAACAGTGGTCTGAAAGCTGTGAATCTGTGTGGCTGTTCAGTATAAGGCAATCACAGACAATCAAGCTGTAAAACTGACACTATTTTAGCCATATGGATTTTGGTACAATGTTTTTGATATGGTGACAGTATACAACAGCTTTGCTGCTCTGGAGCTTGCACAGCAAGTATACTTCCAGCATTCATTCAGGCATATATGCAGTCCCTTCCCCTGGTCTCTCTGCATGAACATGCTTTTCAAAGTACTCAGTTGCAGGAATATTTATGCAGGCATTCAGCTAAACACACTTGGAAAATCTCTTCAGATCTTCATGGTGTGTCATGCTTGTGCAAATATCTGAATCCAGCATTGTTATTATTATTATTATTGTTGTTGTTGTTGTATGACACAGCAAACAAGTTAGATATGCTGGATTTCATATCACAAAATCACAAGTCGAACACTTCCCAAGTGTTTAGGACTGTGTGATGTATTTTCGGATGATGCGGCCAGATCCCAGTAGGGTGGCCTTTTGCAGTTGGCAGATCGTAATTTTGTCAATGTCTATTATTTCCAAATGCCGGCTGAGATCTTTTGGGACGGCACCCAATGTGCCGATCACCACTGGGACCACCTCTACTGGTTTCTGCCAGAGCCTTTGAAGTTCAATCTTGAGGTCCTGATAGCGGCTGAGTTGTATATTTCTGCCGCTTCTGTGACTGTTCATTTGTATTTTGATTCTGTAGCCCACTTGTCGATGGATGTCCAGAATCAGCAGCATCCACCGCGGTCCTTTTTATCCTGGGCAACGGCCGAGTCAGTATAGACTTCGTTTTGGTTTGATTCTCCATAATGCTAGGTGCTCTTAGTTCCACTCCTCAGCTGAGACCTCTCTGGCTTGGTTGGACCTGCCGGTAGTTACACTACCGCCAGCACAGCTCTCAGTCATCATTGTAACAGTTAAGCCCCCCCACCATGACAAGGTGGCACCTATGGGGGGATTATTGTTGTTATTATTATTATTATCATCATCGTCATCATCATTTCCAGGTGTTTTTGGGCCCAGAGGCCTCGGAGGGAGATTAAAAACTTCAGTATTTTCTAGACTTAATCTTATGCTACACAACAATTCCCTTTCCCTTGTGTGTCCCGGTGTCTGATTTAGTTTGCAAACCTGAGCTTTGGGAACTGTCAAATCAACAATTTCTGAGCTGCTCTGAGAGCCTTTGTGACTGAAGACTGGATATATGAATACTCTAAATAAATAGGGCTCACATTCCTCCTGTTATTAGTCATGCTGCCTGCTTATGTGTTCGTTACTTCTGTACTGGAATGTTATAGATAACCATTAGTGTCGAAAGCATAATGAATGAAGTTGCTTATCTCAGTAATTAACTAATTTTCCACATGTAAAATGGCCTGATTTTACAGTTAAATGGTTCCATGGATATATTTTTTTAACAATTTAGGGTGATTCAGAACTTGTGGCCAAAGATGATAATGTGGATGGTGACAACAAAAAAGATAAAAAACCACCCAAAGACGAAGAAAAAGAGAAGCAAACAGATGATTGTGATACTAGAGAGAAGTTCCATGAACAAATAGATGAGGTAATAAGAGATTTCATAGTAGTCCTATGCTAACATGACCCATATGTAATTTTAGTTTATTTCAACAGAACCTGTGCTGGTTAGCATAAGTTTAGTTGTAGTCACATAGCCTGGATCCCTGGTATTGCTAATTAAACTTGTGCTGTATTTCATAGTTGTGTAGAGGAAAGTGCTTTTATGTTACTCAGAGTCCCTGTACACAAACGGTGGGCAACTGTTGGGAGTCCAAGGGGCCACATTACCAATAGTTCCCCTGGAGAACTCTCTGCCCCCGAGGATCATAAAACAGCCATGGGGTGCATGCTGGGAGTGTAGTAGAAGAGAGGCTGAACCCAAGAAGAGGGTGTGTGACCTCTTATCCTGATGTCATTGAATTGTCAACTAATGCACAAGGTGGAGCTTTTCTACCTGGTGCTTCAGTTTGGAACTAGCTCCTTTTCCACATGGGTGGAATAGGGGCCTGAAGAGGGCTTTGTTTGCTTGAAGGATGAGGAAAGCTGGCCAGCATTTCCAAGAACTTGCAAAAGCTCTTAACAACTTAGCTTTGCCTCTCATTTTCCACACTGGGATGGAGTGTGTCTGTGAAAACAAAAAAAGTCTTGGCCACTGCTTTAAAGCTATGGATGGTAATGGAACACGGATTCTCCATTTCTTTGATTGAAGGCAACGATTTGTGGAGACATCCCTATGTTATCTCTAATCTCTGACCGAAGATAACAGGAATTTCATTTGCTTCTCTAAGTGGAGAAGCGCAGACTCTAGGGACAGGATCGATGTTTGCAGACCAAAGTTTCCCCTCTCATGGTCTCTAAAGTAACTTGTTTTGTTTCCCAGGTCAGTTCACTTGCATCAAAAATGTTCAGGTTTGTTTCTCATATAGTGCCTACTTTGGAACTAACCATCCAGGACTTGGGAATTTTCTAAAACTGTTACCATAATTTATGTAGTGAGCAGGACAAATAATGGGAACAAGCAAAAGGCAGTGATTGAACAAGCCCAAACATATGTTTTGAAATCTTGTTATCCTGAAATAGATGCCTGTGTGTCTGAGAGGCAGTTTATGTCCAGAAATATACATCCATCCATCTCTAAGTAGATGCCAATTTTCTTGCCTTTCTCCTGACACAATTAATATTATTAATATTATGTGGTTCCCAGTTTCATTAGTAACCGAGAATGCTTCCTTTAAACTTTGTAAAATGTGATACATGCTATAAAGAATGTGCGCTTTCCTAAATTCAGATGAACACTCAAAATATAGCTTTGACAAGGCTTTGAAAATAAATGAGAGAATGTGTTGCTAGTAGCTAAGGCATGTTTGTGATTTCTCTATCCATGCTTTAAGTTCTGTTTACATTGAGAACAACTTTCAGTCTTTCAAGCTGACATAGGCTTCCTTAATGTAGTCAGATCTTTTCTGTTTGGGCTGTTCAGAACATAACATCCAGATTCATGACAAAGACTTCTGTGCAGATCCTTCCAGTTGATTCCTGTTGTGATACAACTATCTTTTACTTACCAGCGTGAATATGATGAGAATGAGATAGATCCCTATCATGGAAAACAGGAGAAACAGCCTGAAGCTGAAGCCCTAGAACTTCCTCCTGATCTGAACCTAGAAAATGGAGAAAAGGACGATGAGGACAAGGACGAAGAAGGTGTGTTGTCATTGTTTACTGTCATCATCGTTGTCCAAGTTCTTTCCAATTTATAGAGATTCCAAGGTTGTTCAGTGGGTTTCTATGACCGAGCAAAGACTCGAACCCTGATTTCCAGAGTTTAGTCCAACACTCAAACTATTACTCCATGTTGGCTCTCTGAAGAAGGTACAGCTGACAAAATGTGGTATTACCAGTAGATAACAAAGATGTTCCAATTATTATTTATAGTTCTCCTTCGTGGTGTCTGAAATTGCACATATGGTAGTAATTTCAGCGCATGCACAGCTGCTTGGAACCTATAGCAAGCTCTCTCACTTTAAGGCTATGGCCCCACCCTTCCTCCCCTGAGGATATATAGAATACAGGTGGGGATATAGCCCCAGTTCACAGATCACTACTCAAAGAAACACGGTTACAGGTAAGCAACCATTCTTTCGTGCTTGTCCACTGTCTTTCCATAGCTAGAGACTGAATACAAATGAACAGACTTAATCTGGCTCCATTCAGATTTGTTGATTGGTGGAATCTATCATTTGGAGAAAATGAGGTGGCTCCCATTAGACATTAGCCCTAGTTGGTGTTCATGGCGATAAGTATTGGGCACCCATGAATTCGTCGTTATGTCCAGAATGTTTATATGCTGGAAGTTTTTGAATCAACCCTATATGGTAAAAAGATTACTGCCTTTTAGAAATGATTTAGACTTTAAATTGGTTCCCATATTTTCACAGTCACAATAAAGGTTGTCTATGATAACTGTTGGGAAGTTCCTTTGAATGGTTGTCCTACTTCCTGGTGGGTCAGAATAATAATGATAAGCTTAAGCAAGATTATGAGTAGCTTATTATTAATATTAATAACATTAACAAGTACTCCCATTTTTGCTTATGTGAAAACACTCTTTTATCTGGTGACATCTCAGCCAGATCAGTTATGGAGTTAAACCTGTACTTGTTCATACCCTGGACATGACAGTGTAGCTGGTCCAAATTTCAGTGTGAAATAAATGGGAAGTCACTGAATATATTCTTGTTCTGGACTTCATGTGAAACAAATATTTGTCAGCTCCTGCTGCATTCAAATTTCAAGTAGAGTCACACAGTTGAAATGAATTCCTCTGGATCATGCAGTGATCCTTAGATCTCACTCACATCTAGTGCTGTAGCACAATTCAGCATGAAGTTTAACAGGAATATGCATAGCAAAGGCTTAGGCCAAAGAGCAATGAGGTATTTATACTTTCCATGATTCATGTTTTTGTTCTAAGCTGTGTGTGTATGTTCCTCCTTGTTCTTTTTGCTGCTTACTGCCACTTATATTTGTATGTGAGTATGACAAATGTAACATCTTTTCACTTCTCTGGTTATTAGCAGACACAAGTTTGGACTTTAAAAAAACATAATGTGGACATTTAATTTCTGTATTATATTAACAATGTTTACTGTGCCAAAAAGAGTATTGCTTTTAAATGTGCAAATGAATTTGTTTTTACTATAAATCCGAAGTATTGTCTCATTTCTAGCATCTCAGCAATTGTTCTAAACATGCATGCGCATACACACAGACACAAAACTTAAACTTAATCTAAAAGGTTTGTCTTTTTCCTTAGGAGAAAATCCTTTTGAGATTGAAGAGAACCCCATGGACATAGATGAAAAAGAGATGAAGGAAAAGGATTTTGAAGATGTGGCTGAAGAAGGTCAAGACCCTGAGCAACTTGAAAAGGAGTCTTCTGAAGATAAAGGTGAAGGAGACAATAAAGTGGAAGAAGAAATCAAAGAAAAAATAAATTCAGAGGAAAATGCAGGCGATGAAGAAGAGGAGGAATCTTCCACAGAAGACCAGAAAGAGTCCCACAAAGCAGACAATGAAAAGGATGTCCCAGTTACCGACCAAGGCCTCAATCCTCAGGTTTTACTTTTTCCTTTGTCAATGTTTTTTCCAAGGCGGCATATGAGGAAATGTATATAGTATAAGGCTAACATTGCAATATATAGTCATATTTGTTTTCAGGCAAGAAGGAGATTTTCTGTATTGCAAAACTGTTTCTGGATATTCCTCCATGACACTCATAATTGAATCTGGTTTCAGGAAAATGAGGATGTCAATAATCCAAATGAAGATGAGCCTTTACCTGAAACCGTTGAGAGAATGGAGCATGAAACACAAGGACAGACAGGAGAGGAAAACCTGCAGAGCGACACTGCAGTAGAACTGGCAGGAACGGCAGCTGAGAAGGACCAGGCGAAAGAGGTGAGGCAGAAAAACTTGTGTAGAATGAAAGTATTTTTGAACATTTCTTCAAGATTGTCTTTGAGGCTGTTCTCGTGTAAACACAATGTAGACTATTTCTCTGTAGTAAGGTTTTATTGGCATAAGAAACATCTAAGTAATAATCAGTAAAAATGTTGCTTTTGGAATGATCATTCTTTGATTTAATCTCCCTTTGCTGTATCTTAGTGTCAAAAGATGAGAAAAATTTTGAAATACTTTACATTAGGCTAGAAAGCTAGCTGCAAATTACAATGATTTAAACTGGTATTTTCCTGGCTTTTCCTTATGGTTCCTTAATACCTCCCACTTTTAAGCAGTGCCTATTTATCTATTCACATTTTGCTTTTGATCTGCTAGCCGCTAGGATGGCGGAAGCTGAGCTAAAGGTCAGGAGCTCACTCTGACCCGGGCTTTGAACTGTCAGCCTTTCAACTAACAAGATTTATTGCAGTTGGTGGTTTAACCTGCTGTACTAAAGCCCAGCATAGTTATCTTTCTTAAATATAGGATTTATTTGTCCTGTACTTTAGCAGTCACTGTATTATTTGGGACTTTCCTTTTCCTTTGGAGGAGCATGGAACCGGAGCTGCTGATGCAAATCAGTCAGAAGGGCATGAATCTGAATTGATGGCACGACTAGCTTCTCAGAAACAAAAAAGAAATAATACACAGGTTTGTCACTCCTCTTTATAAAACTTTGTAGGATTAATGTGAAAAAAACCCTGATTAGGCCTGCATTTCTTGAACTAACATATGCTTTGAAGTTTAGTTGTTGACCACCTTTCATGCTTTCTGAATATGTGTCACATAATCCATTTCAGAAGTATTATGTTCCCAGCTCAAAAAGTATCATGTTGCATTCAGAATACATATTTTTGCACATGAGTGTATTTTAAAATATGTACAAGTTGAATATCTATTTGAAATTATTCAGACCAGAAGTGTTCCATATTTTGGATTTTTAACACAAAATTTATGTTTCATATATATACATAGTTTGAATATAATTTTTCATATAGTATTTTTAATAATTTTGTGCATCAAACAAAGTTTTTGTAGAAGGCAAAGTGTCACTATCTCAACTGCCCACATGGACAATTCCAGATAAAAAATACCTGATCTATATTTAAATTCAGAATTCATGTGATTTTTTAAAATTGCAAAATGATGCAGAAAGAGATCAGAACCACTCTACTAATCATTTACTTGCTAGTCAAATAGATCATGGCACTATTTTTTTGTGCTCACTTTACTCCAATGTTTGGGGAACATTGGAGATGTATTCTCAGCATATGAGTTGGGAGATAGATATATAGGCAGTCCTCGGAAGTCAGATAAATGCACTACTAGAAAAATTGGAGAACCTTTGTGGAGTAGATGGTCCTGGCCTAAACAGATTGAATCAAATTCTTACTTTAAGGCTGTTTCATAAAGAAGTGGTATTGATGAAGTTGATATTTAAGAGCTGGAATTGTGCATCTCTGGTTGTGTTAAATACAGTGCTTTTTCAACCTTTAGGCGGCTTCCCGTTATTAGTAGAACTTTTTGTACTCATTGCCCCTTCTCGAAGTAATACTGATAGGCTAACAGCTTTGGAATATGATTTTAGGTTTGCTCGGCCTTATATGTTACACATGCCTACATGTCCCTTTTTCAGAGTTTTAAGAGAAAACCCGGTAAAGCTGACAATGAGCGTTCAACGGGAGATCACAGTCAACATGTTCACAAGCGATTGAGAACTATAAAGTCTAGCAGTAAAACAGAACAGACTTCAAAACAGCCAGAACAAAATATGGGAGAAGCCGATGCTTTTGAGCACATTAAGCAAGGCAGTGAATCCTATGATGCACAGACCTACGGTATGATAGCATTCACTTTATGGCCAATTGATTTTTAATAACAATGAGCGTGTTTTCTTTATTGCAGTATAAACAATGAAAATATCCTTACAGGATGGGATGATAGATATTTGGACAATAAACATGTTGTATTTGTTTGAATTTTATTTAAGGGGATTTATGTTTGTTTTAATTTGAGAGATAATTTCCTGGAGTTTATAATCTTTTCATGTACATACTTAAGTCAAGTGCCAGTCCCATTGGCTTCAGTGGAGCTTACTATGAAATGCACAGAATTACACTCTTAAATGTTCTGGGTCTGATGCAATACCAGACTATTCTTTATCAGTAAATTGATATCTATCTTAAACCAACTACAATACTTAATTGTAAAAGAAATTTAAGAGTTTTTTTTAAAAAAAATAACCATCTTTTATAAGATGCTTTTCATTTTTGTTATAATCTGCAATCTGTACTGCAGGCAATGATCTCAAGCTATACTGCACACTAACTGCATTATTGTCCAGAGGTTTCTGGTGCAATGGTGATCTAACTTGAGAGAGCATTCAGGTTGTTCTATAGATAATGTCCTTGCTCCTAAAATGCCAGTGACCCAACTTTTGCTTTCCTTTGTAATCCTAGCATTCAAGCCATGTTGTATGCTGTAGATCAGGGGTCCCCAAACTAAGGCCCGGGGGCCAGATGCGGCCCATCGAAGCCATTATCCGGCCCCCATGGCACAAGGGCAGAAGGGGGTTGGGTTAAATGACCCAAGGGGTCTCTTCTTCTTTTACAACCATTATTATTATTATTATTATTATTATTATTATTATTATTATTATTATTATCATTAACATTGAGGCTGGGTGGCCATCTTTTATTTCGTGTCAAAAGCATTGTACAACAAATACATTTCAAATAATGGGAAAAAAGAAAAAAGAAAAAAAAAGAAATCACAAGCAACTAAATAGTTTTGGACCAAAAGCGGGCAACAGCAACCGCATTGTCTGTAGCTTTAAACAACTCCTCCTCCGTACATGAGGCAGGGCATTGTGGGCAACTAAATACATGTGCTGAGTTGTTTGTTCAGCTCCACAGTCACACAAGGTGGAGGATTCCTCCAGGTAGTGCCACCTTGCCAAGTTGTCTTTTGATCTGCCCACTCCACTTCTGAGTCTGTTCAGGGACTTCCAAGTTGCCCATTCTTGGTTTGCCCCTGGAGGAAGACCCTCTTGGGGGGCCATCCAGTTGCCAGGTTTAGCTGCCCAGAGTGACACCCTTGCTGCTGCTGGAGGAACATCAAGAGGAGTGGTGGTTCTCATGAAGCCCTTCCTTGATTTGAGTCTGGTGGGAGGAGGGTGATAGCCATGCAGTGGGTGGCTTTCACAATGTTTGACCTTTTTTCTCTCACCGTTAGCAGCAACTTCCCGTCGCACGTCAGGAGGGGCAATGCCAGCTAACTTGTAGAGTTTATCAACAGGTGTAGGTTTAAGGCATCCCGTGATGATTCTGCATGTTTCATTCAGTGCTATGTCCACCTGCTTTACATGGGCAGACTTGTGCCAAACAGGACAGGCATACTCTGCAGTTGAGAAAGACAAGGCCAGGGCTGATGTTCTTATTACTTGTGGGTCTGCTCCCCATGCGCTGCCAGTCAGTTTCCGCAGGATGTTATTGCGTGCAGCAACTTTGTGCTTGGTGTTCATGCAGTGTTTCCTATATGTTAGTGTTCGGTCTAAGGTGACACCAAGGTATTTAGGATGGAAACAGTGTTCGAGCTCTTGGCCTTCCCAAGTAACTTTCAGTTTCCTGTTGGCTTCGCGGTTACGTAGGTGGAAAGCACACACTTGTGTCTTGGCAGGGTTAGGCTTCAGGTGGTTCTCTTTGTAGTAGCTGGAGAGATCTTTCAAGGCATTGGTGAGTTGCTTTTCAACTGTTTCAAAATCTTTTGCTTGTGTTGTAAGGCCAAGGTCATCAGCATATATAAAGCTCTTTGTGAGTGGTGGTTGTGGCTGATTGTTCGTGAAGATATTAAATAAGGTTGGTGCAAGAATGCTGCCTTGGGGTAAACCATTCTTTTGCCTCCTCCATCTGCTTTTCTGGCCCTGAAACTCCATCTGTCAGGGGTGCTTTGCTTGTGCTTTCGGTGCACAAAGGCAGAAAGGGATAGGACTAAATGGCCCAAGGGGTCTCTTCCAAAACGCTTTTTTTATTGTTGTTGTTGTTAATTTTTATTGCTCGGTGGCCAGCTATATTCCGGCCCTCCAACGGTCCGAAGGATTGTAAACTGGCCCCGTTTAAAAAGTTTAGGGACCCCTGATATATTGTATGTACATACAACTTGTAAGCCGCTCTGAGTCCCCTTCGGGGTGAGAGAGGGTGGGGTATAAATGTAGTAAATAAATAAATAAATAGTTGTTGGGTTTTTTGTTTTTGCACTACAAATAAGACATGTGCAGTGTGCATAGGAATTTGTTCGTATTTGTTTTCAAATGATAATTCGGCCCCTCAACAGCCTGAGGGACCATGAACCGGCCCTCCACTTAAAAAGTTTGAGGACCCCTGCTGTAGATCTTAGATGTCTAAAGGTTCTTATGCTCTGTATAGATTTGGTTGAAATCACCTGAATTTTAAAATATCAGCCTTTCTGGCAGCATTCTGCATAAACTGTAGATCAGTTCATTCCGAGGAAAAAATACAAACTCATGATCATATTAAAATGTTAATATTTACTCTTTCTTATATGAGCATTCTTTCTTGTGCCAATACTCACAGACTGATATAACAAAATGGCTATTGTCAGTGCTGGCTAGGCTGATGGGACTTCCAGTTCAGCAACATTTGATCACCCTGAGCGAGAGAATTGAATAGGATAGCTTATCTGGAATAGTTTGGCTGTCTGTAGGACTCAGCAAGAGTAGAATTAATACACTGTACAATTAATGCAGTTTGACACCACTTTAACGGCCATGGATCAATTTAAGGAATCATGGAGATTGTCGTTTTACAATGTATTAAGCCTTCTCTTCTAAACGGTGCTGGTACCCCACCAAGCAATTTCCATGGTTTCATATTATTGAGCCACAGTAGTTAAGTAGTGTCAAGCTGCATTCATTCTACAGTGTAGAAGAAATTAAATAAATAGATGTACTCTGAGTTGGTAATTTCTGTACCTTTTAAATTTACCACAGCACACACATTCTTTCACTTGATAAAGATGCTGAACTAAGAATTTTTAAAAGTTCAAAATTCATTGTTGCGCCACTGTCATTCTGCACAATATGAGAAGAGTAATGTTGGCTCAACTTTACACAGCAGCTTTAAAGAACAGTACAAAATAGTGCCTCATTTTCAGCCCTCCAAAGTGCTAGTAAGTGCTAGTTTTTGTAATATTTCAAGAGCATACATTGGAACCACAGTTACAAAATAAGACTTCAGGTGTGTGTTTTGGTCGTTGAGTGTGCTGTTAGGGGACTCCTGTTAAGGAATTATTTATATTTGATTTATTTTGTTTATGCTCCTCCCAGATGTAGCTAGTGAAGAACAACAAAAATCTATGATGCCTGTTAATGAAGTTAATGAAGAACCAGTTTCTGACAATGCAGCTATGGAAACAGAAGCTCAGAATATTGAGGATCTTAAAGCTACAGATGCAGAGAAGTTGAATCCAGAAGTTAAAATGTCTGGTGCTTCCAAACCAGGTAAATTGTCCACTTTCCTATCTGAAAAATGCTATTCCTTGTGATTTTTAAATTTACTTACTTATTTATTTTGAGGTGGTTGTTTATGTAAAAGTAGAGTAGCTGTAAAATGTCATTAACTAATTAGCCCCAGATGGTTTTTGATAGTCTATCCTGTATTTATTATGTATTTATTATTTATGTGTTTTAAATGCAATTTTTATCCTTGTATTGTTGTTTTAATTGATTGGTTTTAACTGTTACAATACTCTTGTTTCATACTGTATTACTGTTTTATCTTTTTAATATTGTGATTTGTATTATGTTGCTGTTTATTTTGTCCTTATGTTGTTTGGGCCTCATTCCCATGTAAGCCTCCCCGAGTCCCTGCGGGGAGATGGTGGCGGAGTATAAATAAAGTTTATTATTATTATTATTATTATTATTATTATTAGCCATACAATGATCTGCAAGGATGTATATTAAGGATGTTTGCTATTCAACTGTAGGACCAGAGGAAATGGAATTGGATGGCCAGGCTCTCAGTACAGAGGAGGAGGAGGGACATGGAAAAGAGACATCATCACCACAAATAAAGCCAGAGAGAAGCAAATATTCCACTATACATATAGCTCATCAGTTCTTGAAAGATACCACAATCCAGGTAAGCAGCCAATTGCATTATGAAAAAACAGGACCTAGCATTCTATTCTACCAAGTAGTGTCTACTGTTCACCCCGCCCCCCCCCCCCCAAAAAAAAACTACTTTACTAGGCAGCAAGTAGGGGCAGATGACATTTCCTTCCCTCTTCTGCCAACCAGCGAAAGTGCAACCAGCAGAAACATAATCTCTGTCACATTTCCTTGTCATATTCTTTTCTCTCCATCTGTCTGCTGCTTAGTAAAACACCAGTTATGGGGACCTGTTATGGTTATAGCAATAGTGCCAAAATTATGAATAGGTAGCAGCCATAGATATAATTTTGTTATGGATGCATGACTCCAAGTTATGAATTGCTAAGTCTGATCCTGAATTTCAACCAAGAGATCTTGATGGAGTAGACAAATCTTTCTTACCGTCAATGCTAAGATGTGTGAGTCCCATTAGGAAATCTCCATAGGCAGATGGGAGAGACTGCGATAGAATTTTAGGTATTAAATTCTTTTGAGTTCTAATGATTTGCAGGATTTCAACCAGTTTTTAATTAATATTTATTATTAAATTACCATTTGTTACTTGTGTAAATTGTTTAAAACTTGATTTTGTTTCTATGCCACCCTGAAAGCTTGTCAGATAGGATCTAATATAAATAATGTAATAACATAAGTAAACCGCAAGGCTTCAAAATGTATCAGCTAAGAACACATGGTTGAAGATTCCCACTGTTTCTGTAGAGGACATCATTCCTAATGTATGGGATTCAGTTTCTGGACACCTAATTAGGGAAGGAGTTGTGTACTTTGTAACACCCGGCAGTATACAATTTAGCCTCAAATGTGCAGGCAGACAGACAGAAAGATATTGTGTATGTTGTTGTTAAATATTTGTTCATATTGTTTGGTTTCAATTTCCAATTGTAATATGTTGTATTTAAGAACATTGTTAAGAATCCTGAAGAACTGAGACAGGAATTAGAGAAGCAACTGGAAGCCTGGCAAACCGGGAACATTGCTGAGGTGGGTACATTGTTTACCCAAGTATATGCATTTTAATACATTATCACAGCTTTCGTGAAGAACCAGGAAATTATTCTTTTCAAAGAACTGCAAGCTTGGTTCCAAAATGTCTGAGCCAAGTGCAAAAAGTCATCCTATTGCTTGATTTATGTATGTCCCAATCCACTATTGATAGTGTGGGTGGGAAAAGTGCAGCTCACAAACAGCATGTGGTCCTTGCAGGTCCATTTTGTGTTCTCTGAAGACTCCCTCATGCTCCTAGATCCCCCTAATTTTCTTTTTTTAATTGTGATTTGGGGGGGGGGGGCTGAAACTCAAACTCAAGCCTACCACCCAGTGCACCATCACCGCCACCACCTTATGGTGAAACATTAGCCAAAACCAAAACTTTCAAATTACATCCAAACACCAGTCTGGCCTCTGGCCTCCCCACAGTTGCCCACCCCTGATTTGCAGGGAAGGAACCCTCCACAAATGGGTCATCACCCATGCCAGGAAGGAGCCTTATGGTCCAAAAAGCTTTTAACATGATGAGACTTGAGCCTTGGTTTCTCCCCCAATTCTTTTCCTTGCTTTAGTAAAAGATAGGTCTCTTCACTGCACATTATATCAGAAGCTAGAGATCTGAAAAAGTCACCTAAAGGAACTAGACAAAAACTATATATTTTCTGAACACTCACAGGGACTGTATCTTTAAAAAATCCTAAACAGATAATTTCATCACTTTTGTCTTCTTTCTTCATCAGAATATAAATTTTCGCTCTGCATAAGCTTTACACCCTCCGCTAATGATAATTGTTTGTCTCATTTTAGGAAAGCGCAGCAGCTGAGATGTGGCAACGGTATCACCTGCTCACTGCACCTCTTTCACAACAGCTCTGTGAACAGCTCCGGCTCATACTAGAGCCAACTCAGGCAGCCAAACTGAAGTAAATTGCGTCTCTGACAGGGATGGGCAACTACACGGGGGGGCTGGGGCCATTTTCACCCCACCTCATGGAGGCAGACCACAGTTCAAGCCACTGCTTGTAATGTTGTTTCTGGTCACCATATTTGGCTTGTTTTAATCTGAAGTAAGGCCATGGGGAGAGGGAGAAAAGTGAAGTCATTACATTTGCAAGCAGTTTGTTTTCATTTGAGGCACAAAATTTGCCTGAAATAGCCAATGTAAAAAAAAATCTGGAGATTTCTTAGATTCAGGATTTCCCCACCTCAGATACCAAAATCTATGGATGCTGAAGTACCATTACATACAGTGTTGTAGTAAAACAGTGTTCCTTGTATAAAATGGCAAAATTTGCTTTTTGGATATTTAAAAAATAATTTTGATTGATGCAGAATCTATGGATATGGACAACTGTCCATATATCATTTGGGGTAGAATTATTTCTTTAGAAAGTTTTTCTCCATGTTTTCCTTTTAAAGTGTCAATGCTGCTAATGTTATGCATCTTCTTCTCAATTCTCAGAGGTGACTATAGAACAGGAAAAAGGCTGAACATGCGCAAAGTGATTCCCTATATCGCCAGTCAATTCCGAAAGGATAAAATATGGTTACGAAGGACCAAACCTAGTAAACGACAGTATCAGATCTGCTTGGCCCTTGATGACTCAGCCAGTATGATAGACAACCATTCTAAGCAGGTAAAAGTATCTGAAATGATGGAAATGGCTAAAGTGGGAAGGCTGAGTTTCATGAATGTATCTTTAGCTTTCTGGTTTCAGCCAAACTCTCAACCTCATGCTACTGCTGTTCTTCTCAGTCTTGGTTGGTTTAACTGATTTGTGTTAGCTGCCCTCAATCTCTTGCCATCTATTCTAAAAGCTAGTTCCATGTCAAGGGCTCATAGTGGAAATTGGATTTTGAAACACATAATTGCACTGAAGGAGTCGTAGTGGCGTAGCAGGTTAAACCACTAAGATGCAGAACTTGCTGACTGGAAGGTTGGCGGTTTGAATTGGGGGAGCTCCCACTGTTAGCCCCAGCTTCTGCCAACCTAACAGTTCGAAAACATGCAAATGTGAGTAGCTCAATAGGTACCACTTTGGCCAATTTAAATTGGTTAACACTAAGAGGAATTTGGGAACAAATCAAAAAGGAAGAAAGTAATGAGGGAGAAAATATAATAGATATTAAAAGAGAGACTTGGTGGCAAAAAAGATTAAATAAAATATATGGAAGAATGATAGAATATAAGGGATCTATGTATAGAATAATAGAAAACAAGTGGGAAAAGGAAGGGAGCCTAGGAAAAGAAAAGATAGAAAAGATAATCAATAGTTTAAATAAAATAAAAATAGAAAAATATAAAGAATTAGAATTGAAAATAATTACAAAATGGTACAGAACACCAATTCAGCTGGCACACATGATTCAGGGATTAAATTCCAAATGTTGGCATTGTGGGAGTCGGGAGGCAGAGTACTCATATCTATGGTGGGAATGTGAAGAGATTAAACAAATTTGGAACAAAATTCTAACCCAGGTTGAATTACATACTAAAACAAAATTTGATATAAATATGCAAATTCTGTTAATAGGGATATATGGGGATAGAAGAATTAAGTACCAAGACCAAGAATTAATGATGATAATGTTTAGAGCTGCACACAGTAATAGCTTGGGGATGGAAGGATAAAAAGAAATGGACACTTGAAAAATGATATGAGTATATGTGGGATCAAATACAACTGGATATTATGGACATTATAAGAAGCGAAAAAACATGGTCAGACAAACAGAAGTAAATTAAAGAAATATGGACTCCATTTAGCAGATGGCTACAGATTGTTAAACCATATGATGAAAGCTGGAAGAAAAAATTGGAAAGAATGGAAAGAAGGCTCATTAACAAGAAAATAAGGTTTAAGTTGTCAACAGGGAAGGGGGTGGGGTGGGTGTGGGGACAGAGAAAGGAATGGAAAAGGAAAATGTATGGTAACTATAATTATGTATTATAAAATAATAATGATTAATAAAAAATTCCCTTTGGGGGGAAAAAAATAGGTACCGCTTTGGCGGAAAAGTAACGGTTCTACATGCAGTCATGCTGGCCACATGACCTAGGAGGCATCTATGGACAACGCCAGCTCTTCAGCTTAGAAATGGAGATGAGCATCACTCCCCAGAAGCAGACCCAACTAGACTTAATGTCAAGGAGAAACCTTTACCTTTTTACTGCACTGACATTGCCAGAAATAGGCATTGGGGAGAGAAAATAGTCATAGAAGCAGAAACAGTCAAGTGCATTTGCTATAATGTATTGTACTGTTTTTCAGGGAAATATTTGTTCATTCTTAGTTTGTTAATGATTAATTTGATGCCACATTTAACACACCAAGCTTTTATATATAATGGATTCTAACATTTCCCTTTTTTTCTGTAGCTTGCCTATGAATCCCTAGCAGTGATTGGAAATGCTTTGACGCTTCTAGAGGTGGGACAGATTGCTGTATGTAGGTAAGCAAACTTTTAAGGCCAAAACAAAGGTGCCTATGATGAAAATAAAATAATTCTTACACCGTGCATAATTTTAAAGCATGTATTTATTTTTCTTGCAGTTTTGGGGAGACAGTTCAGCTACTGCATCCATTCCATGAACAATTCAGTGACCAGTCAGGAACCCGAATACTGCAGCTCTGCAAATTTGAACAAAAGAAAACTAAGATAGCACAGGTATGTCCGATTCTTTGAGAAATTGTACTGTTAAGCTTTCATTTAAATAGCTCTTGTTTCAGATCCCGAATGGTTCCAGTGTCATGTTTAGAAAGAGACTAATAGATTCATTGATGCACTTTCATTAGATCTAAAAGATGGAAATGTGCAAGGAAACAAATGATGTACTGTGGTAACAGTATCATTAAAATTGGGGGGGGGGGTTGGGGGGGGGAGCTGAAACTCTCCTCAACCTGAATTTCTAACTCGCAAAAGTATCAGTGTCACTCTTCTTCCCACTCATACTAGATGGTTTATTTTTTTCTCCTTTTTACAGTTCTTAGAAACTTCAACAAATATGTTTGCTTCAGCACAGCAGTTATCTCAAAATATAAATCCAGGTGAGTCTCTTTTTAAAAAAAATGTTTTGATGGCCATAGAGTGGGAGTGAGAGAAGTGTGGACCTTTAGCCACTTGTAACCCCTACTTTTGTGACCCCCGAGGTTTTCTACCACTTTCCCAAAGCTTCTCTATCTCCCCACCCTCCAGGAAAACTGATACCTATTTAATTATTGCAGTTTGACTCAAATTGAAGCCCCCCACATGTGTAGAATCACTTATTAACCCATTACCCAGAAACTCTAAACCCCTAAACTCCCAAAACTCCTAAAGGCTAAGGAAAAGGGATTCCCTCCCCCACACTGGCCAGGTGAGTTTTCTGTAGCCTCCCCTTAAGAGGCTAAGGAAAAGGGACTCCCCCCCCTCCCAAGTCCTTCCCTCAAGGATATCTCTGGCAGAGATAACTTCTAGTGCTTAAGAAGGAAAGATAACGTTTATAGTATATTTAAAGCTCTCCTAATCTCCTATTCTGATATCTGTTTATTATTATTATTATTATTATTATTATTATTATTATTATTATTACTACTTCTATTATTTCTACTGTTTTATTGTCATGAGGTGATAAAATGCCCTATGGCCATCATGTGGTTCTTATATTGGGGGATATGATCCATCAGATAGTATGGACCTAGGATTTTATAGGTCATAATGAACACTCAGAATCGTGCCTGGAAACATCTAACAAAGGTGAACACATCTTGTTTGTTGTTAAAATGATGTTTGAAAATAGAGTTTGCTACTTTTCTGTGGGCATTAAGGTGGTACTGTTCAACACATGAGTGTCATCTTTGCCATAAGAATCATTCCAAATAACATAAGCCTCATCTGTCACATGAAGCCTCATTTCTCTTTCCCTCTCTCTGCCTTTTTTTTTCAAGGCTCCTCTAGGGGTTACCTGATATTCTCCATTGCGGAAAGATTTGCTGATCTAACACTTTGATTTTCAAATAAGGAATTCTAAGCACACAGCAACACCTTTTTGTACAAATTACAAAGAAAACATTTTTTGCCACTATGCATTACATTCATCAACAAATCTATTTTTTTATTTTCAGGGTCTTGAAAATTGATATGCGCATTAGAGTTGATTGTGCACTAGATTCGAGTAAATACGGTATTTCGTTGCATAAAAAATTGGGAGTGATTTTCATATTTCTGTTTTGAAAAACAATACTTGAATACAGCCGGGAAAACATACAACAACCCCAATACTTGAATTCTCCTTCAGGGTTACAAAAACAGTACAAATGTTGGGAATATCTGTGCTTTTCTCTGTTCTATGTGAATTCTATTAATATATATATATATATATATCTCTTAATAGAAACAGCTCAGTTGCTCCTAATAGTATCAGATGGAAGAGGCCTTTTCCTCGAAGGCAAGGAACGTGTGACAGCAGCTGTTCAGTCAGTTCAAAATGCAAACATCTTCATCATTTTTGTCGTGTTGGACAACCCTAATTCAAGGGTGAGTGAAAGAACAATGGGAAAATACTTGGCTTGGAAAGGCATGTTGATTGTGAATAGTTCCAAGAAAAAATACGTTTCTTTTCCAGTTCAAGCAGTAAAGTGAAATAGCTAGATATCATACTAGAACCAATCAGTTGAAAGATGGCTTTAATTTTAAATATGTTTTTGATTCTTGTTAACTTGTGTTGAATTTGTCTCATGTTAAAGTTTTCCAGGCAGTTAAATGTTGATTGTCTACAAATAGTTCCCCATTTTTCTAATATGACTCCCTCCCTCCCTCCCTTCTTTGTACTATAGCAGTAAAGAAATGTACACCACCCTCAGTTTTGGAACCAAATAAAGAAAACATGTTCATTTATAAATATATCAATTTGGTTACAAAATAGTCTATGGAGAATTAGTAAATGAAACTAAATCTGAGTAACAGCGGGCCTGATGTCGATGGTATAATTTCACTTGATTTGACAATTTCACTTTAGTCCCCTATAAATATTTTTCCAAGTACTTGTTTTACAAACCTTGGAAACAAAATCATTGACTGTAGGTGCTAATGAAGTACTGGAGTACTAAATAAAGATTTTGAAGGGGGAAGGTGGCTGATGAGACAGAGAGAAGCAACTTGATTTCAACCACTCCCTCACACCTTTTTGTAACCACTTTCATCTGTTGTAACACAGTTGTACCTTTTCTTGGTTTCATCTTGATAATCAAGAAAATGTGCAGCATAGATATGCTAGATTTGTATACCAGCACATTCTCATATCAGCCTGTTTTAATCCACAGGATTCCATCTTGGATATTAAAGTACCTGTGTTCAAAAGCCATGGGGAATTGCCTGAAATAAAGACATACATGGAAGAATTTCCCTTTCCTTTCTACATAATTCTTAGAGATGTGAATGCTCTCCCAGAGACCCTGAGCGATGCCCTCCGGCAGTGGTTTGAGTTGGTGACTGCAGCAGACAGTCTGTAGTTTGCCAGGACAAGTTAATATCTGGTTGCCAGTTTGTAGGTGAACTTGAGATGTTGTACAAACAGGACAGAAACTACACACTTAAAATGTGCATTCACCCTTCTCAGTGCCGGACACTATGCAATTCAAGATGATTTCCAATGCTGTTCATTTAAATTCTTTGTTTGTATTTGGGAACAGTAGGAAACCCACCTTGTTGTCCCTTTTATTCTTCTTTGAATAATTTATTCTAGAGTTACTTTGGTATTTCTCTGTCATTAAGACATATGAAGTTTCAAAAACTCTGTTCCTATAGAAGAAAGAGCCTAGTTTCCCTCCCAAGAGAAGTTTTAACTAGAAACGTTTTACCATAATAATCCTTGTCTGTCTTTGGTCACATGTTCAAATGGACCCAGTGTTTGGGTTGGGGGATGCGGGTTGAATTCAATACAGCCAAAAAGAAATCTCCTTGAATACTTGAAACTGTTCATGTTCAGAATAGTTACTGGTTGACTGATAATGCTAGAAAAGGTTATTTTTATGACACAGAAGAGTTTGCATTATCACTTTTACACTGTGAAGTTTGCCCTCTGTCCAAGGCAAATATTGAGAAGCGTTTTGTTGTTCTTAAAAGCATGCACAGTTCTCCCTTAACCCTTTTTTCATTGCAAATACTATGCATCATTTGTGATTACTAATAAAGATGTTTTGTTGTTTGTAATTGTGTCTGTTATTTGTCAGAACTTATTTAAGAATGAAAGAGTCTGAAACAGTTATTTTCCTTGTCAACTTAAGTAATTTTTAATTTATTTTTTCTATGGAAGTAGGGTGCCCTTTCAGAAAATAACTGCAGTAATTCAATTAAGAATATTTACTTTGGGTGGGTTAGCCTGTTACTTGTTTTAAAGTACAGGCAATACTTTACCCCCATTTTTAATTGTGAGTTTTTTGTAATTCAGAAGTCTGTAACTCAGGAACTGCCTGTACTTTATTCGTGTTGTTTTATTATTTGAATAGTGATGCGGTAATATTTTTGTTTTTCTCCTCTGAATTCTTTATAACTCTCGTGGTCTTCCAGATGTTGTATTTCAATTCCTATCATCCCTAGCCAGCATAACCAATGGAGAAGGTTGTTGGAAATTGCAGTACAATATCTGGAGCTTCCCAAAGCATGCTTTAAAATAATATTTAGAAATGATACAAAACTGAGAAGAGAGCTAACACACTGGAACATAGAAACAGTTTGAAAAAAAATCTTGATAAACGAGAAAACTGAGTGGAAATTAATGACATTAAAACTCAACAGACAGTTGCAGAATTCCACAAAAATGAAATGAACAGGAATAAGATGGGGAATACTGGGATAAGCAGCACTACACTGTGAAAAGGTCTTTGGGGTTATTGTTGGTCATAAATTGAACATGATCCAGTAGTGTGATGTTGCAACAAAAAAGGCAAATTCTATCTTAATCTGTATTAATAGAAGTACAGACAGTTCTCGAGTTAGACATCTGATTTACAAACGACTCAGTTAACAACAGGGGTGAGACAACAGACAAATGCAGTTTGTCCGCCACTTTAAACTCCTTGCTGTAAGAGTTGTAGTTTGGTTTTTCTTTCGTGTTATAAGCATTACATAAATAAACAAGTATAAAACTGATAAAATACAGGGAACACACGCAACTAAATTTTAGACCAAAAACAGGCCACTGTGACCTCATTGTCTAGCTTTAAAGAGTTCTTCCTCTGTACCTGAGGCAGGGCATTGTGGGGAGGCATACAGATGCGGAGTTGTTTGTTCTGCTCCACAGTCGCAAAGGTGGAGGATGCTTCTAGGATACTTCCATTTAGCCAGATGGTTGTTTGATCTGCCCACTCCACTTCAGAGTCTGCTCAGGGACTTCCAAGTTGCCCATTCTTCGTTTGCCCCTGGAAGAAGATGCTTGTTGGAAGCCATCCAGTTGAGATTGCCTGGTTTAGCTGCCCAGAGATACTCTTGCTGTTGCTGGGGGAACCATAGAAGAGTGGTGGTTCTCATGAAGCTTTCCCTTGATTTAAGTCTACTGGGAGGAGGCTGATAGCCATGTAGTGGGTGGCTTTCATAGTGTTCAACCTTATTTCTCTCTCAGCAGCAACTTCCCATCGCACATTTGGAGGGGGGCAATGCCAACTATCTTACGGAGTCTTATCAACAGGTGTAGATTTGAGACATCTTGTGATTAATGTTGTCAAAGGCTTTCATGACCAGAATCACTGGGTCACTCTGAGTTTTCTGGGCTGCATGGCCACCATGTTCCAGAAGCATTCTCTCCTGACGTTTATCCCAGATCTATGGCAGGCATCCTCAGAAGTTGTGAGGTCTCTTGGAAACTAGTCAAGTGGAGTTTATATATCTATGGAAGGTACAGAATGGGAGAAAGAACTCTTCCCTGTTGGAGGCAAGTGTGAATGTTGCAAACTGATCACCTTGATTAGCATTGAATAGCCTTTCAGCTTCAAAACCTGGCTACATCCTTTGAAATGGGCTAATCAGGCATCAAACAGAACACTTTTTGAAAAGACAAGTAACCTTGGACAGGTTTTCTGTTAGAGGACTGCTCTTGGTAACGCCATGGCAGGTTTTATTAAGTTTTGCTTGTGAGCTCAACATTTTAAAAGACAGAAAAAGCGAATTCCCTTTTGATTATTACATCTTCCTTCCCTTGTTCACATTTTTTTTTACTAATAGAGAAAATAAATTAAAATATGTATTGTATAGTTCTTTAAGAAGATGCAAAAGACTGAGTCACCATATCTCAATTACTTTGAATAGCATAGCTCTTCATACCAGTTTCTGCATTCACACTCATATTAGTGTGATGCATTCTTGTAATAGAACCTGAACCCACTTTGGCCCAGTTTCCTACATATCTTATCCATGATTTTATCATTATGTATTGTATGTGTTTTTATAACTTGTTTTATTGTTGTTTGATTTGTTTTACTGCTTGTTTTTATATTGATGACCGGGCTTGGCCCCATGTAAGCCGCCCCGAGTCCCTTCGGGGAGATGGGGCGGGGTATAAGAATAAAATTATTATTATTTTATTATGGCACAGCAAACAAGATAGATATTGTCATGCCACAAGCAGGCAAAACATTACCTGCTGCCCTGTCTCTTTAAGGGTTCCAAAGGGGCGGAGCTTAGCCTTGGCTCCTGCCAGCCTGAAATGGCAGTTATTTTTTGTCAGTTAGAATTTGTCAGTTGGTGAGGCTCTGGAAGGAAGTGTAGGAAGTAAAAGGATCACAGAAATTCACGTCACGTTGGAACTGTATTCAAATTAGATTAAAAAGCCACAGACTACAGCAATAGAGAAAGCCATGTCAACACTGCATTGAAGTCATCTCAAAGATACAAAGAATCCAGTCATAACAAGACTTTATACTCAGTGGTAATATCTATCCAGAACTGCATAGACTCAAAGATTTCTTTCCTCACAAGAGACTTCATAGTGGCAACAAGAGGAAAAGAGATCAATTTTGTCTATTAATAAAATATTTTGTTTTACATAACACAGTGTCCAATCTGTCCTTCGTGCTATGGGTCCTTCCAGTTCATTTAGTTAAGCATGGAGGCAGAACAGATATGCTGGATTTCGTATCACAAAATCACAAGTTGAACACTTCCCAAGTGTCTAGGACTGTGTGATGTATTTTCGGATGATGCGCGCAGATCCCAGCAGGGTGGCCTTTTGCAGTTGGCAGATCGTAACTTTGTCAATGTCTAGTGTTTCCAAATGCCGGCTGAGATCTTTTGGCTCAGCACCCAGTGTGCCGATCACCACCAGGACCAGCTGCACTGGTTTCTGCCAGAGTCTTTGAAGTTCAATTTTGAGGTCCTGACAGTGGCTGAGTTTTTCCTGTTGTTTTTCATCAATGTGACTGTCACCTGGGATGGCAACATCAATGATCCAAACCTTTTTTTTCCCCACAACTGTGATGTCTGGTGTGTTGTGTTCCAGAACTTTGTCAGTCTGGATTCGGAAGTCCCACAGTATCTTTGTTATAATTATTATTATTATTTATCCTACCTGGGGAATCCTTTGTTGGGAGGTGTTAGCTGGCCTGGCCCAGATTGTTTCTTGTCTGGAGTTCCCCTGTCTTCCGAGTGTTGTTCTTTATTTACTATCCTGGTTTTAGAGTTGTTTTAAAAATAAATAAATACTGGTAGCCAGGTTTTGTTGCAGAACTACAACTCCCAAGGTGCCCATGGCATGGAGCCAGGCCACCTTGATTCGGCTGGGGGCGCCATTTTCCTCCTGAGCCGAGACGAGCCGAGCTGAGGAGGAGCCTCTTGGCCACAGAGGGAGCCCGAAATGGCGTCCTCCCGCCTGCCCCCGTCAGCGCTGACCCTCAAGCAGGTAAAGGAGGGAAAGGGCGACCCACTGGAGGCGCCTCTCGCTTGGCGCGCCTCATTGGAAGGGGGCGGGCCCAACGATCAGTTGACTGGCAGCAGGAGCTCCCAATTGCTGCGTGGCTGCTCTGCTGTTTGAGGCGTTCCCTCCTCCAAGCCAAGAAGGCCGCAGCGCCCTCTGAGGGGCCTCTACGCCAGGCCTGGGCCAACTTGGGCCCTCCCTCCAGGTGTTTTGGACTTCAACTCCCAGCATTCCTAGCAGCCTCGGGCTCCTTCCTTTTCCCCCTCAGCCGCTTAAGCGGCTGAGGGGGAAAAGGAAGGGGCCCGAGGCTGCTAGGAATGCTGGGAGTTGAAGTCCAAAACACCTGGAGGGTTGTCTTAGGCCTACTGTAGTAGCCTTTGTGACTCGAGTCCTTTCTCTTTCCCACTTGGCGCCTTGTAGTTCCTGAGAAGGCAGCAGGTCCTTCACCTGTACAGAAAAATCCTGCAGGCTATTCAACAGGTCCCGAATGAAGCCGACCGCCATTACCTGAGAGACTGGGCCAGGGACGAATTCAAAAGGAATAAAGGTGCCACAGAGGAGGTGAGGCATCGCCGTCTCCCGTGGGGGTTTGCAGACTTGGCAGCTGGGCCAAACTACCTGCTTCTGTCTTTCACACAGCTTCAGTAACATTAAGTTGTATTCTTCTTGAAGAAGGGACTTCAGTGGCCTGGGAAAATGCATATATAGGCAGTCCCCAAGTAATGAAGTAGATAGGTTCTGGAGGCTTATTCTTAAGTTAATTTGTATGACCGTCAGGACAGTTACATTTTTAAGTGTAACACACACACACACATACAGTAGAGTCTCGCTTATCCAACGTAAACGGGCTGGCAGAACGTTGGTTAAGCGGATATGTTGGATAATAAGGAGAGATTAAGGAAAAGCCTATTAAACATCAAATTAGCTTATGATTTTACAAATTAAGCACCAAAACATCATGTTATACAACAAATTTGACAGAAAAAGTAGTTCAATACGCAGTAATGCTATGTAGTAATTACTGTATTTACGAATTTAGCACCAAAATATCACAATGTATTGAAAACATTGACTACAAAAATGCGTTGGATAATCCAGAACATTGGATAAGCGAGTGTTGGATAAGTGAGACTCTACTGTATAGAGTATAGAGATATGTACATATCTCTATACATATCTCCAATTCTCACAGGAACAGATAGTGGGGGAAATCTCCTGAACAGGGGCGCAGACAGCAAAACAAGCCCCTCAGGGGTGTTAACCCTTTCCTATACAATCCAAAGCTAAAAGATAGTTTGAATGTTAGCCTTTCCCTATGCTATCCAAACCTAAAAGATAGATATAGATCTTTTACTTTTGGTTAGCATAGGGAAGGGTTAACATCCGTATGGGTAGCATAGGGAAGGGCTAACACCCAAAATATATATCTTTTAGCTGTAGCTATATGTGTGTGTGTGTAAAAAGCTACAGGGAAGGAGCCCCCAATGACTTAAAGGGTTAAACCGCTGAGCTGCTGAACTTGCTGACCGAAAGGTCGCGGTTTGAATCTGGGGAGCAGAGTGAGCTTCCGCTGTTAGCTTCAGCTTCTGCCAACCTAGCAGTTTGAAAACATGCAAATGTGAGTAGATCAATAGGTACCGTGCCAGCTGTAAGCTAACGGAGGGTTAACACCCCTGTGGTGTTTCTTTTGCTGTCTGTGCCCCTGTTCAGAAGATTTGACTGTCTGTCCCTGTGATAATTGGATTTTGAAAAAGTTGGCTTGTTGTGGAAACAAGGATTCGTGATAAAGCTTCAGTGGAGACACTTTTCCCCCATGATAATTAATTACTCTTCTAGGAATGGACTTCCCTTCCAAGTGGTAGAGTTCTCTCACTTCCTGCTGTCTCACACCATTAACTATGAGTCATTTGTAACTTGGGAGCTGCCTGTATGTAGTCCCAGATTTTATAAAGGGGATTCTTGTTCTTGTTTATGTGCTACAACAGTCATCACTATCATAATATTTTCTTTTTTTAGAATCATTTTTATTTATTAAAATCTTCATTGAATAGAAACTGTATAAAGAATATAGGAACCTGTTGTCAAACGCTTTCATGGCTGGAATCACTGGGCTATGTGGCCATGTTCCAGAAGCATTCTCCTGACATTTCGCCCACATCTATAGCAGGCATCCTCAGAGGATGTAAGGTCTGTTGGAAACTATACAAATGGGGTTTCAGAGCCAGCTAACACCTTCCAACAAAGGATTCCCCCAGGCAGGAAGCAGCTAGGCTTTGGAGCTGCAAGGCTTTTCAGTGCTAATCAAGATGACCAATTGCAACATTCTCACTTGCCTCCAACAGAAAAGACTTCTTTCTCACACCCTGGACCTTCCACAGGTATATAAACCCCACTTGCCTAGTTTCCAACAGACCTCACAACCTCTGAGGAATTCTGCCATAGATGTCGGTTGGAGGGAATGCTTCTGGACCATGGCCATTCAGCCTGGAAAACTCACAGCAACCCAATATAGGAATTGAAAACTACCAAGACAAGATGGGAAATTACCAAATAGATATATAAATATTCATTGGTGTTCGAATTCTCAGTTATTTCCATTAAGTTGTGAACTTTTAATATGTAATGTTTGACAGTTAAGCAGAAGCTACACTGAAGAGTTGGTGTTTTAGTAAAATCAAAGGCATTTATTTTGTCAGCCTTTCAGCTGCAGTGAAATCTCTAACCAACAGCTTTAAACTTTGTTATGACACACTAACTTTGGAATGGGCATAAAAATGTAACCAATACCATTATGATAGAGACAACTTAGAAAATTACCATAACTGCTAGTACACTGTCATTGTTTATAAGACTGTGTTGGTCTTGCTATTGTAGATTTGCTTCTGAAGAATATTTGAGACTCAATATATTTGTTATGGGCTCAGTATGGAAGCCCCAACATGCTGACTGCTCCATGTGGGAGGCCCAATGCATAATGTAGGAAGGATATTTTTGTTTTTCCAAGTTAAAGGCAGTTACTGCCATTACTTTTTGTTGGTTGCTGAGTGAAGGCCATGGAATGTAGATCATGCAAATTCTGTCAAAATAAATGAGAAGAGACCTCTGGCTGAAGTTGCATGGGCCTATGCACCAGAAATTGCTAGAAGGCAGGTTCAGTATCACTTATCCAAAATGCTTGGGAGAAAACATGTTTTGGATTTTGGACTTTTTCCACTTTTAGAATACCTATATTTGCATATATGTACCTAATGAGATACCCTGGGGGTGGAACAGAAATCTACATGAAACATAGGCATAGCTAGAATGTGATTTTGTTCTTAATAGTTTGGAAATTTTGTACAGGAAAGCAAGTTTGTGTGCATCAGAAAGCAAAGATAGGACTCTAGCAGCCATCCATGTGGAGAAGTTTGGATTTTTGGAGTACTTTGAAATGTGCAGTTCCAGATAAGGATGAACAAACCCTGATTTGCAAAACCACTTTTGGAAGGGCATGATAATTCCAAGTCCTTGGTCTAGGCAGCAAATAAAGTATTCGTGGGAATAATGAGACTTTCCCAGCATTACTGTACTGAGAGTCTGAAATGCCCTGATTCTTTGATTACTCTAGGAGGGATTGGATTAGCATGTAACTAATTCAGAGTTAATTGAAGTGCTACAGAAAATTGTCATTGTACGACTTCCAGAAAATGTATGTGAGTGCTTATTGCCTTCCGTATGCCAGCTAAGCATAACATTTCTGTTTGACAGGACACTATTAGGATGATGATCACTCAGGGCAACCTGCAGCTTCAAGAGCTTGAGCGAACACTAAAGCTGGCAAAATCCTAGCCGTAACTCTGTTGATGGATCACAAGTATCTTGTCAGCCTTTCCTCAGAAGACATTGCTTGTGAAGAACCGCAGGCCAATTTCTGTGCAGAGTTAAGCAGGGAGGATAATACTGTATTAAGGTGGGAAAGCTGGACTCCTTTGAGCCATGAGATGCTCTCATGACAGAGTCATGGGACATGTCTACATTTGAACTAGAAAGATCAGAAAAGCAACAGGGAGTTTGCTGTACAAACATGAAATGTCCCTGTGAATGCAGGATGTAACACTCAAATTGCTATTCTTTTGTTTTTTTGTCAAATTAAATAAATGGTTTTTACTAGTTTTTGTATTTATTTTGTGTGTTGATCTTTTTAAATATCTGGGATTAACAGTCTATGGACTGTTACACAAACCAATGTTTCATATAGCTCAATTTACTGCATATATATTGCACGGCACAGGTAATCAAGTAGAACTCATACCAATATTTTTCATAGAAAATAACATGTAAGCAATATTAACTTTGATTGTATTTTTCATTGACATATTTCAGTGAGCTCTCTAACAGTTTTCAAGCTTCTCTTTAAAGTGATGGAAAAATTCAGCTACTGTACTAATCTAGAAGAGTTACTTGCTATTTATTTTGGTGTAGATAGATGTACTTTGGAAACATTGCCACATAGCTGAGGCACTAGTGGATATCCCAATCAACTTTTAGCCTGAAAAGTACAGCTACAATAGCTTTGAGATTTGTGTCATGAGGTCTATGGAAGGAAAGAGGTAGTATACAAATAAATAAAACAGAATACCAGTATTTATTTTTCTATCATTACTATTGATCAGGTGCCTTGTGGATAGGTCTCGTGCCAAAGAAAAGCCACATAGGGTTATTTGGGAGAACATTTGTTGAGAGTTATTCCTTAATAAATGCGTGCAGGTGGGAATTTTCAATGGAGTAGCTAATGATCAGCTTTCCCTGGAAATAACTGAGATGTTGATCAAATTAATTGATTAGGTACCAGACTCATGGTCCCATAAACCACTATCACTGAGCTTAAAATGCATGTCTGAATTGTAAATAAAATAGAACTGTAATACTGAGTATTACAGTGGTATTGCCGAGATTGCACATGTGCAACAACACTGCATGCTCAGTCCTGGAGAAGCCTCTGGATGTAGGCATATAACCAGATGCTTCTCGAATAGTTGCATGCCCTCAATTTGCATATCAACTTAGGGAGACCACCATGCATTTCATTAGGTTTTCTTAGGCAAGAAATTATATCGGGTGGTTTTGCCAATTCCTTCCTCTGAAAGAGCCTATAACACCTGAATTTACGGTGAATAGCACTACCTAAATAAACAAGGCTGGGCCTGTCTGACTTCCAAGATCATTTAGACCCCCATTGTACCGGTTACTAAATGACCATGGATGAATCAGCTAAAAGGTGAAATTGAGGGGTAAGCAGTGAAGTTTGAATCATTGGTCAAGGTTGGTAAAAAAGTACCTCCACAAAAAAATCTTACAAAGACATAACTATTATAAGTCGCTTAACAGGATGCTAGCCGCAGCTTAGTCTAGGAGAGCATCCCAGAATAGAGCTCTATAATACGTTAAGCAAAGCTAAATTAGCAAGATCTTTAAACATGGCATCCCATGGATGTTAATGCATCTTCTTTATACCTAGCCCTAACCAGCAGTAATGCTCCTTATAAGCATCTCCATGCAGCCATCCTGATATTGGAGTGGGGACTACTGAATATTGTGTCCACACACCAAAACCAATTATTTATCAATCTCAGACCCTCAGTACTCTGGTTATTTATGAGTGATCCAATTGGAAAGACACAGCCCTGCATATTGCACTTGTGAAGTTTTCCACTTTTGTGTTCCACATATACAGAAGTATAATTATAGGATATAAGTTACAAGAATGTGAAGGTATAATTATAGAATGCAAGTTACAGACTTATTATAATTCCAAGCCATGCATATTTAATATGCTTATATATTTCTGGATTATAGGATTTAAATTCATTTTGAATAAAAAGGGGTAGTGGCTACAGCACCAAAAGTTTTAAAAACGTAGACTATTTGGATTATAAAACATGTGGTTTTGTACACAAAGACCTTTATGTACTTTTCCATGTATAAGTACAATAACATCCTTCTGAGCTAAATTAAAGATGTTTGCACTTTCGAGTGAAAGGTAGATAAAGGTTCCTGGAATACTACTACTTTCACATCTCTCGATGCATTTTGGCCTCAACCAAGTTGAGTTGTGTGAAAATATACTGGTAATTGGGGAGACACATTCAAATAAATGTCAATATACATATCCCCTTTAAAGCACTACAGAGTGGAACATGGGCTCACAATCTAGCAATAATACATGTGTATGTGTTAGCGTGCCTTCAGGATGCTCATCAACTTACTACAACACTGAATTTTGTAGGGTTTTCTTAGGCAAGGAATGCTCAGAGGTGGTTTTACCAGTTCTCTCCTTTTAAATATTGCCTACAGTACATAGATATGTTGATTGTACAATGCAATCCCTTTGTTGAATGACAAAGTAACACAGCCACATTGTGCAACCAAAGGAGTATTATCACTGATTCATCCAAACACTTTCATGCAGAAATTTCTGCATGTATACAGCAAGAGGATTCTACCTTGAGTTTAAGATTGACTGGGTTAAATTTTTGAAAAAGAAATAGCCATGCTGTACAAACTTCATTCTAAATTTATCCAAATGCAGTGGAATTTTTATTTTTTTAAAAATACCCCTCCCCAATATTTTGCCTAATCCAGCTCTTATAATACTATAGTAAATATCTTACTGTTATTATATGTTTATTTTTCTCCACAAGGAGACTCAAAGCGGCTTTTAAAATAAAAGGTTGAATGCCATTTATGTTTGGAAGAGATAGGCATCTCATTGTGTTACAGGCAAATTATGCATGCCAACCTTGAGGAAGATTCTAGGACAGACTTTACTAAACCTTGCATCCATAGAGGGAAAATATATTGAAGATAAACTTTATTCTAGGCAGAGGTGGCCAACTGCTATTTTCCCAAAAGCTGATTCTGGCATTGAAACATTTTCCCCATTTTGACAGTAGCTGCTTTACAATGATCAAACGCATGTGCTCAGGTGTAGATAGAAACACACATTTATGTATTAGCAAACAGAAAAGAGACAAGGAATTAAAGCAGTGGTAAAGAGTTTTGTACAACTGGAAAACATTTTATTTTTTCCCTTTACTGTGAAACAGGCAAACCTGTAATGATGACTTAGCCAAATTTTTAGTAAGGATATTGTGGTTGATGTAGGAGTGCTTTAGGCACTGAATCCAGCCCACAGATCATCTGATCTTTACTATTTAAAATCATGGGCTGGTGTCTTACATTGCAATTCCAGTTATGTAAACATAGCTGCAAATGACCTAAGGATTCAATTCCTTAAATCCCATTTAAACTCCAATAAGCTGCTCTGAGCATCCGTCTGTGGCATGGTTGAGGGGGGCATATCAGGATGGTGCAAAGAGCTCCATCCCACCCTGGCCAACAATACAATGAGAAGTTCAGTTCAAGGACAGGAAGGAGCTACTGCATCTTTTTGAAGCACCAATTTGACTTCTATGGACCTGCACTGCTCAGAGTGGCTCCTGTAGTTTAAGGGAGGATTCAGTGAGTAATTTGTATTGTAGCTACAGATCCATCACTGCAATGCAGGATGCCAGCTATGCTATTTACAGCCAATTGTTGCGATAGATTCAACAACAAGATTGTGTCTTGATAGAGAATCATGTTGGCTGCACAAACGGGTGGCTTGAGGTTGGGAACCACTTCCAGCCTATTACAGACAATGATATGTGCAGAAGAGCCAGTTTCCGCACCCATATAGCCCTAGCTGGATCAAGGTAGAGAAGCACAAAGGAGTCACTAAATGGCAGTGTAGGCTTGGACAGAGGTAGTCTAGCTAGGTTTGGCCACTTACTACTTTTAATTTGCAAGAGGATACATGAGCACTCCAGAAATTAAGTGGCTTAACAAGGGAATGCACAGCTTTTTTTAAAAAAAGATTAAATAAAACTTCAAAAATATTTATAAAATGGCACAGGCATTAGATGGGAGGAAAGGGGTGTTACTGTGTTACTAATCCTTAGAACTATCATGGGCAGAAGTAGGTCACGCAAGGACATCCTACACAGAATTGCTATCACATCTGGCACGCTATAGGATGATAAAATAAACATGTCTGAAATTCACTTGGGCAGTTATGAATGTGTAATCTACAGTTACACATTTGTGACTGTTTCATATTCATGATCTGAACATATTCCCTGATGTAATATGTAGGGATCACGAAAAAACCCCAACCCTCAGTTACCAGGCAGTAGCTGCTGCAATCGACAGGGATCTGTTCCCCTGTCAATTCAGAAGCAGAAGATGGAGGTTTCTATTTATGCATGGTATCATGGAGCAAGGGGGGAATTGTGGCAGGTATCTCATTTCTCTTTGTCACAACGGAGATTGCTTATGTCAAGGAGTGGAAACAATCCTAAGCCACAGGGGAACAGACCTTGTTAATCACAGTGGCTGGTGCCTAGTAAGTGGGATGTTTACAAGTCACTGCATACATAACCATGGTGGTTACACATTCATTGCCGACCCAACAGAAAAGAAGTGCTAATTTTAGAAAAGAGATCTAGATTCCAAATACAGTCTTCACCATCTTGGAAGGCCACAGACCATTGAAACATGGTGCAGCGTAATCCTCCCATCTCTCCCCATTCCATCCCTCCCCAAATTAGCTTAATTGCTGTTTGTGAAAAATTGCAGTCCTCCCAGAGTCTTTGCAGGAACAAGAACCAAGGCTACTTGTCTTTCTGCAACTTAGTCCTCAGTTTATACAGTTCTTCTTCTAAACCTTTTATATGTTCTTTGAGGGCTGCTTTGTCTTCTTGGGCTTTCTGATCAGCTTGACTCCGCGCTTCCTCAATCTTCCTCTCGTACCACTTCTCCATCTGACCGGACACCGCCTCAAAGAAGTACTGAGTGATTTCCAGGGCCTGAGAGGTGCCTGCAAGCTTTGGGCTGGGCTCATTGCCCCCTGAGGCAGAAGGTGGTGCAGGATGGGTTGGCAAGGGCTGCCCAAGGTGAGTCCCTCCATGTTGGTGGGCTCTGTGCTTCAACTGGCCATTTCTGGTCCCCTTCTTTGTTTGAGTCCCTTTATCTATCAAGCAGCCAGATTGCAACTCTGCCTTGGCAAAGTCGGCGAAGGCCTGTGCAGCAGTTTGTACCTTGACATGCCTTAATCTGGAACCTGAGTATTCTGGCGGTGGCAGTTCTTGTTGCAACCTGCTTAATCCTGCTTTGTCCTTTGGTCGGACGACTTGCGGAGAAGCTCCAGAAGGAGGTGGAGCAGCACCAACTAACTGTTGCTCAGTTCCTGTAATTAATCACAATGATTAGCATTTCCATTTACATGCAATGGTATGAAAATACAGATACAGGTTGAGCATCCCTTATTCGGAATTCTAACATCAAAAACATTCCTAAATTGTCCACATGGGTGGAAGAGATAAAGAGATCCCTGCTTTCTGATGGTTCAGTATACACACATTGGTTTCATGCACAAAATTATTATAAATATTGTATAAAATTGTCATCAAGCTATGTATATAAATAAATGTTGTGTTTGGATATGGAACTCAATCCCAAAATGTCTCATTATATACCTATATGCAAATACAGAAACTCCAAAATCCCCAAAACCAAAACATTTCTGGTCTCAAGCATTTCTAAAAAGGGATACCCAACCTTTACTATCATAGGGCTTTCTTGATGGCTGCAGACAGACAAAGAGTTCAAAATGGTCCCCTCTTTGCTGTCCTTCCATTGGCAAACATAATTTTGATCTGAACAGGCTTTTAAAACAATCAGACCCAGAATATTGTATTGTTTTCAATTGAATGGATTTGAATTCCTTTTTATGTTAATTGAATTTTATCTTTCATAGTGCAGATTTTAAAAAATGTAATATTGTGAACAGTTTAATGGCATTTTAATATTCACTTTTTGATCTTATTTGCATTGTTCAATTAAAAATTTAAGCCATTTTGAGTCCCAATTAGGGAAGAGAGATGAGGCATAAATGAATAGTAGATAAAAGAGAAAGAGAGAAAAGCAGAAGGCTACTTCACACGTACAAGTTGGCCACTAGATAAGTGCTACATCGAAAGAAGACTTGTGTGTGTTTTTAATACACCATCACAAATAGGGCTTTTGTGATGTGGGTAGGGGAATTTATGACATCCACAATCAAAAAGAAAGTTATGCAGCTGGAATTAGGTTAACAAATTTGCTCTTTGCTTCCACAATCCTCTTGTGTCTGTTCTGCTGCCACAGACAGACATAGACATCCCTCTAGAAATTGCTAGCAAAAGCAAAACAAAATACCTGAGGTGGTGGGTTGATGAGCAACAAAATATTGCTTCCCATAGCTCTGTTCTGTGGCTGGCAGCCTTCCCCTCCCAGGGTCTTCAGGCAGAGGGTTCTGGAGAGCAAGGCAGGAATGCTGCTGGGACCCATCACACTGCAGGTGAGGTTGGCTAGCTTTGCAGTCTTTTGTACTAGGAAGGTTTTCGGTATCCAAAGTCTCGGTGAGTGATTCACAGGTGGACAGAGTTGACTTGGGCCTTGAAGATCTGGAATCTCCAGAAAGCTTCAGTTCTAGATTCTGAAGTTTTAACAGGCACCAGGCTTTCAGTTCCCCCACCAAAGACAACTGTTAGAGAGAAGAAAGGGGGGGGAAAAACAAATCTGAGGGGTTTTAGCTCCCAGTTCCTTAACTGTTGCTGATCTTATGCATATTTCCTCCCATTTCTCCCAGCCACCGAGGGCTTGTCACATCAGTGTGCTGTCCCCCAGCAATCATGTTGATTAAGTAAACAGAAACATACTGGTTAACACATTCTCCCCAATATGGGACTTGTGTTTTCACAAATAAATTTCTCGCACTATTATACTTCACCCCACCATCCTACCTATGTCTCCCCTACATACGTGTTAATAATACTAATACTAATACTAATAATAGTTATTATTACCCATTTCTCCTTACGACTTGAGGTGGGGCACAACACAGTTAAAATACATCATCATCATAAAAAGACATTCAATTAAAAGCACATCTTAAAATGTATTTCTATATATTTTTTATTTTTAATATACTACAATTGCACCATTTTAAATCTTCTCACAAATCGAGGGCAGTGCTATAATTGCAGCATGGTGCCCCCCTCCCCCCGGTGGCAATGTAAGTGCAATAATGACAAGACAGAGTTTTAATAAAATAAAATAAAATGGGGGAAATGGAGTACGGAGACATGGTTTTATCCAGATAAAGGATAAAGAAAGGGAGGAAACTACTACTCATTCTTCCAGAATATTCTAACGGCAAAGGGATAAAATGATCACACCAGAAAAAAAAAATGAAGCCACCAACAGGATTTTCCCATCAATGAAAAGCCGTGATCCAATAGCCTAGAAATTCATTGCAATAACAAGACAGCCATGTGATAAGGAAAAATCAAACATGGAACTAAGCCAGTGCCTTCATGCAACAAATCTACTGTGTGATAAAGCCCTGAATCCAATGGATATAACATCCCTTAATGGGGCACTTAACATTACACCTTTAGTAAAAGGCATGCTCACTTTATGGATCAAAGGAATAGAGATGAATGTTATTATAGCACTGAAATAAATGTTCATATTCATATTAGTGTGGAAGATGGCAATTACTTCTTGATTTGTGACAATGGGTTTTTCCTATTGACAGAAGATTCCATAAGTGGTACATAAATGCTATTGTGCAGTGAATCTTGAGATTGAAGCATTACTGTTCACTGGACCAACTAGAAATAAAGAAAAATGTGACTGTGTTTTTATATTGAATGTTGCTGTATTCAATCCATAAAAATACCAGTGGTTTCAAGCAGCGTTATTGCTATTAAGCACATCTGTACCACAACCTTCTTCTAAGATAAGTGAATAATTTTCCCAATTGTAGCTTGAAAAAGTTACTTCTTTAGATTATATCTCCTAGTACTGACTACATGATTCTGCAAATTATCACTTTAAGAAATTATTTTTCTAGCTTCTGAGCATAAGATCATTGAATAAGCATTGCGGCAAATTTGAGAGCAGAACCTTGACCTCCTCAATCAATTCTAAGTAATGAAACCACTCTATCACATAATTCACAATATTGATTCTTGGTCGGAAATGATCTAAGTGAAGTAGCTTTTGTCCTTTTCTTTTTCCATTGTGGATAAGAAAATGAAAATTTAAATAAACTATTGTTGTGTGCATTTTCCCAGGCTGAACTTTTGGATGGAGACCTGCTGGAAAGTCGAAGTTCATAACTGTTTTCAGAGTTTGAGATGAACAGTTTCTCTCTTAGCCCTAACTAGAGAAGAACCATTGAATCTCTTCAATTTATTTCCATTTTCACTTCATCTTGTTGCTATGTGCCTTCAAGTAGTTTCCGACATATGGTGAACCTAAGGCAAACCTTTCATGGGGTTTTCTTGGCAAGATGTGTTCAGAGAGGGTTTGCCTCATGCTTAACTGAAAATATTTTCCTGCTGGCTCTGTGGGAGTTCAGATGTTATCTTCCTGAAATGCAGTTAAAAAGGATGACACAAAAATCAAATGAAAAAGGGAGTAATTTATTTTACCAGAATGTTTGGGGATATGGAATCATAATTTGGAATTCAGCAGCAATCAAGCAGTGAATCTTTAAGAACTACTGTACTAAAAAGAAATGTGTTTAAATACCATACTGACAGCTATTCAGCAAAGCTGTGAAGGAACAAAATATTTTCCCATTATAACGAGACATTTCTCTCCAGAAAACATATTAACTTTTTTGGTTTCAGATAAGCATCCTGTCTTTTCTTTGCACTTTAACAGAAATGTTCAAATTCCTCATCTATTCACATAATCAACTATGTCTTTATTTTCTTTTTTACCTGGCGTTTCTCCCCTTCAGCTTTTTCCAGCTCCGTGTGCTCCTGAAGGCGATGAAGGCACTCTGTTCTTTCTGCTGACAGCCTCTCCGCCATTAATTTGTCTAAAACGCGGAGCTGTGATGGAAAATAAAGGTTCAGCAGAAATCACACCAGTGCATGAATTAACTTATTAAATCTTAGTACATAACAAAACCTCCCTCAATCCCATCTTTCATCATTTTGACTTTGTTAAGAGTAGAAATGAGAATCAAAAAGGAAAATCTAAAGACAAATATTTACAAAGCAGCATTAAAAAATAACTTCAGCATTTTAAAGACCCGCTGGCAAGTGCTTTATAGAGATATGAAAAACCTGTGTCCTTCCAAATGCTATTAAGAGTCCAACACTGAACAGCAAAAGGCTAAATGGGTCAGTATTCAGTGACTATGGGAAATATAATGCAGCTACTTCTGGTGAACTGCATATTCCTCAACATGGTCTACATCAGAATTTCTTAAACTTTTCACTTGCTCCCTTTGGCCCAAGACATTTTTACATGACCCCAGGTATATGGGTATATAAAATAGGTATAAAAATCAAACACTGATAACAAATTAGCATTTGCAAAGCTTGCTAAAGAGACTGATTTTCAGGGTTGTTGTATGTCTTTCGGGCTGTGTGGCCATGTTCCAGAAGTATTCTCTCCTGACGTTTCGCCCACATCTATGGCAGGCATCCTCAGAGGTTGTGAGGTATGGATAAATTAAGTAAGGAAAGGAAAGAATATATATCTGTGTATAGTCCAAGGTGTGGACACACCTTGGACTATACACAGATATATATTCTTTCCTTTCCTTACTTAATTTATCCATACCTCACAACCTCTGAGGATGCCTGCCATAGATGTGGGCGAAACATCAGGAGAGAATACTTCTGGAACATGGCCACACAGCCCGAAAGACATACAACAACCCTGTGATCCCGGCCATGAAAGCCTTCGACAACAGACTGATTTTCCTTTTTATGAAGTACAGCTGAGGCATCTTCTGTAGAGTTCACTATAAACCCTGCACAACAGATTAATGTAGATGTCTAAAAGAGCCACTAGGTGATGTTCAGAAATTTATTAAGGAGACCCCATTTGGGGACAGGACCTGCAGTTGAAGAAACAGCAGTGCTACTCAAAGTGGTGGTCATTGTCAATCCATGACCTTTTTTGCAGCTGATCTGCGACATGTTTTTATGAGTTTCCCATTTAAGACTTAAGAAAGTGATATGCCAGTGAAAAGGATTGTGAATCACCAAAAGGATCCCAGCCATAATCTACCAATTTACTTACAGTGACCAAGGAAGACTTTAGAAGAAATTCCCCTTCCATTTTGCCACTCTTCTCCAATTCTTTCCATGGCCTATTTAGCAACAACTGACTGTTCTAGATATATAATGTTAAAGTGGTTAACATTATATTGGCCTACAAATCATGGTCACCACATGAAGCAGCTGCAGGAAACAGCTTTTGTGTTGCAGCTGTGCTTTGTGGCAATTGCTTCATACTGAACAGCTTGAAAAGGAAAGATTTTCAAGCAGCTTCCCCATGAAGGAGGTCACTTATCACTCTCATGGTGCTCCAGAAATACTTGATGCTGGGATTGCTTCCTTACCTGGTGTTGTGTTTTGTTTTCCATCTGTCCTAGTTTGCTATTCATCTTATCCTGTACTGATACAAACTCAGCTTTGATTTCTTCCACAGCAGCTGCCAGTTGGTTCTCTACTTTATTTATCAGCGGTTCACAACGACATCCATTTATTGGTGCCTGGAAGAAATGAAGAACCACAATAACACAACCATCCATCTTAACATTAATTCTGGCTAAGAGTACATCAAAGGCAGCTCTGCTTGGAATCTACAGGAAGAGAATAGCAGATACACCAATTTTGGTTGAAATCCCATTCAACGTCAACCTAGATAAAGTGCCACCAGTGTACTAGAAGAGAGCAAAAATGGCAGCATGTTGGACAAACCTTTAAGACAGATTACTGAACTGTCTGCACACTGGATATTACCTAACACATTCATGTAAAAGGGACAACGGCTGACATAATCCAGAGTTATGGCACTTGAACAGTTCCCAGTCTATGTTTAAAAACATTGGTTGCAACTGATAATTAAACAAATCTGCCTAGATCCAGGATGGGGCATTTTCAATGAATCCAGGGGGTATTTCTTTACTTTTGGGATATTCTAGGAACACTATCTAAAGTGCAAAAACAAAATGACCATATCCTGATGTTGACCATCCCAAGACAATTGCCACTTCTGAAGACTTTCAGTTGGAACAATTTATTCCAAAGGAGATCATGGGCTTTTGGAGAGGTCAAGGACTATAAAAATCTTTCCTGGTCTGAGCCCTAGGTCCATATGGTGCTCACTTTGGATCCAGATATGTGAGCCCACCCTTTAATTAAAGAAAGAAAGCTACAGTAAAGAGCAAGCTGTTTTGGAGAAACCGGACTACAGCCAAAAATGCAAAGAAACAACTTGATGCACATGCTGCAGTAAGAATGGACTTCAAGCAGAACCACAGCATAGGCTCGCCCGTCAAAAATCATTGTTGTTTTTTTTTCAATTTGCACTACACACATGGAAACATATGATCTGATAATGAATAAAAATACATGGAGAGGTGAAATACTTCGCAGGTGAAACTCATACTGTATTCCCATTGCTTTCCTAATCTCTCTGTTAAAAAGTTATACACACACATACACACAATTATCAATGCAAAAAAATGTATTCAGTGTATCACTTCCAGCTGGAACTTCCAGCTGGATTTAAGATGTTGTCTCCACTATCCTTATAACCAGATTAATTCAAAAATCCAAATAATTTAACAATGAGAGCACACCTATATGATTGCATATTACACGACTTTCCAAAAAGGCATGCAAATAATTAAATCTGAAATATGGTTATTAAAGGTAAAAGTTTCCCCCTGACATTAAGTCTAGTCGTGTACGATTCTGGGGGTTGGTGCTTATCTCCATTTCTAAGCCAAAGAGCCAGCATTGTCCATAGACACTGGCCAGCATGACTGCATGAAGCGTCATTATCTTCCTGCTGGGGCGCTACCTATTGATCGACTCACACTTGCATGTTTTTGAACTGTTAGGTTGGCAGAAGCTGGGGCTAACAACGGGAGCTCACCTAACCCCGGGGATTCGAACTGCTGAACTTCCGATCAGCAAATTCAGCAACTCAGCGGTTTAACCCACTGTGCCACTGTGGCCCCGAAATATGGTTAGCTTCATGAAAATCTCTTCCTGATTTATTTCATCAGCATATTAATACTACTCCAGTGGGAGACTACTTAGTTACCTGCATGATTTTCCCATCCTTCCCACGATAAAGTGTATACAGCTGATATGCTCTGAATTCATGGGGTGGCGGTGGAGATGAGCAGCGGTGCTTGCTCCTACGTTTTGGCAAGTTCTGGTGTGGGCCAGAAGGCATCTGCTGGTCAGCTGGGGATGTGGGGTCAGAGAGTGCTGAAACCTGATTTTTTAAAACAAGAACAACAACATTGTGGCTGATTGGCATATAAAATGCTAATCCCCCCCCATTTAATTACTTTTCTTACCCTACATATTATGAAGTTTTCCACATCTGTTATGACCAGGTATACTACTCCAGTGATTCACAGAAGCATTGTACTATAAAACTTTAAAGGAAAGCAAGGACCATCTAGTCAAAAGCTTCCATAACAAAATTCTGTTTAAAAACCTACAACAAAAGAGAGTCCAACACCTTCCAATGTACAGTAGTCCTTTTCATGGTCAAACCGTAATTACTTATATACTCTAGTATAAACCAATCCGAATATAAGCCAAAATACCTAATTTTACCACAAAAAAACGGGAAAACGTATTGACTCAAGTATAAGACGAGGGTGCAGCAGCTACTGGTAAATTTAAAAAATAAAAAGAATAATAGCAATAAAACTACATTAATTGAGGCGTCAGTAGGTTAAATGTTTTTGAATATTTACATAAAACGGTAATTTAAGATAATAATAAGACTTTAATGAGGTAAGACTGTCCAACTCTGATTACCTGTATACTCGGGTATAAACCAACCCGAATTTAAGCTGGTCAGGACCATCACTCGAGTATAAGCCAAGGGGTGTTTTTTCAGTCCTAAAAATGGCTGAAAAGCTCACTTTATACTCAAGTATACAGTAGAGTCTCACTTATCCAACACTCGCTTATCCAACATTCTGGATTATCCAACACATTTTTGTAGTCAATGTTTTCAATACATTGTGATATTTTGGTGCTAAATTCGTAAATACAGTAATTACTACTTAGCATTACTGCATATTGAACTACTTTTTCTGTCAAATTTGTTGTATAACATGATGTTTTGGTGCTTAATTTGTAAAATCATAACCTAATATGATGTTTAATAGGCTTTTCCTTAATCCCCCCCTTATTATCCAACATATTCGCTTATCCAACATTCTGCCCGCCCATTTATGTTGGATAAGTGAGACTCTATTGTATATGGTAATCTATGTAACAATATTTGGGAAAAAAAATCTGTTCCTGGTTTGAAAGTGTTCTTTCCTGTTTAACTGTGTGGTACTTCCTTTGAAGGCAGTTGTTATACTCCAGAAAATTTGTTTTTGTGGCTGCCACAAACTAGGTTGAATTGATTGAGATTCGATGAGATATTCATTGAAAAACTAGAGCAAAATGTGCTGCAGAATGTCCAGCAAAAACAAAGTGTTTGCAGTTTAATAAACCTTTTCCATGTTTTGAGGAAGCATGGAAACAATTGTTTTATGAAACAATTAGAAAACGACATTTGTAACCCAAGAACAAAAATCATGTTTGTGTTATCATTGGGAACTTATTCCTAACATTCTGGCAGAATCTCAGATAATCTCCATATTAGGATAATTGTCAAATATATTGCGCATCATATAGCTGATAGAACTCAATAAAACCATTAAAAGTACACAAGAACAATGGGTAAATTGTTATTTCTCTTGTCTTATCACCCAATGTCTACTCTAGTGTATTTTAATGTATTTGAAATGTAATAAACACAAAACAATCTGATGGCCTTTTTATTCATAACAATTTACCTTCTGAAAGATGAATTTTATCAAAAAGTCTGTGTTTAATAGTTGTTACCATATACTCCCAAATTACTTTCCATACTGCTTTCAACTTACATTAAACATTAACAGAAATGAATCCTGATTCTAGGTTTTATGTAACCATCTCTTTAAACTTGTAGGCCTAAGTGGTCCAAAAAAGGAGGCACTGATGAAAAATCTATGCTGTATAGAATGGGAAATGAGACACTGAAAGGAAAATGACATGTCCCCTCCATCACATTTCATTCAATGGTACCTTTTCCCTTGGTTTCTTCTTTTTGCTCTTCCTCCCTCGGAGCTCGGACAAAGGCAGCTGGGAGTCATCTTTCAAGTTATTTCTCCCTTGAGGGGCTGGATCACTGCTGTTGGTGTCATCAGCAGCCGAGGCACTGCCCTGTTCCGAAATAAAAGAGTTCATAGGAAAAGATGAAATGGACCCAGATGGTTGCTTTCATCTTCTTCCTCTTGGCCCTGCTCATGAGATTACACGAACCCGAAATGTAGAACCATCAAGAGCAACTAAAAGGGCATCACTCAAGTGGCATTCAAGGATACAAAGCTCTTTCTTGTTAGAGCAAATGACACAAGACACATCCATTTCAAACCGTTTCTCAGGAGCCGGGGGGCTTTGCAGCACTCAGACCACATTCCTTGCTTTCTAAATACACAAAGCTGGCTTTACCTTGCTTTGTACCACTTCATCTCTTGGTACAGACTGAGCACGTCTCTCTTCTTTGAGTCTCTCCCTCTTCTTCCTCAAGCTTCTTCCACGATTAAAGCGTGACACCTGCATATGGAGAAGTGTCCAGTTAGTACCTTAGGGAGGGGCTGAGACTCAGGGTGCAATTATACTGTAGAATTAATGCAGTCTGATACCACTTTAATTGCCAGGGCTCAATGCTATGGAATCACGGGAGTGGTAGTTTGACAAGGCATCAACACTCTTGGGTAGAGAAGTTTAACACCTTGTTAAACTACAACTCTCGTGATTCCATAGCATTGAGCCATGGCAGTTGAAGTGGTGTCAAACTGCATTAATAGTGCAATGTAGATGCAATCTCGCACACACTTCAATTCGAACCATCAACATTAATTGGATATCAGCTAACCTACATTGTATTGATTTCAATGGCTCTAGGAGAAAGTATGACTAAGTCTGACTCCCATCCAGGTTGAACCACTCATCTTAATGTGGTGATACAAAGGGAAGTTTAAAAATATCTGCTGGTTCCTAAAATGCTGAACAAATTAATAACAAATGAAGAATAACAGTGAGTATAGTTGCTGTTCTAAAACTATGCAATAGAAACAACAAAATTGCAGCTAGTTTCTATAATTTAAAAAAACCATTGTTGTACATTAAATTCTATCCATTAGAATCAGACTCAATTATATGTTTAATTTATGTAGATTAGGTTGTCATTTTTAGATTTAGAGTAGGTTGTCACACCAAGCTCATGGTATATTGGCTTCAAGTGATATACTGGATTTACTGGAGTCTATTGCTGAATTTGGAAAGTGGAAAAAAGGAATCAGACTGAAGTGAAGGCCAATTACAAGATGCTGTTCCTCCTTTCTTGTTGGCCATTCCTATGGCCTCCCTCCCTGACGTGAGCTTGCCTACCTCATTGGACCTGTCATCCTCTTACTGAGTTAATGCACCATCAAATCTAATGCACCCTAATTTTGGTGATATAATTTAATGAAAAAATGTGTGCATTCGACTCAAGTTATTATGGTATACTTACTATGTCTGGATCTGACCCCATTGTGAGACATGCATCTTTAACAAAATCTGGAACCTCCTCGATTTGATTTGTGTGAGAGATACTGACTCCAGAGTACTTTTGCTAAACAGTGTACTATTGAGTTATACCCAAGACATACCTGCGGGGCCTTTGTGAGCAAAAGGGCCACTTCAGCATTGTTGTGTTCACGTGCAACTTCAAGCGGGGTCTGACCAGCCTGTAACAATAGAAGAAATGTGATTCTCTTCAGAAGACATTCAGGAGACAAAGGAGGCACAGAGCATTTAAAATATATGTCCACTGGTATATGAACATATTTTTATAACATTTACTAAAGAAAAGCATAATCAAATCAAGTTTGATCAAAGCACCAGGAATGGAATATGAGAAATCAGCACAGTCAATAAAACTATAAACACATATGAGTATAGACTGTAGACAGCATTAGACAAGAAAGTTATTTTGCCAACATGACCTTGTTATGTGTACTTACTTAGACGACCCCTCATTGTCCAAGTATGATGGCCTTCCAAGTGTAGTGTCTTGGCAATGGATAAGAAGGTGACTGCGGACCTCTATTCTTGATCCGCATGTTCTTCAATAGTGAGGACATCAGTTTCCAGGTGGAAGGCGGTCCTGGTCAGGGTTGGCTTGATGCGCCTTCCTTTTGGCACGTTTCTCCCTTTTGTCTTCCATTTGTGTCTCGGCACAGCTGACCTCCAGCTAGAGTGCTCAAGGGCCAGGGCTTCCCAATCCTCTGTGTCTATTGCACAATTTTTAAGGTTAGCTTTAAGCCTATCTTTAAATCGCTTTTCTTGTCCACCAACATTCTGTTTTCCGTTCTTGAGTTGGGAGTATAGTAACTGCTTTGGGAGATGATGATCAGGCATATGGACAACGTGGCCAGTCCAGGAGAGTTGAGGGTGTAGGAGCACCGCTTCACTGCTGGTGGTCTTTGTTTCTACCAGCACGCTGACATTTGTCCACCTGTCTTACCAAGAGATTTGTGGGATTTTTCGGAGGCAATGCTGATGGAATCGTTCCAGCAGTTGAGTGTGACATCTGTAAACAGTCCATGTTTTGCAAGCATATAAAAGGGTTGGGACAACAGCTTTATAAACAAGCACCTTGGTGTCCCTATGGATGTCCTGATCCTCAAACATTCTCTGCTAAATAAATTTGGAGAAATGCTGCACTCACAGAGCTCAGGTGGTGTTGTATTTCAGTGTCAATGTTGACTTTTGTGGGGAGATGTCATTTTCTAACATTATGTATATGTGTATATGCAACGTTTCCATCCAGCCATTTTGGCAAAGCCACTACTGAGCAGCAAATAGCTTGAAAGAGTAAGAAGAGGACTTACATTGTTAACTACTGTCCCATCAGCTCCTGCCTCCAACAGCAGTTTGACTACCTTCTTATGGTTTAGCGCAGCAGCTACATGGAGTGCTGTATCGCCAACCTAAAAGTTACCAAAAAAATTACAACTCACATGTGGTCATTCCCGTTGATGAACATTTTAATCAAGACAAATAAGCTTCAAAAAGGGCTACTGAACAGAAAGACAGGCTACTAAAGAAAAATCTCTTATTTTAGTCTTTTGAGAGAAAATTCACAGCTACGAAATACAAATATACAACATCCCTAAGGAATATATTGAAAAATCTGTAATAGTAGCATTTGCTACTATTACAATGGTCATGAAAATATAAATATTCCTTCCAGAGTTATTTGTGGTATTTTTGGTTATATAAAATATCACTACATCAATGGCAGAAAACTGGACTGATGTACTTGAATGTTATAGGAGCTCAGAGACCAGAGTTTAAATCCTCGCTCACTAGGGATGACTCTGGACAAGTCAGACTCTCTCAACTTAAAAGGACGTTAATTGCAACAACAACTTGAACAAATCTTGCCAAGTAAAACCAGTAATAGGTTCATCTTAGGGTTGCTGTAAGTCAAAAAACCACTGAAAGAGTAAATTTACACGTAATATTGATATTATACAGTTGGGTGGGATTGGTAAGTCACTATACATTCTTATTTTCTGATGGGGAAAAGATTTTTAAAAGGCTCTCAACTTGTGCTTCGTTGTTGTTTTTTCTTCCTTTTTTCATGTGCCAATTGTTGCTTACGACTTCTCAGTATGCACAACTTAGCCAGTTATTTGGTACATTTTTTTAAAAAAAGCTGTATAATCAAAACTCATTTTATTGAACTATGTTCTAAGTCTTGACATCAATGTTGCAATTTTTACTCTGGAAAGAATTTCAAGGAAGGGAGTGCAGAAACCATAAATGGGGATGGCAACAGCATGTTCTGACATGACAAAGCATTTCTTTAAGGCCATTCTTAAAACCAAAAGGATATCTATTGTACAGCAAAGTAGTAATATGGAATTGAGGCATTCCAGGAGCTTTCCGTGGACTTCAGAGCCCAGTTAATCTATTTCAAATACAAGAAACATCTTCCACCCAGAAAGCCTTATAGAAAATGGAGCACGGTGACAATGGCATTCATGCACTGACCTGGTTTTTTTCATGGACTGAACAGAAAGCACTGAGGAGTAGCCTAATGATGGGTAAGTGATTGTAACGAGCTGCGACATGCAAACAGGTATCTCCTGCCTAAAAATAAGGGGGAAATGCAGGTCACCATAAAAACATTTTGGCTATTGGGAGGTGCAATCCTATTCAACCGTAGCTGGGAATGAGCATAATATAACACAGTGATTCCCAAACTCTACTAAAATACTGATTTCACTGAATGCAAACTAAAGTTCTCCACTTTTTAAACTCATACAGTAATAATTGATATAAGCAAGGATGAAAAGGGAAAATGGGAGAAGGGGAGAGAAACTGGGACGTTTTAAAAGCAGTTGAAAAAGTGGGGCAACAAAGGATTAAATGGACTGTCACTGCCAAACTGGGACAACTGGAGTGTGCCTTCATTTAGTAGCAAAATCATTGCTTATTTATTTTAAACTGGGGCAAAGGGGGATCACTAATGCTACATAATCCTTAACAATGTAAGAATGTATTTTTACATGTTCTTGTTTTCTTAAATTGTTAAGGATGACATATTATGTATTTTTCATAAGATGTATAAAGGATCTAAAAATACAGTTTAGAAATGTGGAAGACGAGAAGGAACTTTGTACCATATGTGATGAACATGTGATAAAGTGAGGAAATAGTGGAGGCAGATATAGTTGCTGATACAAGATTTTTAAAAAATGAGTACTGTTGAAACCAGAGTTGTTTTTATTGGAATTATTGAATAAGAAGATTAAAGGCTAGAATTACAAAGCGTGAATTTATTTGATTCTGGCAGCAAGATTTTTACATGCTCAGAAATGGTAAAATCTAGAGATACCAACAAAGGTAGATTGGAAATAAAAGATTTTTGGAATGGCAGAAATGGACAAATTATCTACTTTGCTTGCTTTTGATAATCTCTTAAAAGTGTAGGACAGCACTTGTGGGTTTAAAATATTGAGATTTTTTTCTGTATGATTATTAAGTAGTTTAAATACCAGTTAAGTAGAAATAAGGACGTGAATAATAGTTTTGCATCCATGGTTTGGAGGGTGGAATAGTATTGTTCTGTTCAGAGTGTTTCTCTTTTTTCTTTCTATTTTGTTTTATGTATATTACAACAAATATGTCATTTTTGAAAAATAATATATCTTTTGACCTACACGGTACTTCTTATTTCATCCATACATAAAAGCCAAATATGTCTGTATCTATATTTAGTAATACTCACATTGTTTTTGATATCAACCCGGGAACCTCCAAGCAGTAGGACTCGAACACTTTCCGAATGACTGTTTTGGCAAGCCAAGTGCAGTGGCGTGTTACCTGCCTTAGAAAAGAGAGAGGGGAAGAACACAGTCATTTCTAGAAAGGACACGAAGTACATGAACAAAGCAAACAAACAAATTAACCTTTCTTCTCCACTGCTTTTGAATATACCTGACCTCCACACAGAAAGGAATCTGCAAACTAACAGATAGTAAGTGACAAAAGGGAAAGCAAGGCTGTTGTTGCTTTTCCTGCAGCATGTTATACACGTAATTTCTCTTGTCCTTGTCCCAAAGGTATTTTTGGAAGAAGCGGATTGTTTTTCGTTTCTCAAAATGTAACAATACCAGTGAAGAGGAGGAACCAAGTTCTGAACTGAGGAACGGAGGGGAAACATACTGGCCATATAGGTGACATACACAAACATAACACAAACCCAGTTACACCAGTATATGTATCTTTAAGGATGTTGAGGAAGGAGGTATCCCATACCTCTTCATACAACATGACTTGCCTCATCCGAACAGCAGGAGGTGGAAGGTCTTGGGCTGCATCTACACTGTAGATGCCATGGGCCAATGCTATGGAACGATGGGAGTTGTAGTTTGGTGAATATCCCAGCAGATCTTGTGCTGCCAGGGAAGAACTGGGGGCAAAGAAGCAGCATCTTGGGAAAGATATTTCTACACTTGCAGAGACTTGAGCTCCTCTGGTGTGCTTATTGGATCTAAGCCCAAGTGGAGTTAGTGGATGACAGATTTAAATGTCAACCTTTAAATCTGCCATCCACTAATTCCATTTGAACAACAAGCTAAAGTGGAGTTAGTGGATGGCAGATTTAAAGGTTGACATTACTATAAAGAGCTATATAATTCACACATGCAAATTTTGCAATCTTGTATCTTATTTTGATCAGCCTTTCTGTCTGATATAATAAAATATGAATAGTGCATCTGTTTCTATTTCATTATAGAGATCACAGAACTTCCTCTCATTTGGTTCTCTATTATTTATGGGAAGGTTTCCAGGATTTTATATAGTTGGTGATACAGAACATACACCAAGAAGCCTCTGATTCTCTTTGTTCTTTTTCCCACCCTCTGCTTCCTCCCCTGTGGCCAATGAAATGTTAGGTCCTGTCTCCTTAAAGCAGTGGTTCTCAACCTGTGGGTCCCCAGAAACTCCCAGAAATCCTAACAGCTGGTAAACTGGCTAAGATTTCTGGGAGTTGTAGGCCAAAACACCTGGGGACCCACAGGTTGAGAACCGCTGCCTTAAAGGTAACTACACTCTTAAATCATGTCTTTCCTTATAGGAAGCATTTAGCGAAATCCCATGCCTCAAAAACCTTAAGAGGCCCAACTATGAACCTGATAAAATACATGTTTTTTTTAAAAAAAAAATCAGACAAGCTGACTGGCTCAACACTTCCAACCTGCAATTTAAGAGACATAACTTGAGCCACCCTGCTGTTTTTTTCATCTCACTGTTCTCATGAATTATGAAATGGAAGTATATCTCCCTTAAGTTACCTTGGTCTAATTTCAGCAACAAGAGCTTATACTTCTATTTCTGGTGAATGGTATTTGCATACTTTGGGCTTACTTTGTGATTCATCTATCCACTACTGTATGTTCAATATTAAATACGATTTCTGTTTTACAGGAAAAAGTCTGATACTACATTTCTTTCTCTGGTGCGTAATACTTCCCTTTTTAATATTTTTGTTTGGCTGTATTGCTGTTATCTCATACGCAGAAAGTTTAAATTCTAAATTTTATTTTTTCTTTAAAAATCTTGTACTTTGACTTTATGTATTGACTTGATTTTATCTTTGACTTCTTTTCTTTGGTTTTCACATTTAGTCTGTTGCCAAGACATGTCTTCTTCCCTTTACAATATTAAGACATTTTTCTTCCTGGCAAAACCTTTAGTCCTTGTCATAGTCATCTCTCATTCAGGTTACTCTCATCTTCTCTCTGGTCTATAGTTGTCTTACAACAATCTCCCTTATGTCTATTTGGTATGTCAAATACATACGTCGGCTACCAAAACTATTCATATCTTTCATTATCGGCATCCTGGCTCCATTACTCCACCATCAGTCACTTTCCATGTCTCAACTTACTATAAGCTCTTTGAGAGAAAGTTTTTTCTATTCTGTGAAGTAAGCAAACAATCATTCACATGTGCACACACTGATATGCCTGTTGGGAATGAAAGCATCTCATAATGTATGTCCTATATCGCCCCACAACAAACATCCTGTAACATAAGATAAACATAGAAAGTGTTGGAAAAGACCTGGAAGTATAATGAATCCCTCAACAGTTTTTGAAGAGATTTTGTTCAAGTATTTGAAGTATGAAAACCTTATGTAAAACATATAATATTCCCTGGGTTTACCATCTGAAAGAAACTGGTTGTCTTGCATTTAATTAGCTAGGTTTCTATTACCATTTTTTCACACATTCTAATATAAATCCCTTCAATCACAACTAAGATGCATAAACCCTTTTAGTGTGACTTGACCATAATTCATGCAATAACATTCAGTACAACTGAGCTCTTTTTTGCGTGTGTCAGCTGTCAAAACAGACATTTTCCCACATGGAAAATTCCTCACAGGGGAAGACTCTACACAAGTTCAATTAAAATAAAATGACACATTATTTGCCAAGAAATATATTGCCATTTGATGAGAAATGTCACCACAATAAAGAAATGTCACTATTGGAGGAAACATTTCCATTTTTGAAGTATTTTTTTATATTTTGAATAAGCAAACTTGAAAGCTCTGTTTTGCAAGCATCTCACCTTGTTTCTGGCCAGAACATTGGCTCCTGCTTTAACAAGGAGTTTGGCCGACTGACTGAAACCATGCCAAGAGGCTTCATGAAGAGCTGTATTCCCATCCTGAAAAGCAGATACAGAGAAAAAAAGCCCTTAAGACAACTATCTTCACATGAGGAAATGTCGTAATGAGGCTGATCCTACCTGTTCCAAATCGCAAAGCTGTTTGGACACATGAAACAAACCAAACAAAAAAAGACACTGAAACTTTTCTGTGGTAATGGCTTAAAAAATCGAGAGTATTATATCTACTGTTATGCCTTTCCTCTTCCAACAGACAAATTTATCCTGACCATTATAAACCAGAGCTGGAGAAAGTGTGCCCCATGGATCTCTTTGCTATTACTCAAAACACATTTGCCCAGAACTTAATTTCATCATTAGAAGGCTTTTTTAAAAAAGTACTGTATCATACACGTCAATGGATACCACATTTTAGAAATTTGTGTTGCCTATGCCTCAAATTGCAGATCAATTTCTTTGATAGCGATAATCTCCAGTCATGGTCTAACCACCTCTGTTTTAATCATTTCCCACTGAGATTTCCAATGAGAAGCAACCTCTAATTCTAGTGTCTGCCAGGAGCATCCTGATTAGTCTTTTGGACTTCACGATTTTATGTTATGAAATATGAAGCATTTGAGAAATGGCTCTTAAAACTTCATTCCAGGAGGTGGCCAGTCCTGCATAGTAACAGCCACATGTGAAGCCACATATCACAACTTTTACTGTAACAGTGAGAGTCCAATGGTCCTCGAGATAATACTGCCAAACTTGCAATTCCTCACCACTGGCAGTCCAGGCAAGGATTTCTGGAAACTGGAAACAACAATATCTGGAAGATTGCCTCTCCTGCATATAAATGACAATTCTTTGTTGCTAATGTAACAGAAGTAAAGTGCTACTTACTTAATAGTTTATTTTACAACAGTTACCAGGCAGATAAACAACAACATCAGTACCAATATTTGCCTAATTAATGCTAACAATGGCTTAAATCCAATGTGACATTCATGGTAGAAACACAGTTTTTAGTCTCTTTCCACATCCAGCCCACCACACTTACTCTGAAGTTTTTCCCAGCCCATCAGAACAGGACTTTAGGGTACATGGAAGTAGAAGAACTTTATTTAATCATTTGGCAATCAATTCACTCATAACCAGGATTGGAAACCCACAATTTAGTCCCAAATCCTGATTGGGAGCAAATTCTAGTCAGCATCAATGATGATGTACATATGACTATCATATGACTCTTAATTGAGTCCCTTCGGGGAGATAGGATGGTATATAAATAATAATAATAATAATAATAATAATAATAATTATTATTATTATTATTATTATTATGAACCGTGGTTGAGCCAGGCATTGTGTAGTGACTTGAAACCATGCTTGGCTATGGAAACCCACTGAGAGACCTTGCACAAGTTACGCCCTCTCAGTCCCAGAAGATTCCGTGATAGATTTGCCTTAGGATTTCCATAAGTCAGAAGCAACTTGAAGATACTCACTGCTACTTGAGTCGAGTACTTTAAACAAAGACAAGGAACAGGAAGCATCATGTTTGCCATGCAGGGCTTTTTATAAAACTACATGATAGGGAATGAACTGGAAAAGAACCCTGCCGGGCAATAAGTGAAATTTTACGACAGTTTAGACTACAAAAATAACTAACACAAATATTACTAGCATTTTCAATTTGACAACACTTTCCAAGGTTTTCAGTTGTTTGGGGTGTTCAGTATTGTAGTCAGAACTCAAAAGTTCCACTATAAATTATCCAAACAACTTAGACAATGGTTTAAAATTATTTCTAGTTTCTAAATAGTTAAAATACTAAAACTATTACTGGTTTCATGCATTTCCTTTTTACCTTGTCTTGTCTGTCTAAAGAGCATCCTTCATGGATAAGAGTGGTTATTACATCTGTGTTCCCTACAACTGTAGCTCGATGCAAAGCTGTTTGATCACCCTGCAAAGACAGACAGTAGTTAACTACTAATACACTTTTCATTCTAAATGTATAGCATCACACATGCAAACATATTGTGCAGATTTATACAGCTCTCTTATAAGCAACAACATCCACACTGAAATTGTGATACAAACGAGTCGCACATTCAAAGACACATCGCCATTCCTGGTATCTCAATTAATGGTCACATTCTGAGATACTTTGGAATAACTGTTAAAAGCCTACAGACACTTCACATTTATGTGTCTCTACGTGGACACCACTTTCCACTGAGAAAAAAACCCACATAAATCTAAAATACCATTTATAGTGTGTGAAAATCAAGCATATAAAAATGTACACCATTGATACTGAAGTACCTGAATCATTAACACATACATATAACCCTCTGTTCTCTCCTATTTTCCAGCTTATAAGTATCATAGGAAATTATGTTATTAGAATGCAATTGTCAGAATTCCACATGCAGCATGGCCAGAGCTGACTAGATGGAAGATTTTTAGGTAACATCCACAAGCTCTTGTAGGTGAAGCAAACCTTAGTTTTACAATCTTGAAAGCATCACTATCCTTCTTTCCTACCACAAGCAAACATACATACAGAACAGACATGCTGCTCAGAAATTATACAGTTTTTCAGATGAAGTAAACTCAGCCAAGAAAAATATGCTGCACAGAAAATAAACAGCTAATTTCAACGAAGTTTGCAGCATTTCTTAGTGACTGGTTAGTCTACTCAGCAAAACATTACGGTAGATGACTGCACATTCGACCAAGTATTCAATCAAATACTTGGCCTCAAAAGAAAAAGTTTTACACAGCAATTCTGCCTCTGCAGTTCTCAGTATGTGTAGTTGACTGTGTGTTACAGTGGCCTGATTGTAGGACTAGGACTCTGGGAGACCTGGCTTCAAATCTCCCTTTTACCATGGAAACCCACTGGGTGACTTTGGGAAAGTCCCACTTTCTCAGCCCCAGAGGAAACAATGGCAAACCCCTTCTAAACAAACCTTGCCAAGAAAACCTTGTGATAGCTTTCCTGAATGTTGGCATAAGTCAGAAATGACATGAAGGCACACAACAAGAACAAGTTTAGTCATTTCAAAGGGGCACAAGTTATAATTAACACATGGATAGCTTTGGCCAGGATTGTAAACTTCATATATCCAAATAACAAAGAGGCTTCAGATAGCTAGATTTGTGAAGCTCCCATTGTTTGGTGAATATTCTTCCAGCAGTGTTTATGATACCCAATATAACATGTCTACTGCCTACTGTGGACAAAACATATTGCTTATTGAAGGGAAAATAACTACCTAAACTATTAGCTATGTGCAAGTGGCTTCAACACACATGTTTGACATTTCCTATTATATTCCTTTTTTGAGCAGTGAATGTGCATTCAAGCTGTTTCTTTCTGCCCTAAATAAGCAATCTGAAATGCAAGCTGAGTTGCCCCATACAGAGTTGGGCGACACTGCTCTATGACAATTCTGTGACTATTTGTAACGTAAACCCATTGTAAAGATACAAGACTCAACTAGGGAAACTCACACATGTCTTCAGGAAGCAATGGGAAATTGTTTTGTTTGGACTAACGTTTTAAGGGAAAGAGAAATGGTCCCAGCGTCACATTCAACGATTCTATAAAAAGAATTCGGTTGCAAATGGAGCTGAATTTTATTATCTGTCTTTCACTGCCCGTTGTCCTTGGTCTCACATGCCCCTCACTACACTGAAATCCCTCGATACCATCTGAACTGAAAGCAGAAAGTCTGTGACTCAAATATCTTCACTATTCTTCTCCTGTATGATTTTAGCATCTTTGCCTGATGAAAAAAGCAGCAAAACTTTGAAAGCTGGTATGAGGCTTTTTCTGCATTTTGGGTGGCAATTGAAGGTATAGCTCTTTTGTGAAGATTTTGATATATTTTGCTTCTTACTTTATTGTTGTTTTAAATGTTTCCTATCCTGAAACTCAAGCAGGTTCAAAATAAAGTTCTGTACTTCTTCAATTCTAAGACACACTTCCCCATGTAAACATCTCTAAAGACAGGGTATGTCTTAGAATCACAGGTATTTTTTTTCTGCAGGTGGTACTGAAATTAGTATGTGTCACACATACAGGACTGCATCTTAGAATCAAATAAACACAGTAAGTATATTTTAAAAACTCTGGGCTGACTATGATGCAAGAAGTAATGGTTGGTTGGCAAGAGCGGCATAGCTCAGAATAATTTCAAGCAAACCCCAAGAGGAAAATTTCCCATATGCTATTTGATATTCTAGCTGCCATTAAGCGGACACTTTATTTTTGTGATTCGCATCCTCTTGGGAGTATATGTCCCTTTTTAAAAAAGTGACCATATTCATGTCTCTTATCTTTATTTTCAACATTTCAAATCTTTCACTTTATTTTTTGTTCCCTGACTTTCTGTCATTTGGTATTAGGTACTTTCCCTGATAAATGAGGGAAAGTGGTCTGCTCACCGGGAACAGAAGTAGAGACATATGGTAAGGATAAAGATTGAGCGGAGAAGGGAAGCTGCCCCATGCTGGGTCAGAGCCCTGATCCATTCCTGTTGTTCCAACTGACAAAGATGCTTCATAGTCAATTCACTTTTTTCCTACGTCTTCTAGAACCTCATTAACAACGTAATCATGCTACCTGGGGTCTTCTGAAAATGGTGATCACAGTGCTATCATTTTGTAGTGCAGAAAGGGGTCCAGTCCCTGAGACCTTTTGCTTGCTTGCCACTTGATCATTTCAAGCAGAGGTTAACTTGTGATCCTCCCCATGCATTATATGTACTCTTTAGCCATAGATCTTTTCATTCAGAGGCCCATTTAATAAGCATCTAGTATTGAAGGATGCCATGTTTCTGCAATAAACTCAGTTCTCTGGGCTCAAATTATAATAGGATATAGCGGGAGTTCTTTTTAAAAGCATCCATGACTAACATGTCTTTTGTAAAGATGCAGCAAAGAGTAGAAAGCTATCAATTATTGCCAGCAATAAAATCTATATTTAAGTGGAAAAACTGGTTTCTTGCTCTATTTGTAAAAAAAGTTATTCAGAAGTTGAACACTTGCTTGGTAGTCGTGAGAGACCGACTTTTGTGTTTGCCTCCTAAATGTTTCACAGATCCTGGACATAACTGCTAGGAGGAGATTTATAACTCACGATGCCATACCAAGAAATAAAATAGCACACATGGATTGCAGAGTCTGCACACATAGCCTTGTGTTAGTAGTGGTGTATCTAACTACTGCTCATTGGGAAATCCAGTAATTGAAGATTATCAAGTGGTAAACAACAAATCATATTTTTCACTAGGGGCTCCAGTGTGTTCCTGCAGTTTTTCTATGCCTTTTTCCAAGTCTGGACTCAAGAGCCAGCTGTTGCATACAGAATGGATTAGACTGATGATTGTTTCTTAACAAAAGACCCACTTGCTCATCCACTTGATACATTTTTGGTGAAACAATTATTTTAATTAGATCAGAGTGACAGCAACAAGAAAAACTAGTGTAGTTCATTAAAGGACTTATTAAGCACGCTGGCTTCAGAGAAAGACAACATCTGCTCTGGGAAACATCTCCTCTCCAATTAAAAGGAATCTCGAGTCACAAAGTAGAAAGTTGCATTTCCAACAACATAATAACACAGACTAATTGAAAACCAGCCTGCATCCAGTAGGCAACACCATAAAATGGTAATCTAGAGCAGCTTGCCTTGACTGTCAGTAGGGGTGTTAAGGTGAGTGTGTATCACATAAACACACACACACATATATATACACACAGTGTTGCCAGGAACTGTTGAGACTGGGGTAGTAAATTTCTCTCAGGGTACAAATAAAATTGTCCAAAAAACATAAGAAATTATTAAAACATGCTCTCCCTTCCCCACCCTTGACTATATCATGTGCTTTGGGGGAAGAAATGGGGAGAGAAAAATTTGGGACAGCACACATTTCCTTTGTCCTCTCTTTAAATAATGTAATGCTGCCTAGTTAATCCACACTGCTCAGTAAGGGTCTCATCAGAAAGGCCAGGCAAAGCATCTCACTTTGCCTGACCTCCGCAACAAAAGAGGGGGCACCGGGCCATATTCATCATATGGGGAAAGTGTCACTCTTGCGGAGAGGCCCATGCTGGCGCCACTGGAGCCAGCATAACACGGGAAGTCACCCATGTTCTGGGGGAAGCGTCCAACGGCATTTTTAACACAGTTGAGGGCAGAGCCTCTGCCAGAAGTCACACAACATTGTGTGATGTCTATCGTGGGACTACATCCTGAAGATGGCATGGAAGCATCCTAGGATGCTGATTTAGGTAAGTATGATGAGGTCCTATGACCCACCATGAGGCACAATGCTGTGCTGGCTAGCAAGACACCTTCCACCCAAGTAATCTATCTGATTTTCAAATATGAATTATAGCACCATCCTACTACATTGGCAATATGGTGACCAGTGATTTCTATGGAGATCATATAATAGGTTAATGTCGTGTGGTACTGAGACAAGCAACACTGCTTAAGGGGGATCTGCACACTTGATGCCTTTTGAGTGGGTAGTTTGAAATAAGTAATTTGTTCAAAGACAGAATCTTGATTTCTCCTTAATGACACCAAGAAGTTGCTAAACTTCCTTATTCCTCTCTGATCCTCAATGCTTGTCTGTTTTTGTCAGCTTTCCACAGGGTGGCATCTCTGGATATCTTGCTTTACAACTTCTATCATCCCATGCCTCAGTGATTCCTAGGGATGATGGGAGTTGTGATCAATCAGAACCAGAAGGCAGCCAGGTGGGGAAGACTAGATTGTGTGAGCAGTTATCCTGAGTTAACAGCCCTTAAAAGGGGGTTGGGCAATATGCAGATCACATATGCCACCATCCTTCCCGCAGCCATACCCAGTCAATTTTTAACTACAAATTTCAAATTGTTCTGTGCAATTTAACATGTCTATTTTATAGAAATATGTTTTAAGACATGAATTTCATTTAATGTTTTTATGATGATGTGTTTTGTGCCCTGCCCCGAGCTGTGAGGACAGGCTGGTAAGAATTATTATTATCATCATCATCATCATCATCACCACCACCAGCAGCAGCAGCAGCAGCAGTGTTGCTTCTTCCCCTACACATAAAAATGGTGCCATGTAATGAATTTTGGCAGACATGGCAGTGACAAAACAAAAACAATCCAGAAATCAACTTTGAAAACATGGCATGCATTGCCCCAATCCACTTCACCCTCTGATTCATTTGTACATTTATGGAGTCAACCATATGTCGCTGAGAAAGTAAACCCACCCAACCACCTCCCTGCAATACCAAGAGCTCTTGACTTTTCACTTTACAATCCTAAAACAAACAGTCAGCCCTCCACATTTGTGGGTTTGACTTTTGTGGATTTGATTATTCCCAAATTTTAATAAAATGTTATCTCCAGGAATCTTTAGGTCCCCCAGTGTAACTTTAGGGTCAACGTCCCCTGGAAACTGACCACAGAGTCATACTAGATGACCTAGAGATTCCTTGACAGATTATCTCTCTAGAAATCTCTAGGTCCCCTAGTGTGATTCCTTGGTCAGCTTCACGGAGTCATTATGGAGGACCTAGGGATTCCTAGAGGAGTAGTCTCTTAGGTTACAAAATAGCTTATTTATGGTTTTTCACTTTCACAGGAGTCCCTTACCCCTAACTCCAGTGGATGTGGAGGGCTGACTATATGGAAAGAGTTAACATTTCCATAAAGCAACACACTGATTGACCAATACAGTCAAAAAACCACTGATAAAAGGAAGGGAGCTTCACATTCTTTGTTTTTGTTAACCAGGGATGTGCAACAAGGGGCCCTCTTGATATTATTGGACTGCAGCTTTGATCACCCCTCAACAATTGACTAAGGCCCCTTCTACACTGCCATATAAAATCCAGAGTATCTGCTTTGAGCTGTATTATATGGCAGTTTAGACTCATATAATCCAGTTCAAAGCAGATAATGTGGATTATCTTCTTTGATATTCTGGATTATATGGCAATGTAGAAAGTGCCTAAATTGACTATAGCTAATGGAAACTGTAATCCAATCATATCTGGAGGACCACCATTTGATCAGTCATGGGGTAAACAATGGGTGGTAATATAAATTAGGACAGCAGCATTTGAATGTTTACTGTGAAGACAACTCACAGGAAGTAATCGCTTAGACACAGCCATCACATAACTTTTAGTGGGACTTTTATGGGAAAGGCAGGTGGGTAACTCATTGGCAAAACATCATCATAGTGGCAGACATGCATCCATGCGCATTTCAAGTAGCTCTGACATGCCAGGTGGCCAATCCAAAATGCTACATGCAACTATGTCGGAGAGAAGCTGAAGTTAAGAGTTCTAACCTCCTTCTCTCTTTGCAATCTTCTAGGATCCTTTCTAGCCTTTCTCCTCTGCTTTTTCTTATTTTTCTCTTCCTTGACTTCTTTTACCAGGGCCACAGTTCCCTTGACTATTTCTGAGGTATGTGCTGTGTGAGCACTCATTGACCAATCAGAGATGGCATCAGGATTCCAATAAGGGCTTGCAGGATTAGCAGGGAGAAGGAAAGAGTTACTTCTTGGGGTTTCATACTCTAGAGAGCTGGTCTCCACAGGCAGAAATTCATAATAATCCCATTCAAGGCCACTTGAGGTCATTCTTCAACTAATGATTAGGCCTTTTACAATAGCTTAACGGTCAACATCTGTAGAACACGAAGTCAGCATTTTAAATTCTCCACAACATTTTAGACTTTATTTATATTACGTAAAAGTAGGAAGATGACAAATCTATTATGATATTTATTATAGCTCACCAAAAACACAATAATCAAATAAACATACAAAAACATCCTTTTAAGAGAAAGTCTTCAAAACTGCATACTTATTTTCCTTCTGGTATAAAATCCAGTGGGGAATAGTACTGGAAAAACAGCAAGATAATTGTGCTTGTGAAGATAAACTTGGGGAAAGTCAATCCTGAATACCAGTGGTTCTCAACCTTTGGCCCGCCAGATGTTTTCAACTTCTACTCCCCTGCCATGGAGACTGTGGCCATTTGAAGTTCAAAGCATCTGGTGGACTATCAGTTGAGAAGAAAGACAGAACACTATATACAATCAATAAATGGAATATTAATATATTTGCTTAGAAGTAAATTTAACAAAATTCTACAAAGACCATATTTAAAAGAAGCTGACCATTTTCAGCAATTGCATTTTATCTAAGAAAGTGAGTAGCATCATGGAGGAAAGATGCTGAAAAAGAGAATATATTTATAAAAATGCACATGCATGCACTGTATTACTTAAAGTTGAAATCAGAGGGATTTCCCTCCACAGCCCCAGATAGGAAACCTTTGATTTCAGCTCTGCAAAATATTATATGAGCTCATGCACAGATTTAATTGAAATCAAAATTCAGTAAACAACGTGAAAACAATGTAAGGCTGTCATTCAAATATTATTTCATTTGTTATATGTGGGTGATTACCATATGCTAACAGCATGAATGGTAAAGGGCCAGCCACAAGGAGTACAAAAAGTCGATTCCCATGCCACAAAGCACTTTGGTTCCACTCAGAAATGTTCCTGGCATTATAAATGCAAACATTCTTGCCACGGGTTTTACACTTCTGAATGGTGTGAATGATGTCATGCAGGGAGTCAGTGGAGTTGCCAACTGCGTGGGTGGGAGCAAGGGCCAGAGCCAAAAAAAAAGCAAAACATGAATCGGGTGAAGGAGGAAGCATTTCATCTTCTCTCTCCAAATACAAGTTTCACATGCAAGTTTGGGTACAACTTTAGCTCTGAGATCCTTGGAGAAAGGGATAGGGTGTATTTTAAAATGGTTAATAGAATTCTAGTACTGTAAAAAAGCAAAAGTTCTTATTCTTTAAAGGCATGACTATTGCTTAATGATATGTGATAAGAGGTGCTGGAAAATACTGGCTCAAAGCCCTAAATTGTAAGGCCATTGTCCTTGCTGGGTCCATAAAGCTTTAAAACTGGCCAAACAAAGCAAACATCTATTCTAAACAGCAGCAGTGAAACCAGCTGACTTCTTGTAGTGATTTGTGAACTAAAGTGACAAAGGATTTTCCCTGCTGGGAGAAGGGGAGCAGGGTTGCATCTACTCACATCATCCTGAAGATCCACATCACAGTTTGCTTTGAGCAAAATCTGGACAACATGGAGATGGCCCTTGTAAGCCGCGAGATGGAGAGGTGTCCGCCCATGCTGCAGAGTAGAAGGGAACAATTACTGGACATGTTACAAACCCAATTCCCGGTATGCACCACATTAAGAACTAATCTATACAAACTGGTATTGGTACATTACTACCACAGACATATGTTCTGACACACATGTGAAGTCTCCTCTGCTCTTCCTTCTAGAGCAGGAATTGACAACTGTGAAGGAGATTAGGGCATTTCTCTGTAGAAAACTGCAACCTTGTACAAAAAACACACATTGCAATCTAAAAATAGCATTTTTGCCCCAAACTTTGGAATTCTCAAGAAAGAACCCCCACTTATTTCTCAGGAGAATTGTTTCCCTTTGAATGTGTGAATAACAGGCAAGAACCGCACAGAAATATTTGTTTTCTCTGCAGCAGAAATCATTCCGAGTACATTTGCAAGGATGAAATAGTCAAATATTAACATCCCTTCTTGGAAGAGATCACGACTCTGGGGGTAGCATAAGGAATTTCCATGATTACACCACAATGGCATCTTCATACAAGGACGGCTTCACCACTATGTCTATAGCATGAGCCACGAATGCATCTTCAGGTCTGCAGGGACTCTAATCAAGAGGAAAGGCTGCTTAGAGTTAAATGGCATAGCAGCCAAGGATCAGGGTGTACTTCAAGGTCTTATGCTCACTTAGAGATGGTTCCCTCCTCCAATAATGATGTTGTGATGAAAAAGAAAGAGAGAAAAAGGGATAATACAAACAAAAATATTCTTCAGGTCACCTCTTTCCCCTTAGCCTCCACAACCACACTGGGCAGGATTCCATCAAAGAGCAGAGCTCCCAGTCTAAAACTGTCATGTTAAGCCACTGGTTCTTGATCGTAACTCCAAATCCCATTAAGATCATGGATTCTGAGAGCTGAAATACAGAACACTTGGAGGCAGGGAACACCTGTGCTGACTTGAGACGGAGCACAACAGAAAGTGGCCATCATCTTCTATATCACAGTGGACTGATGATGCAGTCTGCGTGGAGCAGCCTTTAGAAACTCTTATGAAATTTCACGCAGTCCAAAATGTTGCTTTCATGCTGCTGACTGTGCCAGTGACAGGGCAAATATACCCCTTGCTGTTAGTTTCCAGGCACAATTCAAAGTGCCCATTATGACTTTAAAAGCCTCAAACATCTTGGATCCAGACTATCTTCAAGATTGTAACACCCTATGAGCCAGACTAAAATGTCAGATCTTTGGCTTACTCTCATTTCCACAACAGGCACATTTGGTGAGAATGTAGGACAGAGACTTCTCAATGGTTGCTCCTAAGCCATGGAATTCCTTCCACCGGGCTTGGCTTGGATTGGGGCTGTTGATTTCTTTGCCGAGTCGACACTTTTGACTCTGTTCCTCCTAAGCTTTAGTGGGGACTTTTGTTTTTGTTTTATTTTCATATTTTATTTTATTTTTATTTATTTTGTGGAGACTTCTCTTAATTTTCTCTCTGGCTCATGTTTATCACTGATAACTGAGCTTAGAAAAATATATTGATGAATCTCCACAATAACTGTAATTGGTTTTAAATGTTTTAATATTTGTTTGTGCTTGTGTGTTTCATGTGATTGTAAAGGCATTGAATGTTTGTCTATGTATGTAAATGCTGTAATCTGCTCTGAGTCCCCTAGGGGAGAAGGGCGGAATATGAATAAAGTGTATTATTATTATTTTATTATGACACAGCAAACAAGATAGCTATGCTGGATTTCATATCACAAAATCACAAGTCGAACACTTCCCAAGTGTCTAGGACTGTGTGATGTATTTTCGGATGATGCACGCAGATCCCAGCAGGGTGGCCTTTTGCAGTTGGCAGATCGTAACTTTGTCAATGTCTATTGTTTCCAAATGCCGGCTGAGATCTTTTGGCACGGCACCCAGTGTGCCCATCACCACCGGGACCACCTGCACTGGTTTCTGCCAGAGTTTTTGAAGTTCAATCTAGCGGCTGGGTTTTTCCTGTTGTTTTTCGTCAATGCGACTGTCACCTGGGATGGCAACATCAATGATCCAAACCTTTTTCTTTTCCACAACTGTGATGTCTGGTGTGTTGTGTTCCAGAACTTTGTCAGTCTGGATTCAGAAGTCCCACAGTATCTTTGCATGCTCATTTTCCAATACTTTTGCAGGTTTGTGATCCCACCAGTTCTTTGCTGCTGGAAGGTGGTACTTGAGGCATAAGTTCCAATGAATCATTTGGGCCACATAGTTGTGCCTCTGTTTGTAGTCTGTCTGTGCGATTTTCTTACAGCAGCTGAGGATATGATCAATGGTTTCGTCGGTTTCCTTGCAGAGTCTGCATTTTGGGTCATCAGCTGATTTTTCGATCTTGGCCTTAATTGCATTTGTTCTGATGGCTTGCTTCTGGGCTGCAAGGATCAGGCCTTCTGTCTCCTTCTTCAGGGTCCCACTCGTGAGCCATAGCCAGGTCTTCTCCTTATCAGCTTTTCCTTCAATTTTGTCAAGGAATTTTCCATGCAATGTTTTGTTGTGCCAGCTGTCAGCTCTAGTTTGTAGTGCGGTTTTCTTGTACTGGTTTTTTGTCTGCTGTGCTTTGAGGAGTTTCTGATTTTTGACTTCAATCAAAGCAGGTTCTTCACTTTGCTTTACATATTCTGCCAGGGCATGATGTTCTTCTTCTTTGACTGATTGTTTTATTTGTAAGAGGCCTCTGCCCCCTGATGATGATGATGATGATGATGATGATTATTATTATTATTATTATTATTATTATAAGCTGAGCTACCTTGCAACATTTGTTGTTAAACAAATAAACCTATACAACTCCCTGCATTTGTATTATAAAGGAGGGGGAGCATCATGACTAGTGGTAGCAGTAGCACAACTCATAGGGGTTGTAGGGAAGGGTCTGTGCTTTTTTCTACTGGTGTTATTTTTCCTTCTGCTTTGTCAGTGGGAGTAAAAAGATCAGCAAATACATTAAGTCTTCACAGTATTTATTGGTGCAGGCTGACAGCAAAATGGGAACATATTGCGGTGTGCTCACACTACTTATTGTTTGCCTCTCTGTCTCTTAATGTCCACGGTTAAATTTTAACTGAAGCTTTGAGTTCCAAGGAGGAAAACAAGTCAAATGAAGCTAGCCAAAATCGAATAACTTTCCATGCACACAGAACTATGTTAAATTACTCCAATACCAAAATAATGTTCAAAATGTTCAGTGTTATCCAAAGAAGGAATGGAATCAATAGCCCAGGATAAACAATTACATTTTGACTTAATAAACCAAGACATATTCCATTCTCTAGGAGAGAGTGAAAAGTTAAATTTACCTCTCCGTTGCACTGAAGACAGGATACTCTTGTGTAAATGTTTTCAAATAAGTCTAGAAATAAAGTCATGGTTTCAATTTGACTTACAAATCCTGGCTTGTTTGGAAAGCTTTAACCATACTTTCCAGAATGAACACAACATAAGTGGTGGTTGATGAAGGTGTCTTAGCTTGTCACACCCATGGAACTACATCTCAGTGAAATGCAATAGCTGTTTGAAATTAATAAACCATATCATCTGTCTCCAAAATGCTTTCTTAGGGGGTGTGGGGGAAATTTCTACCACATCTGGAGGCCCTCCAGGAGTCAAAAGCGTGCAAAATCTTTTCCACCACGGACAACCACCACGGACAACCAATAAAAGAAACAGACTGGTCAATATTTGAAGAGTACATAAGGAAAAGACGGACATACCCTGAAGAAGTTCCGTAAGAACAACCAGAAATACCCAAACCTAGCAATACAACATGTCTCTTCATGATGCAAACGACCTCCCCACACCCAAATTGACAGCCATCCTACAACACGGAAGAGCCAACACCACAAGGGGACCACTCTCTACCATCTAAAGACCCAACCGACCCTCCAGAACCTCTCTCTATCCCCCTCCCTCTCCCTCCCTCAAACTCACCCCCTTTGTTTTTCCCCCTTTTCCCTTTCTTCTTCCTCCCTTTTTTCTATAACCCCCCTCCCCTAGCCCCACCCCCTCCACCCTCCACCCTACCCCCTACTTCCCCCCCCATTTTTGAACCCTACGATTTTAAACCTGTATGTAAAAATACTTAATACAATTTTTTTTTAAAAAAGCGTGCAAAATCTTTTCTTCCAAAATTACCCCTAAATGTCCCTAAACATTTTCACTACATTTGAGAACCAGGAGAAGCCTTTCTTAACAGAATGTGACTTCTATTCCGTAGGATTAAAAAAGTATTACCATGACCCTGGAAAGCCTAAAAAGATAGCAAAAAATGTCACTTAGAGGGTGTTTGGGGCATTTTTTGTTTTGATTTACAAGATGGTAGCGATGTGGCCCTTGAACCTAATGCAGTTCCCCTCCACTAATGAGGAAATGGGTTCTCTTGAGACAACAACGGCAAGATCCTTCATTAGATAAATGAATAACAGGAATCTGGTACAAGCTTTTAAAAACATTTAATCTGCAATTTCATCAAAGTAACAACCTGCTCCCACCCTCAACCAGTGCCTTCCTTCAAATGGATAAGTCTAGTGATGCTAACAATAATAAGGGCTTTTACATGGTCGTACTCCTACTGTGCAATTTGTAGGTCAAAGAAAACCCACAAAACAACCTCGCAACCTCGCCTGTTTTTGAATGTCTGGCTTACAATTTTTAAGCACATGATAATGCTTGCAGATAAATATCATTTTAATCCCAAGGCAATCTTTTTGCATGTCTTTGGGCTGGCATTACCTATTTCATTTAATAATATGTTCCTGTTATTTGCATAATTTACGAGCTGTCTTCATGGATCCTTTTAATACCAAAAGCAGGGATGTAATGAAGTGAAAACAAATCAAGGGAAAATGTGAAATGATCTACGTGTGTGGGTAATGCCTTCAAGTTGTATGATAATAACTTGAGTTTTGCAGGGTATTCCTCAGCAAGGAATACGCAAGAGGTGGTTTTGCCAGTTCCTTCCTCTGAAATATAGCCTACAGCACCACATCCCAACTAGTAAAACAGAATGAATTATTTTGGAGACGGAACCTAATTATCTGATGAACTTAACTGTCTATTACTTAATTTTGACTGCCAATTACAAAAGGGCAACATTGGCTCACCATCCCAAGACCTAATAAAATAAATAATCATAAGAGAAAACAATCTTCTGAGTTTTCTTCCAGAATGCCTTAATATCTATAGAGCAGTGGTTCTCAAACATGTGGGTCCCCAGGTGTTTTGGCCTTCAGCTCCCAAAAATCCCAGCCAGTTTACCAGCTGCTAGGATTTCTGGGAGTTGAAGGCAAAAACATCTGGGGACCCACAGGTTGAGAACTACTGATTTAGAGTCTATTACCCCCAAAATTCTTAATGTGCTTGTTTTACAATTACCTTAGTTGCAACTCTCTCCACAGAATCCTCCCCCCCCCCCAAATAACATGCAATGTTTGAACTTACTACTGAACATGAAATCCTAAAAATGAGAAAACTACAGCTATGATTATAGCTGCCATTTTCTGATCCAATGAAATGTAGCTTTTCTAAAAGTTCTCATTAAAATGACAGCTAAACCAAACACCCAGAATACATTTCCTTTTATTCTTCCCTGGGGGAGAACCAGGTCTCCACATTACTTTCAAGTAACTGAGTGGTAAGTTCACACACACACACACACACACACAAAGATACACTCTACATACTGTGGATTGATAAATGATTCTAGGACATAAATGTCAGATTATGAATATAAATTCCGACAAGTTTGGGCCTTTGGTTTCTGACAGTCTTCAATGTTTAATTCTTAATTAACAGACGTGTCGCTCCACACGTTGTTCTTGAATCACAGAAACCATCTCCAAAGCCAAATGTGATGTATCTTTTGGTGCTATGTTGACTGCACATATATTATCCTTAAGAACCCAACTCACTTTCTGGTTAACCTGAATCCTCTTAACAATATCTACTAATATTAACTCACAAGCAGTGGAAGCAGCAAAGCAGGAAGCTTACTGTATTATGGTAGCCAATTATGATCCTTACAATCTTTTTACTTTATGTTTACGCAACCTCTCATTCCAAGTTAACTCCTATAGAAAGCAATACAGCTTCCTCCCATTCTGCACTGGCATCTGCTCATCTTCCTTCCCTCCTCCCATTTCTCTAGCATAAAAGATAAATAGCATATCTAATGCTTCAACAAAAAATGGATGGAAAAAAGGTAGAACCTGACCTATTGGCAGATTTTTTTGAATGATTTTTAGTAGATTAACAAAGATTTCTACATTCCAATAGTTTTAGCAATCTGTATGACTATGTATTTGTGGGCGGGTGGGCAATTTCCCAGATGGCTCCCACATACAGAGAGCCCTGTGACTCCCACTGACAATGGAGCTGGGCCAAACCTGGCACTCAGACCCAACCTGACCAACTTTGTATACTGGCAGGGTTGGGGGGGGGGGGCAGAATTCACCCACCATGTTGGGAGCTGTAGTTGACCCATAATCAAAGAGCGCTATCGACCCTACCAACCCTGCCAACAATAGTTTTGGACCAAATTTGGCATAAATGCCCAATGTGCTGAATACTGCCATTGATTTATTTTGGGGGGTGGGTGGGGTGGGGGAGGAATTAACCTACGATGTTGGGAATTGCAGTTCATCCACATCCTTATGCATTTTCTAATGGGATGATTCATTTAAACAAAAGCAAACAACAACTATTTCTTATAAATAGCATTACAAAAGACTTAACTCTTGCATCACTGGGTACCTAACATAGTACTATAGATAACTGAAGAAGATAATTCAGTTGAGTATTACTTATCTGAAATGCCTAGGCCCAGAAATGTTTAGGATTCTATTTTTTTGCCCGGGGGGGGGGGGGGGGGGGGGAGGGATTTTTAGAATACATGAATTTGAGAATACATACAAAATGAGATATCTCATAGATGGGACCCAAGTCTAAACACAACATTCATATAGAGATCACCTGAATGCAGTTTTATACATAACATTTTTAATAATGTTGTGCAAGAACCAAAGTTTGTGTACATGGAATCATCAAAAACCAAAGGTGTCTCTATCTCGGTCACTCATGTGGGCTATTTCAGATTTTATATTTTGGATTTCAGAATTCCAGCTAAAGGATGATCAAGCTGTATCTCTATCATGGCTACCCTTGTACTAATCACTCACATTTTAGCGTGATGTTTCCCAACTGCAAAATATGTATATTAATTTATATTAATTGTACAACTCAACTAGCCACTTTGGAAAGGTTTTTGAAGTAACTGAGATCTAGATGTGTATTTGTATGCAGGCAGTCCCCAAGTTATGAACAAGATAGTTTCTGTAGGTTTGTTCTTAAGTGAATTTGTATGTAAGTCTGAACGGGTACCTTTTTAAAAAGTCTACCTCCAATTGTGTACGTATGCGGTACATATGTGTATGTAACCGTTAACTGGAACTCAAGGAACTGAAACTCTCAAGTGATCTTCTGGAGCAGGCCTGGGCAAACTTTGGTCCTCCAGGTGTTTTGGACTTCAATTGGTAGGCCGTTAGAAACTGTGGGAGTTGAAGTCCAAAACATCTGGAGGGCCAAAGTTTGTCCAGGCCTATTCTAGAGCCAGCAGGCTTCTGTCAGGCTCCTTCAAGCTACAGTAGTGTTTCTCAAACTCTGCTCTTCCAGGTATTTTGCACTTCGGCTCCCAGAAATCTCAGCTATCTTACCAGCTGTTAGGAATTGTGGGAGCAGGAGTCCAAAACATCTGGAGGAGCACAGTTTGAGAAACTCTGCGCTAAATGAGCATGTTGCACTCCAGGAGCTGCTGAGCTATAGATTCCATTATTCTCAGTTCTCTCTCTCTCTCTCTCTCTCTCTCTCTCGTAAATATGTCGGGTAGAAATTATAGGCATTTCAGTCCAACAAGATCTAGAGGACCTTCTTTTTCCCAGCTCTACTTTAAATATTCAAAGGAATCTCCCTTGGTTGTCAAAGATGAGATGGACAGCTGAGGGTGGGCGTTGGACCATGTATGCTGTTTAATCAAGGGGGTGATGGCTGACAGCCAAAGGGTGGGAAGATGCCAGCAATCTTGAATCAAAGTGAAGTTGACCGAAAAGAGGAAGCACATACGCAGCATGGTGCTGTCTGCCTGTGGGGCTGCACAAGACATTAATATGCTAGCTTATACCAAGAGACCAGGGAGATATCTTGACTGGTTGACAGGTAAAGATTTTCAACAAACGGATGGTTGGGAAGCGGGTGGCTTCACAGGCAGAAATGAAAGAGGGATAGAGAAAAATCAGTGGGATGATTTAATGCACTCCAACAAAAGATATTACAAATAGAGAAGAGCCAAGTTATTATATAGTTCATAGAATAAGTAAAGAGTAAAACAGGGCAAAGTTCCAAAGCCCTAAGGGTACATTTTTACATCTTGGGTTTTCACTTCCACTTTGTCTCTTTCTCCATTAGGTGAGCATTCATCTTTACATATGCTTATCCCATTATACTCACAGACCAAGTAGAACTACTTTGTTGCACCTCGCTGGCATATATAAATAGAAGAACAAGGAATCACAGAGCTATTTCACCATTATCTCTGCAAATTCAATCAAGGACACACACATAAATATATATGAATCCCTTGACCAAGAGCCACAGACAACACACACATTGTTCTCATTATTATTCTGATGGCCCTTTCAGCTACAGAACACCTTATGGCTTCCTGCTTCTGTTTTTCGCTGTCAATGTCCTTCCCCAAATTGGTATGTGTTTCTTGTTACCCATCCCCAATAACACTTCTTCGCCATCCTTTAAAAAGAGGGGAAAACATGCAAATCATTAAACATTCGTGGAAAACATTTCCTTCCTGTACAAATAGCCTGGTTAACAATAGATCACTAAGGACTATCAGGGTTCTGATTATCACCAGAAAGCTTTTTGAGCTCCTTCCAAACTCTGCCTCCAGGTTATTTGATACTAACTGAATTGTGGTTATGCAAAATGGATCATGGATCTGTAAAGCCTGATCCCACAAGCAGATACTGAAAACTTATGAGTCTGGCTTAACATGAAAAGTGCAAGCAACTGAAAGCCATAGCAGTCAATTCAGGTAGATAATTGTGCACATGTTCAAGCTGTATGACACCACTGGTCAGCTGTGGTTCTTTAGATGTTGTTAGATGGTAGTCCACACCAACCCTAGTCAGTGTATTTAATGGTGAGGGATTCTGGGAGCTACAGTACAAGAAAATCTGGAGAACCATCGTTCCCTACTTTGCTGTTCAGGAAATGATAAACACAGCAAATCAGCGTCCCATAAAAACTTGTGTGAATTGGTTCTTAGAAGTGGCCTACATGTTAAACTTTTCACTGGACTCGGTAAAAGTACTTTTTAAATGAAGCTCCCAGAATTCCCCAGGCAGAGGACCACTGATTTGGTCCAAGTTCTCCTTACCATACCATAACAGAATTGCTATCATGTGACAGCATGCTGAAAACCACACATTAGCTGTACTATCTGTAAACATATTTGGTTTCCTCATGGCACCAACATCTGCTCTGTCATTATTGGCATGCAAATGACTTATGTAATGGTACAGAAATATGTATAAGCCAGTCATGTATATACATTAGAAACAGTATGAGTTTTCAAGAACTTCATGTTGGGGTAGGGCATAAAAGAGCCACCGTGTAGAGCAGGGGTCCCCCAAACTAAGGCCCGGGGGCCGGATGCGGCCCATCGAAGCCATTTATCCCACCCCCATGGCACAAGGGCAGAAGGGGGTTAGACTAAATGACCCAAGGGGTCTCTTCTTCTCTTACAACCATTATTATTATTATTATTATTATTATTATTATTATTATTATTATTATTATTATATTTTATGACACAGCAAACAAAATAGATATGCTGGATTTCGTATCACAAAATCACATTATTATTATTATTATTATTATTATTATTATTATTATTATTATTAACATTGAGGCTGGATGGCCATCTGTCAGGTGCTTTGCTAGTGCTTTTGATGCACAAAGGCAGAAGGGGATTGGACTCAATGGCCCAAAGGGTCTCTTCCAACCCTCTTTTTATTATTATTATTATTATTATTATTATTATTATTATTATTATTATTATTATTAACATTGAGGCTGGGTGGCCATCTGTCAGGGGTGCTTTGCTTGTGCTTTCGGTGCACAAAGGCAGAAGGGGATTGGACTCAGTGGCCCAAAGGGTCTCTTCCAACCCTTTTTTTATTGTTGTTGTTGTTGTTGTTGTTGTTGTTATTTTATTGTATGACACAGCAAACAAGATAGATATGCTGGAATAATAATAATAATAATAATAATAATAATAATAATTATTATTATTATTATTATTATTATTATTATTTCTCGGTGGCCAACTATAGTCCGGCCCTCCAACAGTCCGAAGGATCGTGAACCAGCCCCCTGTTTAAAAAGTTTGGGGACCCTTGGTGTAGAGAATAGCTGTGAGAGACTTCGTGTGGCAAATGTAATGTGCAGACAAGCCCAAAGTCAGGAACAATTCCAGCAGTGATGGGGTTCAACACAAGTTGAGGTATACGTTTGGACCTGTAGGCATTTTTAAAAAAAAAAATTAAAATATTTGCCAGTTTGTGCGTACTTGCATTATCTTTTTATCTGAGCATTCATACCAGATTTCAACCTGGCTGTATTTTATTGGCCTCCAGTCAAAGAAGGCAGAAACTTTTATTCAATGCTGGCAAGCTGGGACAACTACATCATTAGCCAATGAAAGACCACATGACTTGAATTAGTTTGCTGCTGCCGTTCACAATAATTCCAAATTGTTCTTTTATTCCAGTCTACCTTTTCCATAATTAGACTATCAATTTTAAATGGACAGATGCAATCAAGGAAATCACGGTCCTGAGTCTGCAAATACTGAACAGGAGTGATGATGGCAGAGTGACCTGGAGGTCTCTCGAGTCATCAAGATGGGAAGTTGACTTGACAGCAATTAACAAGTACACTACTTCATATATACTACATTGTGAATAAAAATAACTTGAAAATTCAAAATACTGAACTGGATTGTATGTAGCCCCATAGTGGCACAGCGGATTAAACCGCTGAGCTGCTGAACTTTCTGACCAAAAGGTCAACGACTCGAATTAAGGGAGCAGGGTGAGCTTCTGCTGTTAGCCCCAGCTTCTGCCAACCAAGCAGTTCAAAAACATGCAAATGTGAGTAGATCAGTAGGTACCACTTCAGCGGAAAGGTAAAGGTGCTCCATGTAGTCATGACAGCTACATGACCTTGGAGGCGTCTACGGGCAATGCTGGCTCTTCGGCTTAGAAATGGAGATGAACAACAACCTCCAGAGTCGGACATGATTAGACTTAATGTCAGGGGAAAACCTTTACTAACAATGCAGACTTTGCTTTCCAGTTCTTCCATCTGCATTACTCTTCAACAATGCAGTGTCACTACAAATGATGGAACATCTTGCAATGCAAGGATTCCCTTTCTGGAACGACTTGCAACCCCTGTATGATTATTCTGCATTGAAAGAACCCAATGTGTCCTACAGGAGAACTTTTGCTTTTGCAACAGTACTTTGTCAATTTGTCCTCTTCCTTACAGACGCCCACATATCCAAAATCCTCTTCTGGAAATTTTATCAGCTGCTCCAGAACAGACTCGGGCCATTTGCTGCAAGCTGGTGATGGAATACACTACTAACTCCTAGATGAATGGATACAATCCCATTAGATTGTAACACAGATGCTTCCAGCTAATATTGAGTTCTTCAGCTTGTCTTTGCAAATATCTCAGGGCCATCAAACTCTGAATTACTCCAGCCCAACTTGAACAATCACGAAGTGTATGTCATGAAGATTTCACCCTGGCATCAAACTCAAAGTAACAGGCACCAACTCCCCCCCCCCCCCCCCCAAAAAAAAAGAAATCTCTTTTGAAACATCAAAAGATTAAGATGTGAATGTAAACCACATGAGAAGCAAATGGTAATACACTCAAGGAGACAAGTCTGGGTGTGAACAGCAATCAGAAGAAAACGCCCATTGTTCTGTGCTCACTTTTTCAGATACTGCAAAAATGCACATTGTATAATTATAACTATTAAAAGTTATCCTACCTTGGATGCCATGAACGAAGAGAATAAAATATATCCATGTGTACACCTAAAGGATTTTCTAGATCTGTGAAGAGATTCAGACCATAAATCCCACAGGCTAGAGATCTGTCCAATCTGTTCTTTATAAAGAATCATTTACTTCAGGGGTGAGCTACATTTTTCACTCCCAGCACTCAAACTACAAATGCCTTCGTGGAAATCAGGAATAGATATGTGAGTTAAAAGAACTTCAAGTTCACTTCTGCTAGTAAAAGCAAAATCACAGTCAACACCCCTGATCAACTAGTTTCTTATTTCTAAGAGGCTATTTCTTCTGAAAACTACTAATTTCACCAGAGTCATGGTTTTCTAGCATAAAGCAAAGTATGGCTTTAGTCTACACCAATACCATACAACTGAATAACATTTCTTCCTCTACAACAATCCTTTCATTGCCCCAAATTCACCTTGCTTGGGAAAATGGTTTAGCTATCAAAAGGGATTGGGTTGGGTCTGCAGAATTTGGAAAAAAGGAAGTCTACAGATAAGGATAAATGTAGTCTAATCAAACTGAAAAACACAGAAGGTTGTTTTGGCTTGGTAACTGCTCTAAAAATAAACCAATCCTGTGCTAATACATAGATAGGGCTTCCTTCAAGTGCCCTATTCACTGCAACCCCTTTACACTGCAAGTCATTCACTCATATGATCCTCTCTTTATTTTATGAGACTGGGACAGAAGTTGTTCCTTCAAATCTAAGAGTCATATGCAACCAAGCTGATATGACAATTTAGAAGAATACCATATATACAGGTAAATAACGACCACATATACATTTCAAAGGAATCAAAATGGTGTGCCCTCCTCCTTTGGAAGACACACCTTCTTGGAGGATGCACCTTCAAGGAATCTAAAACAGATGTCTGAAATTTAAGCCACAAAAAAAATTATTGGTTTCTTTCATTACAATCCTTTGGCTGGATCATATTTTTTTTCCAAAGGTGCTTGCATCCTACAAATGCAATAAAGAAAAAAATGGCATAGAGTCAGATGCATTTCATGAGCTCAGGATTCTTCAGCTGCTACAAGGTGGAAGAATACATTGAAGTTCATTATTTAGCTATTCCTGGATAGGTAGAATTCTTCCTGAGGGGAAATGATTCAGAGTAGCAGAAATATACTGACAGAATATGAAAGCTGTGTGCTTTCAAGTGGAAACAGGAGAATGGGAATATCCGTGGTTACTGGAGATCTCCAGAGTGATGAGAATATTCTTCAAAAACAAAAATATTCTCAGCATAGTTCTTCCCAAAATTATTCACTGCCTTTTGAAAGTTGAATACATCGCATTCAACGTTTAGATCATTCTTGAATGTTACAGAGCTTTCTTGAGCATCCCAGGTGCTTTGGAATCCTTATACCTTCCAAATGTCATCAAACCTAAGCCACTAATGTAAAATATCCCCTTTCACTCCATCGCTCGCATCCTGCAGCCCATTTTCTACCACAGCTGCTCCTCTCCATATTCCTGCTGTTGCTGCTACCTTCATCTGTCCTCCTCTCTAACTACTGTGCTTAATTCACATTCCTAGATCTATCTATATACTGGATAAGAAAGAGAAGGAAGCAAAATTGCCAGGAAAGCCATAGACCTCAATGACTAGGATTGCTGACAATCCCAGCACTCTTGAGGATGGCAGGATTAGAACTGAGCAACTCCTCCAAAAAGAAAGATTTAAATGTTGATTGACCCTATCTCTGAGAAGGAATATGGAAACAATCCAATCCAGAAAGGCATCCCATTGGAAAAAAACAAGCTCTCATGTATCCTGTGACTGAAGACTTTATCACACCTTGTTACATCATTCTAATAGAAAACATACCATTACTGGAACAATCTCTTTCACATTTCACAGTGCTGGCACTTTAGTGATCCAAATTACCACAATCAGTCTTCCACACAGCCTTGCTTCCTATCCTTGTTTGCCCTGCCCAGCACTGAATTTTTTCTTCTATTTTGTAGCAACTGCATAGTTGTGGCATTTTCATGAGACCTTCATTTGTTTTACAATGCCGGGACTGCAGCAGAACAAAAAAAAATTGTACAAAGAAGAGTGGAAAGTATTGTCCAACAGTGATATTGGAGTCACTGACAGGTTTTCCCCATCACTGAAAGAAGATGATCCAATCACAATCCAGCGCAATGCGACTATGGGAGAGCCAAGACATCGTGCAGTAAGTCCTATCAAAGGGCACTTTTTATCATACCTTAATTGTACTTTACCACCCTCAAGTGATAACATCTCAAGTTTCCTCAACACAAACTGGCTACTTACAACCATATTACTGTAGGTAAGTATTAGTCCTTTTTAAGCACCAGTGCACCAGAAGACATCGGTACCCCATAAATGACAATGTTCTTTAAAGTCAGAAAACATGTGCAAGAAAACATCCACATGTTTCCTCAGAGAGGCTCTGTGGTTTTGTAAACCAGAAAGTAATTTAAGAGTGCAACTCCAATGAACAAAGATCCGCATTGGTGAATATTAAGCTAGAACAAAATAAAATACAAAAATTAAATAACAAAGACCTACTGTGTTAGCTTTTATTCCAGGTTGTTATTGTTATTTTATATTTGCCATGTGAATTATGGCCTACACTCTGGGTATCACAATATCAGCTGGCCACCTGTCTACCAAAATAAATAAACAAGGTATTGTTGTAAAGTGATTTCCTTCACCCTTTCCCATCACAGAGCACAATCAAGCTTTTTTTCTTTAAAAAAATCATGTTTCAATTTTAACTAAAACATTTTATAAAGCATCTGTAATTGAGACAGTCAGATAAAATCTTATTTCATTACCTCTCACCTCTTCTGCATGGCTGATAGCAACTTATTCTTATTACCAAAATCTCTTTTAGTCAGAGACCCTCCCTTTTCAAACAGATTACTGATATGCAAGTGCAAATAAAAATTGTGTTGGTTTTATGGGGAAACGTAGGTTTTAGCCCTGTGGAAACACTTTGATGGCAGAAGGCCAAAGGAAAGTAAAATAACAGCACAACAGTATAGTCAGACCTCTTGTATCTATGGATTCAACCATTCATGGCTTGAAAATATATCCCCAACCCAAAAAATCCCAAAAGCAAAATTTGATTTTCCCCATTTTATATAAGGGAAACTATTTTGTTATGGCATTGTATATAATGGGACTTCAGCAACCATGGATTTTGGTATCCACAAGAGAGTCCTGATATGAAAGGCCAACTATATAAGTCAGTGGTTCTCACCCTGTGGGTCCCTGGGTGTTTTTGCCTACAACTCCCAGAAATCCCAGCCAGTTTACCAGCTGTTAGGATTTCTGGGAGTTGCAGGCCAAAAACATCTGGGGTCCCACAGGTTGAGAACCACTGGTATAGGTAATGGGGACACTAAGAGTGCTTTCTCCAAAAACCATTATGTGGAATACCAGTATACTGTCATGGCAGATATCAACAAGCTGTGGAAAGACCCAACTTATGAGCAGAATCAATACAGAAGTAATAACTATCCAATTTCAGAAGCACCGGGTACCATAAGAAGAAGAAGGCTTTATTTATATTCTGCCCTATCTCCTCGAGGGGACTCAGGACTGATACTATGAAGCATTATTTGTCAGTCCTTTTGGCAAGTGGGTCCAAAAAAATTGGGTATTGCCATTCAAAAGTAGTTCTATAAAATGTGTTGTCGAAGGCTTTCATGGCCAGGATCACAGGGTTGTTGTGTGTCTTTCGGGCTGTGTGGCCATGTTCCAGAAGCATTCTCTCCTGACGTTTCGCCCACATCTATGGCAGGCATACCTCACAACCTCTGAGGATGCCTGCCATAGATGTGGGCGAAACGTCAGGAGAGAATGCTTCTGGAACATGGCCACACAGCCCGAAAGACACACAACAACCCAGTTCTATAAAATGTATACAAATCTCCCAGTGTCTTGTTATGATTTTTCCTTCCTCTGGTCCCCTGGTCTTGGTAAAAAACAACAACAACCCAGCAACACAGTGTGCCATAGTGAAGCCCATGAGTCCTCCAGCTCCTAAAAAGGAAGGCCACAACAACCCCTCAATACAATGTATGGCACACAGGAAAAAAAAAAAACACTTCAACTGAGCCCTAATGCGAATAGGTTGGCAGTGCCCTTGCTTTGAACGGTTTTGGCAGCGCCATTGCTTTGAATGGTTTTGGTAGAATCTTACCTGGAATTTCACTTTAGCTCTTCCCCATTGGATTTCTGCACATGCACTGAAATGTGAAATCTTTTGGTTTGAGAATTGAACCACGATTGTGGAGACAAGGGTTTGATTCCTTGCTACGCTATGGAAACACACTGGGTGACACACATAGGCAAGTCACATACTCTCAGCCCCAGAAAACCCCACCCACAATAGGATCACTTTACATTTGCCATAAGTCAGAAAGGTTTCTCACATGACAAACTGCTTCATCCCACTAGAGCATGAATCTACTTTAAATCCAGTTGCTGCCTCCTGCCGAATTCTGGGGTTTGTAGTTTAGTGTGGCCAAGGACTTCTCTGGTTGAGCAGTTTAAAGGCTGATCTATAAGCCTCCGAATTCTGCAGGAGGCAGCAACCAGATTTAAAGTGGATCCATGCTCTAGTGTAGTGGTTCCCAACCTTAGGGCTTCCAGGTGTTTTGAACTTCAACTTCCAGAAATCACAACTGCTAGGAAGTGTGGGAGCTGAAGTCCAAAACACCTGGAGGCCCAAAGGTTGGGAACCTCTGCTCTAGTGTGGTGAAGTCCTATTGAAGCAAACTGAGCTTTACTACAAGCCACAGCTTGGAATTCTCTCCCCCCCCCCCCCCCCTTGTTTCCAGAATTCACCCAACCAGCCAAGGTTGTGGTGCCATGAGGATTTCAGGGGGATGAGGGACAAACTTTGTAATGTGCTCTCACCTAGGTGCTACAGCTCCCACACACTTAAGAAAATGCTGAACGAAGTAGAGCTCAGGTTGATTGGAAGGAATCAAGTAGGAAAAGGGAAATGAGAAGGGAATAATGCTTTTTTTCACTTATGTGCTATCCTAGCAGAAACCACTTGTTCCTAGAGTTAAAGTTAAATGAGCAATTTTAAAAGTACCACCAGATCTCCTTTATAAAAAGGCACTAAAAAAAAACAAAGTGTTTATGAGGTACTCACTGCTTTACAACCTAGAACATAAGGATCTTAGGGATAGTTTGCTCTGAGCACATTGTATGTGCAACTTGGCTTCTCTCTTCCAGCATTCCTAGCATTTCTTGACCTCAATGTTGTCTAGATTGCGACAGAAAAGACTGCTGTTAAAGACTAGCGACTGCCACCTATTTTCATTCCTCTCATGTTGGAGGAATAGCAACAGCAACAGCAGTGTGTGTAATGTTGTGTTAAAATCGCTGTCTCCTGGCAGAATGGAAACAAAGCAGCGACACACCAGGGAAACATAAAATACAAAGTTTTCCTCCCTCAGGATGGAGAGAGTAATATTTTGTGTGTGTGTTTGGTTTTAAAACATTGAAAGAAGTTATTAAACAATGTTTTTTCTATCAAGGCTTGAGCGGAATTTGACCAAGCCAAATCTTTGCATGCTTGTTTGTCCCCTTGCCCCACACACATTTTAAAATGTTGACTCTGAAGGACTATCAGAATCAAACAGTACATATTAGAGCATTACAATCAAGCAGTACATATCAGACTATTTTACCAGTCATTAGAGCAATGGTTCTCAACCTGGGGCCCCCAGATGTTTTGGGCCTTCAACTCTAAGAAATCCTAACAGCTGGTAAACTTGCTGGGATTTCTGGGAGTTGTAGGCCAAAAACATGAGGGGAACTCCCACTTGAGAAGCACTCCAGTAGAGGAATATGTGGCTATTCAAAAATTATTGTACTGAAACTCCCATCATGCTAAATAACACTAACAGCAATGAGAAAGGATTCAACATTACCTGGGGTGCATCTACACTGTAGGATGAATGCAGTTTGGCCCCAGTTTAACTGCCACGCGATGGAATCATGCGAGTTGTAATTTGGTGAGGCATGAGCACTCTGGCAGAGAAGGCTAAAGACCTTGAAAAACTATAACTCTTAAGATTCCATAGCATTGAACCATAACTGCAAGTAGGCATGGGCCAACTTCAGACCTCCAGATGTTTTGGGCTTCATCTTCCACAATTCCTAACAGCCTACCGGCTGTTAGCAATTGTGGGAGTTGAAATCCAAAACACCTGGAGGGTTGAAGTTTGCCCATGCCTGTGTTAAAGTGATATCAAAATGCATTAATTCTACAGTGCAGATGCACCCCTGGAGGGCCATATATGCTGCAGCCCTGTCCTAGAGGAATCAGATTTTTATTTATACTCCTATTCCCAAACAAATATTATCTCCATCTGAAATAACATTCCTCAATTATAGACAGGAATGGGGGGGAGGGGGGTTCTATTATCATTCTGTGAACTGTTTACAGCAATCCCTTTTGCCACATTTTGTAAAAAGCAATGTGCAGCCTAACAGCCTCACTCTTCCAAGCCTTGCTGGCAGAAGCTATTTGCGTCTTCCCCCCTGGGGTGAAGAAAAACAGCAAGAAAACGGAAGAAAATTATTACATATCTAAACGTTACTCCCCTGAGGAAGAAAAAGAACAATAACTGCCATTTCCAGGAGCAATTACATCTCCAGAGCCAGAAGGAAATTCATCAGTTGGGGAATGAGGTTAGTTCTTGGGGAATTTGCGAGGAGTTTTTCCTCTGGTTACCTTGGTAACGGCTACCTTGGCACCCTTGTTGATCAGCTGCACAACATTATCCACTTGCCCTTTGTACGCGGCTATGAGAAGGCGTTCTGAAAGCACGGCGACCACATCCTGCTGGCTCATGAATTAGGAGAGAATGGGGTAAGCGGTGGACCGGCTCCTTCAGCCCCAAACAAAGAGCGTCACATTGGTCCGGCTGCGGTGCGCAGGGGGGCTCCAGTTTGGTGGCGGAAGGTGGGATCCGTTGCTATGCCATCTTCCGCACCTATGGATCGGAGCAGGGTAAGGGGCGAAAGGAGGGGGGAGAGAGAAAGGAGAAAAAGGAAAACATCAGCCGCATCTAGGAAACCAAAACAAGAAGACATCCTAAACATCCTCAGAAATTGTGAGGAAGGAGTGGCAACAGACACTGGAGGATTGCAAAGCTAGCATCACCAGATCCCTACACGCAACATAAAGGATATACTTTTTCTAAATGCTACCCACATGTTTCCAGAAGGGTAACTATCATAATGCAGCAGGCAAATGGTACTACATTTCTAACTCCACAGCACAGCGAATGTGTGAAACGATGAGCGGAGACACTGTGCTGTTCAGAGACCGCCCGTCTTCTTTCCTCCGGTGGCTCCAAGATGCTCACTTGTGAGCTGGCTCCCCCTTCACAGCCTTTCCAGCAATAGATAGAAGCATTGTGCCTCCTCCTCCCTTATTGCTGTCCTCCCCCTCTAAAAGTACAGCCTCCAAACCCAAGCAGGTATCCATCAATTATCCGCGTCTCAGTTCCTTCCACCTGTAGCCTCACAACTGCTCAACCATATCATGAAACTGACTTGGTTTGCGCACTCAGGCACCAGATCCCTTCATTGTCAAGATTAATCTCCCCCTCCTCCACCAACTGAAAAAGTAAACAGTGAAGCCATGGAAGAACATCTAATTAGAAAAACAAACCAAGTTAAATTAATTAGTCTGCCTGCTCATGTATGCCAACGGTTGTCATTTTGCCATCCTTACACCAGGAACAGTGTACGACAACCTAATCCAGTCTCATTCAGTTGACAAAACAAAAACAAAACCTTTAGTTGTTTGGGAGATGAGATTCAAGCTCAGGCTGCTAATATAGGCGAGGATAGCAAAATGGGTTGTATAATTTCAGAACACACATTTGTTTTTTAAAATCCTATAAGTAGAAACCACATGCAAAGCCTACATGGGCTGGGACAGAAGTGTTCCCCGATGCTACAGTTTTTCGCTTTACAAGCACATGCAGAGACTAGTTTTATATGTAGAAGCTGTAAAAGAAAGTGTACACACAATTCTTACAGTCCATTCTGCTACCTTCCTGTGCCGCAACTGAGGGACCAGGCCTTATTACAGGTGAGCAGGCAAGCATCTACTTACATGTTTGCTATACAGAGATTTATCTGCCCCTTCAGACTTGAATCTGGACTCCAATACAAACTTCACTTGCTTATTACATATTTTCCAGCAATTCCATTTGCCCTTGAAAGATATTGATTTGACCTTTCTGTGAAGGTGTTATTATGACAGAAATGACATTAACACAAAGTTCTGTCTCATATGTATGAAAATCAAGTTTTCCCTTAAGTCTTTATGGATTGCTAATCATTATGGCCTTATGTCTGACTCTTAAAAAACCTCCTCAATTACAGTTTCTCCATGATTTGTATCCTGAAACGCCAGAAGATCTCTTTAATGCCTGTCTTCTGTTTGCATACTATTTTGATGATAATTTATACATCACTTGATGTGGGAAAGTCTTGGATGACACCCACTTACTTGACCCATTTCAAACCAGCCTCAGAGCAGGATATGGAATTAAGACTATTATGGTCACCTTAATGGATGATCTCTGTCTCTGACATGGGGAGTGTTTCTCTGTTGGTGCTTTTCTCAGCGGCTTTTAAGACCACCGACCATGGTATCCTTTTGGAATGACTAAGGGGTTAGGAAAAGGAGGCACTGTGTTGCAGTGGTTCCAGTCATACTTCTCAGGCAGATTCCAGATGGTGGTGTTTGGAGACAGCTGCTCCTCAAAAAAGGAGCTGATATGCAGCATCCTACAAATATTGTGGCTATCAGTATTCTGATGGCCCCCAAATATATTTCTCCATGCCGTCAAAAACAGCCTCAGCATGCCTCCTCTGAACAAATGCCTGGAGGAGGTAAATGGCTGAATGACGAAAAACAAATTGAAACTGAATCCAGACAAGGCAGATGTGCTTGCCATTAAAAGTCCTAATCTAAGGATGGAGTTCTGGATGGGGTTACACTCCCCCTGGAAGACTGTGTCCGCAGCTTTGGAGTGCTCCATCTCTCCAAATGTCAACTCAGGTAGATGCGATGGTTAGGAGTGCTTACTACCATCTTAAGCTACACTCCAGTTGTGCCCCTTCCCAGATTTGGAGGGCCTAAAGAGTAATCTCAAGGTTGGACTTTTGCAATGTGCTTTACATTGGGCTGTCTCTGTACCAAGGTCAAAAACTTCAGTTGATTCAAAATATGGCTGCCAGATTGGTTACAGGAATATCCAGGAGTGAGTTTATTACACCCATACTAAAGTCACTCCACTGGCTGCCAAATAATTTCTGGGCAAACCACAAAATGTTATTTTTGACCTTTAAAGCCCTACATAGTTTTGGTCAAGGTTACCTACAGGCTCACCTTATCCCGTACAATCCACCTGAAATACTTAAGTTGCCTGGGGGTTGGCTACTCCAGCCTGCCAGAACTCAACTGGCGACCGTCACCCAGAGGACTTTGTCATTGGTGGCCCCACGATTGTGGAATGACCTGCCGAAACAGACTCGACAGCTAAATCAGCTGTCAGAATTTAAGACACAACTGAAGACCTATGTCTTCCAGCAGGCCTACCCAGTCATTTTTAAGTTGTGAATTTTAATCTGCATTTTATCAGTGGATTTTAATTTTAACTGTGTGTATCTTTTTGTATGTCTTTTAATAGTGTTTCATCTTTTATTTTAATGATGTGGTATCCCGTTGTTGTTGTTGTTATAATATTTTCTCTCTCAGAATCATTCAATTGAAAACAACTAAGATTAGTAATAAGAAACAATAATTGAGCTTCAATATTGTTTGTTTCCAAATCTGTGTTCACAAGAGTGTATCTTTAATTCCCAATCTTTTTATCTTTAAATCTACCTGAATTTGTGCCCGGTGTGGTCTTTGATGCCAGATAACACCCTGGACATCAGAACATCCTTATTGGACAACAAAACACAGCCCTGGAGTCCAGGGTTCAAATCCCCACTCAGCCATGAGAAGCTATTTGGTGACCTTAGGCAAGTTACAATCTCTCATCCTCAGAAGGGCCAGTACAACCACCCGCTGAACAAATCTTGCTAAAAACCTCAGAGTCACCAAAAGTCAGAAATGGCTTGAAGGCATGCAACAGTAGCAGCAAAATTAATTTTAGATTCGATCTTTCTTTTTCTGAGCTGCTTAAGACAGCTAACCACAATAACCAGTTTAAGAAACACAAGTCGTCATAGAAAAAAACCCATAATAAAAGCATATAAAATAATACATTGCTAAAGGTGTCAGACTCTACCTGAATTTATAAGTTAAGGAGGGTCAGACCTAGTTAGCATGTGGAGTGAAGACCACCAACTAATGCCAGATGCTGTAGGCTATTTCAGAGGAAGAAAATGAGAAAACCACCTCTGGGCATTCCTTGTCTCAGAAAACACTATGAAATTAATGTGGTCTCCATGGGTTGACAGGCAATTTGAAGACACACACACAAAGACATTCAAACAACTGAGACACCAAATGCCTATCAACAAAACCAAATTTCAGCAAAGAGGAACAGAAAGTACCATGTTCTGGGTGATGCAGTAGCAGCAAAACAAGAGGAGGAAAACCAATCCTTACAAGCCTTTTCATGATGTATTAACACAGAGCTGACTTTAATACAAGGAATACCTCTCCAGCACAACACAGCTGCTTGGAAAAAAAAATCCCATGCTCATCCCTAGCATTTCTGGATAAGCTTGGAAAGTCAACTCTCTGAAAGGTTGGAGAGTCACTGCCAATCTGTGGAAACAATATTAAGATGAATGGCCAATTGTCATTTTCAATATATGCCAGCTTCCTTCAATCTCCTAATGTGCAGGATCTATCTCTCTTTCTTTCTCTTTCTTTCTCTGTGAATGTGCATGTGAGAAAAGAAAGAAAGAGAGAGAGAGAGGGAGGGAGGGAGGGATGTTTGGCCAAAATATTTTCATATTTTTAAAAAAATTAAATATCACCTGTGCATCACTTACAAAAATGGACAACTTATTTTGCCATGGGAAACAGAAGCTTTGACTTGAATAAGGAGCTGTCCAAATTCACAGGCAAAGAAATGAGGAACCCAGACTCTCCACATATTCCCTTTATTCTGTCCCAGAATTTAGACACCAGGAGACTATACCAGGGCTTCTTTAACTTTTTCCATTCACAGCCATTATTGGCCAAGAAATTTTTACGTGGATTCAGATATTTAGATATATAAAATGGATATAAAAACCACACATTTAATTAAAATAAATCAGCATTTGAAAGGCTTGCCTAACAGGCTGATTTTCCTTTTTATGAAGTACAGTTAAACAATTTTCAGCAGAGTCTACTGTAAACACTGCACATTGTTACTAACAGGATGTACATGGGTGGCATTCTGCTGCCAAATTTTCCGTGACCCCAACATTGAGCTAAGGTAATGTTTCTCAACCTGTGGGTGCCCAGGTGTTTTGGCCTACAACTCCCAGAAATTCCAGCCAGTTTACCAGCTGTTAGGATTTCTGGGAGTTGAAGGCCAAAACATCTGGGGACCCACAGGTTGAGAATCACTGAGCTAAGGCGACCCCATTTGGGGTCAGGACCCACAGATAAGAAGCAGTGGACTAGACCACTTACACATCTGGGTGATCACACAGGCAATTAATACAAGCTATGTTTTTAATATTCTTTCACATGTGCAGAAACAGATACTTATATAAAGTCTCCGCTTTTTAAGATAGGAGTCAAAGAGGTAGCACAAAATACCATATGCCATAACTGGCTATGTTGCTGCAACCATGGAAGTGACTAGCAAGTTTATAATTATATCAAATTCCCTTGGCAAATTTTTCAAAGGAAGAAGGAATTGCACATGTATTTCTATGTCCAATTAAGTAGGACTTTAACAGTTTGGCTGTGTGATGAGTTTTCACAAGTCGTGCCTTCATATCTTCTGCCCACAATCTAACATACACATGCTAGGAAATTAGCAGTACTTACATATCATATAGGGATTAAATACCCTAGGAACTAGAACCTGTCTGATGTTGGAAGCTAAAAAGGGTCAGCCCTGTTTATGGGAGACTGCCAATAAATACCATGTGCTGTAGTCTATATTTCAGAGGAAAAAACTGGCAAAACCAACTCTGAATATCTCCCACCTAGGAAAACGCTATGGCATTCATGAGGTTGCCATAAATTGACAGGCAACTTGGAAGCAGAAACACAGAGACAGGTATCATATAGAACTCAACATGAAGTTTCCATCTGGAAGAGTGTATTTGTTACAATAAAAGCTAAACAATCTTGTTGAAATGGCCCCAGATTTTATATCACGTGCATGAGAGGTCTATTTGTTACATTTCAGAACACTGATTCTGATAGAAATTATTGCTCTTTGTTGTTTTTTATAGTATCTATGGTTAATATTTCTACTATTCCTATTTACGGTAAAAATCTATTTTGTTGTTGTCATTTACAGTATAGGCAGTCCCAAGTTATGAACAAGATAGATTCTGTAGGATGGTTCTTAAGTTGAATTTGTATGTGAGTCGGAACAGACACAGTTTTAAAGTGTAACTCCAGCCTATATATAAGCTTTGGATAGCATAGGGAAGGGTGAACACCCCGATGGTGTTTTCTTTGTGTCTGTGCCCCATTCAGAAGATTTCCTCTCTGTCCCTGGGATAATTGAATTTCGAAAAATGTGACTTATTGTGGAAACAAGGATTGGTGAAAAACCTGCAATGGAAACACCTTTTTCCCATGATAACTCTTCCAGGAGTGAATTTACCTTCTGAGGGGTCGATTTCTCTCACTTCCTGTTGTCCCACTGTCATTCTTAACTATGAGTCATTTGTAAGTCATACATACTTACAAGTCATGGAGCCCCCAGATGGCGTAGTGGACTAAGTGACTTGAAGGTTGGGTTGCTGACCTGAAAGCTGCCAGGTTCGAATCCCACCCGGGGAGAGTGCGGATGAGCTCCCTCTATCAGCTCCAGCTCCATGCGGGGACATGAGAGAAGCCTCCCACAAGGATGGTAAAAACATCAAAAAATCCGGGCGTCCCCTGGGCAACGTCCTTGCAGACGGCCAATTCTCTCACTCCAGAAGCGACTCAAGTTGCTCCTGACACACACAAAAAAATAAATTTGTAAGTCGGATGTTTGTAACTTGGGTACTGCCTGTATCTGTTCCTGATATTTCTAATACTGTCATTTTTACAGTATCTAATTTGTTGTTATTTCAGCAAATAAGAATCACTTTTGTGTCCACCAGAATCACCAAAGGAATGCACAATAAAATGTATTGTAATGTAAAAAATTTTACAGTAAATAAATATTTTAAACTTTCTTTACAGTGAAATTTAAAACCATTTAAAAAATATCACAGACGGAATAATACACTTTTTACTGTGCACCAGTAACTTAACAAGGATGAAATCATCCTATTTTCCTAAGGAAAAGGGGCATTTTAAAACTGGTACTTGTGTAACCCAAACAGCCGAGCTATGTGATTTTAGGGATTTAAAATGTCTACATAAAACAAACCACAATTGCCAGTCTCTTCTCCCACACCTTGGGCACCAGCATATGTAAACTACGTATTTGATAAATCCAAAACTGTCCACTGACAGACAAAGCAATATTGTGGGTGGATGTTTAAAATTACCCATTTAACACAATTTTTCAGGCTTCTAATCCAACCAGATTAATGCTTTAACCTGTTATGTTTAATATTATCTTCTCCCCTCCTTTCATTCTGATTGCTGCACTAGCATTTTCCTCTCTCTCTCTTACGGATGCATTTAATACATCCTGCAGTCAGGCATTTGAAGAAGGAGAATACAGATGTGGCTGGGGAGGTTGTGGGTGATGTGTGTGTGTGTGTGTGTGTATACACACACACACAAACTTTATTTGTACTCTGCCACCATCTCCCCCAAGGGACTCAGAGCAGCTCACAAAAAGTATACACAAAATACAACAAGATACATAACAAATAAAACAATAACAAACTAAGTTCACAAAACAACAATTGCATAAAATAACATACACCCCTACCAATTAAAATCCAACAATGCAGCAAAGCTGTGAGTATAACAGGATGTGCACTGTCTTCGTCCATAAAGCGCTAACAAAATAGATCACTACGGCCTCAGGTTTAGTAAGTAAGGTCCAAAGTCTTGTCCAAAAAACCATGCTTTTAGTTGTTCCCAGAAAGCTTGAAGAGAGGGGGCTAACCTGGTCTCCTTTGGGAGGGCATTCCAAAGGCGGGAGGCCACCACCAAGAAGGCCCTGTCTCGTCCCCGCCAGCTGTGTTTGAGGCAGAGGGGGGGCCAAGAGGAGGGCCTTCCTGGCAGATCTTAAAGCTCACAAAACTTTGAGGGGTGGGGATTGGGAGATTCAAAATGCACGTTAATCGTATTTATTGTATTTTAACTATATTTTGTTTTCTTTTAAATTGATCAAAGTGTCTGATTGTTAGCCGCCTTGAATCCCCTACGGGAGGAAATAAATAAATAAATAACACTAGAAATAATGTAGTTTGACACCACTTTAACTGTCATGACTCAATACTATGGAATAATGGAAATTGTAGTTTTACAAGGTCTTTAGCCACTACCAAAGAGAACTCAGACCTCACCAACTGCAACTTTCAATTAACAGTCCTAAATGCATACATACTTGCTGTGTGTGTGTGTGTCTGTGTGTGTGTGTGTGTGTGTATATATATATATATACACACACATATACATACACACACACACACACACACACACACATTCAGCCCTCCATTCAATGGGGTTAAGGACATAGGAAACACATAAAAGTGAAAAACTGCAAATAAACATTTTACCTGAGAGAACATCTCTCTAGAACTGACCTCCAGCACAGTTCTATGGTCAACTTCAAGCTAAAATCACATTGGAGGATATTGAGATTCCCAGAGGGAACATTTTAATGCAATTTAAAAATAACCAAAGCCATGAAAGTCATATCAGCAAATGTGGAGGGCCTACCCTATGTGTGTGTGGATGTGTGTATATTCACACACTTCTACTTTTAGTTTTTGTGAAGTCTTGGCTCTGCCTTTTCCTCTCCTTTGCTTCAGTTCCCCATTTATAGGTTTTTCCAAAGTGTAGATACCTCCCTTTGTATTAGTTTTTGGGTGGAGCATAAAATCCCCCTAGAGGCCAGCCTTAGTTGGTCTATGTGTTGTCGAAGGCTTTCATGGCCAGGATCACAGGGTTGTTGTGTGTCTTTCGGGCTGTGTGGCCATGTTCCAGAAGCATTCTCTCCTGACGTTTCGCCCACATCTATGGCAGGCATCCTCAGAGGTTGTGAGTTGGTCTATTCTATTTGCCTGTATAGAGCTCTCCTGCTAGGCTTTTATTTTGTCTACAGTAGAGCTACAGAGACTAGAGGTCTGATCAATGTCTGGTAATCTTATGCCCAGGCAATCTAAAACAGGCATCCTTAGCACCTGCACTCAGCAGTATTCATATACCACCAGTCCCAGAGACAACAGAAGCATTTGACCAGCTTATGTTTCATAAGAAAGAAGGCTGAGATAGTTTATGAGCCCCAGCTTGTAAACCATCACTCTGCATCAGAGGCAAAAGACTTTCAAGGACTCCAGAGAGACTATTGCAACCAGCAAAATCTCCTTTTGTAATGTATTGTTTTAAGCTATCCTGTAATAGTCCCAGGTGGAGTTAACCCTTTATTCAGTAAACTCATTTTGGTTATCTTTTCACCTTGCCTAAAGTGCCTCTGTATGTTAAGGGTCTTGATCTTAACAGAAGGTATACAGATAGCCCCCAAGTAAGGCTAGACACTATAGTTTTTGCCAAAGGCTCGGGAATGCCATCACAGTTTTTTTTTTAAAAAAATAAACAATTAATCTCCAAAGTTTGCAATTATCCTTTTTCCTCTCTCCCAAATGAATGGCAGGAAAGGCTCCCACCCTTTAACAAAGTTATCAATTGTCCAACTCTATGAAGTCAAACATTTTCAATACCTGTTCTTCAAGTGAGGGAAGCTCCTTACTCTTCCATCTCTGGAAGTACAGAGAATAGTAAAGGGGGTTTAGAGGGATACAAGTGCAGCCAGGAGTCATAAAGCCACAGTTTGTCCATTATCAGACCATTTATGAAGAAGCCAAGAAAAAATAAATGGTCTGAAGGTACATGAAGCCAAGGTTGTTAGAATTCTGACTTACCAATCCACGGAAACACATTTTCTGCATGATAAGAAACAAAGTCTATTCTTCAAAGGGGCTGCAAGAAAGCAGAAGGAGCAGGAAGTGGAAAAAGCATGAAGAATGCATCATGATGCTTCTTTCAGAGTCATGCTCAGCTCTCTGGTGTATGCTTTGGAAAATACTGATTTTGGCTCTAAAAACAGAAACAGGTGTTTAGCACTGCAGTGAAGCAATGACAAGGGTCTGCAGTTTCTTCCCATATGACTGGGCAAAAGTTGTATCTTCAGGAGATTAAAAATCAAAGTGAATCTTCGGTTGGAACGGCCTGTTACCTTCGCAAATATTATGACAACTTATTCAGGCATACTTCTGGTCTTATCACTCAGCTTGACAAACCCTGGGTTAGAAACAGCTGGGGATGAAAGGAAGAAACTACACCTACAGAAGAAACTCGATGGTCAAGAAGAATTATTTATTTACAGCATTTATATTCCGCCCTTCTCACTCCGAAGGGGACTCAGGGCGGGTCACATTGCACACATAAAGGCAAACATTCAATGCCATAACATAGAACAGAGACAGAGACAAGAAGCAGGCACGGGCTGGCCTCGAACTCATGACCTCTTGGTCAGAGTGATTTGTTGCAGCTGGCTTGCTTTCCAGCCTGTGCCACAGCCCAGCACAGGCTGGAAAGAATGGTTAGATGTCTCCACTGACCAGCTGATTCTCCCCTGCAGATGTCCCTCTGGTCACCTTTTGTAGTTCTTACACATTATCTTTTACATGAATTATCTTTTACATGAATTTCTATCCTGCCTTTCCACAAATGATATCTAGGCACAGCACATTGGTTCTCTTTTTCCCATCTTTATCCTTACAACAATCCTCTGAGGCAGGATGGTTGAGAGTCAAAACTGGCCCAAGATCATCCATCTCTATGGTGACAGGAACTTGACTTTCCCAAATCTCAGACAAAACTCTTAAATAACCAGGAAAAGGGAAATGAGAAGGGAAAGAATCAATAATGCTTTATCTCACTCCACCATTTTTACAATTTCTCTCTCTCTTTCTCTCTCTTTCTCTCTCTCTCTCGATTGCCCTGCTCCCTTTCTATTGACAAGTGAAAATGCTATTATTTAAGACAAATCTTTACATTTTAATTATGGAGCTGTAGTGTGTGCTTAAATGATGTGCTATATTTTAATCGTTTATTGAAACTATGTTTTAATTTTCTTTAATCATGTTTTTATAATAATAGCAATATTTTAATTCCTTTTTAAAAACTTCTATGAATTAATGTTTTAGTTGCATCTTTAAAAAAATTATTGTAACCCATCTTGAATCTTACTTTGGGAGAAAGGCAAGATAAAAATTCAATCAATAAAACAGTAGTTTGTTCTTGGTACATCCTAAATCACTGCACTGATCACTACTTTCCCATCACTTTCTGTTACTTAAAATTCTAAGGATTTATACATTTATGGCACAAAACTTGAAAAGTTCCTTTCAAAATTCCTTTGAAAAGAGGAATTTTAAACTAGGAAACATTACTTGTTAAACGAATAAAGTGGCTTTGTTCTCACTTGTTATTTTTGAAATGTAACTTGATACCCATCATTGCTAGAACCCCACTGGAGCATTGCAGTGCACCAAAATACTTGGGAGTTACCCTGGGCCGTACCCTGACTTACCAGAAGCACTGTTTGACTATCAAGCAAAAAGTGGGTACTAGAAACAACATCATATGAAAACTAACTGGCACAACTTGGGGGTCATAACCAGACACAGTGAAAACATCTGCCCTTGCGCTTTGCTACTCTGCTACTGAGTACGCATGCCCAGTGTGGAACACATCTCAACATGTTAAAACAGTGGATGGAGCTCTTAATGAGACATGCTGCATTATCACAGGATGTCTACACCTCACACCACTGGCGAAATTATACTGCTTAGCCGGCATTGCACCACCTGACATCAGCTGGGAAGTAGCAGTCAATAATGAAAGGACCAAGGCAGTGACATCTCCGGCCCATCCCCTGTTCGGATATCAGCTTGCACAACAATGCCTTAAATCAAGAAATAGTTTTCTAAGATCTACAGAGATCTAAGGTCACAGGAGCACCTCAGCAAGCGAGAGTCCAAAAGTAGCAGGCTAAAACCCGGAACCTTAAGCCATGGCTAATACCAAATGAGATACTCCCTCCTGGGCACACAGAAGATTGGGTGACTTGGAAGGCGCTGAACAGACTGCACTCTGGCACCATGAGATGCAGAGCCAATATTAAGAAACGGGACCACAAAGTGGGGTCCATGACATGCAAGTGTGGAGAAGAGCAAGTCACAGACCACCTACTACAACACAGTCTGAGCCCTGCCACATGCACAATGGAGGACCTTCTTATAGCAATACCAGAGGCACTCCAAGTGGCGAGCTACTGGTCAAAGGACATTTATTATAATGACAAGTTTTTAACTTTGTGTTTTTAAATACATTACAACTGTGCCCTCAGTTTGCTTCTGACATGATAAATGAACCGTCAGAACAAAAAAGAGATCTTACTGTTAACTTGTTACTTCTGACCTGCAGATATTTATTTGTTTAATTTTATACTTCATTTCACATACACTTCTAAGGAAGACTGAACTGAAATGACAATCGATATTTTAGGAGCACATGGAGCCTTACAATGTGACCCTTATATCTACAGGACTGCTACCTGCAGTTTCATTCATGAACATCCAACAAAATATGTACTGTCTAGGTGGCCAGTGGTTCTCAACCTATAGGTCTCCAGGTGTTTTGGCCTACAACTCCCAAAATCTCAGGCAGTTAACCAGCTGTTATGATTTCTGGAAGGCCAAAAACATCCAGGGACTCACAAGTTGAGAACTACTGGCCTAGGCATTTACTAGGTCCTCCAGCACTACTCTGTTAATCCTGGGCTGGAAGTCTTACATTTCAATAGGGTTTCTATTATCCATGGCTTTACATATCCATGTGAAGTTTGAGAACATACCCCAAGCAGATACAGCGGCCGTATTGTACTTTATTTTGTGATGTGTCTTTACTATGTTCTTGCTATGTTTCTTCAAGTCAAATATGGCTTACGGTAACCCTTTCCTAGGATTACCTGGGCAAGAGTTATTATAAGGACATTTGCCATTGTCATCCTCTGAGGCCGACAGAGCATATCTTGCCCAAAGCAACCCAGAAGCATTTGAGCTCTGATCTCCAAGAATCTTAGTCAAATGTTCAAGCCACCGCAACATGCTGTTTCTCTTTGTAATAAGGTGGTATTAAACGTGTTAAAGCACCAGATGGATTCAAGGCTTTGCAAAGCAAAAAGCTGTCCACTGCCCCAAAAGAGTTTGCTGGGTAGGCTGGCAACAGAATCAGAAGCTAGCTCACATCTTAAGAGTAGTCACTTATGGGAACATGATATGAGAGCAGGCAAAAAGGAAAGCTGAACTGGCAAAATGAATTAGTACTTCAGAGTAATGAGGCAATGATGTAATCTGCTTCTGGATAATGAAATCCAAGAATATCCCAGAATGACTCATTCACTGCTGCATTTACTATTGAACCGTCTTTTTAAAAACTGCATTTCAAAGCAAGTCTGCTATGCAGTTTCTCCAAAGCAAGATGAAGCATTGCCAAGGTTTAAGTATCTTTCAACACTGAAGGTTTCCTGTGGGTCAATTCTGAGTTCAGGTCTATGTCATCAGAGATTATAAGTACCAACTAGACCTAAAGCACTTAGGATTTGTGAAAGCACAGCTGCCATACTGAATAAGGCTAACGTTCCCACTAAATATATACCAACCTGTTGTCTCATGACAACAGCATTGTTTATAGAAACAGAAGCATACCAATCTTGGACCGATTACTTTCAGACTTTGCGGCAACTGAACCATATTGAAATTTTACTGATGCAAATTGCTGGGATCAATCTTCTACACAGCTTCACTTTTTTTTACTTGTGTTTGCCCTATCTAGCACATGTGTACTGTATTTTTTGTTTTTTGAAACAAATGTTCAGTGGTGCAAGTTTTGTGTTCTCATGAAACCTTTCTGTGCTTTACAATATCAGGACTGTATAGGAGGAAATTATTGAACAATGAAGAGTGATGGAACAACAGTATCATTGGATTGATTGACAGGTTTTGACATCAATAAAAAAGATGATCCAATTACAATTCAAGAACAATGCAACCACAGGAGAGAGACAACTTTGTGTGCTAAACACCATTCAAAGGCATTTTTAACCTGACATAATTGTACTTTGTCAATCTTGTTTTGTAAGGTCTTAAAACAAAACAGGATCTACAAATATACAAAGATAGGCACAAGTTACATGCACAACCATATATATATATAAAATATAGTGAGACAGGATCCCAGCTGAGTTGTTTAAAATCTTGGAAGGTGATGCTATCAAGGTGATGCATGCCATATGCCAGCAAATATGGAAAGTGGCTGAAAGTGGGGAGGAGCTGAGGCGCCTTATCACCAAGGTGAAAGAAGAAAGTGCAAAAGTTGGGTTGCAGTTAAACATCAAGAAAACCAAGATCATGGCAACTACACCTATTGATAACTGGCAAATAGAAGGAGAAAAGGTGGAGGCAGTGACAGACTTCATATTTCTAGGTGCGAAGATCACTGCAGATGTAGACTGCCGCCAGGAAATCAGAAGACGTTTATTTCTTGGGAGGAGAGCAATGGCCAACCTTGATAAAATAGCGAAGAGCAGAGACATCACACTGGCAACGAAGGTCCGCATAGTCAAAGCAACGGTATTCCCCATAGTAACCTATGTTTGTAAGAGCTGGACCATAAGGAAGGCTGAGCGAAGAAAGATAGATGCTTTTGAACTCTGGTGCTGGAGGAAAATCCTGAGAGTGCCTTGGACCACAAGAAGATCCAACCAGTCCATACTCCGGGAAATAATGCCCAGCTGCTCACTGGAGGGAAGGATATTAGAGGCAAAGCTGAAGTATTTTGGCCACATCATGAGAAGACAGGAAAGCTTGGAAAAGATCATGATGCTGGGGAAAATGGAAGGAAAAAGGAAGAGAGGCCGACCAAGGGCGAGATGGATGGACGGTATCCTTGAAGTGACTGGCTTGACCTTGAAGGAACTGGGGGCAGTGACGGCCGACAGGGAGCTCTGGCGTGGACTGGTCCATGAGGTCACGAAGAATCGGAAACGTCTATGCGACTGAGCAGCAGCATAGTGAGAGGAGCGACTTGAGAAACTGCAAGTCTCTTCTGGTGCGAGAGATTTGGTCATCTGCACGAACATTGCCCAGGTCACGCCTGGATGTTTAACCATCCTTGTGGGAGGCTTCTCTCATGTCCCCCCATGGGAAGCTTCCCATGGGCCCGGGCTGTGGTGCAGGCTGGAGAGCAAGCCAGCTGCAACCAGCTGCAATGAATCACTCTGACCAGGAGGTCATGAGTTCGAGGCCCGCTCGGAGCCTATGTTTGTCTTGTCTTTGTTCTATGTTAAAAGGCATTGAATGTTTGTCTATATGTGTAATGTGATCCGCCCTGAGTCCCCTTCGGGGTAAGAGGGGCAGAATATAAATGCTGTAAATAAATAAATAAATAAATTACAGAGGGAGCTCACCCGCTCTCTGCAGATTTGAATCGCCGACCTGTCGGTTAGCAGTCCTGCTGGTACAAGGGACTAAACCACTGCGGCACCGGGGGATCCATATTCCATTATGATTTTATTTGTCTTACCGCCAGACTAGATATGGTACAAGAAATCTCTTGACCTCTTTTTATTTTGGAAGCAGGAGAGCTGCCAAAGTAAACCAGGATAATGTGAAGTTATAGGACACCAGCCCCTTCGCTCTGGAGAGCAGAAAAGATTAAGGACACATTAGATTTGTGTCCTCTTCCTTCCCTGAAGATAACAGCAATTTCAAATGATAAGGGACTTAAACATGGAGGAGGTGTCCCACCCACATGATCTCAAACCTGATATTGGACATCTTTGAGGTCTTAAAAAACAATCCTAAAAATCAGTGGGAGTTCGGATAATATTACATTGTCTCTTTCTCCCTACTTTCATTGCCATTCTATAAAGGTACATTACACTATATTAGGCAAATGTATTTTGCTACCTGCTTTAAGTTGCCTACCTTCTTTCTCTGCTAATTCAATGATGTTCAGTGAATAGGTTTGTTTTCAGAAATTATATTACAAAGATTAAAGATTAAAGTGAAATGCCAAAGAAACTGGAGCAGAAAGACAGTTTAAAGAAGATAGCTCACTTCTATAAGGAAAGCATGACGCCCCGAAGAAGGATGCGTAGAACTGGTGGATGCACAGAAAACAGATATTAGATAATAGTTTGAGCAAAAGGGAAAATTGGGATGTAGGATCTTGGGTAAGGCATAAAAGACTCAATAGAACATGAAGATGGTGCCATAACAGTATGGCCAAGCACATTCTTGCAAGTGTTTCCAAACTTAAGCTCCCAACAGCCCTGGCTAGGATAGCGAGTGGTGAGGGTTATGGGAACTACGGTCTGCAACCATCTAAAACAGAGTTCTCTAAACTGTGTGTTGCGACATATTAGTGTGTGTGTGTTGCACAAATGTAATGAGACATGACAAAAAATTGAAAATGTATGCTATTATCTTACAAATCATGTATATTTAAATATATAAAAGAAAAGTTTTCATGAGATAGGTTGTGTTCCCACATATTTCAGTATTACAATGTATGTACAGTATGTGTCTGTATCTCTGATAAGGGGTTGGTTTAACTTCCTTTTTGCTAGGAAAACTGAATTGCTACACTGCAAAGTTATGCATGTCTAAAAAGTATGACACCAACATGAAATGTTTGGAAAGTTCTGATCTAAAGGGTTATAGCTGCTCAAGAAACATAAAATATTTCCACCAAATGGATGAAAAATCAAATGAATAGGAAACAGCTTTTCAAAAAGTAGCACGGGTTGTAGGAAAGGAAGCAGTGCTCAGTATGCGTTCCAATACTCTCTAACTCCTGTTCATTGTGGAATCACTGAATTCAGGTCTTTCACAGTTCTTAATCTGGTGCAGACAGAGCAGGTCGGCAAAAAGGTTGGCAATCTCAGTCTAGCTCATGCTTAATATCATTGTGATGTAAGCATCTTCTCTCACATTGGACATTATCTATAAGCAACCAGATCAAATAATTTCTTTTTAATTCTAGAAAATAATAAGTGTAGTGCTCTGTATCTACAGGCATACACCGGCACAGAGTTCTAACTGCACTATGCTTACAATACATATATAAACATATATGAAATGAGCTAGTGTAGTATAGTGGTTTGTGTGTTGGACTACAACTCTGGAGATCAGGATTTAAATCCCTCCTCAACCATGAAATCCACAAAGTGACCTTGGGCAAGTCACACCATGGAGGAAGACCATGGTAAATCCCTTCTGAACAAACCCTGTCAAGAAAACCCCATAAAGGTGTCACCTTAGGATTCCCATAAGCTGGAAACAATTTGAAAGCACACAACAATAACACATATGGTAATAAACACACACACATATACAGTATATAAAATGACTGATAACTTTAAAAAACACACACAAAAAACAGACTACTTGCTTAATGAATATGCTTTTAGCATTATACAAAAAAAATCCAATCATTCTAAAGAAAAATAGGCAGGACTGCCAACAGGAAATCATACATACACTTAATAGCTTTCTATTTGTGGCCTAATTTTTCATTTTCACAGCCAATTCAAAAAGGGGTTTCATTTGAAAAAGGACATCTTGTTTCAACAGCAAAACGTGCTATGCAGTATCAGTCCACCAATGTCATAATTAAATTCTCTGCCTTTAAAAATAGAAACACCAGCATGCCCAAGTTCTTCATTTAATCTCCAAGACAGTTTTTAAAGTATTTGTTCTTTCCAAAGCAATTAGTGAAGCAATGTTTTTAGGGCATATTTTACTGGACAGAAAGGTAAATGACAATTTATAGGCCAGGATCCAAAGATATGTTTGTTTGTTTAAATAGTCCTCATCTGGCAATACTCATATAATTTCAGGGTGGTGTACAATAACATCAGGTTTTACAGTATATAAAACAATATAATACCCCACTCCAAAATACAACTGTTCCCAGCTCTGTTATGTGTACATGGTTGCTGTATGCGTTTTCACATACATAACTACCGGTACACACAGAACTTTGAATTTGTAACATAAATCTGCCCACACGAAGCACGCGAATATAGCATTGAATGAGATGTGTAGAATAATCATGGGATGTCTTAAACCTACCCCTGTTGATAGACTCTATAAGCTAGCTGGCACTGACACCCCCCCCCCCCCCCGGGCGGTGTGTGATGGGAAGTTGCTGCCAATTGTGAGAAAAATAAAGTTGAACATTGTGAAAGCCACCCACTGTATGGCTATCAGCCTCCTCCCAGTAGACTTAAATCAAGGAAAAATTTCATGAGAACCACCACTCCTCTTAATGTTTCTCCAGCAACAGCAAGAATATCCCTGTGGGCAGCAAAATCAGGCAACTCCAACTGGATGCCCCCCTCCCATGAGGGTCTTCCTCCAGGGGCAAACCAAGGATGGGCAACGTGGATTTCCCTGAACAGACTCAGAAGCGGAGTTGGCAGATCAAAAGACAGCTTGACAAAATGGCACTACCTAGAGCAGGGGTCCCCAAAGTACGGCCCGCGGGCCACATGCGGCCCACCGGAGCCATTTATCCGGCCCCCGGAGGCAGTGGCTCCCTCCTCCTCCACCAAGCAAGGTGCATGTAGCGTGAAGGAGAAGGGGGAAAAGGCGCACGCCTTTCTTGTCTCCCTCCCCCCACGGGCACCTTTCCTGCCACTGCCGCTGAGGAAGGGCCGCAAGGGGCGAAGAAAAGGCGTGCGCCTTTTCTCCCTCGTCCCAAGGGCAGCTTTCCCATTGCCGCCGCTGAGGAAGGCAGAGGGAAAGGTGCGCGCGGGGTGAGGGAGGAGAGAAAGGTGCACGCCTTTTCCTCGCCCCGCGTGCACCTTTCCCGCTGCTGCTGCTGATAAAGGTGCACACGAGGCAAGGGAAAGGCGTGCGCCTGTCCTCCATCGCCCAGCCAGCAGCTTTCCCATTGCCGCCAAGGAAGGCGAGCATGGGGCGAGGGAGGATGGAAAGCTGCGTGCCTTTCCTGCCTCCTCGCTCGCCTTGCACGCTTCTTTCCCGCCTCCTCCCTCACCTGGTGTGTGCCTTCCTCAGCGATGGAGGAGGGGAAACAATAATGGAGGCATGCCTATGGTAAAAGGAAGAGGCCTCCCGTCTTATCTTGCCAAACAGACTCCCTCCTCTGCAGCCCTGTCTGGATTTATTTTTCTTGAAGATTAGCAATCTCTTCCAACCCTGATTATTACAGTATTGTTTTTCTTGTTGTTTTTGTTGTTGGTCAGGGGTGCTTTATGTTTTGGTTCACAAAGGCAGAAGAGAGTTGGACTATATGGCCCAAGGGGTATCTTCCAACCATTTTTATTATGGTGGTATTATTATTATTATTATTATTATTATTATTATTATTATTATTATTATTATTGGGTGTCTATCTGTCAGGGGTGCTTTGATTATGTTTTGGTGCACAAAAGCAGAAGGGGGTTGGAGTAGATGGCCCAAGGGGTCTCTTCCAACCCTATTTATTATTTTGATGATGATGATGATGATGATGATTAACATTGAGGCTGTATTTGTCCCCCCCCCCTTTTTTTTTTTACTTCAAATTAAGATATGTGCAGTGTACATAGGAATTTGTTCATAGTTTTTTTTAAAAAACTATAATCCGGCCCACCAACGGTCTGAGGGACTGTGAATTGGCCCCCTGTTTAAAAAGTTTGGGGACCCCTGACCTAGAGGAATCCTCCACCTGTGCGACTGTGGAGCAGAAAAACAACTCTGCATCTGTATGCTTGCCCACAATGCCCAGACTCATGTACAGAGGAAGAACTGTTTAAAGCTACAGACAATGCAGTCGCTCTTGCCCGTTTCTGGTCTAAATCTATTTAGCAAGTTGTGATCCCTATATTTTATCAGTATTAAATGTATTTATTATGCAATGCTTCTGATACGAAATAAATAAATTTGTAACATATGAGGCAGTCCTCCTCCTTGGATGTGAAGAAGCCATTTCTAAACTTAATCCATCCCACAGGATTATAGTGAAGATAGCCATAATCTAAGATGAGCCCTCAGATGAGGCCAGAAAACAAAAATTAATAGGCATTAAGTCTGGAACAAAACAATGAGCCTTGTGAGAATTGAAAGGCAAACAAATGCATTATAGCATAACATCTTCATAGATTATAGTCCACTCCATCTGATACATAGAATGTTATTCTCAATAGTAAATTGTGTGTGTGTTGTATATATACACATGGGATTGGATGATGAAGAAGAAGAAGGAACAGTGAGGTCTGATCTAAATGGAACAACAAGAAATAAACAATTCAATTAGAGCTCAAGATACTCAAGAGTAACTTCAGATAATGACGTTACCCTTGATTGTTCATGCTACAATATACCCAAAGTAAATTACTCTGAAAATGAAGATTACAAATTCTGAAGGATGTTTTAACTGCACCTGCTCCACCGGCAGCAACAACTCCCTCCTTCTTTTGACATTTGTTCAAATATTAACTTGGCTAACATTTGGAACAGGAAAATGTCTGAATAGTTCAGATTTGTCCCAAAATTAATGGAGAAACATTTGTGCTAAACCGATTACCTCATCCACTTCCCTTTGTTCAAAATTCTGCAGTATTTGCATGGTTCCATGGGCAATAAAGATAACCAAAGTCATCCAACACTTGAACCATAGAGAAAGTGAGAACAAAAATAGTTTGATATGCTTTTCACGGGACATCTGAAGTGGAAAAGACTGCTGAAGTTTGCCAACTGCTAAAACATAAAATGAAGACTCAGCCCTTCGAATGTCCTTGCTTTCAAATTAGGAACATCTCTGTGAAATTTTCCTCCCAGCACAATGTTTTTATTTCAATCAATAAATGTGCAACAATTCAAGAGTTTTAGGGTTGTCTATGCATTTTTCTCCAAATTCCTCAGAAGCTGATAATGGGAAGTGGGATGCACATTCTTTCTCCTTTCTGCATCATTTTTTAGTATACATTCTAGACATTATTTAATATACATTCTTGCTATTATTACACACGTCAAACCTGCTACATCAGTGCCTGGGTAACAAAGTTACATTTATACAGTCTTACAATTGCAAATGGCCCTTTCAAGACCACTATAAAGCTGATGTGGCCCTCAGTGAAAATGAGTCTGAAATCACTGTATTAGAATATAGACATCGATATTAGAAAACAAACTGACCGATTTGTTTGGATCCAGAAGGGTGATGTTAGTCACTATAAACATATATTAGAGAGATTAACAAACAGAACTTGACAAATAAATCAGCACTAATAATGCAGCTTACTTGCTTGCAAACAAGGAAGCTGCATTTTAATAATGTGTGTTTGTGCATTAGAGATGAAAGCAGAACATATTCCGGAATCACTCCCAATTTCTGGTGGGTCGTGTTCTGTATTTCAAGTTACACACCCACATTTTGAACGGATGACCGGTTTTGAAAAGCATTTCCGCAGAAAAACAACCATTTCAGGATCCCAACACCACTCGCCCCACCCCACTACACCCCCAAAGGTCCAAGGGGTTTGGCAGTTTCCTTTGTTCTGCTACTTCCCAGTCCTCCTATTTTCCGTTTTCTTAATATATGCATCTCTGCTCATTAGAGTGATTTTATTTTGCTTTACACAAATGAGGGAAGGACCCGGAGCAGGTGCAAAACACCCATTAGACGTTGGTACTGGATCCCTGCCAACCTTCCCGCAAACTGCTTAGCATAAGAAGGAGAATAAGCAGATTGGTTCTTCCCCTGGGAAAAGAAAGGGTCAATATAAGCAGAAGAACTTTGTCTTTGTCATCCCAAGCAAGTTCGCATTTCCGCCTGGACTGGGAAGATCAGTCATTCATGTCTTCACCAATAACAATGCGCACCATTGACATGCCAGGCAGGCCTACTAAGCTTTTCAGATACGGTATCCGATACTTACTCCTCTCTAGTTTAGCAAAATTACAGAGACCTTTGCATCACATTGTTTAATCTCCGCTGCACATTTTTAAGTGACACCAATGTAACTTGTTTAGCAACTGTTCAAAGACAATTAACCAGTGACAGTTGTACCATCTAACTGGATATTAGGACCTTCGTTGTGATTGATGTTCTTATAAGAGAGACAACATTTAAGTGCAATCCTCCTTATGTCTTAATTAATTTGAATTAAGCCTGTTGATTGACTAAGTGCATCTGATTTGAATTCTCAGTCTCATCAAGACACATCTAACACAGCCATCTATGCACTGCTTTGCTTTCTATTCTACAGCAATGATCATACACTTGTGAAATAAATATTCAGTGAATTATTAGCTCAATCCTATTCATCTTTATTCAGGGATAGGCCCAATGTGTTTAATGAGGCAGTTGGCTATAATACTGCAGCACAAAGGAGTTATTTAAATAACCTGTATCTTTGGATGCTTCAAGAGTCTTCATTTTTAATGAGCAACTTACAAGCTGACAAAGATACAAAAATATTACAGTAAATCCACTGAGATTGGTCTCCAGAGTTCTATTTAACACCAGAAGGTTACAATCCAACCCAGTTCATGTGATATTATGGCATGTAGCAGAAGAAACCTAATTTCTGTACCAAAGCGTGAGAATCATAGCACCAATCTCTGGAAACATTCCCACATTATTTATATATTGTATGTATGCCTCACATACAATAATGGAACATGCTCAAGCCCCCCCCCCCAGCTTCTCCAAGTTGCCAAATTATGAGAGAACTTCTATGCCATTTAGGAATATAAGGCACAGGAGTACTTGCTTCAATTACGCACTGTTCAAGTTTATCAATCATGGTGGATGGTGATTTTCAATATGTTGTTGGACTACAAATCCTACAGGTAATGCTGAACGACAATTGGAATTACTGCACAACACTACCTAGAAGGCCACACATTTCCCATCCCTGTTGGAAATACTCACCATGATCCAGAGAAGGCTTCATGCACCCAGGAGGGAAGTAAACTCTAGAGACAAGCCAAACAAGTCTCTATGGAGACAAGCTTCAAATTCCCACTCAACCAGGAAGTTCACCTTGGATAGTGAGCTTGCCTACTTCACTGAGGTAGTGTGCCTTATCCAAGTTCACCCAATGGATTTCCATGGCTGAGCAAGAACTTGAATTGTGTTCTCCCAGGCTTCTGGCCTAACACTTAAATTGTCACACCATTCTGGCTCTCATAATCTCTATTTATGTAGACAGAATTTATATTTGGGTATGAATCAAAGCAATCTACTCTGTGTTTTAAATGAAATACTCCAAAAATACATTGCACAGACACTTCAAAAAGGATGGAAAAGATAAACCAAGTAAGGGCATGTAACCCATTTTAGCTAGGAGAACTGTGGCTATTTAAATAGGTCTTTTTTGATGTATACCACTTTTGAAGATTTTGGGGGGAAATGTTTAAGCAAGCTTTAATAGTTCAAAGATAAGTATTTATTGACTAGTTCCCGCATTCTCCTTCATTAGGATAAAGATTTTCTGCTTATGAGGCTAGGCTCAGAGTTAAGAAGGATGCATTTATTTAAAAAGAAAGAAGTTTCCAATAACAAATGTGTTAATCCCACAAAGAACAATAAAGCTTCAAAGCTTCTATTTGACCTTTTGAAAACCATCCATCTTCTAATGCAGGGGTCCTCAAACTTTTAAAACAAAGGGCCGGTCCACAATCCTTCAGACTGTTGAGGGGCCAAATTATCATTTGGAAAAAAAACCTGAACAAATTCCTATGCATACTGCACATATCTTATTTGTAGTGCAAAACAACAACAATAACAATGAAAGAACAATACAATATTTAAAAATGAAAACAAATTTAACCAACATAAACCTATCAGGCTTTCAATAGGAAGTGTGGGTCTGATTCTGGCAAATGAGATAGTCAGGTTAATTAGGATTGTTGTTGTTGTTGTGTCCTCAAGTCATTTCAGACTCTGGGGGAGCCTAAGTCTAAAATTTATTTATTCATTTACTACATTTATATCCCACCCTTCTCACCCCAAAGGGAACTCAGAGCAGATGTATGTACACACAATATATTATAATTATTAGTATTATATGATTAAAACTAATATAAAATATATTATAAATGAGGCCGGGGGCCAGGTATATGACCTTGGAGGGCCGCATCCGGCCCCCGGGCCTTAGTTTGGGGACCCCTGTTCTAATGGAAGGACAACACCAGATCCCCGGATGCACTTTTATTTCACCAAATATAGACTGATGGTCACAAAAGTAAACCAACAATGCAGCTCAATACAATGTATGACATTTTATTGTTGACTAGAGTCATCAATGTCTCCCAAGTTGTTCACTGGCCATTCTTGATGCATGACTAAATGCACCATGATCTCCATCAAATAATGTAAAGCCTTTACACAGAATGTTCTCATTTCTTAAATGATTGCATGATTCATTTGTAGACAACTGATTTTCTCATTTTGGAAAACATAACATTTCATGGATTTCAAGGGTTCATTAAATCTGTAGTCCTGGGATCAGAGGCCATTAGAAAGACCCCTTTGGTGCCTCTACACTGTAGAATTGATGCAGCTTGACACCACTTTAAGTGCCATGGCTCAATTATATGGAATCATGAGAGTTTAAGTTTTAGGAGATCTTTAACTTTCTTTGCCAGAGTGCAGGTGCTTCACCAAACTATAGATCCCTTGTTTTCATAGCATTTTGTCATAGCTGTCAAAGTGGTGTCAAACTGCATTAATTCCACAGTATAGATCAGTGGTTCTCAATCTGTGAGTTCCCAGGTGTTTTGGTCTACAACTCCCAGAAATCCCAGTCAGTTTACCAGCTGTTGGGATTTCTTGGAGTTGAAGGCCAAAACATCCGGGGACCCACAGGTTAAGAACCACAGATGGAGATGCACCCTTGGAGAAGGAAAGTTGAAACCAGGTCCCACTTCTGACAGCTTCCAACCACTTCAGAGGTTTTCACTGGGCTCCCAATTGGAATTCGATAGGGATGAGGGATATTTATGAACCATGACAGAAAGAGAGGAGGGAGAAGATGTGGATCCACTAGATCCAGAGGCCTCTCAACAGCAAATCATGTTCTTAAATAAACAGAAAACCTGTGGTATGTCTCTAACTTTCAATCCTTTGGCTTGCAATGGGAAGTTCTTGTTACTTTCATAAAACACGCACACATTTGAGGAAATGATCTCCTCAACTCTGCTGGCAAGATCACAGCAGGTCTTTGGAAATGTCAGAGGCACTGGCATGAGAGTGTTTCCTCCTCCATTCTGCTTTTAAGAATTCAAAGCTGCAAAGCTTCCCATACATTTTCTTCTGAACTTCCTCTTTATAGAGCAAGCCTAAAAGGTGTTTTGAAGTTTTTTAAAATATTTTTTTTGAAGTTTTTTAAAATATATCCCTGTACTTCAGTATTATGCAGAAGTTAAAAGAAAGAGAACAAGAGTAAATTAAGACAGTTGGCCCTCCATATATAAATATTTCACTTTTGCAGATCTGATTACAAATGGATTTGATGAGTATGTACTGTACTGTACTGTGTAGTGTTATTCTTGTATTGTTTAATTGTATTTTGATATGTTGTTTTTATATTTTGTTTATTGTATTGTCTTGGGCATGGCCCCATGTGAGCCGCCCCGAGTCCCCGTTGGGGAGATGGTGGCGGGGTATAAATAAAGTTTTATTATTATTATTATTATATGTTCTTTCTAAGAATCTCCTTCAACACAACTTCTGATGGAAGTTAACTACAGAGTTGAGTTGGAGGACCAAGAGATTCTTAAAGAGGACACTTCTCTGGGTATTTATACAGTCATTGTGGAGGGCCTAGAGATACCTAGAAAGGTGTTCTCATGGGTCTGCGTGACTATATCTTCCCCTATGAACCAGTGTGATCTCTTAGGCCCGTCTCTCTCTTCCACCTCCGTCCCAAACACGTCTGGTGGGGACGAGGGAGAGGGCTTTTTTCGGTGGTGGTTCCCCGGCTCTGGGACTCTCTCCCCACAGAGATTAGATTATCCTACCCACATTTCACAAAAATTTGAAGACTTTGATGTCTTCGAACAATAGACCAGTTTTTATCTTAATTGTTTACTGCCCTAATCACACTTTAATTCCATTCCTAATTGCATGACCTTGCATTTTTTAACATACCTGCCTTCCCTTGCAATTTTTAATAGTTCTACCTTTGTCCTGACACCCTATGATGTATTTTATGAATGTTTATTTTATTGTTTTAATTATATACACTGTTGTTGTGTTCTGTTTTTATCTGTTGATTCTTGGGCTTGGTCCCCATGTGAACTGCTCCGAGTCCTCTCGGAGAGATGGAGGCAGGTTATAAATAAAGTACAGTGTTCCCTCACTACTTCGTGGTTCACTTTTCGCGGATTCGCTGTTTTTCAATAAATTCTAAAAGAATATTATAAAGCATAAAAATTTACAATTTACAGCCTAAGGAAGGGAGGAAGGAGAAGCTGAATAATAATAATAATAATAATAATAATAATAATAATAATAATAATAATATATTCTTGTACCCCGCCCCATCTCCCCGAAGGGACTCGGGGCGGCTCACATGGGGCCTTGCCCAACATCACAATATAAAATCAAAACAAAAACACAAATTTACAACAATAAATCAACAATATCGGTAAAACAATCGAAAAGGACAATCTTACAAGATAAAATGTTAAAAGAGGTATATCAAACACAAGTCTGGGCCGAAAGGTGAATGTGTCAAATCGGGAGGAGATAGTTACATAATTGACATAGTCAATGAAGTACTATAAATGACAATAGTGACAATAAAAGGGCAGATCAGTGGGTCTATTATTACATAGGCAGGCATCTTAAACCAACAAAAGTCACTCATTAAAGGCTTTCCGGAAAAGCCAGGTTTTCAGATTCTTCCGGAAGGAGAGGAGGGTGGGGGCCAGCCTAATCTCCCTAGGGAGCAGGTTCCAAAGCTGGGGGGCCACAACAGAGAAGGCCCTCTCTCTCGTCCCAACCAACCGCGCCTGCGAGGGTGGTGGGAGCGAGAGGAGGGCCTCCCCCGACGAGCAAAGAGATCATGCAGGTTCATAGGGGGAAATGCGGTCTCTAAGGTAGACGGGTCCCAAACCGTTTAGGGCTTTGTAGGTAAGAACCTGCACCTTGAATTGGGCTCGGAAAGTAAGCGGCAGCCAGTGGAGCTCCTTAAACAGAGGCGTTGAACGTGCCCTGTAATTTGCTCCAGTTAGAAACCTGGCTGCCGTGCGTTGAACTAATTGCAGTTTCCGGACCGTCTTCAAAGGCAGCCCCACGTTGAGCGCATTGCAATAATCCAGTCTAGAGGTAACTAAGGCGTGGACCACCATGGTCAGATCAGACTTCTCGGGGTATGGTCGCAGCTGGCGCACAAGTTTTAATTGCGCAAAGGCCCTCCCGGCCAAGGCTGACACCTGAGCTTCAAGCGTCAGTCCTGAATCCAGGAGGACCCCCAAGCTGCGGACCTGCGCCTTCAGGGGGAGTGTGACCCCGTCAAGCACAGGTTGCCACCCAATACCCCGATCGGACTTTCGACTGACCTGGAGGACCTCTGTCTTATCAGGATTAAGTCTCAGCTTGTTCGCCCTCATCCAGGCCAACACAGCAGCCAGACACTGATCCAGTATCCGAGGGGCTTCCTTGGATTTTGGTGGAAAAGAGTAGTAGAGTTGGGTGTCATCCGCGTAGAGATGGCACCGAACTCCAAAACCCCGGATGACCTCGCCCAGCGGTTTCATGTAGATATTGAAAAGCATGGGGGACAGAATAGAACCTTGCGGGATCCCACAGGACAATGGCCAGGGGTCCAAGCAGGTGTCCCCCAGCTTCACCATCTGGGAACACCCCTCTAGGAAGGACTGGAGCCACTGCAGAACAGTACCCCCAAGGCCCATCCCGAAGAGACGTCCCAGAAGGATACCATGGTCGATGGTATCGAAAGCCGCTGAGATATCCAAGAGAACCAGCAGGATCACACTCCCCCTGTCCAGCTCTCTGCGGAGGTCATCCACCAAGGCGACCAAAGCCGTCTCGGTACTGAAACCAGGCCTGAAGCCAGACTGCAATTGGTCCAGAAAATCCGTATCATCCAAGAATCCCTGGAGCTGAGAGGCAACCACCCGCTCCAAGACCTTGCCCAAAAATGGAAGGTTGGAGATTGGTCTGTAGTTATGCAAGTTGGTCGAATCTAGGGAGGCCTTCTTTAAGATAGGTCTCACCACCGCTTGTTTTAGATTAGATGGAAATCTACCCTGCTCCAAAGAGGCATTAATTATTCTCACAAACCAATCAACCAACCCACCACTGGCCTGTTTTAAAAGCCAAGATGGGCAAGGGTCAAGGGCACAGGTGGTCGCCCTCACCGCTCCAAGAATCTTGTCCACATCATCAGGCTGCACAAGCTGAAACGAATCCCACAAGATCGAATAGACAAAAGCCTCGGTTACCTTACCTGGCATTGCAACAAGGCCAGGATCTAAGTCGGAACGAATCTGAGTGACTTTGTCTGCAAAATGGTGAGCAAACTCGCTACACCGAGTTGCCGGGATGTCAGGTGCCCCCCCAGCCTGAGGAGGGTGGAGGAGCTCCCAAACAACCCGAAACAGCTCTGAGGATCTAGTTGTTGCAGACGCGATGCAGGCAGTCGAGAAAGCCTTCCTGGCTGCGCGCAACGCCGCGGAATAGGCCCTAATAGCGGCTCTAGACCGTGCTTGGTCAGATGCATCGCGAGTTGTCCGCCAGCGGCACTCTAGTCTCCTCCTCGCACGTTTCATCTCCGCCAGCTCCCCAGTAAACCAGGGGGCGAGAGGGGACGTTCGGGGGCGATCATGTCTATTGCCCTGGACAACTCACTGTTATAGCGAGCGACCAAGGCATCGACAGGATCGTCAGGCTCCATGGCAGACAGATCCCCAAGAGACCTCAGGAATCCCTCAGGATCCATAAGTGTCCTGGGGTGGACCATCTTAATGGGTCCACCACCCCTGAGGAGGTTTACGGGTGTGGTGAGTCTTAAACTGATCAGATAATGGTCAGACCATGACAATGGAAGGATAGTTTGCTCTTCCACTCCAACCAAACCGTCGCCCGCAACAAAAACCAGGTCGAGTGTATGTCCAGCTTGATGAGTGGGACCCGATATCACTTGGGACAGTCCCATGGTCGTCATGGCGGCCATGAATTCCTGAGCTGCACCTGTCAAGGTGGCCTCAGCGTGAATGTTGAAATCTCCCAGCACCACCAGGCGCTGGGAACCCAGCACCACACTAGAGACCACCTCTGCTAGCTCAGGCAGGGAGACTGCAGTGTCGCGGGGTGGACGGTACACCAGCAGAATCCCCAAACTGTCCCGGGTACCCACCCTCAGGTGGAGACACTCAAACCCGGCAGGTTGCAAAGCGGCGCATCTGACCAGGGCGATGGACTGCCGAAAGACCACCGCAACCCCACCTCCCCGCCCTCCCGGCCTGGCCTGCTGATGCAGCCTGAAACCCGGAGGACAAAGCTGGAGGAAGAGACAAGGAGCCCAAGCGGCAACGGGAAGAGAAGGAGGCAATTTATCAACACACGATTGGTTGATAAAAACTTAAAATAGTGTATAACTACTAAAATAATGTATAAATATTAAAATAAATAAAGTGTCCCTGCTTCGCGGATTTTTACTGATTGCGGGTGGTCCTGGAATGTAACCCCCGCGATAAGTGAGGGAAAACTGTATTATTATAATTATAATTATTATTATGATGATTATTATTATTAAAAAATAGTGGGGTTTGTTGGTAATTTTCCATCAGGGTTCTGTGTCTCCATCCCCAGTGAATGGGAAGAGATGACTGTAGTTGAAACTCACCATGGTCTTAGGATTTCATTCTTGTAGATTTATTATATACAGTAATTCTTCAGGACCCATAGGATTATCTAATTAAGAGCCAAAGAAACACTATCTTTAGTATCATCTAATTCTGAACCATGTACACACAACTTTTTTGAAGAGCTAATCTTATGCGGATGGAAGCGTTCCTCCTACATTATTGTGGCTTGAATTTAATGAATAAATATCCCAGTTTTGTGCTTAAAACATCTCGAAGGCAATCACATAAATTGTATTACAAATACCCACAGAATCAGCACGTTGATCAAACGATATAAATAAAGGAAATAAATCACACTCAAGTGTATTTTTTCTCAGAAACTCAGTAAACTCGTAAATTCACTCAACCATAAATATTTTTAAATGGCCAAAAGACAAATGTTCCCAGACCAATCCATTAACCCATCAACACAATAATCTTTAGACCAGAGTTAGGAAAATATGAATGTAGGCTGCAAGTGTTCCCCAAAGCCTGAAGCCCCTCGTGCGCCCCACAACACAAAAAATATCTCCACCTTTCCTAGAGAGTAATTTTGTATGGGGATAGAGGTCCAACACTTTCGGGCTGCTTTTGCTGGGCCCAAAACAGCCTGAGGACCCAAAATGTGGTAAATTTGTCCTGAAAGCCAACTAGGGGAAATAGAAAACAAAAACATCCAAAGGAAATGAGGGTGTGATGGTCCTCCAAAGTCTCCTGATGGATCAGTGCAGCACATTGGTGTCCAATAGCTGCCAATTCCTAGTTCAGACTGTATGGAAACCTAGTAATGAAGTCTTAAATCCTGATCCATTTGGCTGGCATCCTATTGGTTTATATCAACTAGGGCAAACCCATTCAATTAACTGTTGAATGAAGAATCAACACATAGATAAATTTAATGGATTCAAAGGATCTCCTTTAGCCAAAACGGAAAGAGAATTTAGGTCACAGAAAGTCAACAGCTGTCTGGATAACAGAGTTTGCTGCTCTGGCTAGGCATAGCTAAGTCCTTCTTAGCACAATAAGTTGCTAAGAACATCCCGTCCAATCCCCTGCTTCTTGGAAGGGGGTTGGACTGGATGGTCCATGAAGTCTCTTCCAATTCTATGCTTCTATGACAATAAGAACAAGGTGTACCATGATAGCTAGAGAGCCTCTGAAAATGGAGATGAACCCTTTTCAGTAGCATCCCCACTTGGCTGCTAAAGAAAGCAATTATTTCCTCATGAAAACACAATGAACACTTGCTTCAGTCCCACCCAACATGAGACCTAGGACTGTTGTTGTTGTTGTTGTTGTTGTTGTGTTCCTTCAAGTCTTTTCCAACTTATGGCAATCCTAAGGGGTCATATGAGGCTGGGAGTGTGCGATTTCTCATGGACAATAAGTTAAACATGAGCCAACAATGTGATGTCGTGGCTAAAAAAGCCAATGGGATTTTGGCCTACATCAATAGGAATATAGTGTCTAGACCCAGGGAAGTCATGTTCCCCCTCTATTCCGCCTTGGTCAGACCACACTTGGAATACTATGTCCAATTCTGGGCACCGCAATTGAAAGGAGATGTTGACAAGCTGGAAGGTGTCCAGAGCAGGGTGACTAAAATGATCAAGGGTCTGGAGAACAAGCCCTACGAGGAGCGGCTGAAAGAGCTGGGCATGTTTAGCCGGTAGAAGAAAAGGGTGAGAGGGGATATGATAGCCATGTATAAATATGTGAGAGGAAGTCATAGGGAGGAGGGAGTAAGCTTGTTTTCTGCTGCCCTGGAGACTAGGACACGGAACGACTTCAAACTACAGGAAAGGAGATTCCACCTGAACATCAGGAAGAACTTCCTCACTATGAGAGCTGTTCGGCAGTGGAACTCTCTTCCCCGGACTGTGGTGGAGGCTCCTTCGTTGGAGGCTTTTAAGCAGAAGCTGGATGGCCATCTGTCGGGGATGCTTTGAATGCGATTTCCTGCTTCTTGGCAGGGGGTTGGACTGGATGGCCCATCAGGTCTCTTCCAACTCTGTGATTCTGTGCAATCACTCAGTGGTTTTCCATGGCTGAGCCGAGAATTGAATCCTGGTCTCCAGAGTCACAGTCCAGTGCTCAAACCACTACTCCACACTGACCTAAAGACATTCACTAGCATCACATACCCTAGGATTCAGGGAATTAGACACTGAACAGCTATGAAAGATCTTTTTCCCCCAGCATTATTATCTACACTTGGGGTAAATCTTTTCTCAACATAAATAAAACTATAGAAATTTATACACTTCTCTCATACATGAAAAGGTACTTTCAATTTAGAAGGGATTAAATCACATCAATAAACCTTTGGAGACATTACGTAAGCTTACCTCTATATTAATAATAGCTCCAAAAAAGGATAAGATAACCTCATCCCAAGCATCCATTAACGTATGCTCTCACAGCCAGACACTGCCAAAGTTGTCATCCGAGAGCCATCTACCAAAATTCAGACATTAATCCTTTTTTTCCCCAGTAGAAAAGTGAAGAGGTCAGACTGCAGCAGGAAATGCCCTACTTGTTGGCAAGAGAAGTAAAACATGGTATTAAGAACTGAAAGCACAGTGAGTCAAGGGACAGACAGATGGTGGCAGCCCTACGTACAGGCTGCTTAAACCCGCAGTAGTGAATGGGACCAGTCTTCTAAGTGTACTTGGGCCTTCGGCCAAACTCTGATGTCTCCAACATGGTTTCAATTGTTATTGGTCTTGTTAAAGGGCTTCTTTGGTTTTACGAGAACACTAAAAATGGAATTATTTCAAGAGTTTACGAAGGATGTCTTCTTTATTTATGTTAAACTTGTGAATCCTTTCAGAATATAAATGCTAACCCAAGCACAGTGTGTTACATTAATTAATTAACTTGTTCCATTAATTCATGCAATACTAATGAGTTACAGTAGGATGACACAGAGGAGATAAAATCACTGGAATTAATTCCACTTGTTTTCTGCTTGCTAGTCAATAAAAACTATGTAAACGGTGGGTGAGTGGGGGTTGCAAATTGGACCAGGGATGTGGGGGCTCCCGCCCGACCCTTTTCCAGATTGGGGCCCTCTATGTTTCCTTTCCCAAAGGGAGAAAGAGAGGGGTGCCAAGCATAACACAGGATCATCTCCAATATCTCTAGTATGACAAGAAATCCTGTCATCCACTGGGGAATAAAGTACCTTTGAACTGAACTGCTCAGCCCCTTCTTCTTTCTACATACATAATGAACCCCCTTCCCACCAAATTAATCTGAGATTACAAAATTGCAGTGTTTTTAGTTCTTACACCATACGATTACTACAGCAAACTGCTTCCATGTGTTTTGACTTTGTGCATGGCTTAGAACAGTGTTTCTCAACCTGGGATCCCCAGATGTTTTTAGCCTACAACTCCCAGAAATCCCAGCCAGTTTACCAGCTGTTAGGATTTCTGGGAGCTGAAGGCCAAAAGCATCTGGGGACCCCAGGTTGAGAACCACTGGCTTAGAGTTAAGACAATGATGCCTTAGAAGAGGGATGGAGAAACTATTGTTCAACAGGGAACTGCAGCAGTGGTTCTCAACCTGTAGCCCCCCAAATGCTTTGGCCTTCAACTCCCAGAAATCCTAACAGCTGGTAAATTGACTGGGATTTCTGGGAGTTGTAGGCCAAAACACCTGGGGATCCACAGGTTGAGAACCCCTGGTCTACAGAGTTCATGTGACCTCAACCCTACTTTGCAGCCCCTCCAATGGAGTAAAAACACGAAGGAGACAGGAATTGCCTTGTTTTTTTGTCCACATCAAATGATATTTAGTACTAGACTGCGTCTTAACATGGAGTCTCTCATCAACCTGCAGATAATATCAGCAACTGCAATTTTAATGATTTTTATTGACTAATCAGTTTTAGCATTCAAAGAAATGAGCACTCAGGCAAAACCAAAATTAACTTAGATTGATCCATGTAACATCATGCCAGCTCTTGTTGATGCCTTTATCTTTACTGTACAATTGCAATTTTAATTAATATTGAAGAGTGCATAGGTATCAGAACAGTGAGGTAAAGGTATTGTGGTTTATTTTTAGACCAAATAGGCAATCTGGATAGTTTTAGCACCTCAGATCAAAGAAGAAAACATATTTTCTCAGCTGGTATATAAAAGAAGCAACAACAATGAATTTCTTGCTTGTGTAGATTTCAGAAGAAACATCAAGCATAAAATTCACTAGGCTACTCACCTTGGTAGATTTCACGTATTGAAAGAGAGTCCCCATTTGCTCAAGGAAAAACAGTTTTGTTTTTCACTTTTCAAATGTTAAATAATCTGTCTGAAATGGATACGGGATCTTTTAATCTCTGAGACAAACAATTACAGTTCCTTCCTCCCTTTAAAAATGTTGAAAATATAATATACATTAATCTCTAGCCATCTGTCTTTCTTAAGTAATTAGACATTGAAGAAGAAAGGGGGCTGTTCTAACCTATTTCTAATATCAGATAAACACTGAATAGACATAATTTAATCATTTTGCAGTCAACATAATAATACTGTTATATGTATGATTTAATACTTCATTGGGGAGCCCCTGGTGGCACAGTGGGTTAAATCGGGGGAGTGGGGGAGCTCCCACTGTTAGCCCCAGCTTCTGCCAACCTAGCAGTTTGAAAACATGCAAATGTGAGTAGATCAATAGGTATAGCTCTGGTGGGCAGGTAACAGTGCTCCATGCAGTCATGCCGGCCACATGACCTTGGAGGTGTCTATGGACAACACTCTGATAGACGGAAGAAACTTAAGAGAGATTTATTGTATTGCCTAAAATGATTTGAAATAACGGAGGAAATTCTCTTTTATCATCATGCTAGAGAAATTCCTCAACTTCCCACAGGTTGAAAAAGCTCTTCATTCAATACAGTGAAACTTTCAAGCACAACTGCATAAATGGCAGAGTAGGATGCCTTGATCTCACTCTGTCTGAATGAAGCCACCAACACTGCACTGTTCCTGCTTTCCACCTTTACAGCCCCCATAAGGAAGGTTCTGCCCACTCCATGTTGTCAAATGGAGGGATGTCCCATAGCAACAAGAAGAAGGCAGCAATATCCTTCAGACTGCTTTGCATTGGCTTCAAACTGCATTGACAGCAAATCTGTATGATAGTTAGGGAAGACTTCCACCTAGTGACTGAAGACAGTACTGCAAGTCCACATTTAATTAAAATTAATATATGGGAGATGAGAGGGGGGGGGACAATATTTCATAGCAATTTTTAAACAATACTTCAGAATGTCCTTTATTGGGAACAGATTCCACAGATGAACAGATGGAAATTGAACTGTGACTATATGATCAAATACATTGTTCAAGTTTGTTCAGGGTGGCATAGGACTGTTAGAAATAATGAATTATGAGTAACATTTTTTCCTGATTAACTAATCTAAAATTAATCTCACATCTCAATTGTGTTTCAAAGCTATACATACAGTCCTCAATATGATCATAACATGATGGATCTGAGTGTGATTTATTCCAGTTTGTTCAATGAATAAATTAGAAGAAAAGTAAGATTGGGTGTATGGCAAAGTCCCACAGGGGATAATTGCTTGTCAAGTAATCCTGCCATGCTAATAATGTGCATGTGTGCCTTCAAGTCTCCTGTTGACTTATGGCAGCCCCATGAATTTTATGTGGTTTTCTTAAGCAAAGAATAGTAAGAGATGGTTTTCCAAGTTCTTTCCTCTGAAATATAGCCTGCAGTATCTGATATTTGCTGATGGTCTCCATCCAAATTCTAACCAGGGCTGGCAGTGTTTAGCTTCCAACATCAGACACAATCTGGTTCCTTCAGGATGACCCATCCCTCCAGAAAACAACAGTGTGTAAAATATAATAAAAATGAAGCACTGGCCTCCTGAGAAAAAGAAAAATAATCATATTCTTGCCTTAAGACTTACTTAAGGTTGTTAACAGTTTAGATATTTCTTTACCGCAAGTGAATGAAACAACCCATTAAAGAGATTAAATAAACCTAACATGCATTTCAACTTGGAAGGCATCTCCAGTCTTGAATCCAAAGCTTCCACTTCATCTATACATTTCTCTTTAACAGGAAGAGTTTCACCAAACCACAGCTAGCAGCATTTAAGCTTCTAGTATTAGTGCTGACAATTAAATGTAAGAAAATCTTGAAAAAAAGTTTAAAAGGAAAACCACGGGAATTAACTCAAGTGAGACTAAAACACACAGTACTCAACTTATGTTTAATGCAGACCAACATAATATTCCAATTATTTTAATACAGTAGGCCCATCTATTATGTGATTGTTCTGTTCCAAAACCCTCAATGAAATACAGTTTTCACATAAAACCCTTTTTCTGGAGATAGATTTTGCAAATCAGATCTGTCCCTTGGCCAGCATGCTACTGAAAGTACTGTATATTCAAAATATCTCCTCCGTGGCTCACCTGCTACCCCATGGATGGGGCAGTAACCAAAGGAAAGACTCACATGTTGGTGTACAGGGTGCCCACACTGAGCTCCCAAAAGCAGCTTCCTCCTGAGGTGTCAAAGGTGGTGGGAATCCTAGCTGCTCAGAACCACAGACCTCTTGTCCAAGAAAGAAGTCTCTGTCCCTCCTCAGTTGAGAGAAGCGCATGGCTCAATGATGCTAGGTTTCCATCATTTCTCTCCACTGAGGAGGGAGTTCATCTTTCCTCTGCCAAGAGACGTGTGTTATGATTGAGCCTCATGGCTCTGTTACTGACAGACGTGGGCGTAAGACTCCTCGAGAGTCAGATACTCTCGAGGAGCGAGAAAGAAAAAGATTGCGAGACATTTTTGCAGCACCATCTGACGAAGAGTCTTTTGAGGGGTTTACGGAGAGAATGGAGGAGGGGCTGGTTAGCTCGGAGGAGGATGAGATGGATTGGACTCGGGTAAGGGAGGAATTGGGTGCCACTGGTCATGATGGGATAGAAGATGAATGGGGACCTTCAGGATTAGACCCATGGCTTAGCTGGAGGGATGGGACGGGATCCACAGCTGGAGATGCTGTGGGGCGTAGTCAGAGGTGTTCCAGCTCTGATGAGGAAAGTGATGAGGAAACGCCCGGGTTAAGGAGGACAGCTGACAGTGATGAGGATTTGTAACTGGCATAAAATGGGGCTTGGGAGCAATTGCAAATTGCGTTGGGCAAGGTAATCTGGACGAACGTTTGGGATCTGTGTGGGACGCTTTCCTGAAGACTGGTGTGTTTTCCTGTGCTGAGACGTAAGTTGTTTTGGAATTCAGGGTCAGACGGCGGGAGGAATTGTGTGGGCATTTGTTTGTGCAAACCTGTGCTTACTCTTATTAGCTTGACCTTCCGTCGTCTTCTTGACGGACGCCATCTCCTGTTTTGAAAACTCGGACTGAACTGACCACGGCTTGTCTTCCCCCCCTTCTTGGACTTGGAATCTACAAACGTCTGCTTCTGGCTTTGAACTACGGAAAGGAACTGGGTCTACTCTACTGCTACAATCCTTGGCTGATCTGTTCGTGTTGGAAATCCTGTCTGCTGTGTGTGTGGGAGCGACGCAAGTTACTCTAAGCACAGTGTTGGCAGCAGAGAGGAATCTGCTGCCAATTAGTTGCATTCTTTTGTATCTTTTGTTCCTCGGCTTTTGTTTTGTTTATCCCCAGGCTGAAGCAAGCAGTTTGTTTTTACCCGGATTAAACTCCGGTTTAATCCGGTTTATCTTTTGAACGTTTTTCCTTGCCCCTTTTTGCTCCTAAAGGCTAATACTGCCTGGCCCTTGTAATTTACGGGCATTTTTGAGTTCTGTAATCCAATAAACTCTGTTATCTTGAACCTTGTGGCGTTCTGTCCTTGACAACGTGCAGCTGGGGCTTCTGTCGCTTCTCACTACCAAGAAAGCTGTTAATTTCTTCCTTCTTCTAAAAGAAGATAAACAAAAAACAAGTTTGCTTCAACTTCCACATGCCATTCATTCTGATATTTAATGATGGCTATCATGTCACCCCACAGTCTTTTCCAAGCTAAACTGTGTGGAGGGGGTCTAAAATGTTTGGAAGAAAAGCAGGTTTACTATGCACAGAACCAGAAATTCTGCATTTTTGTTTGTTGTTCAAAAGCCCCAGACCTTAAACATTATAGTCCTGTGGCTAGATGACTCCCAATACCCCACTTGACTTTAGAAGCAGGAAACCCCTCTGTTGGGAAGCCTTATCTGGTTTTCCTGCTTCCCACCAACACACAATGAGCACAAGTCACCATAACTTCATCCACCCTGACAGTTATCATTGCCTCTATTGTCCCCAAACTAGCACCCATTTCCACACCCGAGAAGCCCCCTCTAGACTCAGACACAGCAGATATTCTCCAATAAAAACTTTATTCAAGTCACCGCCATGCACATTTTGCCAATCACAAGCTGTAAAACATGACAACAAACCAAGAAGGCAGGGGATTGTAATTGGCACCAATCAGAACAATGTATATGGCTCTCAAATGTCTATAAAATACTGATGTCTGTAAACAGAGGGTATGTCAGATCTGAGATTCTCCCTGGCATCCTTCCTTTGTCAACAAAACAATAAAACTCTGATACTGCCTTCATCTCTGCTTGTTTTAATTGGGAAACATTGGAGATAGCATGCTGGGAATGAACCCTGGGATTCCTAGAATAACAGAATCCTAGAGTTGGAAGAGACCACATGGGTCATCTAGTCCAACCCCCGCTGTGCAGGGAAAGCACAGGCAAAGTATCCCTGACAGATGGCCATCCAGCCTCTGTTTAAAGGTTCCAAGAAAGGAACTTCCACCATACTCCAAAGCAGAGAGTTCCACTGTTGAACAGCTTATAAGGTCAGGAAGTTCTTCCTAATGTTCAGGTGGAATCTCCTTTCCTGTTATTTGAACCCACTGCTCCGAGTCCTATTTTCAAGGGCAGTAGAAAAAAAACCCTGCTCCCTCTTCCTCATGACACCCTCTCACATATTTGTACCTGGGTATCATGTCTCCTCTCAACCTTCTCTTCTGCAGGCTAAACATACCCAATTCTTTAAGATGCTCCTCATAGGGCATGGTCTCCAGACCTTTGATCATTTTACTTGCCCTCCTCTGGACACCTTCCAGCTCGTCAATATCTCTTTTGAATTGTGGTGCCCAGAACTGGATAGGGTATTCTAGTTGAGGTCTAACCAAAGCAGAATACAAAGGCATGATTTCCTTCGATCTTATACACTATACTGCTTGGAAGTGCGGTGGAGGCTCCTTCCTTGGAGGCTTATTAAACAGAGACTGGATGGCCATCTGTCAGGGATGCTTTGATTGTGCTTTCCTGCACGGCAGGGGGCTGAACTAGATGGCTGGGATGGTCTCTTCCAACGCTATGATTATATGATTCTTTGATTCTATAATCTTCCTGGTTTTTAATATTCTGGATTTGTTTCAAACTATTCCAGGGGAAATGCCTGTTTCCTCTGATATCATTTCTCTTTACACTCCATACAGTTATTGTACCAGGCTTTTCTTGTGCTGTTTTTACCATTTGAACCATCATGTTTGAAGACTTCTGCCTCATTAACTTTGTTTCAAAGCCTTGATGAAACTGTGGGTGAGATGCAGACTTAGATCCATTGAAATCATGACAAGCTGACTTTAATGAGCCTGCAATCTTAATTTTGTACTTTAAATGTCTCTTAAAGATTTCAGAACAAATAAGTACTTCTAAAATTCATGATTGTTTCTAATGAATCTGTACCGAAAATGTGACACACGGTTCATATATTTGGGATTCTAAAGTTGTGGAGGCAATGCAAAACTTAGAAATTCAGGTTTTTTTTCTTTTCAGCTCCTTAAAGAAATAGATACTTCCTATTAACCTGAACACTGACTTACATAAATGTTTTAATATATGCAACATATGCTCATATATTTTATTGCATATATGCAATACATGTTTAACATGTAAGTCAAAATTCAGACTTTAAAGCAGTATGATGTCATCTACCCTATTTATCTGATGTAGTTTTGAGAAGCACCCATTTAAAATCTCTGCCTACATATTATAAGGGATGCAACAATCCATTCATCATATTTTTAAAATAACCGATGATAATAGTAAATGCAGTTTTGCATCATTATAGTCTGGTAATCTCCTCTGATTATTCTCTTGCCACTCCATAAGCGAAAGAAAAAAACCAGTCTTTCACATGCTATGATAATAAAGAAAGCAATTAAGGCCAAATACCCCAATCATACGTCCCAAAACAAGGATACAATTTACCAATTTTTGCTGTTATTGTGTACAATAATTATATCACAGGTTTTAACAATAGCAACAAAATATTTGTAGTCATATACAAACTGTCTCTTATTGTCTTCCCTCTTCTCACTGTCTGCACCTTTTAAAAACAAGTATTATAAGGAATGACATACTAACGAAAGCAATGATCGCAGACTTTTAAGAGCCGGTATTAAAAACAAATTGGCGTCAGTCTACTGTAATTGCTTAATACAGTCACACTTTCTGCTAAGCTACAACAACATTTTTGAAGTTTAAACTGAGGATTCAACAAACAAAAGACTAAGTTCTTTTGTGAGTTATCACACTGTAAACCTATACGATTTTTCCCACTGTAAAAGATAATATAGTCCATTGTTCAAAGAAGCAAGAACCTTCAATTACGACTTAAGGCTTTTAACACCTCTTCCTGGAGCTTAAATGGCAAAATATTCCAAATATTTAAACATAAATACTCCCTCTGGCTCAAACCATACTCAGCATTATGAAACATGTGTGCACAACAACTTCCCAACATTTAACAGCTTCATACTCACACAGAACATGTTTGCCACGCTCTAAGAAGCCAAGAATCCTCTCAGCCATGTGTTTGCAAAACATCTTACGGCATTAGGGCATTAGAGATTAAGAAACAAACCCAACACAGGGACAGCTGGGATAAACAGCACTCTGCCTGCTCACAATAATAGGGCAGAGCAATTTACATGTCAATAGAGTTGCCATCCAGAGGGGAAAGGCTTTGGTCTTTGAATGAGATTGCGAGCGGACAGCTCTGTTCCCATTATGTCACAGACCACATGCAATTGTTCCTGAGGACTATATACATCTGATTATGATATGTAAGTATAACATATTTAAAATAACTACCACAAGAAATGCTCTCGAAAGATCACCTTATTAATATTTCCTAGAGTAAGATTTAATTTTTCTGTGCAGACAGTAAGGACTCATACAGTAGAGTCTCACTTATCCAACATAAGTTGGATAAGCAAAAATGTTGGATAATAAGGAGGGATTAAGAAAAAGCCTATTAAACGTCAAATTACGTTATGATTTTACAAATTACGCACCAAAATATCATGAAAAAGCAGAAAAAGCAGTTCAATACAAGATAACATTATGTAATAATTTATTTATTTACAAATTTAGCACCAAAACTTCTCAATGTATTGAAAATCTGACTACAAAAATATTGACTACAAAATGGCAAACTGTGTGATAATACTGAACATTGGATAAGCAAAGGCTGGATAAGCGAGACTCTACTGTATTCACATAAAATCACTATGGAAAATTTTAAGTTGCCCTGTTTCATTTTTTGTAACTGAGCAAGCAGAAAGTTAGGAAAGTTAGGAAATGGCATCCTCAGTTGTCCTCTTTGAAAAGACTATCCTGGATACTTTTGTAAAATGTGGAAAGGCATATAATATTTGTGTTTTCTTTGCCAAATTTCTTTATTTGGTATGTTAATTAATCAATCGGGTTCATTCCTTGATGAAATGAATGTGTTTCCTGACTTATGGAGGAACCTATTCAGTTTTATCCCATGCATGTGTTTTGTTCTTTTAGGCCCATTTAGGACAAAGGTGTACACTAACTTTGGGAACTGGGAAATTTGGTGGATGCCTTGATCAGACAATGGGAATCATACAATAAAACCAGGGAGTATCTACACTGTAGAATTAATGCAGTCTGACACCACTTTAACTGCCATGGCGCAATGTTATGAAATCAGGGGAGCTGTAGCTTTACAAACTCTTTAATCTTTTCTGCCAAATAGTTCTGGACCCTCACCAAACAACTCCAGGATTCCACAGCATTGGGCAATGGCAGCTAAAGTGGTGTCAAAATAAATTAATTCTACAGTGTAGATCAGTGGTTCTCAACCTGTGGGTCCCCAGGTGTTTTAGCCTACAACTCTCAGAAAGTTTACCAGCTGTTAGGATTTCTGGGAGTTGAAGGCCAAAACATCTGGGGACCCACAGGTTGAGAACCACTGGTGTAGATGGACCCTACGTCATGCCCTGCCTGTAGAGCTGACAGGACAGTAGCATCCCATTTCCTAAGAAATCAAAGCTAAAATCTGAGATCAATGGGTTGGCTCTGGTGATACCACAGAGTCAGGGTAAGTAAGGGGAGGTGATTGTACAACACATGCCTTAAGATAATTTGGCAAAATGGACCAACCAGAGTAAAACCCAGCTCAGCAGGTAATAGGACAACCTGAAGCCAGAAGAAAATCTAAAAGCACTATTTTGGTAGCCAGGAAAATAAAAAATATGGTTTCTGCTACTATTCTTCGTAGAGCTCGCATCCCATGCAGCCTTACCTACAGAATAGTGGAGCCCCCAATGGTGCAATGGGTTAAACCCTTGTGCCAGAAGGACTGTTAACCAAAAGGTCACTGGTTCGAATCCAGAGAACGGGGTCTGTCAGCTCCAGCTTCACATGCAGGGACATGAGAGAAGCGTCTCAAAGTATGGTAAAACATCCAGGCATCCCCTGGGTAACGTCCTTGCAGACAGCCAATTCTCTCACACCAGAAGTGCTTGCAGTTTCTCAAGTCGCTCCTGACACGAAAATAAATCTACAGAACACATCACATATGGGGAGCTTTTTTTACACCTAAATCGCTGCTAGGACTTAGGGAAGACTCATCAAAAATTCACAAGGGTTTATTTCAAAGTCCTGTGCCACTGCAGTCAAGATTGTGCAACACAAAGGTTGAGCTTCACCCACAATCCTGATTTAATTGTCATGATGACCACATGTATAAGGTATATATGAGACATACATTTCTTGTTTAGACTTGGGTCTTATTACCAAGATATCTCATTAAATTCAACTAAATAAAAATACTGAACACTTCTGGGATACACAACCTCTATCATTTTATCACAGTAACTGAATACCTACAACGAATTTCCAAAAATCACAGCAATACTATAAAGTCCAAACAGGAATGAAAACTGTCTTCTGTGCTTTTCCCTACAAATGGACTGGCAATCCTGGTGACAGCAGACACTACATGCAAATGTTGACGTGAGGAAAAGCACTGTCAGGAATTCAAGGAGGCTGAGGTACAACTGCTGGTTTCCATCAATATGCTTATCACTTCTCCTCCTCCCCAAGGGAGAAGCAGAGCACAAATCAAATCGCTGAACTGTTGGGATCAAGTAAGGCCAGCACCTTTAAACAACCCAGTGAGTTCAAATAAAAGAATGCACACTCACTCCCACTAAGTGAGGTTGCACACATGCTGGCAAATCATGTTTGCTGTTTTAACTTATTGTTCTTTTCTCCCCGTTTTGCTGTTTGCTTTTGCTTTCCTATTTAAGAAAGAATGTCACTAAGAAAGATTTGTAAGCAAATCTTCATATGAGTCATAAATTCAGTGTATATAATGAAACAGGGATGAAGATGAAGCAGGGAAAGCCCTGTTTTCTCTGTCATGGATGAACTTGGATGAGCAAACACAATGAGCAAAGATTTCTTTAATAGTATGTAAATAAACTAACTTAATTGTCTAATGAAACGAACGCACTGACAGTTGTTTCGTGTGAGAAACTTCTACCCCTGCTAAATACAACAGCGATGTATGAAACAAGCAGCGATGCCTTCATGTTTCATTTAAAATTTAAATGTAAGAGTAAAATTCATGAACAACATCACTTTCCACAAACATATACTCACATATTTTCTATTCTGATGTGATGCGGCAGCTAAAAAAGCCAACGGGATTCTGGCCTGCATCAATCGGGGAATAGCGTCTAGATCCAGGGAAGTCATGCTCCCCCTCTATTCTGCCTTGGTCAGACCACACCTGGAATGCTGTGTCCAATTTTGGGCACCGCAGTTGAAGGGAGATGTTGACAAGCTGGAAAGCGTCCAGAGGAGGGCGACTAAAATGATTAAGGGTCTGGAGAACAAGCCCTATGAGGAGCGGCTTAAAGAGCTGGGCATGTTTAGCCTGCAGAAAAGAAGGCTGAGAGGAGACATGATAGCCATGTACAAATATGTGAGGGGAAGTCATAGGGAGGAGGGAGCAGGCTTGTTTTCTGCTGCCCTGCAGACTAGGACACGGAACAATGGCTTCAAACTACAGGAAAGGAGATTCCACCTGAACATCAGGAAGAACTTCCTCACTGTGAGAGCTCTCTCCCCCGGGCCGTGGTAGAGGCTCCTTCTTTGGAGGCTTTTAAACAGAGGCTGGATGGCCATCTGTCAGGGGTGCTTTGAATGCGATTTCCTGCTTCTTAGCAGGGGGTTGGACTGGATGGCCCAGGAGGTCTCTTCCAACTCTACTATTCTATGATTCTATGATTCTATGGTTCTTTCTTGTAATATTTTAATGAGACGTTTATACACTAATGGCCAGAAACAAAAACAAAGGAGCCCCCCCAGTAGCGCAATGGGTTAAACCATTGTAACAGCAGGACTGCTGACTTGAAGGTTGGGTTGCTGACCTGAAGGTTGTCGGTTCGAATCCGGGGACAGCACAGTTAAGCTCCCTCTGTCAACTCCAGCTCCCCATGCAGTGACATCAGAGAAGCCTCCCATAAGGATGGTAAAACATCAAACATCTAGGCGTCCCCTGGGCAACGTCCTTGCAGATGGCCAATTCTCTCATACTAGAAGCGACTTGCAGTTTCTCAAGTCTCTCCTGACACACAAAAAAAACAAACCAAGAAAACAGAATGGAAGACATGTGAATGCATGAACCTACAGTATAATATAGTACGGTTCAGGGGTCCCCAAACTAAGACCTACAAGCCAGATGAGCCCTTCAAGGTCATTTACTCAGCCCCCGTTCTAAACTTTAGACTTAGGGCTGCCCTAAGTTTGAACTGACTTGAAGACAGACAACAACAACAATCCTAATTAAGTTGACTATGTTGGATAAAATCGTTCTTCATTTTAAGTACTGTATTGTTCTTTCATGTTTATTTTGCACTACAAATAAGATATGTGCAGTGTGCATAGGAATTCGTTTGTGTTTTTTTCCCAACTATAGTCTGGCCCCCAACAATCTGAGGGATTGTGAACTGGCCTTCTGTGTAAAAGGTTTGAGGGCCCCTGGTATACTGTGGATCTTCCACACAAATTTTGGAAGAAGATAGTCCTCAAGAGCCAATGTGGAGTAGTGGCTGAAGTGTTGGGTAGGTCCTCGGGAAACAATGTTCAACTCCTGACTCATTCAAGGAAATGCACCTTGGGCAAGTCACATTCTCTCAACCTCAGAAGGCAAATCCTCTGAACCAGTGATTTTCAACCTGTGGGTCCCCAGATGTTTTGGTCTACAACTTCCAGAAATCCCAGCCAGTTTACCAGCTGTTAGAATTTCTGGGAGTTGAAGGCCAAAACATCTGGGGACCCACAGGTTGAGAACCAGTGCTCTGAACAGACCTTGCAAAAAAAAAAACAACCCCTGTGATAGGTTCACCTTAGAGTCTCTGTTAGAAGTAATTTGAAGGAAAAACAACAGCAGTATCGCCTCTGTAGGAATTTCTACCTCTGGATTGATCCCACATCTATACTGAGAATGACTCGACAAACAATAAAAAATAGAATATAAAAGAGATGAGTCAAATCATAGTCTTTTTCTGTGTGTACAAAGCAAGTGCTTCAAAAAAGCTCTTTGAATTTACATCCAGTTTGAGATTGCACAGGATTGCTATAAAAACATACAGGTTTCAACAGAGCTGGGAAACTGCTCACAGAAAGTTCTATGCAACCTAAAAAAGAATTATTTCATTACATGTCATTTACCAAAACATTATTTCATTCTCTAGCCTAAATATTTGTGCAATAGAACCTTTCTAATGTTACTCCAACAAGTAATTCATGATATGCAGGCAATACAATAATGTTGCAAATTAAAAGAGAAACAGCTCTCTTGATACAAATACCCCTTACACATCTAACTATAACATGCTGAATATTGGTTAAGAGGCCATACTTTATCCAAACGTTCATCTGTATATTACTGGAAGCAATTCCACAGGACATTAAGCTTTAACACTGGAAAAGGAACTGTTACAAGAAAACACCTTGGAATAATAATATATTTTCAGCAAAACAGTTTTGCTGAGCAGAAAGCGTTCAACAAAAATTACTCATGACAAATGTTCCCTAAGATCAAAGGCATTTTTATTACTACTAGTTTCATTATAATGCTGCCTGAGGAATTTTTTGACCATTCAGATAGAACATATCAACTGTATTTTATCCTGATAAGGATACACTCCTATGAGCTCTGGTTTATCAGAAATGATCCAGCAAGATGAGGAGGGTCGAAGTACTTAGGTCACGGTTTGCTCTCAGGGTTTTAAGAAAACTTAGCTAGAGAGAAAGTGTGCAGCCTCTTCAGAATTCAGAATACAACATAAAAGTTTCACAAAATCAACCTTAGGTTGGAGGGAGGATGACCAACTTTGCTACTCTCCATTACATTTAAATACAGATATCTTGATGTCAGAATTTGCAGTTCTCCTACGCTCCAAGGGATGCCTGGTGAGCTAGATAGCATGGATAACAAATCAAGAATCACTTCTACAGCACAGGTGTTTAAAGGGTACAAATGTAAAAGTATGTTCACAAGCAGGTATCTTTTTACACAAAAGTTCCCATTCACTGACACTGCCCCGTTTTGAAATTTCCCTCCCTCTTCCCTGATTGGCCAGCTACAGGAGCCAGCCGGCATTTTTCCTGGCCTCTAATTGGCTGAGCAGCGGGTTCAAATTGGTGTGTGCTTTGCCCTGATCGCCAGTAACACAGCTGGGAATCTCCTCCCAGCTGAGCAGGGAAGCCTCCAATCAGCCAGTAGAGGCGGTCTGAGGGAGGGAGGGAGGGAGGGAGGGAGCTCATGCACAACAGAACTGTGACAACTCCCCTCACTAAACAATCACTATCACCCCATCCTGCACATAAAGCAAGGTACAAAGTGTGCCCAGCCACATACGTAGGGCAAGATACCACTTGGGACAGACTCATGGTTGTCATGGAAGCCATGAAGTCCTGAGCCACTCCTGACAGGGCCGCCTCAGCACTGATGTTGAAATCTCCCAGCACTATTAGCCGCTGAGACTCCAACACCAACTATGAGACCACCCTGGCTAGCTCAGGAAGGGAGACTGTTGAGTAGTGGGATGAGGGATATATTTGCATCAATTACCATAGTCTTGTTTGTTTTCTGGGCTATCTTTTTCACATAACAGCATCATGATTCCATTTTGACTGCCATGATATCAACGTATGGGATTCTGTGATTTGCAGTTTAGGTAGGGCTATTTAAAATTCTTAGCCACAATACTCTTCTAGTACTTTATCACACAATAATCCCATGATTCCATAGGATGCAGCCATGGTAGTTCAAATGGAATCAGTGTTATAACTATAGGATGGAATCCTTATAATTGTGGGCAGTTATGAATGTATGGAGCCCCCTGTGGCGCAGAGGGTTAAACCGCTAAGCTGTTGAACTTGCTGACTGAAAGGTCAGAGGTTCGAATCTGGAGAGTGGGATGAGCTCCTGCTGTTAGCCCCAACTTCTGCCAACTTAGCAGTTCAAAAATATGCAAAGATTAGTAGATCAATAGATACCGCTCTGGCGGGAAGGTAACGGTGCTCCATGCAGTCATGCCAGTCACATGACCTTGGAGGTGCCTATGAACAACATGGGCTCTTCAGTTTAGAAATGAAGATGAGCACCAACCCCCAGTTGGACACGACTAGACTCAATGTCAGGGGAAAACCTTTTCCTTTACAAATGTATAACTTGGAGTTATGCACCCATGACAGTTAAGTATTCACATAATTGAATACATAGGAGCTATGTAGGGACTGTGAACATTCCCCATTCACTGGCAAGCAGCTGCTGTGATCAATGGAGGTCTGTTCCCCTGTTGCTCAAAAATCAACTGGCTGACGGTTCCTTCATACAGTGATCTATGGCACGAAGGTGAATTATAATGGGGTCCGGGCTTCTGCCTCTTGCACTACAGATCACTCATGGGGGGAGTCATAAGCCAGCTGCCTCCCGACCCAAACTGGCCGCAGCGGCTGCATCCCAGTAAATGGTGGTTTAGGCTGGGATTCACTGTGTAATGTCAAAGGTATGATGCTTACACATCTGTTAATCTCATACAGGATTCAAGCCTTTTTAAAGCAGGAGAAACAGAGAACATTGCAACCATTTCCCAATGTCAGACTGCTACATGTACTTCTATCAACTGAGGAAAGGAGACCAAAAAAGAGTAAGTCTCATGAAAGGGAACAGAGCAGCCTGAGCCAAGAATCCCATTGTTCAATATGAGGAGAGATAAATACTAGATAAAGCAGAAACAGTATTGGTATTGAAGTCAGAATAGTAAGAGCTGCCCCAGAGCACAGAGAGGGATGTGGAATGAAAAGAACGAAGGACAAACATGCACTCGGTTTGGGGGGTGGGTGGAGACACCCACCTCACTGGGACACAGTGATTTGCAATAGGCCCCTTACACCTTGTCAAACAGCTTTGACATAGGAAACTAAGATTCGTTGAATTTAAAGAGAACACAAATTGACAGAGTGAGAGGTGCAGGAAAGGGATATCCAAATTGTGCCGAAGGGGAGCCACCGAATCAGAAAGGTTCCAGAGATTATGAATAGCCTCAAGCTCCAAACTCCAGTTGCATGATGTGACGTGTGATGAGATCACTGTGCCAACTACTTGCTGTAGAGTTGCCTGGGAACATTCTGACATTGTCTCCTCTATGAATGCACTTCTTTAAGTACAACCAATAAAACATCCTTGTCTTTCATATCGAGAACATTCTCTCCTCATCAACTGATTAGCATTTAACTGAAGTTAACATGTATTTTACAATCGTTTGGGAAACATTCCCCTTGTTTCCCAATGTGCTATAAACAGGAGTCTGTTGAGTTTTTTTCAAAAGCTAATCACTTTCAGGTACTTTTACAATAAGCAGCTTTCATCACCCATCTGTTTTGTCTTTCAATTAAATTTAGTGTGTGTGTCTGCCTTCTATTCTCCTGTTTATGGTGAGCACATTAATTTCATAAGGTTTCCTTAGGGAAGGAATGCTCAGGTTGTTTTGCCAGTTCCTCCCTCCAAAATATAACTTACAGTATTAGTTGGTGGACTACCATCCAAGCACTAACCAGGGCTGTCCCTGCCTAGCTTCCAAGATCAGATGGGATCTTGTGCCTTTACAGTAGTGATACTCAGATGGCGTTGTGCTGCAAGTAATCATTTGAGATTACCAAAAGGTGTGATCTCTGTTGTCTGCACTTGTGTTCTTTCATAAATGTTTGAGTACATTTCGGTCACTGCTAATGCAATGGCCTGAGTAGGGTATGATCTAAACATGTCCTAGGTAAAATATATAGGCAGACATCCTATCACAGTTAACGTATAGTGGTTTGAGTGTTTAACTAAGGCTGGATCTACACTGCCTTATAATCCAGTATCTGTTGGGTTATCTAAGCAATCATGCATGCATTTTCAATGTGGGATGGCTTATGTAGTTAGTTTTGTTTGTTGCTTAGTAACCTAAGCCAAGCTGCATTCCAAAGTTGATGGCACCATTTTAAGGGTTGCACATGTGAAGTGAAAAAGGGGAGTATCCTTTCTGGGGACACACAGGAAGTGATGGACACCTTTAGAATTTGGGGCATAAAAAGGGGAGACTCTCTTCCTGCTCTCTCTCTCTCTCTGCTCTTCCTGTTTTCTTCATCCAGCCATGCCATGCTGATGTTACTACTTTAAGAGATATGTAGTATCCTGAACTGTATTATTTTGGAACTAAGATGTTTTTACCTGTATGACCATCATCATACAAGATTGTGAGTAAACATATTTTTACTATTTTACTTTTGATGTCTCTGATGCTTATTTTATGCACATGACTCTTTAAAGGGAAAGGGAGGCTGGCTATTTTGCTTTTTCTCACCTCTGCTCACATAAACCCCTAGTCTTCTGCGTTTTTGCTACTCTGCACCAATATCTAACCATATTGGTATCATAATCCTAACAGATTATGAATATATTACTAATAGTATCTGATTCCAGATTATCTGATTTGAACTGGATTATATGAGTCTACACTGCTATATAATCAAGTTCAAAGCAGATAATCCGGATTTTATATGGCAGTATACACCTAAGATTCCTGCAGGGTTCAAATACCTCCTCATGCATGGATACCTATTGGGTAACCTTGCTCAAGGCACACTCTCCAAGCCTCAGAGAAAGGCAAAGGAAAATCCCCTCGGAACATATCTTGGCAGGAAAACACCATGATAGAGTTGCCATAAATTAGGGTCTAATTGAAGGAATGTAAACACCCTGTTAGAAATTTGTGCAAGAATAAGTTGAATTTAGACTGCATTTGTATTATTGGGGAGGGTGCCATTATAATGATGGGATGTCTCTACCACCCTCCCAAAATGGCCAACCCTCACAAACCGTACTATAGTTGCTGCACCTTCCATGCCAATTCACTCGGTGATGAACAAGAAGTGTTCACCTATGTTCCTATAACTCAGGGACAGGCAAAATACAGCCCGTGCGCTACGTACAACTCCCAAGATTATTTTTATGGCCCCGGGGATTTGTAATGTCGAAAACTATCTCTGTGGGTGTGGAGAGGATTTCCACACCCCTATATATAGAGCCCACTTGGAACCTACCAGGGATCAAGATGATACATTACCAAAAAGAATGTGTCTCAAAATGTCCTTGCAGTAGCCAAGAAGGTACAAAAACATGCCTCATGTTCCCTAGATGGTGTTTGGTGACAAGAAAATCTTGACCAGGTGCAGTGCGTGGTACAACCCTCCAAGATCGTCTGGAGGTGTAATGCAGTTCTCTAATCCTTCACAGTTGCTCATTCCTCCTTAGCAAGATGCACAATACAAATGGTCTTCTCCAAGACACCTAAAAGACCCCAGAAGATGCCTCATCACTCTGTGTCCTGCTACTGCCACACTTCCTTACTCTCCATTGGCCAATAACTGGCAATCGGAGAAGCTGCAGCAGTTAAGTTTGTGTTTTTGGGAATGAGGAGGGAGAAGTTTCCTAGTTTTGCCTTTGTGGAAGTTGACAACCCATCTTTCAGTGTAGAAACTTGACCACAGTTAAGTATCTGTTGTCTCACCCATTCAGTTATCTAGGGACTGCTTCCAGATGGATGATTCCTAGAATTATCAGTCAAAGGGTGTGGTGTAGACAGTACATCTTCCCCTCCCTTTGTGTGATATGAAAATGAAGGGAGAAGCACAGCTTGGAAAACATGGGAAGGGTAGAAAACTTGCATAATCTACAGCTGAAGGCTACCTGGCACACTTTTCAATTTACAAACATCTTAAACTTCAAAACAAATTACTGTGGAGGAGGTTGGTGTAAGTGGCTAGCAAACATCGGGAACAATCACTGTTGTTTTTATTTTACTTCTTCCTTTCTTACAAAAGCTTTCCTATATGCAAATAGATTATAAAGGAGACAAACCAACCCTTGGCCAGATCACACAATTATTACTAATAACTTCTGCAAACACTTTTCATCATGTAAAGGGCTTCAGGAAAATGCCACTGAGATGTTTTGATCACTACCTGTGAGATAATTAGAGATGAATGCCAAACCCCTCTGCTTTCACTCTGTAAATTTGTCATAACCTTTCCAACCTGTTATTTTCTTCTTCTCTCTGAAATTCTTTCCTTCCTGGGAAGCTGTTCAACTGTGGCAAACACCCCAGTGTTGGGACATTCACTTGCTCATGGGTTTTTAAACACCAGAAATCGCCAAGGTTTAAATCTTCCCTTCCCTAGCAGATATGTCTCACGATGACAATATATGCTAACATTTTCAAAATTTCCTTAAAGACACTTCCTCAGTTATCATACAGGCTTTCCAATATTGTATAGATGAAAACTGGTATTCCAAAAGTCAAAAAACAAAACAAAGACAAAACCCCAAATCCAAAATATTTCTGATCCGAAACATTTTGGATAAGGAATACTCAATCCGTACCATGTTAATAACCTTTTAAAAATAACTTTTATACTGCATTATGCTAATGCAAATCACTGTCAGAAAAATCAGGGGCAATAGCTTCAGCAGTTCACATCTTCCAACTTCTCCCGTTTTGTTCCCCATCAAAAACAACTAGTGCTTTGGAGCCTATTCACAAAGGTCATAAGGGGTCACAAGAAGGCCATTAACATCCAGTTCCCCGTCTGTCAAAAGGCAGCAGCAAAGGGCTCAGGAATGAAGATTTAGTATCTGAGAGAAAAGATCTGGTTTTACAAGATCTTTCACAGATAATGTCCTTTATTCCAAAGCACTGTCGTTCTCCCTCTCTCCTCTCTCCCTACAAACAGACACATGCAAATGTGTTATCCAACTTCTGGAAGAAAATGTAAGTCTCCTGATGGGAAAAAACAGCAAGAGCAGAGGGAAGGTCTTACGATATTCACCTCCTTTTGTAACAAGATGAGAATTCCCTCCGAGTCATTTGTTCATAGAGTGAACACACAAATCACAGAGATGACAGCAGCAGTAATTCAAGAAGCAGACAGACAAAGACATGTTAAGCCATATCAGAATGTCACTCCTATACATCCCTTAAGTTTAAAGCAACCCTGGCATTTATGTATTTATTATTTATTTTATTTTATTTATATCTCAGCTTTCTCTGAACATGAGTCTCAAGGTGCTTTACAAGGCTAAAACGAGACAATGATATAAAGACTCTTGATATAAAGTTTGAACAAAATTTAACAAGCTATCTGATTAAAACAGAATGAACATTTCTATTATAAGTCAACTATAGCAATTATGTGGTAAGAAATTATAGCTGGAAACATTCATTACCTTACTGAAAAAAAATACACCCAAAATGTTTAATTGTGACATCAAGAAAGCAAACAACTTCTATTTTGGTGTAAATTTTAAGGGAGGTGCAGCCTCAGTTCATCAGATACATCCAAGTAGAAGATAATAATAATAAAAGTAGGAGCTCCTGGTGGCACAATGGGTTAAACCCTTGTGCCGGCAGAACTGCTGACCGAAAGGTTGATGGTTCGAATCCGGGGAGCGGGGTGAGCTGTCAGCTCCAGCTTCTCATGCGGGGACTTGAGAGAAGCCTCCCACAGGATGGTAAAACATCTGGGTGTCCTCTGGACAACACCCTCCTCCTCATTATATGCTTGGGAGTATTAAAAAGTTTCTTAACAAAGAGTAAGGAGGGATCTATCTGACCTCCTTGGGGGGAGCATTCCACAGGCAGGAGGCAACCACCTAGAAGGCTCCCTCTCTCATTTGCACCATGTGCTTGAAACAGAGGTGGGATCGAGAGCAGGGCCTCCTCAGCCAATCGGAGGGCCCAGGCAGGCTTGTACAAGGAGATGCAGTTTCTTAGATAGTCTGGGCCCGAACCATTTAGAGTTTTAAAGGTAATGGCCGGCACTTTGTATTTAGCCCAGAAATGAATTGGCAGCCAGTGCAGCTTCCACAACATAGGAATAGTTCTCTCCCTGTGCGGAGCCCCGGTTAAAAGTCTGGCTGCAGATCTCTGTACCAGTTGAAGCTTCCAAACTATCTTCAAAGGCAGCCCCATGTAGAGTGCATTGCAGTAATCCAAACTGCAAAACAGGATGTGACTAAGGTGTGGACTACCATGGCCAGATCTGGCGTCTTGAGGTACAAGCAGCTGGCGCACAAGATCTAGGTAATTATAAATCCACCTGAATGGAAGGGAGATGTGGGGAACCACACTGCAAAAAGTTACAGACATCACTTGTATAAAGTCCACTCTGATGTGCCTAGAATAGTTTTAAGAGGAAAGTTAACATTCATAAATTAACTCATGAAAACTATAGTTAACGTTGAGTTATGCCTAATCAGCAAAGGAGATGATTTCGTCTGAAAGGCTGAGAGAAAGTTATCATTTCTGCTTTCATATTTGTTACATACATTAATTTGTGAGCTTTGACTCTTCTATGAAACTTCAGTCCTAGACAAAATATTAATGTTCATTCATAGCAGAAATTTGCACAGTCAGGAAGGTCAGTTTAAAAAGGACTATGGTTCTACAGTTATTTCCGGAAAGAGTTCCATGAGATGAGTGACTAGCCATGCTGACAGAAGAGGTTTTTGAAGAATTATGTCAGCTGCAAGCCCTGCACAGCGTTGCTAGCACTATTAGTTCCTGTTATGCCCTTCACACAAAACCAGTGAAGCTTGAATTGTCTACAGTAGCTGAACTCCCGTCAAACACCAAGCAGTGTTCTTAAAATCCTTTGGACGCCTGGTATGATAGCAGGTCGCAGGCTGTGACCCGTGAATGTAAATAATATTGTTGCCTAGCTTATAATGCTTCTTTGTCACTGATGGTTTTGGCAGCAGGCGAGCTAGTAGAAAAACAGCTCAGGTATGCAGGACTCCGTCGGAGAGTTCTTGAATGAAAAGCGAGTTTGTAGAGTTGCCAAGAAAATATGATGCTCAAAAGCACATATTCTCAAAAGCTATTAAAATCCAATTTTTAATAGGAAGCCTACTGAATAACATGTGGCTTCCTCTTAAGCAGATCTATGTAAAGTCTGAGAAAACCACACTGTCTCAGACTTGTCTCCTGATTCACTTGCATTTCCCTTTTGGGAATTTGAGTTAGGTGCAGGAAGAATGCCCTGATATATCTGATTGGAAGTATCAAGAGTATTTACTGTGCACAGGGAAGACAGAAATTATACCAGGGAGGCAATGCAGTAAGATGACATAAAAGGAAGCGAATGGCTTATATGATAGCATGGATTGTTATTTTAAAAGCTGTTGTTTTCATTAAAGAATTTAAAGTAAAATATGGTTATGTGTGTGATGCATAATAATAATAATAATAATAATAATAATAATAATAATAATAATAATAATACTTTATTTGTATTCTGCCCTATCTCCCCAAGGGGACTCAGGATGGATTCCAACTGTATACTGTATACATATTGCATACTGTAGCAGGTCCTCCATATCCACAGATTCTGCATCCATGGACTGAAAAAACAATGACTCGAATTAAAAACAAAACAAAAAAATATCCAAAAAATAAACCTTTAGGTTGGTCACCATTTTAGAAAAGGGATGAGATTTGAGCATCCACAAATTTTGGTATTCATAGGAGGTCCTGTATATGTAATAACCTAAGAATCTATTGGGTGGAGAGTTGGGAGTATCAAAATCTTGGAATGAGTGCTCAATATTTGAAATTATTTTTTAAAAGCTGATGTGTATCACATGATAACCGAAACCCCGGCTTTTAAATTAATTTAAAAGCGCAACAGAGAGTTCCGCAGATCGCTCACCAAAGGAACGGAACGGGACCGCAGCAGACTATTATTAAAATATCTTTTTTTCTCTTTCACTTTCCCCTTCCCTGAACTATGTAACAAATCCCCCAATAAAAGTAGCATTTATTCTAACAATAACACTCTCTATCTGGTTATTTTGTGTCTTTCTCTGACTCCTTCCTTTGCATGCAATTTCTCTCTCTCCCTCTTCCACCCGTCCGTCCCTTTAACTCCGGCTGAGGTTTCTCCGCCATAGATTAATATGGCGGACGATACAAATTGGCTCATATCTCTATCAAAATTACCCCTAGAACACTCCTCTTTTAGTCCTAACCCTTTCTAAGGCTCCTGACTCGAAGACAACCAGCGGAACCGGAATCGGTCCAGTTTTCGGCACCTCAACAGCTGATTGTCAAACGGGACCGACTGCTCTCTTCCAGCCTTATCCCGGACTTTCCTCTCCCCGCGGAAGAGATCCCTAGCCCCTTTCTGTGAACTGGGGATGGGGGGATCGCTCTCTCGCTGGGGAAACATAGTTCTCCAAGAACTCTTACCCTCTCTACAGCTGCCAGGGGGTGCCCGGACGGGTGCCCTCCACGTTTCATTCATACTTTCATAATTTTATGAAGGAGAAGAACACTCTTCCCCAGACCTATCCCTGGACTTATGAAATCTTATACTCCCAAAGACTGCAACCCACATGTGCCTCTTCCCCATGCCATCTCTACGAATTCCTCCCATCACAGATGAACTCTTTTTCCTCATGTATCCATGAATTTGCATATTCTATGTACCTGGACACCCTCATGACCCACTGTTATATGAACTTCTAATCGTTGGGCTAACTTCATGAATTGTGAAATCATGCTGCTTGAACTCCACTCCTATGACTTTCCATATTGGGTTCCCCAGATGTTGTAAACCTCATTCTTATCAAATGTTTTCAATTGTTTATATCATCCATGATTCCCCTTTATGCAATGTAACCCCCCCCCTCTATGGATTCCCCCCTTACTTCCTTGAAATCTGTCTATCTGCCTATATGTATTTGTACTCTTTGGGATCCCCGGAAATTATGTGTTTTTCCCAGCTGGGTTTATGTTCCAACTTTATTTTAATTTTCATCCTATCCCATATAGTTGTTAATTCATGAAATCAAATGGGAAATATTATGACCCCAACGTGAACCCTAGCCCTATGACCCAGACCTCCCTTCCCAAAAACAAAAGGATAATCTGCCACAGTTTAATCCAATCTCATTCCGATCGCATGGACAATATAGGGCTTGAGTCACCAAATTCCTAAAGGTGACTCGCCCCCAAGGCAAACATTGTCATATCCCAGGCCAGGACGCCTCAGGAAGGCACCCCTGTGGAGCCCGTCAATGACGGCTCATCACCACCCTTCTTTTCTTCCCCCTGACACCCCAAGACATATCTAAAATCTGTGAACGTGACAGGACCCCGGACATCCTTGATGGGTGCCATTTAGGCTTGATCGATCCATGAAAAATTTGATTCTAAACTCGTTTCAAAACTAGAGGGGGCAGTTTTTCGTTTTTGTTGCTAATAACGAATTTGGCCCCCAAAATTTTTCGAAATTAACGAAAATTCGTTATTTTCTAAATTAATTCGTTAATGGCGGACGCGCATGCGCGGTGGCCCAAAAACAGCCCGAAGGGGGGGGGGACTTAGGGGGCTCTCCCGCCCTCATTTTTTGAGTGATCTTCTTCAAACTTGGTACAGTGGTAGAACACATTTAACACTGATAGCTCACCAAAATGTGGAACGTTTCCCTTATCCTCTGATTTTTGGCAAATTTTCATAGCTTTTATAATAAACCATTTTTTAATAATTGCAGAAATCTGTTCCTGGTTTGAAAGTCTTATTTCCTGTTAAATTGGGTTGTCTTTACTGTGAAAGTCATTGCTCTACTTTAGAAACTTTGTTTTTGTGGCTGAAACTTTGTTAAATTGGTGTAGTCCCTGCATATGTGTGTGTGTAAAGGTATCCCTTGACGTTAAGTTCAGTCATGTCTGACTCTGGGGGTTGTGCTCACCTCCATTTCTAAGCCCAAGAGCCAGTGTTGTCCATAGACACCTCCAAGGTCATGTGGTCGGCATGACTACATGGAGTGCCATTACCTTCCCCCCACAGCGGTACCTATTCATCTACTCACATTGGCATGTTTTCAAGCTGCTAGGTTGGCAGAAGCTGGAGCTAACAGCGGGCGCTCACTCTGCTCCCGGGATTTGAACCTGGGACCTTTCAGTCTGCAAGTTCAGCAGCTCAATGGTCTTTGCCTTGGCTGCCTTCCAGATCAGGCTTATAACCAGCCTATTATGGGCCACAAATTAAAGAAAATTCAATCCCATTTAAGCACAACATGAACAGTTTTGATGCCAAAACCATAAACTCTGTTTATTAAACTCTACGATCCAAACTTTAGAACAACTTGCAAACAATTGAAGGTTAGACCACAGTAATAATAACCAATTCTATTCCTTTCCAAAATTTAAACATAAAATAGTATCTTTCTTTCCAATAGCATATAAACTTTTCCTTTCTTTACAAAACAAAATTCTAGACAGTAGCCATTTAGAAGATATTTCTATATTTTCCCTGCAAAGGATAGGGCTGCATCCCTCTGGAGACACACATGATAACCCGGACATGATATAAGGCACTTATATACGTTAAATAAACATGATGTCATTGCATATATAAAAGAAGCATGATATTAGGCAATTATAGTTGCAAATAATATAATTAAACATGTAAAAATTATACATCCATACATAAAAGAAACATGTAAAGTAACTGCATATATAAAACACAATATAAAATATGATATAAGGCAATTACAGATGTCAAAGGAACGTGATATTACATATGTAAAAAACATGATTATATGTATAAAAAAGCATGATACAAGGTGTCAGGATCTAGGCTGCTGGGCACCAATAACCATACACTGAGGCCAGATTCTATCTAATATCTTTATTAAAGGAATATATAAAGTCAATAAAAACAAGTGTAGAATAAAGTTCAGAAGCAGACCTTTCAAATGAGGCCAAATATAGTCCAGCAGATTATTGTCCAATATGAAATATTAGAGTCCAAAGATTATAATCCAATAACCGCAACACACGCTTTGCCAAGCAAAGCGTTGGGAAAACAGAAAAAGTCTTGAATCCAATGAAGCTTGACACAAGGCTGAAAGTTACTTGGAACGTGGCTGGAGCTGTGGCTAAAGGCAAAGCAACTTGAAGCATGGAACAAGATCTGTGGTAAATCCGTGAGACGAGGACAAGGCTTGGAACTAGATTCAGGAGGCAAGGAACAGGATTCGAAGTCCACACACACATGACCTCTCTCCAGGAGCTGACGAATTGACTCCGCAAGGAATCCTTCGCGCAATTTCCCTATATTGGGTCTCGTTTCCCCAAACAACAATCACTTTCCCTAGAGAACAGGGAGCGAAGGAAACCAGCTTGCAGGTGCAAGACTCCCCGTATTTTCTCAGGGGAAATACTTCTAATCAGTGGCATATTTGGCAGCAAGGCGAGCACTACTTCTAAATTTTTCTCTCGATCCTCTATCAGTCGTGTAAGCCTGTTTTCTCCCATAAGGGGGAGAGTTCCCACCAAGGTCAGGTTTAATTGGTTCTTGGACTAGAACTTCAGGCAGCTGCCAAGGCTCTGACTCCGACCGGAAATCTGGGGAAAACTCCATATTTTCCTCCTCATCTGCCACAATACTGTCAGGAATAGGACTGCAGGGCCCATGAGTCATCACACTAGGCAACTGACACATCTAAAAGAAACACAATATAATTAACCTAGGTACAACAAATGTGAAAGAAGGCAACAATATACATAAAAAAACATTTCTGGACTCACAAATGTAGTCTAAGAGAATTGGGCTTCCATTCTCCAAACCTGAAACAAAGTGGGAGGAAATGTAAAGAGTGTTAATGATGCTCGAAATCAAATGTTGTTCTTTTACAAAGTCAAACTAAAACTAAGAATAAATGCTTCGGTCTTCTCCTGATCTTCTTATCTCCTCACCTTGCGTCCAGCCGAGTTACGTCCGCACTTGCGATACAGCGACCTCTTCCCTTGGCTCAGTGGGCAGTATTTTAAAGTATGGGCCTTTTCGCCCGTGGCACCGCAGAGCGGACAGGTGTATTTGCGCAAGATGGGGCACTCCACGGTGCCGTCCATCCCCTTCAGCCGGTGGGACGAATAGACCTGCTTGGATTCCCCGTTGTGTTTGCAGAAATTGCAAATCTCCTTGTTTTGGGAAGCCTGGCCATTGGCACTACCTTTGGAGCTCTTGCTGCTGGAACTGCTTCCATTAACCCATTGTGATGCTGTTTCAAAGTTGTCCTCGTTGAGGACTAGCTGCATGTCGTACTCCATTGTGTCCCAACTCTGAGATGGAAATGGGACCTTCTTGCGTTCCGCGATGATCTCCGTAACCACTTTCGCAAGGCTCAGATAGCCCTTCCATCTGTCAAACTCCCTGAACATGGAAGGGGCATAATGTGGCACGTGCATGGCTGATCTGGAGAGCATGGTGCCAATTCTACCCTGGTGTGGACACACACTGAATGCCACATATTGGAGGCGGAGTCTTTGTTTTATATATAAGGGGAGGGGTTCCAAACCTTTCACATTGGACCCTCCCATCTATTTTTACCCTCCTTTGCCCTAGATTTAACCCCCACATGTCTAGACAATCACAGCTTTTCAAGGAAGAGTTTGGTTTTTCCAATTTTTTAACTTCGGAGGTAATGCCACAGTTTCTCCCTTGAGGCAGTGGTTCTCGACTTGTGGGTCCCCAGATGTTTTGGCCTTCAACTCCCAGAAATCCTAACAGCTGGTAAAATGGCTGGGATTTCTGGGACTTGTAGGTAAAAACACCTGGAGATCCACAGGTTGAGAAACACTGCCTTAAGGGAACGTTAGCAGTTGTGGTTCTGTTTGTCCATCCAAGAATGAGTTGAATTTCTGCCTTGGATGAAATAGCAACATTGCACATCCAACGTTTGCCAAAGTCCTGAAGGACGGATCCAGTAATGATGAAGCCTGCAAGAGTGTTATATTGCTTTTGCATGGCAGAATAGCATTGGACTGGATGGTCTCTTCTACCTTTATGATTCTATGATGTTTGGCGCCATGACTCTATGATTCTATCATTTTAGGATTCTAGGACTTTTGGGATGATTCTGTTACTTGGTTCTTTGAGTCTATGACTTTAGGGACCATGTTTCTATTATTCAATGACTTCTGTGACCATATTTCTATGACTTTTGTGACCATTCATCGGCCATCTGGCTAGTATTCCGGGACGGTAAATGATATATCGGTTACAGCATCAGATATTTCTGGATACAGTAGAGTCTCGCTTATCCAACATTAACGGGCCAGCAGAACGTTGGATAAGCAAATATGTTGGATGATAAGGAGACATTAAGGAAAAGCCTTTTGAACAGCAAATTAGGTTATTTTACAAATTAAGCCCCAAAAAATCTTGTTTAACAGCAAATTGACAGAAAAGGTAGTTCAATACGCAGTAATATTACGTAGTAATTACGAATTTAGCCACAAAATATCACAATATATTGAAAACATTGACTACAAAAATAAGTTGGATAATCCAGAACATTGGATAAGCGAGTGTTGGATAAGTGAGACTCTACTGTATATTGTTTTTGCATGGCAGAATGGCGTTGGACTGGATGGTCTCTTCTAGCTATATGATTATATGATGTTTGGTGCCATGTTTCTATGATTCTATCATTTTGTTGTCGAGCAATTTAGAACAGTATAGGATACCGCTAACTGTTTCTTTGAGTGGTGTTCTGTGGAAACACAACCCGCCCATCCTCCCCCGCTGATTTCATGAAAAGAAAAGAAAAGAAAGAATAAGCCACATCCGGCAAGGCCCACACACTGAAATACTAGGCCGGCCATCGTTGGCCGGCACGCTTCCCTGTGAGGAAGAAAGAGGGGCCGCCGCCCCAAAGGAGGCTTCTGTGCAAAATCGCATAAAGGGGTAAAGAACGACAGCCGGCGAGAGAAGAGAGAGGCGGTGCATCGTGGGAAACCCGACCACGTAGGCCGAGAGGCAGCAAAAAGAAAAGAAAAGAAAAGAAAAGAAAGAAAAAAGCCACAGGCGACAAGGCCCATACATTAAGCCGGGCCGGCCACTGTTTGCCGGCACGCATCCCTGAGAGAGAGAGAGAGAAAAAAAACCAGAGGACACCGCCCCAAAGGAGGCTTCTGTGCAAAATCGCATAAAGGGCTAAAGAACGACAGCCGGCGAGAGAAGAGAGAGGCGGTACATCGGGGAAACTCGGCCACGTAGGCCGAGAGGCAGCAAAGACCAAAGAAAAGACAGAAAAAGCCACCGCCAAAAAGGCCCACACTATAAAATACTAGGCCGGCCACCGTTGGCCGGCACGATTCCCAGACAGGAAGAAAGAGGTGCCGCCGCCCCAAAGGAGGCTTCGGTGCAAACTCGCATAAAGGGGTAAAGAACGACAGCCGAGAGAGAAGAGAGAGGCGGTGCATCGGGGGAAACTCGGCCACGTAGGCCGAGAGGCAGCAAAAAGAAAAGAAAAGAAAAGAAAAGAAAGAAAAAAGCCACAGGCGACAAGGCCCATACATTAAGCCGGGCCGGCCACTGTTTGCCGGCACGCATCCCTGAGAGAGAGAGAGAGAAAAAAAACCAGAGGACACCGCCCCAAAGGAGGCTTCGGTGCAAACTCGCATAAAGGGCTAAAGAACGACAGCCGAGAGAGAAGAGAGAGGCGGTGCATCGGGGGAAACTCGGCCACGTAGGCCGAGAGGCAGCAAAGACCAAAGAAAAGATAGAAAAAGCCACCGCCAAAAAGGCCCACACTATAAAATACTAGGCCGGCCACCGTTGGCCGGCACGATTCCCAGACAGGAAGAAAGAGGTGCCGCCGCCCCAAAGGAGGCTTCGGTGCAAACTCGCATAAAGGGGTAAAGAACGACAGCCGAGAGAGAAGAGAGAGGCGGTGCATCGGGGGAAACTCGGCCACGTAGGCCGAGAGGCAGCAAAGACCAAAGAAAAGACAGAAAAAGCCACCGCCAAAAAGGCCCACACTTTAAAATACTAGGCCGGCCACCGTTGGCCGGCACCCTTCCCAGAGAAAGAGAGAGAAGAACAAAAAAAAGGAAATGTGGGCCCAAGCCCCTCAGACCCGGGGGGCCGGCCACCGTTGGCCGGCCCCACGCCCACACGCCGCAACCCACGGGGAAGGGCAGGCTTTCTTCACGTCTGCTTGCAAAATGTGGGCCCAAGCCCCTCAGACCCGGGGGGCCGGCCACCGTTGGCCGGCCCCACGCCCACACGCCGCAACCCACGGGGAAGGGCAGGCTTTCTTCACGTCTGCTTGCAAAATGTGGGCCCAAGCCCCTCAGACCCGGGGGGCCGGCCACCGTTGGCCGGCCCCACGCCCACACCGCTGAACCCACAGGGGGAAGGGCATGCTTTCTTCACGTCTGCTTGCAAAATGTGGGCCCAAGCCCCTCAGACCCGGGGGGCCGGCCACCGTTGGCCGGCCCCACGCCCACACCGCTGAACCCAGAGGGGGAAGGGCATGCTTTCTTCACGTCTGCTTTCAAAATGTGGGCCCAAGCCCATCAGACCCGGGGGGCCGGCCACCGTTGGCCGGCCCCACGCCCACACCGCTGAACCCAGAGGGGGAAGGGCATGCTTTCTTCACGTCTGCTTTCAAAATGTGGGCCCAAGCCCATCAGACCCGGGGGGCCGGCCACCGTTGGCCGGCCCCACGCCCACACACCACAACCCATGACACAAAGATACACTCCATAACAGCAAACCGTCTAGCCTCTTGAAAAATCTAGCCATTTCTGTAGTCAATGATTCCATTATATTGTGATATTTTGCAGCTAAATTCATAAAGTAAGCAATAGCAACATATCATTTCAGCATATAGAACGACTTCTTATGTCTCCTTGGTTGTATAACATGCATTTATGGTGCTTTATTTGGATAATAATAACCTGATATGATGTGTTATATGCTTTTCTTCAACAAGTCCAATCCAAGAAATTTGCTTATTTCAGCAGTGGTAGGCCCGTTTGGCTTTGATCAGTGAGACTCTTCTGTGTTCATGTTGGGTCAATAAGACATAAGATATAACTGAAGTCACAGTCAGCATACAGCATTACCAGCTTAAAAAACAGTGGTGTAAAAACACGGCTCGAGTCCGAGGACTGAAGAGGAGGTAGTTTGACAGTTAAAAAACTATACAGTGCGAAATACTATTGGCCTGTCAAGCTATTCTTAAATAGGCTACAAACGACCACACAGACCTATAATGCTTTTTGGAGGAGGAAGGTTTTAAGGCTCTGATGTTAGGCACATGTTTCCATGCAGTTCCACTGCAGGTAAGACTAGTGTGTTCTTCAGGGGTTATTAAAGTTCTCCTGCAGATGACCTGGATAGAGGGAAATGACTTCAGTTGGTATACATACAGTTTAAGTAAACTTGAGGAAGTACAATTATGAAAGATATAGTGTGAAATGTAGTAGAAAGTAATTCAAAGTAGAAACAAAGCAGAAATGTTGATTCCAAAGGAAACATGAAGGCATTATTAAGTAATTGTTTTTAATAGCAAAAGAGATTCTGAGTGGATTGATTCTCTACTTCTTACTCTGCGTAAGATTATCATCACATGCTCTCGACTACACCCGCACAAGGCAATGGTACAGTAAAAGAAGACAATTTTGAGAAGTGGTAAAGGCCAAGGTGTCCCACTTCTTTCAGTGATTCCGCGTGCGCGGCCAGAGGGCGAGGGGAACAGCAAGAAACAGTTTCCACGAGACGGAACTTGCGCCCACTCCTTGAAAGCAGCCGCAAAGGCACACGCCCTGACGGGCAATCGGCAACGTCCGTGTGCGCGGACAGTGGGCAAGGGGAACCAAAGGCGGCCGTTCCGCAGCCACATCGTTGAGTACACTTCCTTTTAAGGTGAATGGGACACTGTCCCACAGTCTGTGATCACTCCACCCTCGTTATTACCAACAGACCAGCAAGAAACAGTTTCCACGAGACGGAACTTGCGCCCACTCCTTGAAAGCAGCCGCAAAGGCACACGCCCTGACGGGCAATCGGCACCGTCCGTGTGCGCGGACAGTGGGCAAGGGGAACCAAAGGCGGCCGTTCCGCAGCAACAGCGTCAATCACAACCTCTCAGGGTGATGGGAGACTGTACCACTGTCTTTGATCGTTCCACCCTCTTCTATCGTTTTACCCAAAGGCCAGCAAAAGGCAGTTCCCACTCTGGGTAACCTGCGCCCACACATTGCAAGCAGCCGCAAAGGAACACGCCCTGAAGGGGGAAGGGCATATACCTCTAGAGTCTGGCGTCACATAGTCCGAGAGGCAGCAAAAAGAAAAGAAAAGTAAGGGAAAAAAACAAAGGGCAGCAAAGACCCCACCCTGAGACAGCCGGCCACAGTTGGCCGGCATGCATCCCGGAGAATTCGGCACGGCCCTCCCACAAAGTTTTTTGTTTTTGCGATTTAAGCCTCTACCCACAGCAACACTCCACCACCCCAGGGGAAGGCCGTGTACCTCTTCTATCGTCCTGCCAACAAGCCAGCAAAAGGCAGTTCCCACTCTGGGTAACCTGCGCCCACACATTGCAAGCAGCCGCAAAGGAACACGCCCTGAAGGGGGAAGGGCATATACCTCTAGAGTCTGGCGTCACGTAGTCCGAGAGGCAGCAAAAAGAAAAGAAAAGTAAGGGAAAAAAACAAAGGGCAGCAAAGACCCCACCCTGAGCCAGCCGGCCACAGTTGACCGGCATGCATCCCGGAGAATTCGGCACGGCCCTCCCACAAAGTTTTTTGTTTTTGCGACTTAAGCCTCAACCCACAGCAACACCCCACCACCCAAGGGGAAGGCCGTGTACCTCTTCTATCGTTTTCCCAACAAGCCAGCAAAAGGCAATTCCCACTCGGCGTAACCTGCGCCCAAACATCTAAAGCAGCCGCAAGGCACACGTCCTGAAGGGGGAACGGCACCCTCTGCGTGCCAGGTCAAAGGGGGAGGGGACCCATAAGCGGCCGTTTAACGACCACAGCGTAGACCACGGCATATAAAGGAGAAGGGACACTAGACAACCATTTGGAGAAATGCTGGCAAAGGCGGAGGAGTACCACTGTCTTTGATGATTCCCCCCTCCGAGTTATAAAGGCACCCTCCGCGTAAGCGGGCAGAGGGCTAGGGGACCCAAAGGCGGCCGTCCCATGACCACTGCGGCAACCACACCCGCTCTAGACAATGGGACACTGAAAGATGACAATTTAGAGAAGTTCTGTCCCAAGTCGAGGTGTATTAATTCCAGTGGATAAAGACATCCTCAAAGGTTCAGATGGACAGATAGTATACCTCTGTAAAGTGAGAGTCTGGCGTATTCCTACACCTGAAATGATTATCTGAAGTATCCACATCAAATATAACAGTGCTCTTTCTGTACAGGAGCTGCGAGGATCTGTAGAAGACCAAACAGTCATGGCTCGTGATAGTAATATTTCCCCCCCCCCAAATAAAAAGGGAATTGAATGAAATCCGAACAGAACACAAAGAGGAAGCATTAATATCTACCTTGGCTTTTATGGTCTAATTTTCCACAGAATATCCTTCAACCTCTACAGAGCCAGTATTACATGAGAGAAAACGTTTTGTAACTTCCGAATACAGAGATGGGCCAAAAGTATATTAAGTTCAACAGGGACAAATGAAAGATAGTACTTCTCTCCGCGATGGTTGTTCGGGAGTGGAACTGTCTCCCCCGGACTGTGTTGGAGGCCCCTTCTTTTGAAGCTTTTAAGCATAGGCTCGATGGCCATCTGTCGGGGATGCTTTGAATGATACTTCCTGCGTCTTTCTTGGGGGAGAACTCGATGGCCCATGAGTTCTATTCCAACTCTACTTTTCTATGATTCCATGATTACATGATTCGTGAAACGGCCCCTTGAGATGGATGAACCCAAAAACGTCAGTGGGGCAACGTCGAGTGATGAAAAAGAGGAGAAAGGAAGGGAAAAGAGAGAGGAAAGCATTGTAGGATAGAGGAGAGAGTTGTTGGACAGAGTCCAAAGGGGCCACCCCCCCGCCCGGACGCCCAAAAAATTGGCCAAAGTTACTCTGAAGCAGAGTTGGTTAAAGGAGGAGAACTGTTGCTCTAGGAGCAGTCGGTCTCAAAATCCAAATCTGGGAAATTCAACACAGGAAGGTTGGCCTTCAGGAAAACAAGTTTCTCAACTGTTTGAGGGTCCAGCAAGCTGCGGTGGGGCGTGACTACATCTCCCGCTATGCTGAAGACCCTTTCGCTCTGGACGCTGGTGGGAGGACAGCTGAGGAACTGGCGGGCTACGTGCGACAGATCCGGCCACATGTGTTCGCGTGAAGCCCAATAGGACAATGGATCACAAGAAATTATCTCCGGAGGCTCCTCAAAGTACCTGTTGACCGAGCATTCGGCCGAGTCTACCTTTTGAGCAGAAGCCAGCAAAGAGGATTCTTCAGAGCAGGCAAGTATGGCCACCGTCTCTGCAAAGAAAACGTTTCCTGTTCGCGGCTGGAGATCCGTATCCCTACGGCAACCCCCTACCGGCTCCGCGGGACTTTCCGTCTCGCCACTAGCGCTAGTGCTTGGGGTGACAGGCAGTTCTGGAAGAGGGGCCGCTGTGCCCGTTTCCTCCACCCTGGCAGCAAAGACCTCCCTCACAAGGTCAACAAGTTGGGCCTTCCACATGGTAAAGTCTTTTGGGCAGACGTTGTACTTTAGCCGTGGATCACACAAGGCCGCCAGCATATGGACCTTGCTGGAAAGAAGTGGCTCTAGCCGTTTCCGTACAGCAAAGGACAACCTCCTCACCACCTCCTGGACCGGCGGTGTCAGCGGTCCAGCCAGGGAGTCAATTGTTCGACCGGCCCCAAGCCTTTCTAGGTGCCTCCTTAGCCTCAAGACCATGGGCACTGCCTGGCTCAGAAGAGCTTTTGATTCCGAAAGTGTCTCAGTGGCATGTTTGAATGGCTTTAGTACGTCTACTAGCTGGGAGATGGTGTCCCACTCTTGCTTAGTTGGAACAAGCTTGCTAACAGGCGCAACCAAAGTGAGGGAGATACCGTGTACCGCCTTCTGCTGCTCGACCATGCGTTCGAGCATTTTTAAGGTTGAATTCCACCGAGTCGAGACGTCCTGGAGCAGCTTGTGCTGCGGGAGGCCTTCAAGGCTCTGCCTGTCTCTCAGCTGCCGGGCTGCCTTGATGCTCCGGTGGAAGTAGCCCGCGATCTTTCTACAGCGCTCGATCAGCAGGGAGATGTTTGTGTTGCTGCCCGACTGCTCTTCCTGGCTCTTTAAACCTTCCTTGACGGTATTGTGAAGCAAGTGGGCCATGCAGGACACATTCTGAAACCCGGCACTTTCAACCGCTTTGATCATATTTTTCCCTGCGTCCGTCACCATAAAGCCCCTCCTCATTTCTTCCGGCCTACACTGCATCCATTCCCCCATCATGTTTTCCAGATAGTTGCAGATGGTCTCTGCCTTGTGATCACGATCAACTACCTCCAATGCGAGGAGTGCCCAACGATGGGATGTATCCATAGTGCCTTCCTTCTCCCACCAATGTGCCGTGAGAGAGAGGTAGGAGTGGCCTCCTCCCAAGCTTGACCAAATATCAGAGGTAAAATGGATGTGTCCTCCCATGGCGCTACGCAACATCTGGATAATGCGTTCCTTACAGCCCTCGTACAAGCCGGGGATTACTTTTCTGGAAAAGGTGTGACGGGAGGGGATTTTGTAGCGGGGGCACAGTCGTTTCATAAGGCGTACAAAGCCTTCTTGTTCTACCAGGCGGAAGGGATGGTGATCTAGGGCAATCATCTCTCCCACAGTTTGGGTTATCTGCTGGGGTGTGAGCAATGTTTCCCCCGTTTTCTTTCTGGGTAATGGAATGGCCCAATCCTCCATGGTGGACTGTGTCCGCCTTCCACTATCTTCACCTGGTGAACTTTGCGTGCTAAGGCTGCCACTGGAAGGGCTTGCAGTTCCCCCTCCCAGCGAAATGGAGGGATGGTGTCGCTTCATGTGAGAGCTCAACCCCGAGGTCGCAAGATGTCTCGTGTCTCTGCCTCTGCTGATATTTGCCCCACAGTGTCTACAAACTGCCAAAGTAGAACTCTGAGAGTGGACATGGAAATGGTCCCAAATAAATGACCTTGGCCTCCCCACAGCCACTGTGGCGACGCCCTCAGAGATGGGAGTCGTGGGCACCCTTTCAGCAGCATGAGGAAGTCTACGTTTTGATGGTAGTACCTCCTCTACCTCCTCCTCACTGTCAGTAGCGGGTGGAGGGGTGGGGTTATCTATATCCTCACTATCCACCACCTGTAGTTCCAGGACGGCAACACCTGTATGTTCCAATGATCGTCCAGTTGTCTCAGCTCCATGCGACAGCCGGCTCCGGGTGGATGCCTGTGAACTGTCTGCATTAGAACAGCCTGGTTCTTCATCAAGTCCACCCACTCCCATAGTTCGGCGTTCCAGACGTATGGGACCCACCTTAACTTTTTTGGCCCCCCACAGTGTCCTGGCCGTGGCTTGACCACTACTAGGACTTGCTCCCCCAGACCCGCGTACAGCTGAGCGCTTCATGTCAAGGGGAGTGTTTTCAGGTAACAGAAGGGATGATGGTTAGGTGTTGTGTTACTGGTGGGAAATATTTGTTGAATCTTGATTGGCAACGTGTTATATTCTGGCCAATTTACTGTTGCAAAAGCGTAGTCTATAACATTTAGTTAGTTTTATTTATTTACAAGGGGATACCTGTACTTTCCAGTTCTACAGGAAAGTATGGGATATGCAACTCTTTCCCAAAGTTGTCTTGGGAAAATCAGGAAGCGTCCCTGGCAGACACACACACAAGGCAAGGCAGAAAGGCAAGCTTTTCTTTCCCCCAAAGGAGTTGTATTTTGAACAGGATGGGATATGCAACTCTTTCCCAAAGCGTCCCTTGCAGACACACACACACCCGTAGCCCAGGGGAAGGCAAGGCAGAAAGGCAAGCTTTTATTTTCCCGAAAGGAGTTGTATTTTGAACAGGATGGGATATGCAACTCTTTCCCAAAGTTGTCTTGGGAAAATCAGGAAGCGTCCCTGGCAGACACACACACAAGGCAAGGCAGAAAGGCAAGCTTTTCTTTCCCCAAAAGGAGTTGTATTTTGAACAGGATGGGATATGCAACTCTTTCCCAAAGTTGTCTTGGGAAAATCAGGAAGCGTCCCTGGCAGACACACACACAAGGCAAGGCAGAAAGGCAAGCTTTTCTTTCCCCAAAAGGAGTTGTATTTTGAACAGGATGGGATATGCAACTCTTTCCCAAAGTTGTCTTGGGAAAATCAGGAAGCGTCCCTGGCAGACACACACACAAGGCAAGGCAGAAAGGCAAGCTTTTCTTTCCCCAAAAGGAGTTGTATTTTGAACAGGATGGGATATGCAACTCTTTCCCAAAGCGTCTCTGGCAGACACACACACAAGGCAAGGCAGAAAGGCAAGCTTTTCTTTCCCCAAAAGGAGTTGTATTTTGAACAGGATGGGATATGCAACTCTTTCCCAAAGCGTCTCTGGCAGACACACACACAAGGCAAGGCAGAAAGGCAAGCTTTTCTTTCCCCAAAAGGAGTTGTATTTTGAACAGGATGGGATATGCAACTCTTTCCCAAAGTTGTCTTGGGAAAATCAGGAAGCGTCCCTGGCAGACACACACACAAGGCAAGGCAGAAAGGCAAGCTTTTCTTTCCCCAAAAGGAGTTGTATTTTGAACAGGATGGGATATGCAACTCTTTCCCAAAGTTGTCTTGGGAAAATCAGGAAGCGTCCCTGGCAGACACACACACAAGGCAAGGCAGAAAGGCAAGCTTTTCTTTCCCCAAAAGGAGTTGTATTTTGAACAGGATGGGATATGCAACTCTTTCCCAAAGTTGTCTTGGGAAAATCAGGAAGCGTCCCTGGCAGACACACACACAAGGCAAGGCAGAAAGGCAAGCTTTTCTTTCCCCAAAAGGAGTTGTATTTTGAACAGGATGGGATATGCAACTCTTTCCCAAAGCGTCTCTGGCAGACACACACACAAGGCAAGGCAGAAAGGCAAGCTTTTCTTTCCCCAAAAGGAGTTGTATTTTGAACAGGATGGGATATGCAACTCTTTCCCAAAGCGTCTCTGGCAGACACACACACAAGGCAAGGCAGAAAGGCAAGCTTTTCTTTCCCCAAAAGGAGTTGTATTTTGAACAGGATGGGATATGCAACTCTTTCCCAAAGTTGTCTTGGGAAAATCAGGAAGCGTCCCTGGCAGACACACACACAAGGCAAGGCAGAAAGGCAAGCTTTTCTTTCCCCAAAAGGAGTTGTATTTTGAACAGGATGGGATATGCAACTCTTTCCCAAAGCGTCTCTGGCAGACACACACACAAGGCAAGGCAGAAAGGCAAGCTTTTCTTTCCCCAAAAGGAGTTGTATTTTGAACAGGATGGGATATGCAACTCTTTCCCAAAGCGTCTCTGGCAGACACACACACAAGGCAAGGCAGAAAGGCAAGCTTTTCTTTCCCCAAAAGGAGTTGTATTTTGAACAGGATGGGATATGCAAAGCGTCCCTGGCAGACACACACACAAGGCAAGGCAGAAAGGCAAGCTTTTCTTTCCCCAAAAGGAGTTGTATTTTGAACAGGATGGGATATGCAACTCTTTCCCAAAGTTGTCTTGGGAAAATCAGGAAGCGTCCCTGGCAGACACACACACAAGGCAAGGCAGAAAGGCAAGCTTTTCTTTCCCCAAAAGGAGTTGTATTTTGAACAGGATGGGATATGCAACTCTTTCCCAAAGCGTCTCTGGCAGACACACACACAAGGCAAGGCAGAAAGGCAAGCTTTTCTTTCCCCAAAAGGAGTTGTATTTTGAACAGGATGGGATATGCAACTCTTTCCCAAAGCGTCTCTGGCAGACACACACACAAGGCAAGGCAGAAAGGCAAGCTTTTCTTTCCCCAAAAGGAGTTGTATTTTGAACAGGATGGGATATGCAACTCTTTCCCAAAGTTGTCTTGGGAAAATCAGGAAGCGTCCCTGGCAGACACACACACAAGGCAAGGCAGAAAGGCAAGCTTTTCTTTCCCCAAAAGGAGTTGTATTTTGAACAGGATGGGATATGCAACTCTTTCCCAAAGTTGTCTTGGGAAAATCAGGAAGCGTCCCTGGCAGACACACACACAAGGCAAGGCAGAAAGGCAAGCTTTTCTTTCCCCAAAAGGAGTTGTATTTTGAACAGGATGGGATATGCAAAGCGTCCCTGCAGACACACACACAAGGCAAGCCACAAAGGCAAGCTTTTCTTTCCCCAAAAGGAGTTGTATTTTGAACAGGATGGGATATGCAAAGCGTCCCTGGCAGACACACACACAAGGCAAGGCAGAAAGGCAAGCTTTTCTTTCCCCAAAAGGAGTTGTATTTTGAACAGGATGGGATATGCAACTCTTTCCCAAAGTTGTCTTGGGAAAATCAGGAAGCGTCCCTGGCAGACACACACACAAGGCAAGGCAGAAAGGCAAGCTTTTCTTTCCCCAAAAGGAGTTGTATTTTGAACAGGATGGGATATGCAACTCTTTCCCAAAGCGTCTCTGGCAGACACACACACAAGGCAAGGCAGAAAGGCAAGCTTTTCTTTCCCCAAAAGGAGTTGTATTTTGAACAGGATGGGATATGCAACTCTTTCCCAAAGCGTCTCTGGCAGACACACACACAAGGCAAGGCAGAAAGGCAAGCTTTTCTTTCCCCAAAAGGAGTTGTATTTTGAACAGGATGGGATATGCAACTCTTTCCCAAAGTTGTCTTGGGAAAATCAGGAAGCGTCCCTGGCAGACACACACACAAGGCAAGGCAGAAAGGCAAGCTTTTCTTTCCCCAAAAGGAGTTGTATTTTGAACAGGATGGGATATGCAACTCTTTCCCAAAGCGTCTCTGGCAGACACACACACAAGGCAAGGCAGAAAGGCAAGCTTTTCTTTCCCCAAAAGGAGTTGTATTTTGAACAGGATGGGATATGCAAAGCGTCCCTGCAGACACACACACAGGCAAGCCACAAAGGCAAGCTGTTCTTTCCCCAAAAGGAGTTGTATTTTGAACAGGATGGGATATGCAAAGCGTCCCTGGCAGACACACACACAAGGCAAGGCAGAAAGGCAAGCTTTTCTTTCCCCAAAAGGAGTTGTATTTTGAACAGGATGGGATATGCAACTCTTTCCCAAAGCGTCTCTGGCAGACACACACACAAGGCAAGGCAGAAAGGCAAGCTTTTCTTTCCCCAAAAGGAGTTGTATTTTGAACAGGATGGGATATGCAACTCTTTTTCAAAGCGTCCCTGGCAGACACACACACAAGGAAGGCAAGGCACAAAGGCAAGCTTTTCTTTCCCCAAAAGGAGTTGTATTTTGAACAGGAAAAACACCCACAGGACAGCCCTTTGCAAGTTTGCAACAACAAAACAAATAGAAAGACCTAAGACCCACACCACCAAACTCAGCCACAGACCACCCCACCTTTTCTCCTGTCCTGGTCTTCACACAGCCATGCTGTGACGCAGCAATGTTTCCTGCCTGCCTACACCAATGAATCTACCCTTCCACCCTCTCCAAAAGTCCCAGTGCGACTGAGCCACGAGGCGTGTGCACGCTGTTTTCATTAAGCACGTCCTACCAGCCCCTCCCCCTGGTTAAACGTGCTCTCTGATTGGCTACAAGGGGCAAACAACACACTAGATTGCCCCAGTGGACTTAAAAAAGTTTGGATGATTTGACAAAGCATTTTTTAAAAACGAAAAAAAGGCGCCATTACGGAAAACGGCCAATCGCGGTTCGAAACCGCGATATCCAGGCGTGTGGACAGCCAAGATTCAATATTGCTTCAAAAAATCCGAAAATAACGAATCAATAACGGTAAACGGGGAAAACGAATTATTTGAGCAAGCCTAGTGCCATTAATTCCTTAAGAAATCGGCTGGGCCAGGATTAATCTGATATTTCCTGTCCTGTCACCTCATTGTTTCAATAGCTCCCGCCTCCTCCTCTCTGATTGGCCCGAGTGGGGACAAAAAAGCGGCTCCCCATTGGGCCAGCAGAGCAAGGCGGGAAACGAAAGCCCGCCTCGTTCAACCTCCCAGCCTATCCGCGATCAGATGGGCGGGGGAGCGGGGCGGGAAATTCAAAGGGCTGTCAGACCGAAACATTGTATAAATATGGCTTTATTTGAAACATATGTTACGCTAGTAGATTGAATGATCGCTATTAGCGTCCTTTTCAGCTGAATTGCTCAATAAAGACTCCTTGGCGGATTTTCCTTCATCTTTGGCGGACCTTCTTCATTTCGGCTCCAGGTTGTATTGCGGCTCATATTCTCCTTTTGGCTTCGCCAAGGTCCGTTCCCTCAGGACCGGGTCGGGTCTCTCCTTAAGGGCCCGATCCCCTAAAACGCGGTCGACAACACACAGATAAAAAGAAGGCCACAAAGGAGTGTCTTGACATAATAAATACTATCCCCGAACCAGTGGGGGAAAAAAAACAAAAACAAAACCCTCTAAATAGATTATCAAAAAGTACATTCTGTGAAAAACCTAAAGGACACAGAACAACAAAAGACTACTGGAAATACAATCAATGCAATAGTGTGTGTGTGTGTAGACACATACACATGGATGGAAAAAGAGCAGCTTCAATATTGATAAATAATTCAGAACTAAATATGGTGTTCCATAATGAAAGATTAAGTCACTTATATGCATATCTCTGTTAACAAAGCCACTAATAAAGAAGCTCCTTTTTGAAGGTTTTTCAAGGGAACCCCACCCATCCCCCATTTCTTGTCTTTTGTCTAGCTGGAGGTCCTTTTGCAACACTGCCATTTGGAAAATGGTAAAGCAGGAACTGAGAAAGGCTGATTTTCAATATTTGTTTGTAGAAGCTTGCTGTAGTAAACAATGCAATACAGCTTGACCTGAGAAAGACAGATTCTTCTCTAAGTGGCCCCACTGTAGCTATGCAAGTTTACATACAACAGGTTAGCAGGTGCCTCTGGAAACAAACATTTATTGCACATTTGTGAAGGTGTGTGTGTAGGCCATCTAATCAAAACAATGGGACACATAACAAAGGCAAAATCCAGGAACGTAGGCTGAAAAGCAAATCAAAATGGAAAATATGTTATCACAGTCATTCAAAAAACAGTTTTAGCACCAGCCCATATATCATGAGGAGGACATTCACACATTATTTGCTCCTTACTAATATCTCTCAATGTCAACACAAATAGGGAGGTCTCGGTTGAAACAATAATGGATGCAAATGTTTGATATTCCATATCAGTGGTGCAGAAGGTATAAAGTGGTCAACAACTTGGAAATTATTTGTCACAAATGTAAGCATCTCTTTTTCAGGAGGTATCCGTTTTAAGTTGGTAAAAATTCCTTTTCTCACCAACAGAGAGACACAAGGGAACAGGAGCCATTAACAGGGAGAGAGTGAAATGGACAAAACTACTTCAAATATTTATTAGTTAGTTTTGACAGCACATATTTATAAAAATAATAACTCAGTAACTAAAAAATGCACTGAACAAATATTTTGATGGATATCATTAGCTCAAGCACTTAAAGGGAGTAAGAAACATCTTAAAGAATTAAGGAGAGGTTTCTGGCAGATTTTGCCACCAAGACATGAGTTCCTTTCAAGTCATAACTCATCGTAGTTTAAAACTCTGCTTTCAGAAGAAGGCAAGCATACAAATGACACAAAACTAATTCCAATCTAATACAAATTCCTTATGTACAAAAACCAGAGGCATGGAATATAAATTAGCTGCATACCTGATGTTTCTTGCAATTCGTCTTTATTATTTTTCACCTCATTAAAAAGCTACAATAGTACCGCATCACCCAGTTCTGCTTTGAATCATGAGATGGCCTTTGCCCACTTGAAAATATATATATATACATACACACTGCAAAGTATCTAGACTACAAGAATATCTACATTTGCTCAGAGGCTTTTTTCTTAGCATCCTTTAAGTACTTTCCAGAGCAAAAAAGGGGAGTGAATACAGTTGGCTCACAGTTTTTGTGGGTTTAACTTCTGTGGTTTTCATTTATCCGTGAGTTTGCAGGTGATGCTTAGGTATCAATGTGGGTGCTTAACTATTCCTTCCACAACAAGTAGTTCATGCTATATGTGCTGGATTCTCCATTCCCCATTTCCTGCAAACTGGGTGGTACTGGTGCTAAAGGTGATGCTGCTTGATAGTATTGTTTAATAGCTTATGTGGCTTTGGGTGAGTGCATTTCAGTGGCCTGTTTCTAAAGTATAACACCTTTAGTGGGGAGCACATTAAACTGCAAACTGATATGATCAGTTTCCATAGCTGTATAAACAGTAAAATGCCCTATCTGTCTTTAAACTAGAAATAATAACAAAACATAACATTTTGCATTGCCTGGGGTAGAATGAAAGAACACATTGAAAACATAAACTAATCTGCTGAATGCCATGTTTTCCCAATTGCTATCCTGTTTGCATAGGCTTATGTGAAAGATTGTGATAACTGTGGAAGCAGCGAATGGAAGTCTTGTGTTACACATTTTGTCTTCCAAAGAATTCTGTCCCAGTGAGTGTAAAAAAACAAAGCAAAGCACATGTAAATGTTGCACAGAATGAGTTCCAAAGTTCCAAATTCGGATTCAAAGAAAGATATTCATTCTCATACCTGGTGTACTGCCCAACGTCTCATTCTATAAACTGTTGGCAATTGTAATAATCATATGAACAGCCATAGGTAACTTCAAGTTGCTTGTCAATAGATAGGAACCTCATGCATTTTATAGATTTCATAGGTTTGGGGGGGTTTTTAAGGGAAGGATGTGGTCTGTTATTGCCTTCCTTCAACACAACCTATAACATCTAGCATTCTGTGGCAGTCTTCCATCCAAGTACTAACTAGATCTGACTCTACTATGTTTCCGAGATCGGGTGGGATTTGGTGCCTTCGCAATAGCTAAACTCCATGAGCTGCAACAAAGTGTACAGTGTTATTCCATTTTAAACACATGAAGCAGGGCTCTATGCTCTAAGGGTGTCCAAAGATCTGGAAGCTATGCCCTATGAGGAGTGGTTAGGGAGACAGTTACTGTATGTTTATCTTGGAGAAGAAAAAGATAAGAAGGGACATGATCATAATGTTTCAGTACTGTATTTGAAAGGATGTCATATTGAAGATGAAGCAAGTTTGCTGCTACAGAGACTAGGATACAATGGATGGGATTCAAGCCACAGAAAAAAAGATTCCAACTAAACATTAGGAAGAACTGTTCAACAGTGGGACATGCTGCTTCAAAAGGTGGTGGAGTCTCTTTCTCTGGAGGTCTTAAAACAGAGGCTGGATGGCCATCTGTTAGGAGGGCTTTGACTGTGTATTTCTGCATGATGGGATTAGACTGGATGGCTCTTTTGGTCTCTTCCAACTCTATGCTTCTATGATTCAAGGTACGGTGGTTTAGTTTAGAAGAGATTCTGTTTTGTCTGTACGATATTTCTACTTGCTCTTGCATAAGCTGCATTCTTGCATATGATCTCAAGATCTTTCTAAGCTAAGGTTGTAAGTAGAGTGTGTGCTGTTTGAAAAGAATGCATAGAAAATAAACATCAGAGATTAGTTGGTTAATAGCCTGTGGTTAATGACACAATTAAGAACCGTTTATAAACTTCCTAATAACATGGCATCTAGAAGGAGACTGGTACAGTCGCTTGAAACATGCCAGTTCCTATTTTATTCACGCACAGTGAAAAATCTCACACATAAAGTACATGGCAACAAACATAACCATGCCTAAGATCTTTCGCCTATGGCATTCATGCATCATAACCTTTTCTGTAGAAAGTAAATCAATGGCAGGAGACAGCGGAAGAGAAGAAAAAGGATCCTGTGTGTCATCTTGGAAATAAAAGGTTTCAGAAGAGAATCATAGAATCATAGAATCATAGAATAGTAGAGTTGGAAGAGACCTCAAGGGCCATCTAGTCCAACCCCCCGCTAAGAAGCAGGAAATCGCATTCAAAGCACCCCCGACAGATGGCCATCCAGCCTCTGCTTAAAAGCCTCCAAAGAAGGAGCCTCCACCACGGCCCGGGGGAGAGAGTTCCACTGCCGAACAGCCCTCACAGTGAGGAAGTTCTTCCTGATGTTCAGGTGGAATCTCCTTTCCTGTAGTTTGAAGCCATTGTTCCGTGTCCTAGTCTGCAGGGCAGCAGAAAACAAGCTTGCTCCCTCCTCCCTATGACTTCCCCTCACATATTTGTACATGGCTATCATGTCTTCTCTTCTGCAGGCTAAACATGCCCAGCTCTTTAAGCCTCTCCTCATAGGGCTTGTTCTCCAGACCCTTAATCATTTTAGTTGCCCTCCTCTGGACGCTTTCCAGCTTGTCAGCATCTCCCTTCATCTGCGGTGCCCAAAACTGGACACAGTATTCCAGGTGTGGTCTGACCAAGGCAGAATAGAGGGGGAGCATGACTTCCCTGGATCTAGACGTTATTCCCCTATTGATGCAGGCCAAAATCCCATTGGCTTTTTTAGCTGCCGCATCACATTGTAGGCTCATGTTTAACTTGTTGTCCACGAGGACTCCAAGGTCTTTTTCGCACACACTGCTGTCAAGCCAGGCGTCCCCCATTCTGTATCTTTGATTTCCATTTTTTCTGCCGAAGTGAAGTATCTTGCATTTGTCCCTGTTGAACTTCATTTTGTTAGTTTCGGCCCATCTCTCTAGTCTGTCAAGATCGTTTTGAATTCTGCTCCTGTCTTCTGGAGTGTTAGCTATCCCTCCGAGTTTGGTGTCATCTGCAAACTTGATGATCGTGCCTTCTAACCCTTCGTCTAAGTCGTTAATAAAGATGTTGAACAGAACCGGGCCCAGGACGGAGCCCTGCGGCACTCCACTTGTCACTTCTTTCCATGATGAAGACGACGCATTGGTGAGCACCCTTTGGGTTCGTTCGCTTAGCCAATTACAGATCCACCTAACCGTAGTTTTGTCTAGCCCACATTTTACTAGTTTGTTTGCCAGAAGGTCGTGGGGGACTTTGTCGAAGGCCTTACTGAAATCTAGATATGCTACATCCACGGCATTCCCTGTATCGACCCAACTCGTAACTCTATCGAAAAAAGAGATCAGATTAGTCTGGCATGACTTGTTTTTGGTAAATCCGTGTTGACTATTAGCAATGACCGCATTTGTTTCTAAGTGTTTGCAGACCACTTCCTTAATGATCTTTTCCAGAATCTTGCCTGGTATTGATGTGAGGCTGACCGGACGGTAATTGTTTGGGTCGTTCTTTTTTCCCTTCTTGAAGATAGGGACCACATTCGCCCTCCTCCAATCTGCTGGGACTTCTCCTGTTCTCCAAGAACTCTCGAAGATGATTGCCAGTGGTTCTGAAATAACTTCCGCTAGTTCCTTCAATACTCTTGGATGTAGCTGATCTGGCCCTGGGGACTTGAATTCGTTTAGAGTGGCCAGGTGTTCCTGGACAACTTGTTTCCCTATTTGGGGTTGGATTTCCCCCAATCCTTCGTCCATTCCATGTTGCTGAGGTTGAAGATGGCTTTCTTTTTGTGAGAAGACCGAGGCAAAGAAGGCATTAAGCAGTTCTGCCTTTTCCCTATCCCCTGTCACCATCACCCCATCTACTCCTTGCAGTGGCCCTATCGCCTCCTTTTTCTTCCTTTTTCTACCAACATAAGCAAAAAAACCTTTTTTGTTGTTTTTTATGTCCCTGGCAAGCCTGAGCTCATTTTGCGCTTTAGCCTTGCGAACCTTTTCCCTACAGGAGTTGGCTATACGTTTGAATTCTTCTTTGGTGATTTCTCCCCTTTTCCACTTCTTGTGCATGTCACTTTTGAGCTTTAGCTCAGTTAGAAGTTCTTTGGACATCCATTCTGGCTTCTTTGCACTTGTCTTATTTTTCTTCTTTGTTGGCACTGTTTGCATTTGCGCCTTGAGTATTTCACTTTTGAAAAACTCCCATCCATCCTTAACTCCCTTGTTTTTTAATATCGGCGTCCATGGAATGCCGCTCAGTAATTCCTTCATTTTTTGGAAGTCAGCTCTCTTAAAGTCCAGAATGCGTGTTTGACTTGTCTTAGTTTCAGCATTCCTTTGTATTGCAAACTGCAGGAGCACATGGTCACTTGCCCCTAAGGATCCAACCACTTCAACTGTATTGATCAGGTCTTCCACATTTGTTAAGATTAGATCAAGAGTTGCTGATCCCCTTGTTGCCTCTTCTACCTTCTGGACCATAAAATTATCTGCAAGGCAAGTGAGGAATTTGTTGGACTTTGTACTCTTGGCTGAGTTTGTTTTCCAGCAGATATCGGGATAATTGAAATCGCCCATGACTACTATATCTCTTCTTTGTGCCTGTTTGGTCAGCTGTTGACAGAAGGCTTCATCAAGTCCTTCATCCTGACTCGGAGGTCTGTAGTAGACACCCACGACAAGATCTTTTTGAGTCCCGGTTCCCTTGATTCTTATCCAGATGCTTTCAAGCTGGTTTCCCGGATTACAGTCTTGCATTTCTTCTGCAACGTAACTGTTTTTGACATATAAAGCTACTCCCCCTCCTCTCCCCTTTGTTCTATTTATGTGAAAGAGGTTATAGCCCTCAATGGTTAAATTCCAGTGATGGGAGTCATCCCACCAGGTTTCAGTGATGCCTATGACATCGTATGTGTGGTGCTGTGCTAGGAGTTGGAGTTCGTCTTGCTTATTTCCCATGCTCTGAGCATTAGTGTAAAGACATGTAAGCCCCTGTGACCTCCCCTCGAACTGTTTATTTGGGATTATTGTGCTCTCTGTACTTGGTCCTTGCTGTGTTTGTGCAGCCCTCCGTTTAGCCTTACGGCGGTTCCCTGTGGTCGTGGGTAATATAGTGTTCGCCAGGCTGTTGTTCCCCTCCCCCAGTGGATTTAGTTTAAAGTGCGCCTGATGAGGTTTGTGAGTCTGTGTGCAAAAAGATGTTTTCCTACTTGTGTGAGATGCACCCCATCGCTTGCCAGTAGTCCATCCTCTTGGAAGAGTAGACCATGGTCAAGGAAGCCAAAATGCTCCTCTTGACACCATTTTCTGAGCCAGTTATTGACCTGTACTATTTTTCCGGCCCTTGTAGAGCCATGTCCTACAACGGGGAGGAGGGATGAAAAGATCACATGTACATTATACAGTTTTAGCTTTGTTCCCAGAGCTCGAAAATCATTTGTGATCTTTTGAAAAGTATGCCTAGCGGTGTCATTGGTACCTACATGAATCAACATAAGGTGGGGAGGGTGATGGGGCTTTAGGAGCCTGCTGAGCCTCTGAGTGATATGGTGTATTTTTGCCCCCGGGAGGCAGCATGTTTCTCGAGCCATCCCATCCGGTCTGGAAATGATGGCTTCCGTTCCTCTAAGGAGGGAGTCACCTACTACCAAGACCTGTTTCCTTTGAGGATTGACAGGGTCCCTTTTGTGCAAGACAGTGTGTATGTCCCCTGAAGAGTGTTCCTGTTGAAGTGAATCATGTAGGTGTAAAGTGTTGTCCTCCTCCTCAACATCCCCAGTGCATTCATCAATGACAATCCATTGAGATACATCCGAGAGCCCATTACTCTCCCAAGGATGTTCCTGTTGCTCCTGGTCTATGATTGGGGATGGAGCATTTGCATGATTACATAAGTGTGACTGTGGTGATGCACTGTCCCTGTCAGGGCTATCCCCTGCGCATTGATCCAGGATGGTCCACTGAGTGGTATCTAAGAAACTGTGGTCCTCCACAAGATGTGTTTCCTGATTGTATGTTAATGAAAGTGGAAGATTATCCCACGCCATTAACTTCTTACTCTATGAGCAGGTTTATTTACTGCCAGGATGTTTGTATTGTGAGCAACAGATTGAGAAATGTTAACGATTTCATTATTTATTTTAAAATAATTATATCCTGTATCAATCACAATAAAAATAGATTTTAGAAGGCAAAAACACAGTAAACAATTTAGGAAGTTAAAAGAAAACAAATTAAAACCAGTTAAAACACTTCAGAATGATTTAAAGCCATGTAGACATAAAGGTTTTTAAAAAAATTCATAATCAAGCATGTTTTCACTTGGTGCCAAGAGACAAATAACTAGGCACCAATTGGGCCTCTATGAAGTGGGCTTTCCATTACTGGGGTCAACCACAAAAAAGGCCCTCTCCCACATCCTCCAATAGGACTAATGGGACACAGGGCTCCTCCAAGTGATTCCAAATCTTGTGCAGGCATATTTAGGGGGAGACAATCCGTCAAGTATTAATGACTCAATTCTCATTGGGTGCATCTACACCGTAGAATTAATTCAATTTTATACCACTTTGAATGCCATGGCTCAGTGCTGTGGAATCATGGGAATTGTAGTTTGGAGAGGCACCAGCACTCTTTAGCAATGAAGGCTACAAACCTTAACAACTACCACTCCCATATTTCCATAGCATTGAGCCATGGGAGTTAAAGTGGTGTCAAACTGCATTAATTCTACAATGTATTTTTTCCCTGTCTTTAATTTCTCACTGCTTTACATCCTCAGTTACATGTGCTGTATAACATACATGTGAAACTCTGGAGAACATTTTCATGTGCCTGATGAAGTTGCCTGTAGTCCATAAAACCTTAAGTCTGGTTTGAAAGAGGCTCAGGATTTGTATTTGTGTTTTGCTGAGGTGGGCAAAATCAGTGACCACTGATCAGAAACTACTGTAAAATTCTCTTGCACAAACACAGGCATGGTAGTACATGCCATGCCTGTGTACAATTCCTATTAATTTACACATGGCTTATGGCGGAGAACTCGGACTGCAGACAAGTCAAATGTGGATGTCCCGCATCAGCTTCATACCAAATCACCAGGGGACCTGGCTTTGCCTATAAACAAAAGTGTAGGGAGAACATCGGCTGGGATCTACAATCAGCAAAAATGAAGGTTTCATGTCTGTTTAACAAGATTAACAACAATAAATGTGCATCTACACTGTAAAATTAACAGAGTTTGACCACGTGTTCAGTTCCATGCATTCAGAGCTATGGAATCAGGGGAGCTGTGGTTTTATGAGGCAAAAAGCCTTGATGCCTCATCAAACTACAACCCCCATATCATGGAGCCACAGCAGTTAAAATGGTCTCAAACTTCATTTACTCTGCAGTGTAGATGAACCCTAATATTCCTCTCTCACCCTAAACTAAGGACCCTTCCACACAGCCATATAACCCAGAATATCAAGGCAGAAAATCCCACAATATCTGCTTTGAACTGTCCACACTGCCATATATTTCAGTTCAAAGCAGATAATGTGGGTTTTTATGCATCTTTGCGGAAGGGGCCTGAGCTGCTACATGAGGCAGAGAAATAGCAGTGGATTTTATGTGTAACTCATGAAAATCCAGGTTGAGCATCTCCAAAATTGTTCACATGGGTTGCTGAGATAGTGACACTTTTCCTTTCAACGTACACAAACTTTGTATCACACACAAAATTATTACACATATTGTACATAAAATGACCATCAGGCTATGTTTATAAGATGCATATGGAACATAAATGAATTTTGTATTGAGACTTGGGTCCCATCTCCAATACATCTGACATCTATGCAAATATAGGTATTTCAAAATCCAAAATAAACTAAAAAACTAAAAAAGGTATTACTGTAAGTAGAAACCAGTTAGGGAATCTCCCCTCTGATTTGCACATCATCCCAGTTGAGATCCAAGTAAAAACCAATATAGATCCTACACACTTGAACGCTACCCAAACTTCATCTCATCTTCTAAAGTAGGCTCACTGCAAGAGATATGATTTGCATCTTTCCTATTAGATTCTTTGAGTGCATCTACACTGTCGAATTAATGCAATTTGACACCAATTTCACTGCCATGCTATAGAGTTGTACTTTTACAAGGTCTTTGGCCTTCTCTGCCAAGCAATGCTGGTGCCTTTACATACTATAACTCCCGGGAATCCATAGCACTAAGCCATGGCAGTTAGAGTGACGTCAAACTGAATTAATTCTGCAGTGTAGAAGCACCCTATGTTAGAGGTCCTAACACAACTCAGTTCTGCACCCGGAAAAGCTAATCTGCAAAAGCTAACATATTACAAACAATGGCTATGCAACCCCAGGAAATAATGTGAAGGACAATAAATAAAGAACAACACTCACACACAGGGGAATTCCAGACAAGAAACAATCAGGGGCAGCTAACACCTCCCAACAAAGGATTCCACAGGCAGGAAGTAGTCAGGCTTTGAAGCTGAAAGGCCATTCAATACTAATCAAGGTGGTCAATTGCAACATGCACACTTTTCTCAATCAGACAAGAGGTTTTTTTTTTATCCCACCATGGACATCCCACTGATGTATAAACTCCACTTGCCTAGTTTCCAACAGACCTTACAACCTCTGAGGGTGCCTGCTATAGATGTGGGCGAAACGTCAGGAGAGAATGCTTCTGGAACATGGCCCTACCAGCCCGGAAAACTCACAGCAACCCAATGTGAAGGTCTCTCCCCTTGTTTACAATCCCAAGACAAACTGGGAAAGGCTGGGTTTGCATCCACTCTGTGGAGTTAATACAGCATGACACCACCTTAGCTGCTAGGGCTCGTGGGATTTGTAGCTTGATAAGGCACCAGTCCTTTGGCAGAGAAGGCTAAAGACCTGGTGAAACTACAACTCCCAGGATTCCATAGCAGTGAGCCATGCAGTTAAAGCGGCTTCAAACTACATCATTCCCCAGTGTAGATGGCATGCAAGACCCATAAGAATCACACAGCAATCCTACCTTTCCTCCGCTCTCCAAGGACGCCCTGCTCTACACATCCCAGGGCAGGGGGTGGGCTCGAAGAAGCGGCCCAAAGCGGGGTCTACGCCGAGGGAGCCGCCCCGGTCCCGCCCTGCTCCTCCCTCGGGGAAGGGACTTGGAAAGTTCCTGCGAAATCTCCCTCCTGTTCTCTCCGCAGGTAACTTTGGTTCCTACTGATTGGGGAGGGGAGCAGCATTCATTGCTACTTCGCCCCGCAGCGCCACCTCATGGTAGCATTTGAGAATGCAAGGAGGGAACTGGCTCCAGTGGGAGCAACACCCGGGAAATTTGCGCCGAGGAGCGACATCTAGCGGCCATTCCCAGAATAGGTTACAGTCCAGTTTAGTTTTGAAGTGTCTGGAATCCCAATGTTGTGATAATAATTTTATAGGTTGCTGTGAGTTTTCCGGGCTGTATGGCCATGTTCCAGAAGCATTTTCTCCTGACGTTTCGCCCACATCTATGGCAGGCACCCATGCCCAGTGAGCACATGCAAACTAGAAGGGCCAGGACAGAGAAACAACTCACCATGTTGAACACAAGCCACAAACTTTTATAACGATTTGGCCAAAAAAGGATGCAAGTACAGCAATTTGCTTCAAAATGTACAAGCACAGACATACAGAAAAATGCAAGACATCTTATACCATTCTGACAGCCATTAAAACTTCCTGCTCCCTCATCCGATTGGCCAGAAAAAAGGCTGGTTAGGATCTGCGGCAGGATTGTCTGAAGGCTCTGCTGACATCACATCTTCCAGGCGGAGATTCCCTTGGTTGGGGGGGGGGGGGGGGATGATGGATGGGGATTGGTCGGGCAAGATACCAATCATCTATTGGAATGCCCCCTGGGAGGGTGTGAACTGTGAATTTGGAAAAGACAATGCTAGTGATATGTTGATATGCTTTTGAATAGCTCAACTGTCAAGTTCCATGCTAAATAGTGATACGTGGCTCAGGAAATAAAGATACAAGACCCAGAAAGAAAGGTGTAGATCCTGGACAATCAAGGGCTGGGGTGTCAAATAAAAGAGTTAATCAATGTGTATAATTTAAAGTCTCTGTTTCTGCAGGGGTAACAAACTCTCAGGTTTGGGAGGGATCACACATGCATTTTGGAACTAATCTGGCTGGCATGGGAGAACCTCTATCTCTACATATAAATACCGGTAATGAAGCTGATGATTATCTGGCTTGGGAAACAGCTAGGGGGATTGGCCCAACCTTTTCTGTTCCCAAGAGATTATCTAAACAGGGTCACAGCGGGTGGCTGCTTTTAAGTTACATTTAGATACATGTCTAAGAAGCCATTTATATACATTTCATATAAAAATTCTTACAGTACACAGTTGAAAGATACAAGTTACACAAAATCATGAATTTGATACAGTTTATTGATGGGTTAGATAGGATAGAGTTTGAGGGTTTACAGCTAATGCTGGTTTGGTCTCAATCGTCTGATGCTTCAAACTTGCGCAAGTCTGGGAAATGTTTTTTTTTTTAAAGGAAAAATTATACATTTATTTCCAAGCCCTTGGTGAATCGTAAATCTTCTGATGGGGGTGCTACTGTAGCTAAACACCACCTATATATAGTATGTATGTGTATCTATAATACTGCAATTTTTTGTTACTCGTCATTACCGGTATATCAAATTTGTTGTTGAAGGCTTTCATGGGTTGTTGTGAGTTTTCTGGGCTGTATGACCATGTTCCAGAAGCATTTTCTCCTGACGTTTCACCCACGTCTATGGCAGGCATCCTCAGAGGTTGTGAGGTAAATTTCTACTTATGACATGATATCTGACACATGGGCATGGCTTGCACCAAAAACTTAAGAATCAAAACTTACCCAATACTTTTTCTTCTGAATTTTGTAAACTTCAGAAGCCTCCCAAAGTCAGTTTTATTTTCAGCTCAAGGAAGCAAAGCAAAGCCAAAAAGGCTGCCTTTCCTCTTTAAATTAATGGCCTCTCTCCATTAGGAGCGGGAAGCAGCAGGGAGAAATCAGAGTTTTCTGGAAAAGAGACTAAGGCCCCTTCCACACAGCTGAATTAAATCCCACATTATCTGCTTTGAACTGGGATATATGGCAGTGTGGACTCAGATAACCCAGTTCAAAGCAGATATTGTGGGTTATTCTGCCTTGAAATTCTGGGTTATATGGCTGTGTGGAAGGGCCCTGAGAAAGCACAGAATTCTGGGAAATGTAGTTTGGGAAGGTGAGGAGCCCTATGTCAGAGAATTTTTGTTACTCTCATTATAGTAACAAAATTTTCACTAATGATACTTTAGAAACACTTTAGAAACGAAATGCGAGGCCCCCTAATTTTGAAATGAGTTTTGAAACATTTTTTCATCGATCGCACAGCCCTAATATATACACAGTAGAGTCTCGCTTATCCAGTCTTTGCTTACACAATGTTCTGTATTATCCAACGCAGTCTGCCTGTTAGTAGTCAATGTTTTAGTAATCAATGTTTTAAAGCATTGCGATGTTTTGATGCTAAATTCATAAATACAGTAATTACTACATAACATTACCATGTACTGAACTGCTTTTTCTGTCGATTTGTTGTAAAACATGATGCTTGGTGCTTAATTTGAAAAATCATAACGTAATTTGACGTTTAATAGGCTTTTCCTTAATCCCTCCTTATTATCCAACATTTTCGCTTATCCAGCGTTCTGCCAGCCCATTTAAGTTGGATAGGTGAGACTCTACTGTATATATATATATATATAGTGTGTCATATATATATATATATACACACACACACACATACACATATATATATACACACACAAGTAGATGGTGCATCTGTACATGTGTATATGCATCATATATATGCATATACTACAGTATATACAAATATAAATACATGCATATGTGTATGTGCACATACAACTCACAATTTGTTTTGTGTGTGTCAGAAGCGACTTGAGAAAGTGCAAGTCACTTCTAGTGTGAGAGAATTGGCCATCTGAAAGGACGTTGCCCAGGGGATGGCAAGATATTTTGATGTTTTTACCATCCTTGTGGGAGGCTTCTCTCATGTCGCTAATAATAATAATAATAATAATAATAATAATAATAATAATAATAATAATACAGTAGAGTCTCGCTTATCCAACCTTCGCTTATCCGATATTCTGTATTATCCAATGCAGTCTGCCTCCCGCCTGGATCCACAGCTATTCCTCTAGGCAGCGACACACAGAGGGCCAACATGCCCAACAACAACACAAGTGCAGCCATGCTCCCAAATAAATGGCAGACTTGTAAAACATGATGTTTCGGTGCTTAATTTGTAAAATCATAACATAATGTGACATTTAATAGGCTTTTCCTTAATCCCTCCTTATTATCCAACATTTTTGCTTATCGAACTTTCTGCTGGCCAGTTTATGTTGGATAAGTGAGACTCTACTGTAATAATAATCTGCCTTTCCTCAAGACTCTAGACAGAGAACAACATTGTTTAAGCATAAAGCCATTCAAATGCCTTTATTAAAAGACATAGGGTGCATCTACATCAAGCTGTTTGGAGGGGAGAAGGTCCATCCCACTGATCCAGTATCTGAGAAGGTGGAAGATAGTCGTGTACAACCAGGTTGCTCGTATTTATGGAAGCAACTCATTTAATGCATTCCTTACATGATCTCTTCAGAGGAGCTTGAGGTGGTGATGTATATGGTTATTGCCCTGATGCCTGCCTCACAACAACCCATGGGCACCCAGGGCATTCCTAGGAGGCACTTAGTACTACTACCGTGTTTCCCCGAAAATGAGACAGTGTCTTGTATTAATTTTTTCTCCCAAAGTTGTGCTAGGTCTTATTTTCAGGGGATGTCTTATTTTTCCATGAAGAAGAATTTCCATTTATTGTTGAACAAAAAATGAACATTTATTATATACTGTACAGTAGTTGTCATCACAAACCAGCATAACCAGACAAAGTGTGAATCCTATCAAGAATTTCTTATTACAGTAGAGTCTCACTCATCCAAGCCTCGCTTATCCAAGCTTCTGGATTATCCAAGCCATTTTTGTAGTCAATGTTTTCAATATATTGTGATATTTTGGTGCTAACTTCGTAAATACAGTAATTACAACATAACATTACTGCATATTGAACTACCTTTTCTGTCAAATTTGTTGTATAATATGATGTTTTGGTGCTTACCTTGTAAAATCATAACCTAATTTGATGTTTAATAGGCTTTTCCTTCATCCCTCCTTATTATCCAAGATATTTGCTTATCCAAGCTTCTGCCAGCCCGTTTAGCTTGGATAAGTGAGACTCTACTGTAATTACTACATAACATTACTGCGTATTGAACTACTTTTTCTGTCAAATTTGTTGTATAACATTATTTTTTTGTGTGTGTGTCAGGAGCAACCGGAGTTGCTTCTGGAGTGAGAGAATTGGCCATCTGCAAGGACGTTGCCCAGGGGACGCCCAGATGTTTGGATGTTTTACCATCCTTGTGGGAGGCTTCTCTCATGTCCCCGCATGGAGCTGGAGCTGATAGAGGGAGCTCATCCACACTCTCCCCGGGTGGGATTCGAACCTGGAAGCCTTCAGGTCAGCAACCCAACCTTCAAGTCACAAGGCTTTTATCCCCTAGGCCACTAGAGGCTCCATATAACATGATGTTTTGGTGCTTAATTTGTAAAATCATAAGCTAATTTGATGTTTAATAGGTTTTTCCTTAATCCCTCCTTATTATCCAAGATATTCACTTATCCAAGCTTCTGCCGGCCCATTTAGCTTGGATAAGTGAGACTCTCCTGTACTACCATTCTGTGGTACATAAATTTACCGATCCTAAATGCTCTGGAGTTCTGTTTGGTGGGCATGCTTACAAACAAAAACTTTGCTAGGTCTTACTTTCGGGGGAGGCGTTATATTTAGCAATTCGGCAAAACCTCTACTAGGTCTTATTCTTTGGGGATGTCTTATTTTCGGGAAAACAGGGTAATGAAGAACATTTCTGCAGCTGTTAGGAATGGTGGGCGTTGAAGCCCAAAACACCTGCTGGAGGGTCCACGTTTGCCCCTGCCTGGCCTACATTGTACTGTAGAATGAATGCAGTTTGATGCCACTCTATCTGCTCCATTCTATGGCGTCCTATCAGTGGTGGTTGTACAAGGTCTGTAGCCTCTGCTGCTCCAAAGGGCTGGTTCCTTGCCCAACTTGGCTCCATCCCGTGAAGACAAGACAGTTGAAGCGGTGCCGAAGCGCGTTATTTCCACAGTGTAGAGGGAGGGACCCAAAGCCTGAAGGCAGAGCCCCTTCCACAACTGACGAGTGTGTGTGTGTGTGTGTGTGTGCCAGAATCGCGGGGCCGTGGGGTGTGCGGCACTCGCGCCGGCCTCTCCCTGCGTGTATTTCTGGCCAAGGACCTCCCCTCGGAGTCTGGCTTCCCTCCTACTATTATGTTACTCAGTTGAGTGAGTGAGTGTTTGTCAGGTGACTTGGGTCACGCCGTTTTCTCTCCTTAGGGAGGGCCTTGGCTGGCTCTCCTTTCACAACGGCGGCGAGGAAGAGGAGGAGGAGGAGGAGGAAGGAGGAGACGGGGAAAGGGAACACATTTGCGGGGAGAAGGGTCTCCCAAGGCGGAATTGGGGAGAGGGGTCAGGATGAGCCAGGTGCCGGGGAAACCGAAGGAGCAGGAAGAAGGAGAGGAGGAGGAGGAAGATGAAGGAGAAGAGGAGGAAGAAGAGGAGGAGGAGAACGAAGACGACGACGAGATCGTGGGGCTGGCGGACTATGGGGACGGGGCGGAGTCCTTCTCGGACGGAGACCCCGAAAACGGAGGCAGTGGGGCATGTGAGTAGCTAGCTCTCCATACAGGGGAAAGGGGCCTTTATTATTGGGAATGGGGGCTGGGATGGGGTCCCTCCGAGCCTTCAAAGGCTTGGCTTCCTTTAGAGGAGCCGCCCCTCTTGTCTCCTCTCCAGGAACCCAAAGGCCATCTAGCTTAACTTCCAAGCTTCTCCAAAGGCTAAGCTGTCTTAAGAGGAATTCTGACGCTTCCCCTTTAAATACAGAGGAACCCTAAGGCTGTCTAGTCTCTCCCACCCTCTCCCCAAACTGAAAGATATTCAGAGCCTCTAAGCCAGGCCTGGGCAAACTTGAGCCCTCCAGGTGTTTTGGACTTCAACTCCCACCATTCCTAACAGCCTATTGTGTTGTCAAAGGCTTTCATGGCCAGAATCACTGGGTTGCTGTGAGTTTTCCCAGTGGTATGGCTATGTTCCAGAAGCATTCTCTCCTGACATTTCCCCTGCATCTATGAACCAACTTGGACACAGCATATTATCTGAGAACACAGAAATGCTGGGCCACTCGAACAACCACCATGTCAGAGAAGCCATTGAAATCCACAAGTGTGTGGACAATTTCAAAAGAAAGGAGGAAACCATGAAAGAACAAAATCTGACTGCCAGTATTTAAAAAAAAACTATAAATCAGGACAGTAAATAAAGAACAACACTTAGAAAACAGGGGAATTCCAGACAAGACACAATTGGGGCCAGTTAACACCTCCCAAGAAAGGATTCCCCCAGGCAGGGAGAAGCCAGGCTTTGAAGCTGCAAGGGCACTCAGTGCTAACCAAGCTGGCCAGTTGCAACATTCACACTGGCCTCAAACAGAGAAGAGTTCTTTCTCCCACCCTGAACATTCCACAGATATATAAACCCCCCTTGCCTAGTTTCCAACAGACCTCACAACCTCTGAGGATGCCTGCCATAGATGTGGGCGAAACATCAGGAGAGAATGCTTCTGGAAAATGGCTGTACAGCCTGGAAAACTCACAGCAACCCAGTAGCTCCCTTTTCTTCCCTTGTTTCCTTTTCATAAAGGGGAAACCAGAGACCACCTAGTCTGAGCCTCTCCAAGCTGAAGAGGGACTCAGAGAGCTTCCAAAGGCCTAGCTTCCTGCAGAGGAATTGCCCTTCTCTTCTGGCTCTTCCACCTCGCCTTTTCACATAGATGGACCCCAAAAGCCATCTAGACCAGGCATGGGCAAACCTGGGCCCTCCAGGTGTTTTGGACTTCGACTTTGACAATTACTAACAGCCAGTAGGCTGTTAGGAATTGTGGGAGTTGAAGACCAAAACACCGGGAGGGCCCAAGTTTGCCCATGCCTGGTCTAGTCGTTTAACCCCATAGCTATGCACAGGGACTCCAAAGTCTTACCCCCTGTGGGAAGGGCTCTAAAGAAAAGAGTCTCTGCCACTGTAAGGCACTGCTTCTTAAACTTTGGGTCATGATCCCAAATGGGAAATTAGGGTCATGAAAAATGCAAACATTTACACCAGTGGTTCTCAAACTGTGCTCCTCCACGAATCCTAGCAACTGGTAAGCTGGCTGGGATTTCTGGGAACTGAAGCCCAAAACACCTGGAGGAGCACAGCTTGAGAACCACTGATCTACCATAAATCTGTAGCAACAATGTGCAGTGTTTACAATGGACTCTGCAGGAAATGCTTCAGTTGTGCTTCACAAAAAGTAAAATCAGCCCTGTTTAGCAAGCATTGCAAATGCTGATTTCTTATCAGTAAATATTTTTGTTTTTATACCTATTTTATATCCCTGGGGTCTCATATTGGTCAGAAAGGGGTCACAAGTGGAAAAAGATCATAAAACCCTGCGTTAAGGGAGAGACTCTTCCTCCGGTATCAGCATCATGCTAGCTCCCATCTTTCCTCACTAAACTTGCAGTTGAATCTTTCAAGATACAGGCAGTTCCCAAGTTACAAACATCCGATTTACAAATGACTCATAGTTAAGAAAAAGGGTGAGATAACAGAAGTGGGAGAAATCTTCCCCTCGGAAGGGAAATCCACTCCTGAAAGAGTTGTTATCATGGGGGAAAGATATTCCCACCAAAGCTTTCTCACCAGTTCTTGTTTCCACAACAAACCAAATTTTTCAAAATCCAATTTTCACAGGGACAGAAAATGAAGGTAAATCTTCTGAACATGGGCACAGATAGCAAAACAAACACCACAGGGGTGTTCCCTATGCTGACCAAAGATAGATAGATTTACCTGGAGTTTCACTTAAAATATACTTACTTATATTCAAATTCAACTTGAGAACAACCCTACAGAACCTATCTTGGGCACTGCCTGTACTTGGAGGGAGGTCAGTCATCCCTATCTGTATTTACGATACAATCATCCCCGAGGGCAGCAGATTAGTTGGGTGTGTGTGTGTGTGTGTTTGTGTTTCATACCAGAGCACTTGTTATACCAAGAGGGCCCAGCTTATGTTGCCTGAGGCAGCTACCTCATTGTGCCCCCTTCCCCTTCTACAACTATAGTGGTCTGCTGGCAAGATAAAATAACAGTGTAAGAAGTAGAATTGGGTAGAATGAGGCAGCTGCCTCAGGCAGCAAGCACTGGACTAGGAGGTGGGGAGGGCCGGAGGGGAGGGGATGATGAAATTGTGTGTGTGTGTGTGTGTGTGTACTTGTGTCACATGCCTGCCTTGTGCCTCTAGGGGAGTGGAGGTCTTGCTTGTTTTGAAGTGATATTCTCAAAAAACCACCCTCCAGCCCATTCTCTGTGCTCTTCCTTGAGATCCTATTTCCACCCAAAGCGATCCTGAGTTTTTAAAGTGCTGGTAAAGAATGCAAAGGGCGCTAGATCTCTTTGAGGCCCACCTAGCTTTTCTTGAAAGTAGAATGAAATAGTTTTCTTAAGGAATAGAAGTTGTGGGATTACAACAAAAGATCAGAAGTTTTCGGGAGAGGCAAGCAGTCTTGCTGCTTTGAGGAGGTACAGCTACACATTAATGCAGTTTGACACAATTTTAGTTTCCTCAACTCAGTGTTTTTTATTGTAATCGTGTCAGAAGTGACTTGAGACATACTGCAAATTGCTTCTGGTGTGAGAGAATTGGCTGTCTACAGAGATATTGCCCAGGGGACCCCTGGATGTGTTTCCATCCTCCTGGAAGGCTTCTCTCATGTCCCTGCAAGCTAGAGCTGACATACGGGAGCTCACCCGTCTCGCGGATTTGACCTGGCAACCTTCAGGTCAGCAGTCCAACCGGCACAAGGGTTTAACCCATTGTTCCACTACAGCTCAGTGCTATGAAATCATGACAAGTGTAGTTTTACAAGGTCTTTTGTTTTCTCTGCCAAAGAGTGCTGGTGCCTCACAAAGCTAAAACTCCCAGGGTTTCACAGCAATGAGCCATGGCAATTAAAGTAGTGTCAAACTGCATTAATTACACATTGTAGATGTAATAATAATAAATTTTCATTTATATCCTGCTTTTCTCCTTAAACAGGACCCAAAGCAGCTCACAACATTTTAAAAAACAGTACAAATCAACCATACATATAACAATAAAACAAACTATAAAATAAAATATAAATAAACATTTTAAAATCGTTTAACTGATACAATTGTTGCGGGAACTCGTCCATTCAAATAATACACTTCACTCAACTCACTGAAAGTTAGACTTCCTGTCATTCCAAATTAATTTTTTTTCATTAAAACCTTGCTTAAACAGGAAGATCTTCAGCTGTTTTTAAAGATGTTAGGGGAAGGGGATGTTTTAATCTCCTTGGGGGGAGGGGGAGTTTCAAAGGGTTGGGCTGGCCACCGAAAAGGCCCTCTCACATTGCCGCCAACCGCATTTCTGAGAGAAGATAAGTGCTTAGTCAGGCTGCCAATGGAAATCAACAAAGGTGCTTCTACATTTATTGATTACATAGAAGGAATTTCAGCAAATTTGCCTTGTTATCTGGTTGTGTGACAATACTTGCGGCAATTCTTTTTTCTAAAATTATAAGTACCGGAGTGCTCTCCAGTTTTACTCTGGTAGCCCTAGCGAGACATGGTTGCAACAGCTACATACATACATAGTATGCCAGCCCATTCCCTGGGCATAATTCAGAGTGCTGGTTTTGATATATCTATATATATAAAAGGGTAATGGAATCACGGCACCGGACAAAACAACTAAACTAAATGCCCCACAACTTTGAAAATTGACAGCACAACCTCTCATCCACGCCTCTACGTTCATACAACAAAAAGAAAAGAAAAATTAAGTCCTAGCCACAGCAACGCGTGGCCGGGCACAGCTAGTAAAACTATATACAGCCAGAGTCCAGGTTATCCGAAGAACTGTATTTCTCTTTATGAACTTATCAGAATATTATGACCATCTGGGGAGAGCCTTTCTCTCTGTCCCACCACCCTCTCAAGCTCTTTAGGTGGTAACACGAGAGAGGGCCTTTTTGGTGGCTGCTCTGCAACTCAGGGGAGGCCCCTTGTAGTAAAACGAAGGCAGTTTGACAGCCTTTTAGATGCCATGGCTCAGCACTGTACTATGGAACTACAGAAGCTGCAGTTTCACAAGACTTTAGCATTTCTGCCAAAAAGCATTGGTGTCTCACTAACCTATGTCTCCCAGGATATAATAGCATTGACCGAGGTAAAGTGATCTCAAAGTGCATTAATTCTGCATTGTAGTCCCACCCAAATATGGTCCCATCCCTGCTTGCCTTTCGTAGGCAGGTGAAAATCTTTCTCTGCCACCGGGCATTAATAATAATAATAGTAAAACTTTATTTATATTTCGCTCTATCTCCCTGAAGGGACTCAGGGCAGATTCCAGTCACAAAAAAGGCAAACATTCCTTGCCTGAATACAACAACCAATACACACATAATAGCAAAAAATAATAACCCAACATATAAAAACAAATTGTAACTTAACATCTAATATTAAAATAAGACATAAACCATCAAATAAATTATATCAACATAAAACGAAACATCAAACTTCAGATGAAGTTTGACCTTGCTTTCCTCTGAGTCTGTGAATGTGCCATGTCCAAAGTCACTCCATGGGTTTCCATAGCCCACCATTATGGACTGATGAAAGGTGGACTTCTGGGCCAGTATGATTTGGGATTTAGGCTATGTGTGGAGTTTCAATGCATTAAAATATTTAATGGTTTTAATGACATCAATGAGCTACTTTTTCATTACTGTATTTATATTTTAATGTCTTAATATTGTTTTAATTAGCATTGTTTTATATTTATTGTGAGCCATCTTGAGTCCCTGTATCAGGAGAGAAGCAGGATAAAAATAAATAAATGGTTGAATTGCCAATATAAGTGCTCTAGCTTCTGTGAGCATCTTGTCTCCTCGGCAGTAAAGTGGTTGAGTGCAACCTTTCCATTATTGTAGCTCAAAGTTGGAATTGTGTAGCTCTCCTGGTGTTGTTGAACTATGACTTCCAGAAGCTGTTACCAGCATTGATAATGGCGAAGAATATTGGGAGATGCAGTCCGATAATATTGGATACAGTTTCCTGTTTTTTTGCAAACAATAACAATTCTCATACATTAGCAACACTGTCGGAAGCCAGTGTGGTGAAATGGTTTGCGCATGGAGCTATGACTCTGGGGAAGGGTTCGAATCCCCGCCTGCTTTGGAAACCCACGGCGTGACTTGACATGGTGCACTCTTTCAGACTCAGAGGAAAGCAAGGACAAACCTCATCTGGAGAAATTCTGCTGACCTGTGATAAGTTTGCTTTATGATCTCAGTAAGTCAGAAATGACTTGAAGTCACACAACAACAACAAGTAGCATGGCTAGGAGGAGAAAGGTCATGGGATGCATTGAGCTTTGTAGGCACAGAGGAGGCTCGGTTTTCTGTGGAGTTGAGTGAGGGCCCGAAAGGAGGGAAATTAAGAGGTGAGGCTGTGAATATATGAGGGTCTTTCAGGTGAGGAAGTTTGAAAGTTGGGAAAGGGGAAGGTTTAAAACAGAGGAAGGAAGGTTTAAAGTGTGCTGGGGTTTCAGTCTGGAAAAAATATAGTAGGCTGAGGTTAGGGATATGAGACTGTGGGCTGGCCATTGTGGAAGTGTAGTACAGCTAGGAAAGAGGCAAGTTTGAAGAGAGGTGCAAATCTTTTGACCATACCAGACTGAAAGGGGACAGATAAATGATAATTCAGTATTAATAACCACATTTCTTTATAGGTTGGTCTAACACACAACAGGCCAAGCTGTGTGATATATTCTTATGAGTGCCTGATGTTGAATCTAAGATCAGCTTTCTTGTTGGAACTTTTAAAATAACTTCTTAATAGTTTCATATTGAATTTTAGACAAAACTATACATTATCCAGCTAATTAGGAGCCCCCAGTGGCGCAATTGGTTATACCCTTGTGCCGGCAGGATTGCTGACCGAAAGGTCGGCAGTTTGAATCCAGGGAGTAGGGTGAGCTCCTGTCTGTCAGCTCCAGCTTTCCATGCGAGGACATGAGAGAAGCCTCTCACAAACATGAAACATCTGGGTGCCCCTTGGGCAACGGCCTTGCAGACGGCCACTTCTCTCACACTAGAAGTTATTTGCAGTTTCTCAAGTTCTCCTGACACAAAAATATCCAGCTAATTCTTATGACAGCTTTTGCAAAGGCCAACATTGCTAATGGGACACCAAGGACGGGAGACTGAGATTTGTGTAAAGCTATCTTTGTGTTACTGTAGCTACGGAGAGATGTAAGCCAGGAGATTTCTGGCTCAGAGCCTTAGATAGCATTGTGTCCCCAGCTTTTGAATGTTCAGTTCTTGGTTATCTGTATATGTGCTCTAGAAGGACACAGGGGACTGTATTTCTATGTGGTCTTATCTGAGCAAGTCTTTGCTTTCAATATTAGAGCTTTATTCCCAGAAAATCAGAAGTATCTTTAAACACACGTAGGTTTTCCATTGCTACCGAATACCCACATTCTGAATATACACGTCAGTATCCGAAGGCAAAGGGAGCTTGGTGGTTAGAAAGTACAGTATAACTCAAAGTCAGACATAATTCCAGCCTTGCTTTTTTTGAAAAGAAAAAGCACATTAAGTGCATACAGTCCTCATTGTGTTGTATGAAGTGAAGAAGGCTAAAATAGCTGACTCCGGATAAGAGCAAATCTAGCTTTCTTGGGAGTCATGTGAGTATAGGTTTTCTGTGTTTTGCTGCTTAAAGGAAACAATGACCCATAATTTAGGGTCATTGTTTAATAACTATATTTTAGTTAAGTTTTATAGGGGAGAACAGGGGGAAAAGAAAAAGAGAAGAAAAGAAAAGCTTCCATGAGATACAGAAATAATGAGATAGGGTTGTAGAGAAGAATCTTGCTACTATTGGTAATGTACAGAAATAAATGAATAGCGACTTTCCGATTTGTTACACGAGTAATTCAGAAGTGATTCTGTTATAGAGTAAGCAGTGGGAGTAGGCTAAATTTATTTTAGTTTAATCTATTTATTGTATTTTAGCCTGCTTTTCTTCTGATTTAGGAACTGAAGGTGACTAACAATAAATACCATATATACTTGAGTATAAGCTGATCTGAATATAAGCAGAGGCACCTAATTTTACCACAAAAAAACTAGGAAAACTTATTGACTTGAGTATGAGCTGAGGGTGGGAAATGCTGCAGCAGCTACTGATAAATTTCAAAAATAAAAATAGATACCAATAAAATTACATTAATTGAAGCATCAGTAGATTAAATGTTTCTGAATATTTACATAAAACTGTAATTTAAGATAAGACTGTCCAACTCTGATTACCTATATGCTCGAATAAAAATCAACCCAAATATAAGCCAGCCAGGATCCTCACTTGAATGTAAGCCAAGGGTGGCTTTTTCAGCCCTAAAAAGGGGCCTAAAAAACTCAGCTTATACTCGAGTATATATGGTATGACACAATGCAAATTAAAACAATGTACATACATTAGAGTATGAATATAATTTTAAAAAAAATGTTTTTTAAATGTTTTATGTCATTAAACCATTAAACATAAAAATATTAAAATACATTAAAAGCTACATGGCCACTCCCAAATCCCGATCACCCCATCCCCAGCAGCCCACCTCTCATCATCTAAATGATGAATTAAAGTCAGTCCAACTCCACATTCAGTTAGACGAGAGACACAGGACCCCTGCAAAAGTGGGAAAAACTTGGACTACATTTTAATAAAATCGTTTTGGAAATCTGTTGGAGCAAGGAAGGCTGATTTCAAGCCCATATAAGGCAGCAGCTGTGTTCATCGCTCCTTTGCAGCTGTGAATGTCACTCCTTATATTACTAGCTGTTCTCCAAGGCTGTCTGCATAGCTTTGATGAACTCTTATGCATTGATGTGATGGTATAGGAAACATATTTTATGTGTAGATGTTTAAGAGGATGAACAAAGTGTATATTCAATAGCTGTATTCGGAGACAAAATTGTTTATTTTTGTGTTAAACATGGTTTTCCAGAACCTATTGCTTTTTGCAGACCATAAACTATCTTCTTTGGGAATGTTCCTGTTTTATAGACCAAGTAGACAACAAAAAAAGTGACTACTTTAAACTTTAGGTTGTCTTGAATGCAGACTTTTTCAATGTATATTTGATGACATTAATCCTTAAAAAACATTTATTGTCTTTGTTGCTCTGACTCCGTCCTAAATGGTAAATATATATGAATTATTTATAACAGATGTACTACATTAAAATGATAGCACAAGGCATTACTACCACATGAATTATCAGATTACTTAGATTGATAGAACACAACATATATTTGACTAAAACTTAAGAAAACAACTTTCTTGGACTCTTATGAATGTAAATATCTAATAAGCTAGTCACTTAATACATTTTAAAGAAGTAAAACATGATTATAAAATGATATTCTTACCAGTTCTTATGGAGCCCCCAGTGGCGCAATGAGTTAAACCTTTGTGCCAGCTGAACTGCTGACTGAAAAGTCGGTGGTTCAAATCCAGGGAGCAGGGTGAGCTCCCGTCTGTCAGCTCTAGCTCCCCATGTGGGGGCATGAGAGAAGCCTCCCACGGGATGGTAAAACATCAAACATCCGGGCATCCCCTAGGCAGTGTCCTTGCAGACGGCCAATTCTCTCACACCAGAAATTACTTGCAGTTTCTCAAGTCACTCTTGACACGAAAAAAACCCCAAAAACCAGTTATTATAAGTTTTGATTTTAATATGTAGGTCAGTACATTTCTTTCACCTTCACCCAAAATTGCTTCAGCTCTGACTCCCAGTTACAAATATACTATGAACGTGCAATTAATTTTAAACAAAAGGGGCATTTTAGATGACACCACTTTCAGAAGTATATATAGGAAGGGTTCTTTTTTTTCCCTTCAAAGAAGAGGAAATGTGACGAAAACCGTCTCCAATGCATAAACCTCAGAGATGATTATACTTCTCCAAATTGGATTTACTTCTCTAGCTGATGTCTTCTCCCATGTTTCTTGTTCATGTATGTCATCTGATGATTCACAGCTCCTTTTGTGAACTGTTTTGAATGTACAGAAATAGCAAATGCTACTGTTCTTTCTGGGCTATCCTCCCACAGATTCCAGATGGTGATTGAAAGGGTTGCATATTTAAATGTTTTACACTATATAAAGGAATCTCTTTATATGCACCAAGTTTTTTCCTCATACATTATGCTTAATTTTGGGCACATGACAGAATGGAGAGAGGTCACAAGCACAATGCTTGCCCCAAATTCTAAGATGAAACCATAGTGTGAGACAAAATAAAAATATTTTGTTGAACTGACATTGGAAATACTACGGGCCATTTATTAGTTGACACGGGGAAGTGCTGTCAATTATGACTTTTAGTGGCTGGATCTTAATCCTATCACTCAAATCTCAAATAGATAACAGACACAAAACTGGCCCACAGTTCTGTTTCCCATTTCCTGTGTTCCTAGATATGTATAACCTGATTAGAAAGTTATCTAATTCAAAACAATATTAGTTCTTGTTAAGAATAAAGCAACAAGGCAGATAAAACAGTGAGAACCAAAACTGCCATGTAATATTTTCTCCATAAAGCCATGGGCTGGATCCAAAATGGCCATTCTGTCACAGAAGGGGGGAAAGCCAATAGCCCTTTTTGTCCCCATGGGCAGGCCTATAGCCAGAAAAAAAATTCGTGAGAGGGTGGACCCCCCCCCCCCCTCCATGACTTTTCAGGCCAGTATCTCATGATCTAGTACGAGATCTCAACAAGGTCCTGAAATTACCATCTCTGTGAAAGGTTCTTCATGGTCCTGAATCATTGCTCCCCCTTTAAGCCAATTCTTTTCGACCACAAAGGACAATAGTTTCCACAATTGGCAAAAGTTTCTGTTTTCTTCTGCTTTCTTCTTATTTTCTTTATTATCAAGACATTTTCCATTGTGAATTAGCAATAATTTTTTTCAGCCAAGCACAAGTTGTTCTGAAGGTACTGTTTTGTAAATTGGTAGAAAGACAGATAATGATAGTGTGACTAATCAAAATTTGGTTGGGATAGTGCTTGTAGTTCTGGTAAAAAGGTAAAGGTTTCCCCCTGATATTAAGACACCTCCAAGATCATGTGGCCGGCATGACTGAATGGAGCACTGTTACCTTTCTGCTGGAGCAGTGCTTTTTGATCTACTCACATTTGCATGTTTTCAAACTGCTAGGTTGGCAGAAGCTGGGGTTAACAGCAGGAGCTCACCCTGCTTCCTGGATTCGATCAACCAGCCTTTCGGTCAGCAAGTTCAGCAGCTCAGTGGTTTAATCTGCTGCACCACCGGGGTTCTGGAGGGACTCTAATTTTTGCTTCTCATATATTTGTTGTGGGGATTTAGTTAACCAGTTAAAATTCATGAGTAAACCAGATTTTTTTTAACCTGAAACTTTTGGGGTTGGTTTGAACCCCTAACCCCCCTCCCCTTGGCTACGGGCTTACCCATAGGAGCATCCTTTGAGTGGAATTCCATTCAAAATGGTCCAACCAGTGGAAAGGGGGAAAGCAATATTTACAAGCTATCTCTTCCTTCTGCAGTTCCACTCACACTATTTCAGATGTTTCCCCTATCTGGATTAGATATTCCAGATGGGAAAGGTGACGGGAGTTGGGACTTCAAAAGATGTTTACTGCTTTAGTCCAGCCTTCTGTGAGCAAAAGAAAGTCACTGGGGCAAAGTCACCACTGGAAGAAAAAGACCATCTTTATTTCTTACATTGCCATTGCTCATATCAGTTGCAGTTAACTGGAACCGATATAACCTCATAGCTTCCTTATTCAAAATGTGTGCTAATTGATAGCTGTAATTAATTTTCCTCACACTTGCAATCCAATAAGTCACTAATAATAAAATGCACAAAGAATATGGAACTCAAGATAACATTGTATTCTGGATTGTTATCAAATTTAGTGGCTTATTCCTTAAGTAACATGAACTATTTTTCAAACCAGCAGGTGGTGCTAGAAAAATTGCTGGGAGAATGTAGAGATCAATCCTTAAATTTATCTGCTAAAGCTTGTCTCTTCAAGATCAGAGAAAGCACAACTACACAGTAAAATTAATGCAGCTTGACACCCCTTTACCTGTTATGACTCAATGCTGTGGCATCATGGGAGTTGCAATTTGGTGAGGCTACAGCACTTTTTGGCAGAGAAGGCTAAACACCTTGCAAAACTATAACTCTCATGATTCCATAGCATTGAGCCATAGCAGTTCAAGTGATGTCAAATCTACAATGTAGATCAGTGTTTCTAAACCTGGGGGTCAGAACCCCTGAGAGTGGTTGCGAGGGGTTTTCAGAGAGGTTGCCAAAGACCATCAGAAACACATATTTCTGATGGTCTTAGGAACCCAAATCCTTCCAGTATTTTCTGTGGGTCATGGGGGTTATGTGTTGGAAGTTTGGCCCAATTCTATCATTGGTGGGGTTCAAGGGGTTTCTTTATTGTAGGTGAATTATAAATCTCAGCAACTACAACTCCCAAATGTCAAGGTCTATTTTCCCGAAACTTCACCAGTGTTCAAATTTGGGCATATTGAGTATTCGTGCCAAGTTTAGTCCAAATCCATCATTGTTTGGAGTCCACGGTGCTCTCTGGATGTAGGTGAACAACAACTCCTAAACTCAAAGTCAATTCCCACCAGATCCTTCCAGTATTTTTTGTTGGTCATGGGAGTCCTGTGTGCCAAGTTTTGTTCAATTCCATTGCTGGTGGAGTTCAGAATGCTTTTTGATTGTAAGTTAAGTATAAATCCCAGCAACTACAACTCCCAAATGACAAAATCAGTCCCCTCCCAACCCCACCAGTATTCAAATTTGGACGTATCGGGCATTTGTGCCAAATTTGGTCCAGTAAATGAAAATACATCCTGCATATCTGATATTTACATTACGATTCATAACAGAAGCAAAATTACAGTTATGAAGTAGCAATGAAAATAATTTTATGGTTGGGGGTCACCACAACATGAGGAACTGTATTAAGGGATCACGGCATTAGGAAGGTTGAGAACCACTGGTGTAGATGCACCTGTAGTTCTGTGAGAGTGAAAACAGTTAAAACTGAGGGGCGGTTACTCTCAAATGAGTTTTAGGCTTTTGATACAATTACACATATGTTAATTGTTAATTATATAGTGTCAGTTCTAGATTTCAATTATCTGTTTTGTTCAGTCCTAGATTTCAATGACCCTTTTAGTACTGAAGTCAAACCCAGAATCCTGCTCATGGGACTGAGAAGAAGTGGAAAATCATCCATTCAGAAAGTCGTCTTTCATAAAATGTCACCAAATGAAACCCTTTTCTTGGAAAGCACCAATAAGATCTGCAGAGAAGATGTTTCCAACAGCTCCTTTGTCAACTTTCAGATATGGGACTTTCCTGGACAAATTGATTTCTTTGATCCCACCTTTGACTATGAGATGATTTTCCGAGGGACTGGAGCACTGATATTTGTTATTGATTCTCAGGTAAAGAATAATTAACAGACTAGTTTCGCTTTCCTGTCCACACGCAGCATCCTAAACACGCACAAACAAACAACACCTGTTAGTAGACAAGTAAAACAAATAATGAAAAAATCTGCACACATTGAACTAACTTTCCATAGTACAGGTGATAATCCAGAGAATTTCAAGCAGAGCTTACTTTCTCTAACAGTATTTTCCTATGTTTTCCCCATTCCTACTACTTGTTTAGTATTCAAAAGATGCTCCCAAGGATTGTGAGGTTGTCTGGAATAGAATGGACTGTAACGGGAGACTTCAATCAAAACATTTTTCTTTAATCTCCCTTGGGCAGAAGAGGCTTTTGTTCATAAGGGACTTCATTGGTTCTTCTTGGTTTACATATAGAAAGTTCTAATGCAAATATTTAATGCTGCTAGCATTCCTTATTTCGTAGGTATCACCATGGCAATTAGTCTTATTTGCCATTTCTGTCTATATGAATTATCTAAAACAAATATTAGCAATGTTAGATAGTGAAAGGGACACGTTATTGTTCTGAGAACTCATGGGCCATATCAGACTAGAAAATCCCATGAAAAGCTCAGATGTGGCTGGAAGTACAGCGGGCCCCTGATACCCACTTCAGGTTTGGTTCCAGAAATTAATGTGTATGCCAAAATGCATGGATTCTCATGTCCCATCATATGCAATGGCATCATAAAATGGTGTCACTTGTATAAAATGGCAAAAGCAAGGCTGGCTTTTTTGGATTTGTTAAATCCATGAGTACAGAATCTGTGGATGCATTGGTTTCTTTGGTTCTTTATTCTTCTTAGTTTCAGAGGCTCTGGTGGCACTGCATCATGTTAGATAACAGACCTGCAGCTTTTGAAGTAATGGAAAAATCATGTATGATGAAGTCAAATGAGAGTGGGGCTGAGATATCAGGACATCTATGGACTGGAAAAAAATGACTTTGACATTTCTTGTCTCCATCTAAAGCAATCATTAAAATAATGTAATTTAAACTAAGATGGAATTTCCTAGCACTTCAATGATACCCAGTTGTGTAAACTCTATAACAGTGGTTCCTAACCTGTGGTCCATGGACCACCAGTGGTCCCCAAGAACTAAAATATGGTCCACAGCCTCACCGTTACTACACCATTGCAACGAGGGTGGTCTTACAAAACCCTCTTATAGTGCCAAGGCAACCAGGATGTTGGGAGGGGAGAGGCTGACTACCCACAAAAGGCACAACAACAAGCTCCTGACTGCTGCTTCTCCTCTTCCTCCCTCCCCCTGAGCAGAGCCATTCCATGTGGCACCTGGAAGCGGGGGCGCCTTGGTGTCTTCGTTTTTAGGCCTGTTCCTGGGCTTATTTAGGGTGCTGATTCCGAAAATTGCATTGGATAGACCACATCAGCTCTAGATTATTAAATACCGTTTTCTGTGGGCAGATGACAACTACTGGATGGCATATGTTCTCCATCAGAAACTAGAGTTGATGTGGTCTATCCAATTCACTTTTCTGAATCAGCACCCCAAAAAACCAAAACGAATCTAAAGTTGAACAAAAACTGATTCGTAACCCTTTTGGTACTAATGTTGGAGAGTGGTTCCTGGAAAAAAAAAAGGTTGGGAACCACTGCTCTATAAAAATGATTTACAGGAAAATTAAAAATTTTAGTAGGAAATTGTTACTTCTTCACCTGAAGGATTTCATGTGTGGGTGGGCTTTAGCTTTTGAGTATAAGTGAGAGATAGCATACTTGAATGTATGTTTATTCAACTGCACTTTATATCTTAGGGAAATATGTAGGACACTTGACATGTTTCTTCTTAATGACATGTTTCTTTTCCTACATGCAAGAATGTGGTGGTGGTTTTTGTTGTGATAGACTGAAGTTTTTATTGTGATATTTCTGCAGACTGAAGTTGTGTAGGCAATATGATTCCACAGTCACAATTAGCAGTTCGTGGCCAGTGATTCTTTGACAACACAGCAATTGTTGAAGATATGAACAATAGTCATAATACAAGAAAATGACCCATCAGTTCAAACTACCATGAATGTAAAAGAAATCTCTTAATGTTTTAATGTGAACTACCTTGAAAGAAAATTTGGTATTGTTACCTAGTGACACATGTTTGTTAAACAGTTATTTTAACAAAGGAAAATAAAAAACGTAAGTAAAATTAAAGGTGCAAGATTGCTATGGAGATAATAGTGCTTGATAATTATCTTTGTTGTAATTTCTGGCTGTGAAACTTTTTTTGTAAAAAGGAAATGTTTTGTTACAAAGTAAACATTAGAAACTCATCACTTCCTTATTGTTGGTACAAAAGCACTTATCCAATTTATTTTTATTTGTAGGATGACTATATGGAAGCATTGGCTAGACTCCACCTCACTGTGACAAGAGCATATAAAGTGAATCCAGACATAAACTTTGAAATATTTATTCACAAAGTAGATGGTTTGTCTGATGATCACAAGATTGAAACACAAAGAGACATTCATCAGAGGACAAATGATGACCTTGCAGATGCTGGGCTGGAAAAAATCCACTTAAGGTGAGAAGAAATTGATAAAGCCCGCCAGAGGAAAAAGAAACAATTAAAGCAAATAATCAGAGTGGCAAAATCGTAGAAAGCAGGGATACACCTCAGTCAGATATGCAGTGGTCAAGCAATTGGAGTCCTTGAGCTTGCTAAGACCGGCTTCAGTACTGTGTTTTCAAATGTGGCCTGCTCTGTTGCCTTGGAGAAGCTAAGTGACCTTGATTGTGTGTCCCATTTCCAGGAATGGGAGACTTTTGTCTCCATACATTCTTAGACTTCACCTCCCATCAACCACAACCACTATGGATGGTGTGGAGGAGTATTGGGAACTAGAGTCCAACACCAGTTGGAGATTGTAATAAAAAGTTAAATGGTTGAGGTCAATTAATAAATGGTACACTAATTGACCTCAAAAATAATGAATCATGTTATGAGGAGGAACATTTTCTGAGGATAATATACATTGGGATGAATTGCTAACTCTACAGGGTTACAAATGGAGTCCCTAAGAAAGCAGTCTAAAATTTGGAAGAGGCCTTTAAAAATATGTATATGCTTTCTTATTGCTATTTATTCAGTTTCTACTCTACTTCCCAGCATTCCTTTAAGTTGGGTTACAAAGTAGAAAACATTAATAAAATATGATTTAACACTTTTTTCATATTATTAAATAAATAAAACATTCTGCAGATGGCTATTTTAAAGGAATACATTGCTAATAACAGTTTTCTTTCCCAGCTTTTATTTAACAAGTATATACGACCATTCTATATTTGAAGCATTTAGTAAAGTGGTGCAGAAATTGATCCCCCAGCTGCCAACCTTGGAAAACTTGCTTAACATCTTTATTTCGGTAAATATTTATATATGTGTGTGTAACTATCTGCATTTCATGTATTCTATTGAAAAAGCATACTTTCATTTGTTTTTAATATCATTTCCCAAAAACATTATTACATTTTTTGCTGCTAGGCTTTCTGAAGTAAAAGCCAAGAATGCAAACAAATAAGAATCTGACTTTTTCTGAATTAGTCCTTCTAGCATAGCTTTCTCAGTGCTAACTGCAGTAATAGCTCTCTGTATACTTTTAAGATTCTTTTCTAGCCTTCCTGAATGATCTCTAGTTTTTCCTGGCACTATCCTTGGTGCCGCTGCATAATCTATTACATCCTTGCAATGCAAGATCCCTAAATATTTTAGAAGGTCTCTTAGCCTTTAAGAAAAGTTTTGAAGGAGGGGAAAGCTCAGTTTATTAAGTCGGGCAAATCCATTCAAATTGTGTGCCCTGCCTACAAAGCTACCATTTGGTAAAAACATATAGTGTTTGAACCGCAGTAGAATAGAGCTGCAAAATAGTAGAAAGGATTAAAGCTTTTCTCTACTATTTTGTGGCTTATGCATTCACATTCTCAGTGTTTTGGGTTTGACTTTTTTAGTAACAATCTAAGCAGTATGTTTTGACAGTTATATGCTTTTGTGAATATTTCTTTTCAATTTGTTTATTTTCATTTAACCCATATTTTATATGTTCAGGGACACTATCTGTATGCAGCCTTGCCATATACACTTACATCATACTGCTCAATGGACATAATCCAGCAAATCAACAAGGTCCTACTGAAATCAGTAGATTATTCATGATAACCATTAAGCCTCAGTCCATGGCTCTCAGCAGGACTTATTTATGAATGACATCTGCTGAAGTACACCCAGTTGTAATAGCTGTAGAACTATTTCTAGGTGATATTTCCCCAGTTTGTATTTGCTATCAGTATATATAAGATGCTGAGATACGCAAGAAATTGTCACATTCATCATCTGAAGATTTCTATGCTCCTTGTTTCCTTGTAGAATTCTGGAATTGAGAAAGCCTTTCTCTTTGACGTAGTTAGTAAAATTTATATTGCCACTGACAGTTCGCCAGTGGATATGCAGACGTATGAACTAAGCTGTGATATGATAGATGTTGTCATTGACATTTCCTGCATCTATGGGTAAGTAGAATGTTCTTACCTTTTGCTTCCCTGTGGAGGCAGTCTGCAAGGCTTAAAGTCGCTAGAAAATTAACAGATTTTAAAAGAAATACCCTCTGGACTCTACATATGTAGTGATGTGTTTCCAAGCTTACTGTTCTCATTCTAGTAAAGAAACTATCACTAAGAATAAGTAGCTCACTGAAACTACTGGAGTCTTGTGACCACATGGTATGTGTGTGATTATTAGAGCTATATGTGTATGGATCAAAGTAATCCTACAGCTTTGCAGAGGGTTGGTCTAGAGGCATTGCTTTGGGGAGGGGCAACAAATGGAGAAGAGTGGTAAATATAGATGTGGGTATGCTAAAGCTGTGTGATAAACCTTTTCTGGGCTTTTTTTTTACATAGACTTCTTGGATCTTTCAGTCGGAGTTAGCTAGAATTCGCAATAGGTACTCTGAAATGTAGACTCCACTCTAATTTAATTCCCTCTTGGTAGCTTCAAGAGATAGAGATTCATGGGTTGAAGGGTAGCCCTACCCTCTTGTGTCATAAAAATTCTCTTTTTTTCAAAAGCAGAAATGAACTTCCAGTAACTTTCTTTTGTCATTTTTTATATCCATGTGGCCCCTGAAGGTTCCCAAGGGCAGAAAATAGATGCCCAAATGGCCGCCATTTTTTGCTGTTAGCAATAAATCTCAGATCACTTTAATATAAAAGATGTTTCAGATCTGAGATTCAGTTTAAAGTTGCCTGTTGACTTATAGTGAATCCATGAATGTCTTCGTGTTTCTTTAGACAAAAAAAAATCCTTGGGGTGGTGTTGCGACTTGTTTCTTTTGGAATGTAACCAACGGTGTCTCATATTCATTGACAGTCTCCCATTCAAGTACTAACCAGGGTTAACCTCTGCTTAGCTTCCAAGATCTACCGAATCTGGTGCCTTTAGGGTATTTTTGCTACAACCGAGATTCTGATACAAGCCTCTAAAGAAGAGTAGGAGTATATCTCAAAATCTTGATCAAAATATTTCTACATTATTGGTTAGGGTTTCGAGGGCTCAGTCACAAATGACTGGCTCCAAGCAAACAAGAAATGGAAGACAGTTTTTATGTATTGAGCACATACTATGATACTCTGCTTCAGTGGGTAAATGGGAGGTGTAAAGTATACAAGCATGAAAGATTTTAAATATAGGATTAAAAAAATCAGTAAAATCACTGTGCTTCCTAAGTTACAGGTTGTCCTAACAGCACCCCAACGTTAAATGTAGCGTTCACTGCATTCTGAAATGAAGTGTGCATTTTTGCAAATGGAGAGGCCCAGGACTCTCAATGAGTCATTTAAAAGGCCTGGATGAAGAGAAAGTCATAATCTGGTGCCAAAAAGATCACACGGATGCTCTAAATTGTATTATTTAAAAGGACATGCCCAGACTGAAAGATGTGTGTGGTTTGTAAAGCCAAATGTACTACAGTATACCCAATCTCCTATATTGAACCCCTAGGATGGCTTTTCAAGACAAAGATTGAGTTTTTAAATATTTCACATGCAAAATGAACCTCTGCCACCATGGTCAGCCTCATCCCCGAGCACTATATACGTATGAGTTTTGTTACTCTTGTTTTTTCACTGCAGTTTGGAAATTTAGAAATATGCAGCATCATCATCTTCACTTTTTTCCTTTTAACCCATACTTACTGAATCCCAAGAAAGAGTTTCTGAAAACTTTAATCTTGATTATTACAGTATACCCACCTGCATAAATGCATGTTATTAGACTGCAGAAAGGAGCCATCTACCAGTGGGTTAACTCCCATTGCTAACTGGGCCAGAATCATGTGAATGAAGGAAAGAATGAATGAGGCAGTCCAATACTGACTGGAAGCTCCTTCCAAGCAGTTCTTCTTCCAGCACATGCCCAAGTCAGACAGATCAGCAGCTTGATGGCCTTGGGGTTTTTCCCCTTTAACAAATTGGTGAGAGCTAACATGGTGTAGTAGTTTGCATGTTGAACACTGGGAGACCAGAGTTCAAATTCCCTCTCCCTGAAGAAGTCATATATTCTGAGCCTCAAAGGCAGACAAAAACACTTTGAAAAAGTATTGCCAAGAAAACACAGTGATAGGGTTGGCATAGGTCAAAAGGTGTACAACAAGAAACCAAACTGCTACTTTCACTTGAAGACACAAAAAACAATTGTTTTCATCATCTGCTTCTCCTGTTGTGTTTCACTTCTGAGTAATGTTTTGAACATTGCCAGGGTCTACTGATGGGCAAGGCATATTTCTAAGATAAAAGCACAAAAGAAGGGATAAGTGAAAACAGAACTAAACACTTAGCCAAAGCTGCAGGCTATTTTTAATCTTACAGTCCCTCTTTAAGTTCTTTCAGATGACTCACACTTGGTAGAAGGACATGGAGCAAAGCAAAGCAAAGCTGATTGTTGAGAGGCAAGCACCACTTTTTCAAAAGGAGGAATTCCCTGTGCTTGTTGCTTCTTGTTTTCTCCCCATTCTCCTAGTGATTTAAAATTCCTTAAAATTGTATTGAGGAGAGGAATGCATTTATTTATTTGTTTATTTGCTGTACTTATATCCCACCCTTCTTACCCCCAAAGGAGGACTCAGGGCAGCTTATAAACTATGGCAGTAATTCAATGCCAGATACAGGCAATAACAATAACAGTAAAACACAATATTATAAAACTGTAAAAAATATATACGTATCAATTATAAATAATCTTTCAGATGATTAAAACATATCAAAAGTCTAGCACCAACTGAGCTTTGTAAACATTAAACCATTCCCAGTGTAAACATTGCATGGCACTGGGAAACCTAACAGTCTTTTCTTTCCCTATCAACTTTAAGTCAGCTGCTGATCAGAATAATTCTGATTATATCATGCAATTAATGTAAAAATCTTACATTTTAGTTACTAATGTGTGTGCAAAATGTCAAAACCACAATATGAGGGAATACCACTCTGTTGTGACTTACAGTACCAATGTCTTGATGCTACCCTGCATCTGGTTAACTAACCAGTTGTCTATCATGTGTTCATAGAGTCACCTATTTTAGATCTTCTATAATAATACTGGTGTAGATTATTTGTAGCATATTGCAGACATCAGATTTGTGATGCAATTTATTTTAAAATAGTGTATAGGATAAGAATGCTTTTTCCTACATGGGAATGAGTAAACGATGTGCTATTTTTTCGCTCCTGTACCATTGTGTTTAGGCTGAAAGAAGATGGCGCTGGAACCCCTTATGATAAAGAATCAACAGCAATAATAAAATTGAACAACACAACTGTCCTTTATTTAAAAGAAGTGACAAAGTTCCTTGCCCTTGTTTGTTTTGTCAGAGAAGAAAGCTTTGAGAGAAAAGGTATTCTATTTCTTGCATGTAGTTATGTAACAGTTGAAATGGTCAAAATTGCTCCATAATCTTGTTCCTCTCCATATTTACATAATTTGTATGTGTTGGTAATACAGTGTATAAGAACTGAAACTTCCAAAACTGCTGCAAGGAATATTATTGTAAAGAAAATCAAAACAATGAAGAGTCTTGAGACACATCTGCATAGTTTAATTGAACTACAATTGCAAGGATGTCCTCATTACCACTAAGTTGCTGTTCTATGAATAGCCGTTCTTAAAATTCAAATTTCTCTAGCTCCACTATTTAGTGTCCCCCACCCAAGCAAGTGTGTATAAAACTACCAACTCAAGTAACTCTTCATGCATTGGATAAAGTTGACAGTGATGTCAGAACAAAACTGGTTAGTCTTCAAGGCATACAAAACAGTTTTGTTGTTTTTGCCATAACAAACTAGTATATCTACTGTTCACTAAAGAATGTTGTGAGGCAAGGAAATGTCACAGCAGATGGAATCAGCTTTGTATAATGCAGGTTAAAGTCGCTGAGTCCATTTGTTGTGTTGTTTGGATTGGAGTTCAGGATCGTTGATACTCTTTTTACTCTCAAAACAACTCTCTGAAGTAGCAGAATGTATTTCAGTGATCATTGTGGAATGGGGCCAACATGGACTTTTGGATTAGGATGCCAGGAGACCAGGGTTTACAACCTTTCTTCATTTCTTCATCTAATGCCATGAGAACGTCAGTGGCAAACCTCTCCTAATCTAAATACATTGGCCAAGAAACCCCTAGAAGAGGGCCACAATAGGTCAAAGTAGATGTGAAGGCACATAACAACTGATTACACAGCCCAACCAGAGCTTTCCTTGTACAAGATGCTCTTCTCACCATTCCTGCTCTTTGTTTCCTTCTCATAAAGGAGAATGGGAAAGCACTATGTACATAATGTGTGTGTGTGTGTGTATATATATATATATATATGCATTGTCAAATAACACAGCCCAACAAAAAACATTTTTTCCTTGCCGTCTTTGTTTTTAGGCCTGTTCCTGGGGTTCTTTGGGGCGCTGACTCACAACATTGCATTGGATAGACCGCATCAGCTCAAGTTTTTTTAGTTATGGTTATCATGGGTTTTTTAAGACTGCTATATGGCATATATTTTGCATCTCAGAAACTGGAGCTGATTGCGCGGGGGGAGAAAGTGGTGCCATTTTTGGAATCAGCAGGTCAGATATACCCAGAACTAACATTTCAGGCACCAAAATGTGTGTTGGCCAGTGTTACAGTTCAGTGTGCTTTCTTTCTCTCTTAAATCCTGGTTGAGACCCACATTTTCCTATTATAGTTACCTTTTATGCTCTTGAGCTTTGTTGCTGGAGTGTGTGGATGTGGATATGTAGTCCTTCTTAGCCTTTTCACATGCTCATTTGATTATACTAATACCCAAAAATGCAGTAATTAATTCACATAGTGGTAAGCAAATTGTTCAAGCTAGCTCCTTGTTTTTGTGCAAATTTTTATTTATGTTTCAAATTGAACTACTTGTGTAAGGCACCCAAAGTGGGTGAAAATTGGAAAGGTACACTAGAAATAATTGGGACTTGTTTCATTCCATATAATTGACATATTTCTGAAATAGCAACTTGAGTCTCACTGTTAAAACAGTGTTGCATGACAGTTATTACAAAGACATAACTTTATAGATGTACTCTGCCTTTGAAATCTCCAGCTTCCTTCTTTCCTAGACTGGTGCCTCCCCTTTCTATCTTCAACCCAAAAATACGAATGCACTTAATCCCACATTCAAGTCATATCAAATAGAAGAACAGAATCCTGAAAAATTCTGTCCAAAGTCTTTATAGGGAATCAAAGATCTGTCTGCATCTGTTCCTAACAATCAGCAGTACACCGATTTTTCTGTTCCTAAACTATATTGGATTTCTATCTAGAAGTTTTAATAGCTCATGTCAGCTCAGTTACTTTGAAATGGAAGCAAGAGGGATTTTGATGATGTATTTTTAACTACATTATGTTTGAGGAGAGGTGGGTAAGAATTTGTTGTTGTTGTTGTTGTTGTTGTTACCACCCCAAGCTAGGTTCCCAGTTGCTTCTGTCAGTTACCTTTCAATCTCATTCTCTTGTACGTTCTTCAGCTGCCTGTCTTCTCCTTGTTCCCATCCTTTTTTTTCATCCTTGCATATCTGCTCCTTGTATGCCATCTTTTCTGGATTTGTTCAGTTCTTATTTCCTCCTGTACTTTTGGGATACTATGGCAGGGTAGAAATAATTTACAGACATGATAAATAGTATCCCGCCAGTATATACTTCAGTGTTGTCCTTTGCTTCTGGAATCCCGTGGATGCAAAGTTCCTAATTTTGGGAATGTTTGTATTTTAATTTGACTAACCAGTAAAGTCACCATTCTTTTTTGAAATAAGTTAAGAAGCAATTATTTGTAATTTTTCAGACCATGACACATAGATCTTTTAGGTTCCCAGCTTCTTTGAAGACTGCTACAAATTAGATCAAATTAGTTTCTTGCTAATGAGATTGCATTCCTCCAGAATTTAATTACTATAGCTACATAACAATGTGGATGATTTAAAACTGCTCCAGGCAGGAAAGAGTTGGTCTGTGTACAATTACTTTATTATCATGGGAAGTTGCTTGCTTTCACTTTGTTCTTTTTTCCCTTTAGGATTAATCGACTACAACTTCCACTGCTTCCGTAAGGCCATACACGAAGTGTTTGAAGTGAGAATGAAAGTTGTGAAAGCACGGAAGAATCAGAACCAAATGCAGAAGTCCAAGAGGACCACCCCAAACGGCACACCTCGAATGCCAGTGTAGTAAATGTTTTACATCACTGTTAGCAGATAAGGCCTCTTTATGACATTTAAGGGTGTCGTCAGATTCCATAGCTGGAAAATGAATGGAACTGCTGTATAGTCAATATGGATTTTTTTTCCACACTAGCCTCCCTCCGAAACACTGTATATTTTCAGTTGTTCATATTACGGTATCTATTACAGAACTGTTTTGCACTTTTGTCTCGTTTCATGATCAGAAATGAACTTTTGATAAACCAGGTTGTATTTTATTTAAAAAGACACTTTTTAATGTGTGATCTTGGATAGAACATGTACCATAATTTCCCTACATGCTGCAGATAAATGAGTAAACAATCAAGAAAACATGATAAGGTAATTTTTTTACACATTTGGGACTTTAATATTCATGATGGATATATATATATATATATAATATTCCAACTAGCAAAATCATGTTTTATTTTGAAGTACAATAGCAATACAATATTTCTTGGGGAGTCCTTGTGGGATACATCACATTTTGTAAAAATAGGCTTTGTGGCTAAGTAACTCCCAAATGTCTCCATAAATCCAAGTAAGACCTCTTTGTTCTTTATATGATTACCTCTACCTGAAAGTAACTTTCTATAAAGAGACTTATTTTGTTATGGTTGCAGGTTGTGTCTGGTTGTGTTTTTCTTAACTGAATGTTAAAATTCTGCAATGAGAGAAGTGTTACAAATGGACAAGTGTCGTAATTGTGCATAGGAGGGATAGGCCTGGGTACAAAAGCCATTGTTCATAATCCTTTAACACAGTTTTCTCAAACTCTGGTCTTTCACATATTTTGGACTTCAGAAACCCGAAGCAGCCGAGGCTTCTGGGAGCTGAAATCCAAAATGCTTGGAGGACTATTAGGAATCATGCTTTAGCATTTCCTTCATATACACTTGCATTTCAATGATGGATGACTACTTTGGAGGAGGATGCCCAATCTGTGGAGCCACAGGATGTCGTACAGTCAGAACTACACTCCATAAGTAGGAGTTAGGGGCACAAGACTCCTGTGAAAGTGAAAAACTAAGAATAAAGAATTTTCTTTCTTTTACCTCTAGGTATTTCTAGCTCTTTCAGCATGACTCTATTTAAGTTGTTTTTTAAAAAACTTTGTGTTTTCAAATACATTACAACTTGTACCCTCGATTTGCTTCTGACACGATAAATAGCATGACTCTATGGTCGACGTCACTGAATGTTGACCACAGAATCGCACTGGAGAAACCTAGACATTCCTATAGAGGTGTTCTCTCTAGAAATCTCTAGGTCTTCCAGCATGACCAGAAGAAGTTGTCCATAGAGTCACACTGGAGGGATTCCTACAGAGAACATTTAAATCAAATCTCTGAATAATCAAATCCACAAAAATCAAAACTGCAAATGAATGTATTATATTTACTTTTGTCAGATAGACATTGTGTTTTTAGTGGCATTGGGGCTCTGAACTGCCACCTCTATGGTCCTATCTGCTACTGTTATCTTGGGCCTGGAAGGAAGGCACAGCAACCTCGGAGGCATCTTCCAGTGAGGAGAAAAATATACATTTTCAGATAACTTCAGGTTTACTTCTGAAATCATTCACACAAATTCTCTGTTTGACTGCACTTAATCCAAAAGGCTTAGAAGCTATTTGATTTACTGCAAACTGACTGCACTGATTATATGAACAATTTAGTCATGCAAAAAAGTTTCTTTTGGTTCTAATGGTGTTATATGCCAACTCTTGGAAGAGCATAACATTCCATTTGAATAAGTTTGAACATTCTCCTTGAGACATCAAATATGCAGGTGCATTTAAATGTATAAGTATGTAAGCACAAACAATCCAATAACTTCATAGTTTCCTTTAGCATCTTACACTGCATTGGCTTTGTTAATTTTAATTAAAATTTAATTTAATCCAGATTTCCTGTTTGAGATGCATCACGTAAAGGGCTGTTTATCTTTCCATCGTCCCTGGACATCCCTGTTTCCGTGTTTCAGCACATCCTGGCTCCATTTTGGCAGAACTACTAATTAAAAATAGTCCAGCAAAATGAAGTTTTTTGAAAACCGCTTGACCCTTCCTTTTGGAGGGAAAGGTCTGTACATGCAAGAGAATGCATTTTGAGCCAAAAGGCCATTTAATTATATTATTATCCATATGGGCTCTTCTATACTGTCCTTATATCCCAGGATCTGATCCCAGGTTATCTGCTTTGAACTGGACTACAGTGTTCCCTCACTTATCGCGTGGGTTAGGTTCCAGGATCATCTGCAATAAATGAAAATCCGCAAAGTAGGGACGCTATATTTATTTTAATATTTATACATTATTTTAGCAGTTATACACTATTTTAAGTCTGTATCAACCAATCGTGTGTTGATAAATCTCCTCCTCCTCCTCCTGTTGCCACTTGGGCTCCTTTTCTCTCCCTTTGGCTTCTCCTTCCTCACTTCCTTATGCTGTAAATTGTAATTTTTTTATTATTTATAATAGTCTTTTAGAGTTTATTGAAAAACCGTAAAATAGTGAATCCGCGAAAAGTGAACCGCGAAGTAGTGAGGGGACACTGTATATGAGTCTCCACTGCCATATAATTTGGGATAAGAAGATAATCTGGGATCAGATCCTGGGATATAAGGACATGGAAGTATCACCCATGTAAAAAAAGTTTATAGGAGACATCTTGCTGTCTATTAAATAATACAGCCAATAACTCATATCCAAAACAAAACAATTTAAAGAGGAAATGTATTCAACATGTGTCTTGCTTTGGAAATGGCTGTAGTTTCTGGTCTTGCCAACTGTTCTAGCACTAAACATGCACATATAATATTGCTAGAGCATAAAACATTATATTGACAGCAAAAGGTGCAGCAGATGGAACACAGCAGAGAAGCACTCAAGAGTCCAGCACTCTCGTAGCCAAGGGTCAAATTGGGTCCTCCCACAAATCCTACCCAAACTTAGAATCGAATAAAATGCCTACCATCGGACCTATACTGCACCTACATCAGGATGTGATCTCTCCCAGGTCAAGACAAATAGAAGATTGACTCTCTGGAATTACATAGTTTTGAATCAATTAAAATCAAAGTACCAGTGTGACCAATTGAAGCAGCAATGACATCTGTGCAATCAGATTAGTAACAGAGGAAAAGTTAACTCCTCTAGCTGGATCTGAGATTTATTTATTTGTTTCCGATATTTCTACCCCACCCTTCTCCCCAAGACCAAGCTGCAAAGCAAATGCAAAGGTATCCAGCAAAGTTGTTAAATCAAGGTAACTTTAACTCCACTGAGTAGCTGTAAATAGTAGCTGGCTAGTAACCAGCTGCTATAAATCACTATTGACCGAGAGGTCATGAGTTCGAAGCCCGGGTCAGGTTAAGCCGCCGACCATTAATAGCCCTGGCTTGCTGTTGACCTATACAGCCCCGGAAGACAGTTGCATCTGTCAAGTAGGGAAAATTTAGGGACGCTTTATGCGGGAGGCTAATTTAACTAATTTACAACACCATAAAACTGCCAGCAAAACGTGAGGAAAAGAATGAGGAAGAACAGCCCCAGTGGACGGTGAAGCAACAACTCCCCCTGTGGCCGGAAGCGTGAAGCTGGAAAGAAGCTGGAAAGATGTTAAATGCCTCGGTGTCTGTCTAAAAAAAAACAATGTTGTTTGTCTGTTGGCATTGAATGTTTGCCATATATGTGTTCATTGTAATCTGCCCTGAGTCCCCTTCGGGGTGAGAAGGGCGGAATATAAATACTGTAAATAAATAAATAAATAAATAAATGTCTGGCTATGATGCTAAGAAGGACTGACAAGAAGTGGTGAGACAAGAAGTGAGAGAAATCTACCTTTTGGAAGAAAAGTTCACTCCTGGAAGAGTTATTATCATGGGGTAAAGTTGTCTCCACTGAAGCTTTATCAACAATCCTTTCCGCAACAAACCACATTTTTCAAAATCCAATTCTTACAGGGATAGAAAGTGAAATATGAACAGGGGCACAGATAGCAAAACAAACGTCAAGGGTGTTAACCCTTCCCTGTGTTATCCAAAATTGGGATAATATTGTCTCAAGCAAACTCACAAGGCTGACAGGCTGTTTCCATATAGTAGAATTGCAGCTGTTTGACACCATATTAACGGCTATGGAATTCTGGGATTTGTGATTTTATGAGAAATTTACCTTTCTGTAAAATTTTGCAGTGTGAATGGGCCCAGAGTTTCAAGATCTAGGCTATTGGTTGGGGTTTTGGAGGGGCACTAACACTCTTTGACAGCGAAGGCTAAAGACTTCATCAAACTACATCTTCCATGTTTACAAAGCATTGTGTCATGGAAGTTAAAGCGGTGTCAAACTGCACCCCAAGAGGTATTGCTTGCCAACTGCGAAATGTCACCCTGGAAGACAGGTTCCTTTGCAGTTGGGTGGGAGTAGTATGCACGTACATCCAATAATGTAATATTCTAGGCGGCCTTCCTCGTTCCTCCTAGTATGCATGTGGGCTCCAGGGTTTGGCTAGGGAGGCCTTTTTGTTTAATCTCTGGCAAATCCGTCCTCGGTGCCTGCGCCAGAAAGGAATCCAGCCATTTCATGTAAAACACATATGTCCTGGCAAAGATGTTTTGGAAATCCAAAGGACTTGACAACTGCCAGGTTGGCTTCCTGCCCTTGTAGCTGAATCTGGGTACCCCCCCCCCCCCCAAAAAAAAAGCCATGTCAGGAGTGACTTGGAAACTGCAAGTTGCTTCTGGTATGAGAGAATTGGCCTTCTGCAAGGATGTTGCCAAGAGGACACCCAGATGTATTGATGTTTTACCATCCTTGTGGGAAGCTTCTCTCATGTCTCATCTGGGTAAATAATATGTAACCAGACCATATCATTCTTGTTACTGAGACTGTAATAATATTTGCTTTTCTAGATCAGAACTTCCCAAACTGTGTCAGCTGCAGTGTGTAGGTGCGCAAGGAGAAGTGACAAGTGGAAATTTATATTATCTTACAATTCATATGTGTGTGTGTGTGTGTGTAAAGGTAAAGGTTTCCCCTTGACATTTTTTGAAAAGTAATTTTTATTGTGATTTTCCTCAACAGGTGGTACACAGGCAAGCAGGTCTTAGCTGTAGGGATAGGGATAGGGTTAGGGTGGTGGCAGGTACATGGTTATGGGTATGGTGAGATGGGGAAAAAAAAGGGGGGGGACTGTGGAACATAGAAGGTGGGGTGGGGATTAGGGCAGGGGGATTGGGGAGGTGATGTTTGTCTTCCGATTCTGTTCTCTTAAGTCCGTTAGTTCAGTCCTTAATTCTTTTGTAGTTTTTTCCTTAAGTAGTCCTCAAAATTAGACCAGTCAGTAGCCTTTAATGGAATGCCATTACTTCTTTTAATCCAGAAGGATAGTTGGTCCATATTCTTGATTTCCATCACTTTTTCCAACCACTGTTCTTTTGTCGGTACTTGCGTTGACTTCCAGAGTCTTGCAATCAGGAGCCTTGCTGCGGTGATGAAAAAGGTGAAAAGTTTGTCAGTATTAATGTCAATTTTGTCCTCGGGGTCATATAAACCTAACAAAAGTAGTTCCGGCCTTTTTACAAATTTTGTCTTTAATATATCATTACTCTCTTCCAGGATTATAGTCCAGAAATTATCTAATTTCCTACACTTCCACCACATGTGGAAGTAGGATCCTATTTGGGCTTTACACCTCCAGCATTTATTATTTGCGTCCTTATACATATGCCCTATTTTCTTTGGTGTTAAGTACCACCTATGTATAAGCTTAAGCCAATTTTCTTTCATATCTACTGAATACGTATATTTAATTTTTTTATTCCAAATCGACTCCCATTCACACAATTGAATGGGTCTGTTTATGTTCCTGGCCCATAATATCATGGAATTAGTTACTAACTCTGTTTCAATTTCCCAGGACAGTAATTTATTATACAGTATAGATATGCTCTTCCTATCCACATGGATAAATTTGTCCTGGTTCTTGGTCAAATCCAACTATTTTGTCTCTTTTGTATGCCTCATTTATTTGGAAGAATTGGTACCAGGACACATTTTTATTAAGTTTTTGTATTTCGACTAATTCTTTTAGTTTGGGGGAGATTTTTTTGTCCTTTGCCATAATTAACAGTTGACTATAAGTCGGCCATTTCCTCCAACCTAATAGCCTTCTATGATCAGCTTCAATCGGAGATAACCATAGTGGTGTCTTAGTATGGAAGCGGCATTTGTACTTATCCCACGTTCTCAATAAGACAGATCTAATAAAGTGATTGCCAAATTGTTTATCAATTTTCATTTTGCCGTACCATAAATACCCGTGCCATTCTTTTCTTAATTCATGGCCTTCCAAATTCAGAATTTTAGTTTTTTCCAATTTGATCCACTCTTTTATCCAAAGGAGAGCACTAGCATCATGGTAAAGTTTTAGGTTCGGGAGGCCAAAACCTCCCTGCGTTTTTGGTGAAATCATTGTGCTGAATTTGATCCTGGGTTTTTTGCCTCTCCAAATAAATTTCGAGATGTCTTTTTGCCAGTCTTTGAATATCTTGGGACTCCTTATAATTGGTAGATTTTGGAATAAATAAAGTAACTTGGGCAGGACATTCATCTTGATTATTGCTATTCTTCCCACTAAAGAGACGTTTAGATTATTCCATTTTTCCAGATCACTTCGGATTTCTTTCCATTTCCCTACATAATTTAAATCTAATAATTGGTTATTTTTCGCTGATAGCCAGATCCCTAAGTATTTTAATTTGGACACTGTTTTCAACCCTGAAATATCGTGTAGCTCTTTCTGTTTCTTTTTGGACATATTTTTAGTAAGGATCATTGTTTTCTTTGTGTTGATTTTGAGGCCCGCCACATTTCCATATTCTTCAATTTTCAAAAGCCAATTTTTTATATTCTGGATTGGGTTTTCTATAATACATATCACGTCGTCTGCGAACGCTCGATATTTATAATCTTGTTTATCTATTCTGGGACCTTGCAAGTTCGAATCATTTCTTATCGCCCTAAGCAGGGTCTCTAATGCCATAATGAATATTAAGGGAGAGAGGGGGCAGCCTTGTCTCGTACCTTTGCTAATTGCGAATTTGTTTGTCTCCTGACCGTTTAGTTGTATTTTTGCCCATTGGTCCTCATAAATGCTATTGATGCCGTTTTGAATTTGAAATCCTAAGTCCAATTCTTGAAATAACAATTTAAAAAAATTCCAATTTAAATTATCGAAAGCTTTCTCCGCGTCTAATGAGAGAAAGCCCACTTCTGTTTGATTATGTTGTTCATAGTATTCCAAAGCATCAATTATTATTCTTACGTTGTCCTTAATAGACCTGGCTGGGAGGAAGCCCGTTTGGTCTTCTCCTATCCACTCTACAAGGAAGTCCTTCAGCCTATTAGCCAGGATCTTTGTGAAAATTTTATAGTCTGTGTTTAGGAGGGAGATGGGTCTGTAGTTCTTCACCTCCAACATGTCTAAGCCCTCTTTGGGTATCATTACTATCGTTGCCTCCTTCCATGAATCTGGTATAACCTTGCTTTGAAGGGCCTGATTCATTAATTTTTTCAAAAAAGAGATCGCTTCTTTTAATCCTAATTTATAAAAGCCCGCGATAAATCCATCTGGCCCCGGGGTTTTGTTACTATCTAAACTATTGATTACTTTAAGGATTTCCTCCTCTGTAATTTCTTTATTGAGTTCGCGTCTTTGTTCTTCTGTAATTTTATCCAGCTTTAATTTACCTAGGAACTCTGTTATGGCCTCGGGATTGATATTATCTTTGGAATATAAATTTTCATAATATCTTTGAAATACCTCTTTTATTTCCTCATCTGAGTTCACTATTTTACCTTCGGTTTTGATTTTAATAATTTGTCTACTCTGTTTCTTCTTCCTTATTAAGCGGGCTAGCCATTTCCCTGGTTTGTTTGCATTATCAAAAGCGTATTGTTTAACCCATTTAATTTGTTTTGCCAATTTCTCTAAGTCTCTACTTTCTTTCATCTTATTTAATAAATCTAAATTTCTTTTTATCTTTTTGTTTTTAGGGTTGGATTTTAATTCCTTTTCTTTCATCTCAATCTCCTTATTCAATCTGTTCCATTCTACTTCTTTTTGTTTCCGTTTGATAGCACTTAGTTGAATTAAGTATCCTCTCGCCACTGCCTTATAAGCGTCCCATACAATTTGTGGATTCATTTCATTGGTATCATTAATGCTAAAGTATTCTTTTGTCATCGCTTTAATTTTGTCTATGTCTTGCTTATCTTTTAGTAGATTTTCATTTAGCCTCCATTTCCTTATAAACCTTTTTTTATTGAGTTCCATTACTATTGGGCAGTGGTCCGATAGGTCTCTAGGTAAGATACGTATATCTGATATCTTTGTCACCAGGGATTTAGAAGCCCATATCATGTCGATCCTCGACCATGATTGATGCCTATTTGAAAAATGAGTATAGTCTTTTTTTTGGGGATTTAATTCTCTCCACGTGTCAACTAAGTCCAGTTCATCTTTTAATGCTAGGAGGTTTTTGGGGAGGGAGGTGGCTTCTTTAACTTTCTTTGGTTGTCTGGTTTTATCTAATTCTTTATCTAATACTCCATTAAAGTCACCGAGGATTATAATATGATCAAATTCTACATTACTAATATTTTCTCTCAGTGTTTTGGTGAACTTTGTTTTGGGGCCATTTGGCGCATAGATATTACAGATTAAGGTTTTTTCTTCCTCCAGGTCAATTAGTATTGCTATGACCCTACCTTCATCATCTTTAAATGCTTCTTTTACTGTAAGATTGTCGTCTACATATAAAGCCACTCCCCTTTTTTTACTGACATTTGCCGAAACAAATGCTTTTTCTAGTTGATTGTTATTCAAAAGATTGGAGTGTGTACGTTCAATGTGTGTTTCCTGCAAAGCTATGATACTATAATTTTCTTTTCTTAATTTGTTAAATAATCTTTTCCGTTTAATAGGAGTGTTCAACCCGTTAATGTTGTTTGAGAAACATTTTAAATGGCAACAGACATTACTCATCTTTGAGGATTCCATCGTCTTCTGTTGGTTCTCCCATGTCAGAGTCTTCTTGGTCTGTAATCAAGTCCAGTTCAGCTACTGTTGGGTCGTTGTCTTTCGGCGAATCAAATCTTCTCTTCTTGGTTTCTTTAGGATTCTTACCATTACTTGAGGATAGTGATAGTCTATTTACATTTAAATCTTTCTTTATCATTCTATAAAAGTCCTTTGCTTCATCTTCCGAAGTGATCCATATTCTGTCATCCTTGTATGTGGCCATTAGGCCTTCATATTTTTCCCATCTATATTTTATTTGTCTTCTCTTGAGTTCGTCTGTTAGGAAGTAATACTTCCTTCTTCTGTTTAGTATCGATTTTGGATATTCCTTTAATATGATCGCCTTTCTCTCTTTATACCATATAGGATTTGAAGCGTTTTTCCTGAGTACTTCATCTCTTGTGGTTTTCTTCAAGAAGTGAACCATAACGTCTTTAATCACTTTGTTTTTCTTAGTAAAGTTCGATTGAATTCTGTAAACCCTATCGATTTGGCCGCAGGCTTCCTGTTCTGTGCATTGTAGAATCTTAGCTGTTATTTGTGTGATCACCCAACCGATATTTTCTTTTTCCTCCTCTTGAATGTTCCTATATCGTAATTGGTATTCCAGTGATTGGAATTCCAATTTTTCCTGTATTTTTTCCAATTTTCTCTCCCTCTCCTCCATGGACTCCATTTTCTCTTGTAATTTCGTTTGCATTTTGTCGTTCTTCCTGTTCACTATTTTTAATTCATTTATATCATTAGAATTTTTTATAAGTCCTTTTTTCATAGCCCCCATCTCTCCTCTCCACTCTTTTTTCAAATCCGCCAATTCTTCTTGCAGGGTTTTTTGTTGCAAATCTTGCTTTTTAGCTATCATTTGGACCTCATTTTGCAATTGGTCCTGTTTCTCTGAGATTTTCCTAATCTCTCTCAAAATATCTTTTAAGCCCCCCTCCTCTGGAAGGGAGGTTCTTCGTACATTTAGTCTAGAGTCTTTGTTATCTTTATCTGTTCTCCATTTGGGTGTTGCCATTGCTCCAAACTGTTATGGTTCGTTAATACCTCTGAGAATGCAATCTACTGCTGAGGTCACAGGGCTTATGGCTTATGGCTGAGGGGGGCGGGGAGGGACAGGAGAGACAAGAGAGATGGGAAAACTTAGAGACCCTCCCGGGGGAGGCCCGAGCTCGGGTGCTGCCTTTTGTTTGATTTATCTCTCCTCCTTCCTACCCTATCCCTCTGGATCCTTGACTCCTTAGGGGGCTGTCGCTTTCCTTTGGCTTTACTTTCCTTTGACTTCGCTACCCCTTGTTTTCTTTTATATTATATATTTTAATTCTTATTCGGTTTGTGAGTTCCTCTTCGCGTACCAGCCCTGTGTCCTTCGCAGTGTGGTCCCTCCGGAAAACGCTTCCGCATTGAGAGTTCCTATCTCCTCCTCATGCCAGATTGTCTGAAGCACCACTGCTCCCACTTGCGTCAGATCCTCTCTCAATTGTTTAAAGAAGGTAGCCCGTAGACTAAACAATATGGCGCCAAGGTCGCTTCCATACACCAGCCAAACCCCAGCACTGCAAAGGCTGACACCGGGCTTCTCGCTCTACCCTCTGGGTAGAGACCTTTCCTCCTTCCTTTTCCCTCTTTCCACCTCTGTTTTCCGCCTCGTCCTACTCCTCCCGACCACGCCAGCGGAGTCACCAGTAAGTTGGATTGGATTAGGATGTTTATACTTTATATTGTCTATATTTTAACTAAAAATACTTCCGAAATGTTTTATCGCTACTGAGATTGACTCACCATGCGGTTTGGCTTGTCCGGACTACTTGTTATACAATTAAGCAGACGGCGGCGATTGGTCTGCCCGTCGCTGCTGTTTTTTTCCCCGATGGGTTCGGCGATGGTTTGGCTGGCAGTTAGTGCGGTTGCTCCCGCTTCCCGCTGTTGACCCGCCAGCCGAGGTCCTCCGGACCCACTAGAACCTCTCCCTTGAGGGGGGAGGGTCATTGGGGCTGTCGGAGAAAGATCCCCTGACGCCGGCGTCTTTCCCCAGTCTCGATCCGAGGGGAAAGAGGGAGCTGTTGCTCTACCAGGTCAGACCTGCGGTTGGCACACCAAGAGCTCTCGGTGGACCCAGCCTGTCGCCATTACCCCGCCGCCGGAAGTCCCCCGCCGCCGGAAGAGTGGTCCAGCAGTTCTGTGTTCTCAAATAACATGCTGTGTCCATGTTGGTTCATCAGGTGCTCTGCAATGGCTGACTTCTCTGGTTGAATTAGTCTGCAGTGGCTTTCATGTTCCTTGGGCAATGCTGCGTTTGGTGGTCCCTATGTAGACTTGTCCACAGCTGCATGGAAGACACCTGCAGAGGTGAGAGGATCCCTCTTGTCCTTTGCTGAATGTAGCATTTGTTGGATTGGGTCTATAGATAGTTTGTAGGTTGTATTTCTTCATCAGCTTCCCTCTGCAGTCAGTGGTTCCCTTGATGTACGGTAAGAACACTTTTCCTCTGGGTGATTTTTTTGTCTTGCCTCTCATAGCTTGTTCTTGGCCTTGCAGCTCTTTTGATGTCTGTAGTGGAGTATCTAGAGCCCAGTTTAGGTAATTCAGTTCACCTTGCAGGAAGTGGGATTCACAGAAACTTTTTGCATCATCTGCCAGGGCTTTAATTGTGCTTCTTTTTTTGACTTGGGTGATGGTTGGAGTTTTTATGTAGGTATCTATCAGTGTGTGTAGGTTTTCCGTAAACTGTGTGGCCCAATTGTTGATTGGGTTTGCAGATGACTAGGACATCTATAAATGGCAGTTTTTCTTCATTTTCATTTTCAATGTGTTTTTTTTTTTTTGAAGGAGCGACCTGAAAAACTGCAAGTCGCTTCTGGTGGGAGAGAATTGGCCGCCTGCAAGGACATTTTTCATGGTGCATTGGATGTTTGGGCGGATGCTGTTGAGGTGGTCCAGGAACTTGTTTAGTTCTTCTCCATGGCTCCAAATGGTGAAGGTGTCATCCAAATCTCTGAACCATATAGTGGGCTTTTTTGTTGTTGGTTTATGTGAGTTTTCTGGGCTTTTTTGTTCTGGTTTCCACTGTTTGTTTTTCAGAGTGTTCTATGTAGAAATCCACAAGTATGTGGACAATTTCAACAGAAAGGAGGAAGTAATGAAAATGAACAAAATGGCATTTAAATGTAGCTGTCGTATCTGTCACAATATTTTTTTTTTGGGGGGGGATACATGTACTGTCCTGTCTGCCTCTTTATTTATCGTGTCAGAAGTGAACTGAGGGTACAAGTTGTAATGTATTTGAAAACACAAAGTTTTAAAAAACAACAACTTGGCATTATACTAAATGTCCTTTGACCAGTAGCTGACCACTTGGAATGCCTCTGGTGTTGCTGTAAGAAGGCCCTCCATAGTGCATGTGGCAGGGCTCACACTGCATTGTAATAGGTGGTCTGTGGTTTGCTCTTCTCCACATTCGCATGCTGTGGACTCCACTTTGTAGCCCCATTTCTTAAGATTGGCTCTGCATCTCGTGGTGCCAAAGCGCAGTCCATTCAGCGCCTTCCAAGTCGCACAGTCTTCTTTGTGCTCAGGAGGGAGTCTCTCATCTGGCGTCAGCCACTGATTGAGGTTCCGTGTTTTAACCTGCCACTTTTGGACTCTCGCTTGCTGAAGTGTTCCTGTGAGTATCTCTGTAGATCTTGGAAAACTATTTATTGATTTAAGGTGTTGGCGTGCTGGCTGATACTTCCCAGCAGATGTCAGGTGGTGCAATGCCAACTAAACAGTATAATTTCTCCAGTGGTGTGGGGCATAGACATCCTGTGATGATGCGGCATGTCTCATTAAGAGCCACATCCACTGTTTTAACATGGTGAGATGTATTCCACACTGGGCATGCATATTCAGCAGCAGAGAAGCAAAGCGCAAGGGCTTCACTGTGTCTGGTTGTCATCCCCAGGTTGTGCCAGTTAGGTTTCGTACAATGTTATTTCTAGCAGCCACATTTTGCTTGATAGTCAAGCAGTGCTTCTTGTAAGTCAGGGCATGGTCCAGGTAACTCCCAAGTATTTTGGTGTGCTGTCATGCTGCAGTGGGATTCCTTCTCAGCTAATCCTCAGAGCTCGAGATGCTTGTCTGTTCTTAAGGTGATAAGCTCATGTTTGCATTTTAGATGGATTAGGGATCAGCTGTTTTCCCTGCAATAGGCAGTAAGAGCACCTCAAGCTTCGGAGAGCTTCTGTTCAGCCATTTCAAAGTTCCCTGCTTGAGCGGTGATGGCATGATCGTCAGCATAGATGACACTGTGCCTTCTGACAATGGCTGGTTATTTGTGTAGATGTTAAACGCTCCCCTGAGGCAGGCAGTTCTTCTGTTTTTGCCACCTGCTTCTATGGCCCTAGAATTTAAACAAAAAAGCTCCCGTTTTGTAGCAGATATCCTATGAAGTGGGTGAGGTGGTAGTCCTTTGTGATATTATAATTTTTTTCTCAGGAGAAAGCGAGTGTGCCACTGAAAGGTAGGAAATAGTAAGTGCCAGTTTGGGCCCATCATTGCAATCCTAGGGCGCGTCTTCACAGGAGAATGGATACAGTTGAACTGCTGTGGTTCAATGCTATGGGACAGTGGGAGCTGTAGTTTTGCAATGTCTTTCCCTTTCTCTGCCTCCGCAAACTCCAGCTCCCAGGATTCCCTAGCACTGAGCCCGGGTAGTTAACGCGGTGCTAAAGTGCGGATGCGGCCAGAGAAGGCCGAGCGTGTGGGCGGGTGAGAGCCGGCCTCAGGGCGCCTGCGCCTGGTCGCCAGGGACACGTCAAGGCCAGAGAGAGAGAGACGGAGAGAGGGAGGAAGGAGGCTCCTCCCTCTCCCGCCTCCTCAGTTGCCGGGTCAAAACAAAGCCTGGAGCCTGACGTGGCCTGGTTTCGACTCTGCCTCCGCCGCCGCCTGAGAGGAGGAGGAGGAGGAAGAGGAGTGAGAGAAAGAAAAGGCATCCTTCTCGGCGCCGCCATGGAGGCCCGCTACAACCTCAAGAGCCCCGGTGAGCAGAGGAGGAGGAGGGAAGGGTGGGCCGAGCGCAGGAGGGGCTGCCGGTCTCCCCTGCGTGGTGTTGGCAGGGCAGGCTCGGCTCTCACGCGAGACCGCGGCGCCAGGCCTCCTCTAGGCCGCATCGCCGAGCTCGCCAACACCGCCGCCTTCGTCTTCTTTGGCTCCGCTGGCCTATATACCGTGTCTCTATACTGGGCAAGAAATGCAGTCTGGCCGCACTCCAACCGACATGGCTGTGGGATCCTGGGATTTGTAGTTCGGGGGAGGCACCAGTCCTTGTGGGACTACAACAGGCATGAATTGTTGGAGTTGAAGTCCAAAACACCTGGAGGGCCCAAGTTTGCCCATGCCTGAACTACAACCTTGTGAGACTACAGATCCCAGCATTCCATAGCCATGGGCCCTGGCAGTTCAAGTGGTGTCAGACTGCTTTTTAATATTTAGCAGTCGATATTTTAAGATTTCTTGTGATGTCTTTGTTTAAATTCTCAGGATAATGTTTTTGTTGGTATGGCATTGAATTTTTGCCGTTTCTTGTTGGAAACTGCCCTGAATCCCCATGGAGAGATAGAGCAGGATATAAATAAAGTTTATTATTGTGTTGTCGAAGACTTTCATGGCCAGGATCACAGGGTTGTTGTATGTCTTTCGGGCTGTGTGGCCATGTTCCAGAAATATTCTCTCCTGATGTTTCACCAACATATATAGCAGGCATCCTCAGAGGTTGTGAGGCATGGATAAACTGGACAAGGAAGGAAAAAAAATATATCTGTGCAGAGTCCAGGGTGTGACAAGAGATTTTGTTCATTTTCATGGTTTCCTCCTTTCTGTTGAAGTTGTCCACATGCTTCCAGTATTTAAAAAAAATCTAGCTACCAGTATTAAAAAACTCAAAAATCAAAACAGTAGATGGGAAGCAACACTCTGAGGGCAGAGGAGCCCCAAGGACGGCTAATGACTCTTAACAAAGGATGCCCCCCAGGCAAGAGACAAACCTTTCCAATGCTAATTAGGGTGATTGACTGAAACATTAACACTGGCTTCCAACTGACAAAGGACTCTTGTCACACCCTGGACTCTGCACAGATATATATTTTTTCCTTCCTTGCCCAGTTTATCCATGCCTCACAACCTCTGAGGATGCCTGCCATAGATGTGGGCGAAACGTCAGGAGAGAATACTTCTGGAACATGGCCACACAGCCCGAAAGACATACAACAACCCTGTTTATTATTATTATTATTATCCTAAAGTGTAGAGCAGTGAATCACACCATTGACGGGTCTGGCACACAGACCCAACGCTGCCAACTTTGCATACTGGTGGACTTTGGGGTGATTGACCTTGGCATCAGAGAGTTATAGTTCACCTGTATTCAGAGAACACTGAACTCAGCAAGTGACAGGTCTGGACCAAACTTGGCACACAGACTCAACATGACCAAATGTGAATACTGGCAGAGTTTGGGAAGGATTGACCCAATGTTTTTGGAAATTGTAGTTCACCCACATAGTTACACATTTTCTAGTGGGAGCATTCATAAAAAACAAAAGCAAATACTGAGTTTTTTCAAAGAAATAGCATAACATGTCACCAAGCTGATATTACCTAACATCCAAAAACAAACAATGCCCTTTTCAAATAACCTGATACCCAAGCTAGTGTGTGTGTGCATGTATGTATGTATGTATGTATGTATGTATATACATGCATACATACACACAGTATATGACTGGAGTTACACTTAAGAAATGTATCTGTTCCAACTTACACGCAAATTCAACAAACCTACAGAACCGATCTTGTTCATAGAGACTGCCTGTATATGCTTTTTCAAGTTTCTTCTTGTTTCAAGGATTGTGGAGCCAAATAGCAGCCTCTCTATCTATGTCCTGTCAAGGCATGTGTTGACTTATGATGACTCCATGAGAGCCAGGCTGGTGTAGTGGATTGAGTATTGGATCACAACTCTGGAGATCAGGGTTTGAATCCCCATTCAGCCATAGAAACTCCACTGGGTTACTTTGAGTAAGACAAACTCTCTGAGCCTAAGAACAGATCTTGCCAAGAAACCCCTGCAATAGGTTTGCCTTAATCCAAAATGACTTGAAGGCACGCAGCAACAAAACAAACTGTTGGTTTCACTCGAAGAAATCAAAATCTAAAAGATATGTGTTCAGTTGTTTTGGTCTCGTGAATAATTTCAGAATAATGTTCTGAAAATTGTGAGGGTGGAACCATTGGCAATGATTGGTTTGCCTTAAGTAGGAGGTGTTTGAAGATATACAGCAAAAACAACAGTCTTGAATTTCTCAGGCTTTTCTTAGCCAAGGTGGATAGCTGCTCCCTTTCTCTGAAATATCATATTTTGGGTACTACTAAGCAGGCCTGACACTGTTTATCTTCTAGGCCAGTGGTCAAAGTAGTTTTCTATCCAGTATTTCAGGCAAGAGGTCTTTCCTGTTCTTAGTTGGATATCTCTGGGTTTTGTTGTACATTCCTCACCCACTTCCTGACCAGGTCTGACTCTCTTAGATTTTGGAAGCAGACAAAATCAGCTATGTTCAGTCTGATGTTGTTTTCCTTTAATTTTAAAGGACATACCAGTAAGTGTGTGTGTTTATATAACATATTTAATCAACTCTAAGATGCCACTGAGTCTAAGATGCACACTAATTTAAATACCAGCAGCAGAAAGAAATGTATGTGTGTATGTATGTATGTGTGTGTGTATACACACACACATACAGTGATTCTAAGATTCACCCCATTCTTTGAGATACGAGGAAGAAGTGTTTATTAGAATTAATGAAATGTAGTATGTAGTGGGGGGGGGAAGTATTTAGTCAGATATCAGTTGTACAAGTTCTCCCACTTAAAAAGATGAGAGAGGCCTGTAATTGACATCATAGGTAGACCTCAACTATGAGAGACAACATGATAAAACACATCCAGAAAATCACATTGTCTGATTTTTCACGAGTGTATTTGCAAATTATGGTGGAAAATAAGTATTTAGTCACCTACAAACAAGCAAGATTTCTGGGTCTCACAGACCTGTAACTTCTTTAAGAGGCTTCTCTGTCCTCCACTCATTACCTGTAGTAATGGCACCTATTTGTACTTGTTATAAGTATAAAAGACACCTGTCCACAATCTCAAGCAGTCACACTACAAACTCCACCAAAGAGCTGTCGAAGGACACCAGAAACAAAATTGTAGCCCTGCACCAGACTGGGAAGGCTGAATGTGCAAGAGGCAAACAGCTTGGTATGAAGAAATAAATTGTGGGAGCAATAATTAGAAAATAGAAGAGATTCAAGACCACTGATAATCTCCCTCGATCTGGGGTTCCACGCAAGATCTCACCCCGTGGGGTCAAAATGATCACAATAACAGTGAGCAAAAATCCCAGAACCACACGGGGGGACTTAGTGAATGACCTGCAGAGAGCTGGGACCAACGTAACAAAGGCTACCATCAGTAACACACTATGCCTCCAGGGACTCAGATCCTGTCCCTCTGCTTAAGCCAGTACATGTCTAGGCCCGACTGAAGTTTGCTAGAGAGCATTTGGATGATCCAGAAGAGTATTGGGAGAATGTCATATGGTCAGATGAAACCAAAGTAGAACTGTTTGGCAGAAACACAACTCGTCATGTTTGGAGGAGAAAGAATGCTGAGTTGCATCCAAAGAACACCATACCTACTGTGAAGCATGGGGGTGGCAACATCATGCTTTGGGGCTGTTTCTCTGCAAAGGAACCAGGGCGAATGATCCGTATACATGAACAAATTAATGGGGCCATGTAGCGTGAGATTTTGTGTGCAGATCTCCTTCCATCAGCAAGGGCACTAAAGATGAAACGTGGCTGGGTCTTTCAGCATGACAATGATCCCAAGCACACCACAAGGGCAACGGCCTCGTAAGAAGCATTTCAAGGTCCCGGAGTGGCCTAGCCAGTCTCCAGATATCAACCCTATAGAAAACCTTTGGAGGGAGTTAAAAGTCCGTGTTGCCCAGTGACAGCCCCAAAACATCACTGCTCTTAAAGAGATCTACATGGAGGAATGGGCCAACATACCAGCATCAGTGTGTGCCGACCTTGTGAGGACTTACAGAAAATGTTTGACCTCTTTCATTGCCAATAAAGGATATATAATGAAGTATTGAGATGAACTTTTGTTATTGACCAAATATTTATTTTCCATCATAATTTGCAAATAAATTCGTGAAAAATCAGACAATGTGATTTTCTGGGTGTGTTTTCTCATGTTGTCTCTAATAGTTGAGGTCTACCTATGATGTCAATTACAGGCCTCTCTCATCTTTTTAAGTGCGAGAACTTGTACAACTGATATCAGACTAAATACTCCCCCCCCCCCAACTGTATATAGAGGGTGTGTGTGTGGCAAGAGAGACAGGTAGAAAAATGTTAAGCCAATAGATGTTACTCAGTCCCATTAGTTTGAAAAGCAAACTTCCACTTTATAGAAATAATGTGTTTCCTAATGGAAATATCTTCTAATATAAAAATATTATTTTCTCACCCGCTATTCCACATGCCATTAGAAATACTTTGTTAATTGCATTCTGTATTATTTGGAATTATTATGTCTGGAATCCTTAGGGCTTGGGAAAGTTTTCACAGGCCCTAGTACTTGTCTGGTCTCTCAGAAGTTGCTACTCAAGGTCAGGCTACTCTCAGGAATATTAGCCAAATTATCATTTAGCTGTAGAATGTAACACAGAGGGGAAATTGATAGTGCCTTCATTTGTGGTTCCTTAGAAGTGCTGCTTAGACCCTATGCAATAAATGTTATTTTGTTTTTCAAACACTTCAGACTGGATATGCAACATGTGTTTGTTTTTATAAATGTGTTTGGAAGCTGTATCTATTTTATTATAATTTATGTTAAATTTTATGTCTCTGTTGAATATATTTGAAAAGAGAATTGTACACAATGAAGACTTTAAAAATATTTTGCCTGAGGGGAGAATCAATTTTTATTCAGCTTTAAGCTCTAGTTTTTTTGTGCTCATGTAGTGTTTTTTCTTCCTCCTTTCAGCTGTTAAACGTTTAATGAAAGAAGCTGCTGAACTGAAGGATCCAACAGACCATTATCATGCCCAGCCATTAGAGGTTAGTTTGTGTTCACTCTGGAAAACAAATCTAAACAAGTTATGAGTTTACCAACAATTTCACAAATATGTGTATGAATACATTGCATGTGAATGATGGTGGCATATAGACACACATATAACTTCATGGGGCAGTGACATGATAATGTAAAACTTTCTTTTTAAAGAAAAAACCAAGTTATCATAAGCTTTAAAACAGGTCAAATAACAACAGCTGTTTCTGGTTTAGATTTTCTCAGTAATCTTGCTGGGGTTTTCAGTAAAATCATGCAAAAGCAGTTTTCCTTTCAGGCAGCTGCAGGACTTTCTGAATCTTCTGAATGAATTCATCTCATGAGAAATGGCTTCCTGTTTTTTCTGCAACTTGACGCTCAGAAAAGGAAATCAAGGCAAACACACGGGGATCAGATAATCCTCTGGCAAAGTCCTTACTGTGTATCCACCTGATTGCTAACAGGCAGTTTCAAGGTCATTTGAGGGTAACTTCTAGCAGTGGCATCAGGTTCCCTACTAATGTGCAAATTTATTCACGTGCCTGTGCATTTGGGTTATGTAGATCATAATTGTGGGGTTTTATGTACTATGTGTCCTAATCATGGTTAGACTATTCATCTGTCTTCTTTGAAGCACACATGTTCATAAGTATCACCTGCATTGAGTGGCAAGTGTTGCCTATTTTGCATAATGCAGAGGTGTAAATAGCTTGTCTAGTGATCCTATATAAGGCGTTTCAAAAAGGCATAAGGTAATAGTCATGTGCAGTTAGGCATTATTGGGCTGGCATGTGAAGTAGGTAGAAAGGTTACATTAATGACTCTGGAGAGCAAGGTTACCTGCTTTTGCAAAAGCCTTCATTGAACTTCCCAGATTAATAAAATATGAATTTAGAAATCTGAGATATTTATTGTCCAGAAAATTTGGGACTGGTTCATGGTACCATTCCTAATTTTCTAAACTGATTTGAGGCAGGGTGCAGTATCACTTGTCCCTGGCACCTCATTAATGTAGATTTCTTCTACTGACAATTAAGGATAATACCAGTATTGATACTTTTGTCAGGTGACCTGTTAATTAGAATTTACTGCCATGAGTTTAAAATGAGCTCTAAAGCTTGATTCTAAATCCTGGCTAACAAAATCAATAGAATCTATTTAACAGTAATCATAGTTAATATCCTAGACATTAATAATTATTGTTAAAGCTAATGGGAGAGAGAAGGTTCTGCAAAAGGGAGTGTATGATCTGTAGCTAAGGTATTAGAAAAAGTGAATATACATTAGTCTATGTTAGAACTGATTTAATAAATGATACATATTAGTTTATATGAGGTGAGTTTTCATATTAATGTTTGCTTGAATTCTGGTTGTATCACATATATTTTTTGTAGCAAGTTTTAAATGTTTGTTAAACTATATTTGCCAGTTGAAGTATTGTTTTTGTGGTTGAAGCCAGTAAGAAATTATTTGAAGAGCACATCTTTTGTCTGTAGAAATAGCAGCAATTAATGTGAGAAGCATATCATTTAATGTGTGCCTTAATTTGATAAGCTTGAAATAGGTATTCTCAGTGCATGTTTAATATTATTTTGCAGGATAATCTTTTTGAGTGGCACTTCACAGTCAGAGGCCCTCCAGATTCAGATTTTGATGGAGGAGTTTATCACGGACGGATAGTTCTGCCACCAGAGTATCCTATGAAACCACCAAGTATTATTCTCTTAACGGTAAGAGTGCTTAACAACCGATCCATAGAAGCACAACCACTTAGTTTGATTGCCATTAAATATGTTGTAAACTCAAACAATTGGAAGAATAATTTTAAAAATACTGTGAGCATGGTTCTTGTACTTCTAGTCTTCTTCTTTGTATTCTTTGCAACTAACCTAACTGAATGTTTAGTATTTGGTTTTGTCCAGGAAGCACTGGAAGGGTCCCAAGATTGCAGAAGAAAATGATCTTTCTTCTCATTTGACCTGTAAATAGGTTGATGGTTTTTTTATGAATAAAAAAAGTACTGTAAATACCAGAACAAATTAATGAAAACTAGGTGGATGGGGTTGTGTTCATTTCTATTTGGAATTTTAATAGTTGCACTAAAAGCAATTGGTTGATGTATTACATACAGAATACTAACAATAGTGGTCCAATTTACTGTACAGTGTTCCCTCACTTATCGCGGGGATTACATTCCAGGACCTCCCGCAATAAGTGAAAATCTGCGAAGTAGGGACACTATATTTATTTTAATAAATATAGCCTCCCTCCCTCCCTCCGCCTTTTCTTGTTCGCTGAGCGATGAGGTGCAGGTAGGGTCTACTGGTGCTGCCTGTGGGCGGCTGAGGAGAACAGCGCGGGCCAGGCTGCATGCCTCAGCCTGGGCCCTTTTGTGCCTACAAGGGAGGGAGGGAGGGAGGGCTGTATGAAAAAACCCACAAAACAGCGAACCCGCAATAAGCGAGGGAACACTGTATAACAATAACTTATTCGAATCGGCCTAATATTTTAGGTTATTTAAACAAGTGAATTGAAAACTTAGTTTTTCTTTCTATCCGTTGAAGGCTAATGGAAGGTTTGAAGTGGGAAAGAAAATTTGCCTAAGTATCTCAGGACATCACCCTGAAACATGGCAACCATCATGGAGCAGTAAGTATTAGCTGATTCTGGGCATGAGGGACTGTCTTAATGAACTGAATCTATTGAACGACATACTAAACTGGACAGTAGGCCTTTCCTTGCAGTGTGTATTACATTTATGCTTCAGCCTAGGAATTGATTATGTTTGCACTTTATTTTTTTTTAATCAGCAGTTTTTATCCAGTATCTCATGTGGATTTCTAATGATGAAACAGGATTTTTCTTTTCTTATTTTCGTTACTTCTGAAAACTGCCTCTTCAAAATCTGTCCCAGGGGTCTCTGCTAGTGGGTGGAGACTATTGGATGTAATCTGAATTGCTTGTATTTTTGGCTGTTGTGCTTCAGTCGGATTCTTTTCTAATTGTTAGTTAACCTGCATATTTATCTTCTCTGATTACAGTACGAACTGCCTTACTTGCTATTATTGGATTCATGCCTACGAAAGGGGAGGGAGCCATAGGATCTCTAGACTACACACCTGAGGAAAGAAGAGCACTTGCTAAAAAGTATGAGTTTTACTTTTGAGTTTAAGTGATTATTTTGCTCATTATTCAAGGTTTATTTCAGTGTAATAATCTTGACCTTGGAGCTTATTTTTGTTTGGCAGTAAAATTTCTTTGAGCATTATTCTTAATTTGTCCAGGGCATAGGATATACTTTCCACCATCACGCCTAAATCCATTTGCTAGTTCCCATAGAAGTGGCTCTTCTGAATTACTGGATTTCCCTTAATTATTCATCAGGTCTGGAATTTTAATCCCTGTGCCCCCTGAACTTCCCTCAGTTCCTCGAATATACCCAGAATTTTGTTCATTGTGATTTTGGATTCTGACACAATTTCATGCCAACATAGTCTGGCAAGGAATAGCTCTATCCCCCTCTTTTTCCTTTCAAATGTCCATTTGTGCCTTCTAAGTGGCGTAAACCGTCATTTTGCACCACAAACCCTTAACCTGTTTTAGGCATGGGTTAATGCTTTTTTTTCATTGGGGATAAAACATAGCAGTTAAAATTGAATCATAATCCTTTGATTCTGTAGTGTGATAGAACCTCTCTAGGCTATAATACTCAAAACACCAAATGAAGAATACAATCACAGTGTGTTTCTTTACTCTTCCCCCCCCCCAGCCAGTTTTATTGCATTTAGGAGTTAAAGTAATGCATTTTCTATACATTTTGTTTCTTGAACATTTTAGTGATGACTGCTTTTTTCACTTTTTCTGTGAATGCAGTAAGGTTTGCCTATATGTATATATTTATAGTACCAGACAGAAAATATTATAACTTGCAGAAACTAAAGGAAAAAGGGTAGAAGAAGAGATGTTAAAATGTTGTGTCAACTGTTTTGTGTTAGTAATTCCTAGGATAGCAGTTTTTTTAATTAAAGTATTTTGGAGTCAGACACTTCTGTTTGTACTTTTATCACTAGTACTTTATTGTCAACTATACTATGGAGACCAATAGCAACTGATTTTTTTTTCTACAACTACAACGGTAGATCTGTGTCACATTATATCATTTAATACACTTGCAAATTCACTAGGAAATCTGGTGAGCATGATTGCTCTGAGCACTGTTAAAGTAATATATACATTTCCCTAACCCTCCAGGTCTCAGGATTTCTATTGTGAAGGATGTGGATCACTTATGAAAGAAGCTCTCTTACCATTAACGTCTGGAAGTGCCTCAAGCCAGGCTGCTGACAAAGAGGCCAAGGAACTTGCTAGGCAAATTAGTTTCAAGGTAGAGTAACTATTTTGTTCTTTCCCTCCTCCTACATAATTGGATGAATATTTCCATGACTTAAGTAAGCTGATCAAAGCTCTCTGGGTGGAAAAATGACAATAGCATGGAATGAAATTTTTAAAAAGTTACTTATACTACTTATGAGATTAATAAACCACACTCCATTTACTGCTTCGTGGGATCCAGAGCACAGTATGGCTTCCAATCTGTTTGTTTGTTTTAAAAAAGCTTAAGGTGTAGCCTAGTAAAAAAAATTAACAAAAAAATAAAAACAAAAAAAAAATTTTGTTTAGAAACCAAAGAGAGGAATTTGTGCAGGAGCCTAAAATGGCCGCTGTGCAGGAAATTCCAGTTACAATTTTTGTGTTTGAGATTGAAAGCCCATTCACACAGCACAACATAGCTCTCTGGTTCCATTTCATCTGTTGCGGCTGCATCCCAGGGGATCTTAGAGTTTGGTGAGAAACCAGAACTCTTTTCCTGATAATTGTAAAAGCCCTTCCCTTAACTGCAAATCCCATGATTTCGTGAGGTGTAAAAGTGATAGCTAAAGTGGAGTATAGCACCATAATTGTGTAGTATAATTGGGCCTGTAATTTGAGCTGAGAAGTTGGGTCTTTTTAAAAAGCGTTATTTCTGTCTTTTAATGTGCAAACTCTTGAAATATGATTTCAAAGTTTTCATCTATGTGTCTCTATGCATTAAATGTAATACAGTAGACTCTCAATTAACAGGCACCCATGGGGATTGGTAGATGCCAGATAAATATAGTTTTGGGTTACTTGAGGGTTACTGTTACAAATAAGCCTGATACCATACTCCATGCTATACCATACCATAAACTTTGTATTGATATTAATGTAGAAATCCAGTAATTAAAAGCAAAGTAAGAAAAAAAGTAATGTTACATTTCTACTAGAAACAGATTTTATTTTAATTTTTAAAAATGTTTCCTTTTAAAAATTGCCCATTGTGTGAGAGTTCTAGTTGCTTGCATTCCGATTAACTGAGAGTCTGATTGTATTAAGAATGGCTGCCATAAAGTTCCCTGAGTAATTTCCAAAAAAGTGGTTGCTTTGTGCGTTGGACAACCTAAATGATGTTAGAATAGCAGTGATTGTCCAGAGCTTCCCTTGTGCAAGATGCTCTTCTCCCTGTTCCTGTTGTTAGCAGTTCTTCTCACAAAAGAGAATTGGGGCAGCACTGTGTACATAATGTGTTGTCAGATAACACAGCCCAACCAAAAAAGTATTTTTTTCTTCTTGATGTGTTGGTTTTTAGGCCTGTTCCTCGGACTGTTTGGGGCACTGATTTAGAAAATTGCTTTGGATAGACTGCTTCAGCTCTAGTTTCTTAGATATGGTTATCATGATTTTCTGTGGACGAGCAGATGGCGATTGGTATATGACATATGTTCTGTATCTCAAAAACTAGAGCAGATAGGGGAAAACTGATGCTATTTTTGGAATCAGCAGGTTCCATATACTCAGAAACAGGGAGAACATTTGAGGAATCAAAATGTGTGTTGGCGAGTGTAAATTATTGATTTAGAGACCCCGTGTTAATTTCATAGGTTCTTCTAAGGCAAACCATACTCTAAGATTATTTTGCCAGCATATGAAATATTAAATTGCTATCACTACCCCCTTCCAATGTGTTTAATTTTTCCATTTTAATTTTGTGTAGATAAACTAATAGTGATAAACTATTAAGTTGATAAAAGAAATCCTTTTTTGCCTTTTGAATACTGTCATTTCTAAAATAATCATTTCAATTTGCTCAAGAAGTAATGTGCATATTATGTGTACCTCTTAACAAGTGTTGAATAAGTCATGTAGATTAAGAAAAAAAATTTCATAACATAATCCGTTTAGAGCTCTGAACTCCCATCTAGCTTTGTGGCATCCTTTTGTTTAAGGCGGAAGTTAACTCATCTAGAAAATCTGTTGCTGAACCAGCAAACTTATCAGATCGAAGCCACTCAGACAGTTCCCCTGAACACCAACAAGAAAGTACAATCCCAGCCTTCCAGGACACGATTGAAGTGGTGGGTATGAAACAAATATGGAAATGATGCATTTTCCAAGGGGTTTAAGGGGAGAAGGATTCCTATTGCTTTGTGTTGTTTGGAGATCAATTTAACCTTGTTAATGTTCTCAGAAAGGATTTACTCCTCACAGTTAGTGATAACTGATCTTATATCTAGAATTTTTCATATCTGTGATCACATCATTGATAACACAGCCCAACAAAAACAATCTTGGTGTCTTCGGTTTTAGGACTGTTCCTGGAGTTATTTGGAACACTGATTTAGAAAATTGCATTGGATAGATCACAATAGCTCTAGTTTCTTAGATAGGGTTATTAAATAGGCCTAGAAATAGGTCTAACGTTTGAGGCACCAAAATGTGTGTTGGCCAGTGTAATTTGTAACTTTCTCTGTTAATTCTAGGCCCTATCAACTGATTTTTTTTCACATTTGGAAGAGGGAGAGCTGTTGATATCACCACCTCCCTTATTTACAATTTCTGTGTAAGCTGCCATCCAGAAAAAATTCATTTGTGATAATACAGTGATTCATTATTTCCTTCTTAAATTGCTAACTTCCATGATAGGGGATGGATTGAGATTTTACTTCCTAATTTTGGTTGTTTCTTAGATATATATTTTCGCGCTTTCTTGTCACTGTGCTACCATAAGTGACACAGTGAGCCTGTTCCTCATCTTTATGCCTTGTCCACTATGACTCCTATATCTGTGGAACTGCTGGCCATAGTTTCATTTGTCTACTTCAGAAGAAATATGGGTTCTCTAGACATTTTTCTTGGTCTTCCTGTGTGATTCCATGGGACGGAAGTCCATCATTTCAATAGGGGTCACCATTATCTGTAGTTTTGTGTATCCATGTGAAGTCCAGGAATGTTTTCACTGGGCAGATGGGAATTGCACTATATATGTAGCTCTGAGAGCCAGTATGGAGTAGTGGTCTAAGTATTGAACTATGACACTGGGAGATGGAAGTTTGAACCCTGCTCAATCTTGGAAACCTACTGGGTGACCTTGGACAAATCACATTTAACTTCAGAGGAAGGCAAAAGCAAACTTGTTTTTTTTGGGTTTACCTTAGAATCACCATAAATAAAAAATGCCTTGATTGCTATGGGTTTTATCCCAGGACTTCACAAGTCTTAGTGTCATCAAGTTTCCAGCCCTCAATGTGTAGCTAGACTAGAGATAAGGCCAAGCTCAGGGATTTTTTTAAGTTTCTGCTGGTTTGGAGTTTATTCTTGGTACTCTGCTACATTTCAGTGGAATTACCCTAAGTGAGGGTTATTTTTGAACCCAACCGCTCAGATTCCCCAACAAAGGGTTATTGAGCCCAGTCACATGCGCTTTGAGTAAAAAGGAAAATAGCTTTAAAGCAAGGGTGAAAAGGAGCAGAGAAAGGTTTCTTAAAGAGATTTTTTTTTAGCTTTGGGTTTTTGGATTTTTTTTGGAGAATTTCATTTTATTTTTGAAAGCTGAGAACCATGGAAAGGAAGCGGGAATTCATTTGGACTCTTCCCAAATTGGAAGATGATAGATCTAACTACATCAATTGGAAAAGTGGACTGGAATTGATCCTGAATGTGAAACAGACTGAAGTTTACAGCCAAGACCCACCACCAGCTGGAAATTAGGCGTACAGTTCCTGTTATCTGATATTTTATTTTTATTGCTTTTCATGGTTCTACTGGGAGCCCCTGTTGGTGCAGTGAGTTAAACTCTTGTGCCGGCAGAACTGCTGACCAATAGGTTGGCTGTTCGAATCCGGGAAGAGCAGGTGAGCTCCCTCTGTCATCTCCAGCTCCCCATGCGGGGACATGAGAGAAGCTTCTCACAAGGATGGTGAAACATCAAACATCCAGGCATCCCCGGGGCAATGCCCTTGCAGACGGCCAATTCTCTCATACCAGAAGCGACTTGCAGTTTCTCAAGTCACTCCTGACACGAAAAAAAATGGTTCTACTATTTAGTTTTATTACAACCTGTGACTTTTACTACACATTATAAACCACTTTAAAGATTATGGCACAAAAACAGCATAGAAAATTCTACATTGATAATACTTTTCTTCTTCATTTTAAGAATTTAAATGAACTATTGCAAGTAGAGATGCATCTATCATTTTGAATATGTGTCTCCAACTTCTGAGTCCTGCCTGTGGAAACCAAATGGGGTTTGTACAGAGGGTAATTTCTTTCTCAAAATAGTATGGGACTTGCACCTCAAAGCTACACTAGTTTTAGCCCTAAGCCTGAGAGACTTATGTAAACTAAAACAAATAAAGGCTCTGCACTTTAGTGATTTTCAGCTTTTATTCTATTAAATATGCTTACCATGTTCTCTTTTTTCATCATCTCCAAAGTAAATTTGACCACATAAAGGGCAGTATTAATTCTGGCCATTTTAAATAATTGTTAACTTAATTATGACATATTAATACGGTGAAGGAGAGTGCTTATATAACCCATCCACTTTGGAAGTAGCTGAGGCCTGATCCTGGTACAGGGCAGCTGCTGCTATGACTGCTGTAGATGCAATCTAAATTCACGGACAAATTGTAGACAAATCCTTGTTAAGCTGTGAGTGTGTGTTCCCAGGGTTGATGGGAGTACAGATTGGTTAAAAAAAATTCATGTGAAATAACGTCAGACCATCTGTTGCCTGGTGAAGAGTATTTTCCAGCTATTTAGAAATGTGGGCATGCTAATATTATGTAGATTTCACCAAGAAACATTCCCTCTCTTTCGCATATGGAAAGAACTATGATTTGACTCACTCTTTGCAAGTCTCATAATTCTTCAGTGCATTGTGTGCGCTTTAAGCTTATCAGCTGCAGTCACTGGAAATAATAGTATGTTGCCCTGGGACAAGGAAAAAAAGTCTGCAATTGTTCAAATTAATCCTATTTTGAATGAATTTGTTTCCCCTTGCTGCTCATCATCTGTATTTCATCTGTACTTGAATCTTCAAAATAGGTGCCATGCTTAAAGCAAAACAAAAAGCCTTAACTTATTTATTTCCATTTGTTGCATATGACAGATGATTAACTACCCAAAGTAGATTAATATTTTAAGGGATCAGGATGTTGATCTCTCTGCATGTGGTATTGCTTCACTCGACATATGTTTGAAGAAGCCCATAATGCTGAGCTCCCAGTGGCCTGGTGAGAAGCAAACTCTGGTTGTTTTTTTTTATATTGTGAAGCTACCTTTTATTTCTTATGAAACAGAAGGGCTGCCACCTTTTTCTGCTTAATGATTGTCTGTAAATATCTAAAGATGTGTCTCCATAGATGTATCTCCAATTGCATCCTTAATACTATATATAGTTTGCTATATTTTATCATTCTTTAGTGAGAATAACCAATATAGATATTTTTTAAATATTAGTGTTATGTCTTTATAATACTAGGATTCATATGTTGTGAAAAAGCATTGTAAAAAAGTGTGTGCCCTTGCTCCCTTAGTATTTGGCTGAGGTACACCACAGGGTATTCACAAATATTTTAATTTCTGAAACTGAAAAGGAAAAATGAGTGTTAGACAGGAAGACTAAAGGCTGAGAAAATGGAAGTGTGCAAAGTGAAGCATTTTGTCTCACTTCTATTAGTTTGTATTCCATTCATTCCATGTTGCATTCAAATTGGATGCATTTGTGTTGTGTCCTTCATTGATTAAGTGGAAGCTCCAGGCATCTCATCTTGCTTGTCACTTTTGGGTTTATTGTTCAAATATGAAATTCACAACTGTTTTCATGTTAGAGTAGGAGTTATCAAGGATTGAGAAGAAGTGGTCATTTTTCACCCTGGAAGTAACATCACATTATTCCAGTTTTAATTTCTGGCTGTTTTGGGGATTTTTATTTTAAGGCATTTTAAGATATGTCATGATCATAAGGTCAGAACATTTCCATTTAATTGAGGAACTTGAAGAGGCTGCGGAATGGGACCTTTTGGGCTGTACGTTGCCTATGGACCCCTTTGCCCTGTACATTTTAGAGGCAATTTAGGTTTGTAGATACATCATGGCTTTTCAATCTGCAGCTTTACTGTTCTCTCTTACTGTTCCCTCTGACCATTCTGTGAATGTTATACTGTGCCTCAGCACTGTATCTATTCACAAAAGTACCTTCAATGCAGATATATTTTAAAGAACAAATGAAAGTGATTGGGATTCGTTTTGCTTTTCATATGTTTTATAAAGGAGTGTACAACTTGTTTAGTATTACATCTAGGAGTGGGGATGGCTGAAGAAAAGGCAAAATGGGGCAGGTAGAAATCCTGTGAAAGAGATAAGGATGTGAAGATACAAAGTGATTTGGACAAAACCCTGACAATAAAACCTTGGGGTAGGAGGTTCACATGCTAGAGGTTGAATGAATATTTGTACCAGAAGAAAAGAGGAAAGAAGGAGGCCTGTTGACAAACGCAAGGCCTCCAAATGATAGATACCTTCCAACTTCCAGACTGGAGGAAGATATGGAAATCTGTGAAATAGTGGAATTGTAGATTTGTGTACTGTGCTTGGATTCTTGCCATTTCACAGATCCCGGCATTTCCCTTGTAATACAATGCTGTACATCCTACTCTACTTTACCCTATGTTGTGTAAAGTACTGTGTTGTGTACATGTTGTAGTTTGAATCCCCCATTGGTCGATGCAGGGATACATTGAGCCCAGAGAATCTGAGAGGTGACCTATTAAACCAAACCATCATGAGGTTAACAGATAATTTCCTTCACTGCCAGAGACACAGTGTAACCCAGCTGTAAAAGTCTGTGAGCCTGGCAAGTTGCTGGGTCAGTTGTCACTTCACCTCCTGAATTTTATCTAAAATGGACAGTGGGAGTGAGCTTTAGGTTTCTGCACTCTATCCCACACTAGAGAGCATGTTTACCTTGTGGAGCATGGGACGTCCCATGCTGGGGGGAGGGGGGGGGAAGCAGGCTTCCTCACTAATTTATCAAATATCCTTTCTTCCTCCTATTGCTTTTAAAATATTGTCACACTTTGCTGCATTAAACACTACATTTTTGAGTACTCCTAGGATATGTATTCTCCTTTGCTCTGTACCTTAAAAAACACATTCATTCAGCCAAGATGACAGTTAACTGTTCCATTCTTTTAAATCTATCCCCTCCTTTTCCCCTTTCTTCTGCAGTCTGAAAATCGGTCCAACTCGCCCCCTTCAAGTCCTGAAAGTAATCCCCAGCCTGTGGCAAATGCAACCTCTCTGAGCCCTCGCCAGAGGCGTGCGCAGCAACGGAGGGTGCCGGCATCAACCAACTTCAATCAGGGTCAACAACCGAGAGTCAACGCAGATCCTATAGAGTCAAACGTCCTAATTCTTGTTCTTGTTCTGGCATTAGCAGCACTTATATTTAGGCGTATATGTTTATCCAATGAGTATATATTTGAGTTATGATTTTTTTCTCGTAATTGTTACTTAATCTCTTTACTAAGGTATTGGATGTTGGATATGAGGATTGTTTACATAAGGTCACTTTTTGTATTTACTCATTTTAAGTCAGAATGTTGCTGTACCGTGGGGTACCGTAATATCTCCAAGGAGTGTGCACCTTAATATTGGTGTGAGTATTGACTATTAGCAATCTGTACAAACCAAGCAGATGGCCTGCAAAAATGCTTTGACATTAGCAGGATGTTTAGGCAATAAGAGGACTGGATGGATCACTTGTGAACTTTCGTGGATAACTTTTAACTGAGGAAAACAAGATAGTTGTAATTTTATGCTTGAATGAATAAACTATAAAAGTTTGCCTGAATGAACTATTAATGTTTGTCTGAGAGGGATACATTTAAGTGCAAATATGTCTATATAGAAGATGTTATTAAACTGAGCAGGGAAGGGAAGTCGCTATTATTTTGTAAGTACATTTATTTTTCACACAACAAATGTGCCCGGGGGGGGGGGGGATCCTGATATTGTGAGACTTTTATCATCTGTGGAAAAAGGGGCAGGACATATTTAATTTTCTTTTTAATTTTAATTATCTAAGTTAGAATAATACTTTGCGAGATTTAAATGTGATTTTCTGATATTCAGTTGTGTATATTTGACTTTTTTTACATTTGGATATTCTGAAATTGGTTATAACTATGTATAATTTACCCAGAACTTATTGACAGTGACATCCTCCAAAAATACATATAATGCATTATCTGTTTCATGTGCCCATTATTTTAAAAAAATTAAAAGCAATTTCAAAATCTGTAAATAAGAATATGATTATTTGAGAAGATTATCCATGAAAGCTGTGAAGTGCCAAGAACAGAACTTGTGAGTTTTATTTTAATTAATGAGTTGAAAAAGCATTGCAGTTTTTCACTGTGAAAGAGGCTAACCTTGTGAATATATTCCTTGTGCTAATAGGCAAGTTTTCATGCAAATCAGGAGATTGAAGTTTCTGGACCAAACTTGGCATGCATGCCCAATTTTAAATACTGGTGGGGTTTGAAGGCAATTGACCTTAGAGGTTGGGAGTTGTAGTTCACCTGCATTCCAGAACCCTCTGCTGTATGCAACTCAAAAGGACCCTAGAATCTCGGACTTATAGTTCACCCATATCCAGTGATTATTCTGAACCCAAACAAAAATTGATCTGGACCAACTTTGGTACATAGACCGAACATGGCCAACTTTGAATGCTGGTGGGGTTTGGAGGGAATTGACCTTGAATTTAGGAAGTTATAGTTCACCCACATTCAGAGAGCTCTGAACCCAAGGGACAAAGGATCTGGAACAAATTTGGCACACAGGCCCAACATACACAACTTTGAATATTGCTGGGTTTTGGGGAGAACTGATCTTGAATTTAGGGTAGGCATAGGCAAACTTTGGCCCTTCAGGTGTTTTGGACTACAACTCCCACAATTCCTAACAGCCAGTAGGCTGCTAGGAATTGTGGGAATTGTCCAAAACACCAGGAGGGCCGAAGTTTGCCCATGCCTGAATTAGGGAGTTGTAGTTCACCCGCATCCAGAGAGCACCATGAACCCCAACCAAAAATGGACCCGGAACAAACTTGGCACAAATACCCAACATGCCCAATATCGAATCCTGGTATGGTTGGTACAATGGCAGATGATGATGGAAGTTGTAATTTACCCTCATTTTATGCATTTTCTAATGGGCCCATTATTAAAATCCAAAATTCAATAATGAATACTTTTTATCACTGCAAAAGACTTACCAGGCATCACCAGGTACCTAAGCTAGTATATAGTAAAAATCAAAGTATGTATATATGTAAATATGTGGGTGACAATATATGCTTGTGGCCGATTTCCTATTGGCTCCCACTTCCTTGGAGCTTTTAAACAGTCTGAATGGCCATATGTCAGGGGTGCTTTGATTGTGCTTTTCTTGCATGTCGGGGGGGTTGGACTATATGGCCCATGTAGTCTTTTCCAACTCTGATTCTGATCCCAGAGATCATTGTGATTCCCACCATCGATGGGCCTGGACCATACTTGGCACACAGACTCTTCCCCCCCCCCCCCTCCCAATCAACAGAAATGCTGGAGTGGTTTGAGGGAAATTAACCTGGCATGATGTGAGTTGTAGTCAACCATACCAGGTTTTCCATACATTTTCTTAATGGGACCATTCATAATATCCCAAAACAATGACTTTTGCTAATAAATAGTGTTTATTTGGAAAACAAATTACCAAATATCCGGACATTGCCAGGTACCTAAGCTTGTATATAATAAAGTTCATATTTTACTTTAGCAATTGTTTTTGGTTTATCTTTTGGAAGGGGGGGTCAATTTTTCAACAACAGCAGAAAAGCCTGCAAGCTTCTTCAGATTTAGATAAAAGAAGGTTCAAGGGTCCCCATAATATTTGATCTTGTCATGATATTGGTTCTTGTCACTGAGTTCAAAACAGTGGATAGGGCATTTAGGTATCATGGTGGAATTGTTTTTTACCCCTTCTTTCTAGGACTTCTTACAGGTTTTAAGAAGGTATAAAATTGTGAATAAAGGGCCATTCTTTTTGTTTAAAGAAATAGTGATAGAATGGGACATGGGGGCAGCTGAAGATTTATTGAGACTCCTGCCTCAACCCACCTTTCCATCTGCGTAAGTACATTTCTATCATTAGAGGGTGGACCTACACTGTAGAATTAATGCAATTTAATGCCACTTTCACTGTCATGGCTCAGTGCTATGGAATCATTGGGGTTTTTTTCGTGTCAGGAGCAACCGGAGTTGCTTCTGGAGTGAGAATTGGCCATCTGCAAGGACGTTGCCCAGGGGACGCCCGGATGTTTTGATGTTTGAGGCTTCTCTCATGTCCCTGCATGGAGCTGGAGCTGATAGAGGGAGCTCTTCCCGGTTGGGATTCGAACCTGGCAGCCTTCAGGTCAGCAACCCAAGGCTTTTATCCCCTAGGCCACCGGGGGCTCCATCATTGGGGTTATAGTTTTACAAAGTAACGACCCTTTTCCCAGTTGAAAGGAGATGTTGACAAGCTGGAAAGCGTCCAGAGGAGGGCGACTAAAATGATTAAGGGTCTGGAGAACAAGCCCTATGAGGAGCGGCTTAAAGAGCTGGGCATATTTAGCCTGCAGAAGAGAAGGCTGAGAGGAGACAAATATGTGAGGGGAAGTCATAGGGAGGAGGGAGCAAGCTTGTTTTCTGCTGCCCTGCAGACTAGGACGCGGAACAATGGCTTCAAACTACAGGAAAGGAGATTCCACCTGAACTTCAGGAAGAATTTCCTCTGTGAGAGCTGTTTAGCAATGGAACTCTGCCCCAGACTGGTGGAGGCTCTCTCTTTGGAGGCTTTTAAGCAGAGGCTGGATGGCCATCTGTCGGGGGTGCTTTGAATGAGATTTTACTGCTTCTTGCAGGGGGGTGGACTGGATGGCCCGTGAGGTCTCTTCCAACTCTATGATTCTATGATTCTATGAGAGCTGCTAGCTCACCAAACTACAATTCCCAGGATTACAACTTATAGCAGAGAGTTGGCATATCTGCTTTAGCAAGAGAAAGTTTACCATTTTTATTTTCTTTCTTCCTATAAATTTTTCCTTCAGTTCCTAATTTTCAGATATTGTAACTTAAACCTTCAGTTTAATATTTAGAAGTGCAGTTTGGATATCCAAAGATAAAAGACCGGCACAGTTCCAAAGGGAATGTCAACATAGCAAATGTAAGAATTGGGAATGGTTTTCAGTATCTCACTCGCTGCAATGCTGAAAATTTGAGGGCTGAAAGACATGTTAATAGAAGGGGATTTTGTTGTTTATTCATACTGTCAGAACCCTGCTACTAGAGCCTGGATGTGGCTCTGAGTTTCAGGGTCACTGACATTGATAAGACACCTGCGTCTCAGGACTCGGAGAAGAAACGGCTGCTGGACTTGGCGGGGAATCTGCGCGGGGTTTTGCTGAGCGGGAAGAGACTTTTCAAATGAGGGGGAGGGTATATAAAGGATGGTTGGCCGGAGACTCCCATTCTTGGCTTTTCTGATGTTTATGTTTCCTGCAGTAAAGTTTCTGGTGATATCACAGAGAGTCTCGTGTGTTCATTCAGGAGCGGCTGTAGTGAGCTGACACTAAGCCAAGAATACGGACACCATCCCGCTGTAGCGGTGAGGTGCAACATGCAAGTTGTCACGACCCAGGCTACAGAGCACCAATAACCATACGCAGAGGCCAGATTCTATCTAATATCTTTATTAAGGAAATATATAAAGTTAGTAAAAGCAAATGTAAAAGTTAGTCCAGAAGCAGACCTTTCAGGAAAGGTCAAAATTAGTCCAAAGAAACAATGTCCAATATGAAATATTAAGGTCCAAAGTTGTAATCCAATAACCGAAACACTCACTTTGCCAGGCAAAGTGAGGGGAGATGACAAGGTCCTTTAGTCCATGAACTTGAGCAAGGCTAGGAAATAACTTGATACTTGAAACAAGGCTTGAAACGTGGAACAAGGTAACGAGGAACAAGAACAAGGTCCGTGGAATAACTTGGTAAAATCCGTGAAACAAGGCAAGGGTTAGTCCTGGGAAACAAGGCAGATCCGTAGGTAAACAAAGGCTGGGAAACAGGAGCGGAGGCTGGAAACAAGGCAAGGCTTGAGCAGGAACGAGGCTTGAATCGGAGCGAGCTGTCCAGACACAACTCACTCCGGAGGCTGACGAATTGACTCCGCGAAGTTACTACGCGGGTAAAACACCTATATAGAGTCTAACTTTCCCGCCGAAGCAGTTCTCTGGGAACCAGAAACGAAAGCTAAACTCTGAGACCAGATGTCTGACTCCTTAAAGATTCTCACGAAAAGCAGACTTAATTGGGTACATTCTTAGCTGCTATCCTCGCACTCCTGCGCGAAGCTGCTTCCAAACCCCTCTGTTGTTTACAAAACTCATGGCGAGAGAACACGGGAGATGTAGGCTCAGGGTTTGTTTGACATACTTCTGGGACACAACTTTCTTGCAGGTGCAAGGTTCCCAGATCTGCCTGGGAAAGATCTGGCTGAGAAGATTCCAGTTCTGACTGGGAAGGTAAAACACCCAAGTTTTCTTCTTCATCAGGCATTACAATGTCATGAGCAGGACTACAAGGCCCATGAGTCATCACACTATCCCCCTCCTCAAGGCCCCTCCCAAACTGGGACTCTCTCCCCGAGGCGCGAGGTCGTGGCTTGGCGGGATAGGTCTGATGGAAGCGACGGGTTAGATCAGGAGCATGGACTGTGGAGGCGTCTTCCCAAGAGCGTTCCTCAGGGCCAAAACCCACCCAGTCAATGAGATATTGCAGGCGGCGGCGGTGAAAGCGAGAATCTAAAATGTCCTGAACCTCGAACTCGTCCTCCCCATCCACCAAAATAGGGACGGGGGCCGGCCGGTCTACATCTGGCCGCACACCATCCGCCGGAAGGAGCAGGGAGCGGTGAAACACTGGGTGAATGCGCATTGAACGTGGAAGTTGGAGTTTGAAAGTCACGGGGTTTAATTGCGCCACCACTGGATAGGGGCCAATGAAACGGGCATCTAACTTCCGGCAAGGGCGGTGGGAGGGCAAAAAGCGAGTGGACAGAAAAACCCGATCTCCTACCTTGATTTCGGGGCCCGGCTGGCGATGTTTGTCCGCGTGACGTTTATAGTCCTCCTTGGCTTGTTCCAGTTGCTGAAGCAAAAGTTGTTGCACCGCTGTGAGTTCCTGCAGCCAATCTTCTGCTGCGGGAACTTCTGAAGTTTCAATGACAGGGGGAAAGAAACGTGGATGGAAGCCGTAGTTTGCAAAGAACGGCGTTTCTTTTGTAGAAGCCTGGACTCCATTGTTGTAGGCAAATTCCGACAGTGGTAACAGAGAAGCCCAATTGTCCTGTTGGTAGTTTACATAACAGCGAAGGTACTGTTCCAAAGTGGCATTGGTGCGCTCCGTTTGCCCATCCGTTTGGGGATGATGAGCTGAAGATAAACGAGAGTCTATGCCCAATAGTTTTTGTAGTACCTTCCAGAAACGAGAGGTGAATTGGGATCCACGGTCTGTGACCAAACTCTTGGGCAATCCATGTAGTCTGAAAACATGTTGGAGGAATAAATCTGCAGTCTCTTGGGCCGTGGGAAGACCTTTACAGGGAATGAAATGGGCTAACTTGGTGAAAAGGTCCACCACCACTAGGATCGTGGTGAATCCACAGGAAGGTGGTAAGTCAGTGATAAAATCCGCAGAAATTATTTCCCATGGGCGAGATGGGTTAGGAAGGGGGTGTAGAAGCCCTGAGGGCTTCTCCCTTCTTATCTTGGAGCGCTGGCATACTGGGCAGGTGTTAACATATTTTTCTACATCCTTGCGGATCTTGGGCCACCAGAAATCTCTTAGGATCAAATGCATGGTTTTAAATAGTCCGAAATGCCCTGCTGGTTTGCAGTCATGACACAGACGAAGTACTTTTTCCCTGCCCGGTCCGGGTGGGATATAAACATGATTTCTATAGCAAAGCAGTCCATCTTTAAGCGAAAAGGGAAAGTGCAGACCTTGACGAAGTTGGTCCTGCGCCCAGGCATCTGCTTGCTGACTAGCCCTGATTTCTTGAGCACAGATGGGCCCTGGATTAGGGGGAGTTGAATCAATGGGAGTGGATTTGGTGTTCCCCACTGTGAGCGTGGCAAAGTTCTCGGGTTGTAGTAGTTGGGATTCAAAGGTCTCCTTGCGTCCCGCAGCGTATTCCGGTTTACGTGACAGGGCGTCTGCTTGCTTGGTTTGGGCTGGGGTCACATAATGAATCTGGAAGTTGAAACGTTCAAAGAATAAAGCCCAACGTTGCTGCCTTTGATTTAGCTTGCGGGCAGTTCTTAGATGTTCTAGATTCCGATGATCAGTGTGGACTTCAATGGGAAATTTGGCCCCTTCTAGCCAATGTCTCCAAGTTTCAAAAGCTGCCTTTATGGCTAATAGTTCTTTTTCCCAAATGGTATAGTTCCTCTCTGGTGCGGTTAGTTGACGAGAATAATAAGCACAAGGATGAAGGTGATCTCCCACCGGTTGTAGGAGCACAGCCCCAATTGCCACATCAGAGGCGTCCGCTTGCACCACAAAAAGGGTTTCAGGATCTGGATGCTGAAGGATTGGCTGGGATGTGAATAATTTCTTTAGTTGCTGGAACCCTTTCTCTGCTTGATCAGTCCAGCGGAAGGGCCGTTTTCCACGGATGCAGCTAGTGATTGGGTCAGACCAGCGGGCAAAATCTGGAATGAACTTGCGGTAGTAGTTCGCGAACCCCAAGAATCGCTGCACCTCCTTCTTGTTAGTTGGCGCCCGCCATTCCAATACTGCTGAAACCTTGGCTGGATCCATGGAGAGCCCTAGAGGCGAGATACGGTATCCAAGGAAATCTACCTCTTGTAGATCAAAAGCGCATTTTTCCAGCTTGGCATAAAGTCCATGATCCCGCAATCGTTGTAGCACCATTTTGACGTGGTTCTCATGTTCTGATTGTGATCTAGAAAACACCAAAAAATCGTCCAGGTAGATTATCAAGAACCTATCTAGATAGTCCTGGAAAATGTCATTGACAAAATGCTGGAACGTTGCGGGAGCTCCGCATAATCCATAATTCATAACTCGGGACTCGAATAATCCGAATTTAGTCTGGAAGGCGGTCTTCCACTCGTCCCCTTCTCTGATGCGAACTAAGTTGTAAGCTCCCCGAAGATCCAGCTTGGTGTAAACCTTGGCTCCTCGAAGTCGGTCTAGTAGATCCGAGATTAAGGGCAGGGGATAGCTGTTCCGCTTGGTGATATTATTCAATGCTCTGTAGTCCACCACCAAGCGTAATTCCCCTGACTTCTTTTTCACAAACATCACTGGGGAGGCGGCTGGGGATTGAGAGGGTCTGATGAATCCCTTGCGAAGGTTTGTCTCTATGAATTCCCTGAGAGCTTCTTGCTCTGGTTCAGTCAGGGAGTAGAGATGCCCTCGCGGGATCGGGGCCCCCTCCACCAAGTCAATGGCACAGTCATAAGGTCTATGTGGGGGTAACCTTTCGGCTTCTTTTTCATTGAATACATCCCAATACTCGGAGTACTTCTTTGGCAAGGTGATAATGGGCTCGGTGTCTGTGGCATGGCAGACCTTGGCTACGAGGCAATGATTTTGGCAGTACTTTGAAGCAAACTGCAGTTCTCTGTTGGACCAGGAGATGCTTGGGTTGTGAAGTGTCAGCCATGGAATCCCCAAAATCACAGGGAAATGGGGAACCTCAGTAACAAAGAAGGAAATCTCTTCCATATGTTCCCTTATCCACATCCTGGTGGGTTCCGACCACTGGCTTACGGGGCCCGTCTTGAGAGGGCGACCATCAATGGCTTGCACCACACGGGCATTCTTGAAGTCATGATATTGTAATCCCAGAGAGTCGGCATACTCTCTATCAATGAAATTGTTGGTAGCTCCTGAGTCTATCATGGCGTGGATCATGACGGGTCCCTTTTTTGCTGACCATAAGGTGACCACTAGAAGGAACAGGACCCCGGTTGGCGGCTCTTGAACGGGTTTCTTGACCGGGTTGGCGAGCCTCTCTACGCCCGGTCGTTGGCTTCCCCCGCCGGCTGTGTGCCAGCCGCCTCAGACGCCTTCGTCTCCGTGGAGGACGCCGCCGCAAGACGGGCGGCGGGCTTCCCTTTGGCTGGGCACTCTCTGGCGAAGTGGCCCCCATTCCCGCAATACCAGCAGAGATTTAGGCGTTGGCGGCGGGCCTTCTCGGCGGCATCTAATCTGGGACGCACATTGCCCAACTGCATCGGCACCTCCTCGCTCCCTCTGGGGTATGGGGATGGTGGTGGGGGTCTCCACACTGGACGCGGCTGAACGCTGGCGGGAGCGGAGGGTTTTGCCCCAGCTCTACCGCTCTGGCCTCGGACCCACTGTTTTCTGTTGGCAATCATGACTTCAGCCCGTAAACATTGATCGATGAGTGCTTCCAGCGTTTGGGGAGGATCCACCTTGGAGATTTCCTCCAGCATTTCAATGTTGAGACCCTCCCGAAATTGTCCTCTGAGGGCAACATCGTTCCAGCCGGTGTTGTGGGCCAGCACTCGGAACTCGGCTATGTACTGAGACATGGGTCTGTCTCCTTGGAAGAGGCGGCGGAGTTTGTGCCCGGCGGCCTCCAAATTGTCCTCGATTCCCCAGGTCGCCTTAAGGTGGTCCAAGAAATGTTGCGCTGACCTTAGATGTGGGGAGGCTTGGTCGAACAGAGCCGTCGCCCAGTTAGCCGCTGGCCCGTCTAGGAGACTGTAAATCCACGCCACCTTGATGTCTTCCTGGGGAAACTCGGCATCACGGGCCTCTAGATAAGCTTGACATTGGCGACGGAAAACATGAACCTTAGAAGCTTCTCCAGTAAACTTGGTTGGCAACGCCATGGCCGGAAGGCGGATTCCGCGTTCCTTCAAACCCTTTATTTCCCCATCCTGTGCGTTGAGCTTGTCACGGATTCGGTCCACCTCATCCTTGTCGATGGTGTAGGTAATCGGCTGGCCGCTCGGCCCAGGTACGGTTCCGGTAGACATTCTGGCCGAGGTTAATTGGTGCTTAGGGTGGCGGAGTCAAACTGTCACGACCCAGGCTACAGAGCACCAATAACCATACGCAGAGGCCAGATTCTATCTAATATCTTTATTAAGGAAATATATAAAGTTAGTAAAAGCAAATGTAAAAGTTAGTCCAGAAGCAGACCTTTCAGGAAAGGTCAAAATTAGTCCAAAGAAACAATGTCCAATATGAAATATTAAGGTCCAAAGTTGTAATCCAATAACCGAAACACTCACTTTGCCAGGCAAAGTGAGGGGAGATGACAAGGTCCTTTAGTCCATGAACTTGAGCAAGGCTAGGAAATAACTTGATACTTGAAAC